>NC_135852.1:5320051-5972551 GCF_029677425.1 Wolffia australiana | reverse complement strand
GTCTGTGGAGTCACCTGCCCAGTCTGCATCGCTAAACATAGTTAAACATGAGTTAGAATGGTGAGAATAGAATAAGCCAAGATCTGCTGTGCCTTTGAGGTAACGGAGGAGATGCTTGACGGCCTTCCAGTGGTGGGGTTGAGGCTGATGCATGTGTTGGCACGCCTTGTTGACTGTGAAGCAGATATCAGGCTGCGTGAGAGTGAGGTATTGAAGGCCCCCCACAATACGACGATACAGAGCCGCATCGCACGGAGTGTCGGAAGCCGTGCAGGGGGAGACGAGGGCGGGAGTGACTGTGGCTTTGCAGTCGCTCATGTTTGTGCGGCGAAGAAGTTCGGACAAGTATGGCGATTGAGAAAGGACGAGGCCATTGGGGTGAGGAAGAAGTTGAATGCCGAGAAATGTTTGAGCGGGGCCGAGATCGCGGATGGCGAAATGACGTAAGAAGGAATGGAGGAGAGTTGTGACGGCCTTGCGGTCGGAACCGATGACCAGAAAATCGTCAACGTAGATAAGAAGGTAAAGTCGAGAGTGAGAGCTGATGTTAAAAAAGAGGGAAGCATCGGTGCGAGAATGGGAAAAACCGATAGAGAGGAGGTAATTGGACAGTTTTAGAAACCACGCGCGCGGAGCCGTAAAGCGACTTGCGAAGAAGGCAGACGTGCAAGGGAAGGGTGGGGTGAGTGAAACCTGGAGGTTGGCGCATATAGACGGTTTCTTTGAGGTTGCCATGCAAGAATGCGTTGCTGACGTCGAGCTGATGGATGCACCACTGGTCCGGGTGGCCACCTGGCGGCTTGTCCTTGATATTGAACTGGCCAGGTGGCAGCTTGTCCTTGACAAGGAAGAAGACGACAACGATGAATCCGGCTCGGCCGTGAGACTGCTGCCGCTTCCAATGCCGCCGTTCTCTCAGAGTACGTCGCCGGCTATGGTGACCTTGACGGCGAGCCACAGCCCACGGAAGATCTTCCCTTCGAAGGAGTTGGTCCTTCCTCATCCAAGCTCGGGAAGGACTGTTGCATGGCCGAAACGTTTGTTGTATCTGTCGTTTTCTGTACTGATACAGCGAGAGACAGGTACAACATGAGAGAGAGAGACAAAGAGGAGAAGGAAAGCAAGGACAGTGAGAGACTCCAATAGAGAGAGAGAGAGAGGACAGGGGAAATCCTTCATAAAATGTGCACATTCGCACCTATTCGCACCGCACAGAGGTCTGTGCCATGTGCAGTGTGGTGTGCGAATATTTTGTGCGGTGCGGTGTGGAAAATTTGCACCGCACAAACGCATGAAAATTTTTCGCTCTCACATTTGGACCTTCCCTAGTCGGAGTCTCTGACTCTCATTCTCCCTCTCTGTTTCTTGTTCAAAACAATTTGTTCTCAATCATTCTCTCTCTACCTTTCTCCATCTCTCTTTCTTTTTGCTAACTCTACTTCTCATTCTCTCTCTCACTCTCTATTTCTTTCTCTCTCTCTTTCTTCCTTCCTTTCTCTCTCTTTCTTCCACTCTCTTTTTCCCTCCTCTCTCTTTCTTCCACTCTCTTTCTTCCTTTCTCTCTTTCTTCCACTCTATTTTTCCTTCCTTTCTCTCTTTCTTCCACTCTATTTTTCCTTCCTTTCTCTCTTTCTTCCACTCTCTTTTTCCTTCCTTTCTCTCTCTTTCTTCCACTCTCTTTTTCCTTCATTTCTCTCTCTTTCTTCCACTCTCTTTCTTCCTTCCTTTCTCTCTCTTTATTCCACTCTCTTTCTTCCTTCCTTTCTCTCTCTCTCTCTCTCTCTCTCTCTCTCTCTCTCTCTCTTTCTCCCTCTCTCTCTTCCTTCCTTTCTCTCTCTTTCTCCCTCTCTCTCTTCCTTCCTTTCTCTCTCTTTCTCCCTCTCTCTTTTCCTTCCTTTCTCTCTCTTTCTCCCTCTCTCTTCCTTCCGTTCTCTCTCTTTCTCCCTCTCTCTCTTCCTTCCGTTCTCTCTCTTTCTCCCTCTCTCTCTTCCTTTCTCTCTCTTTCTCCCTCTCTCTCTTCCTTCCTTTCTCTCTCTTTCTCCCTCTCTCTCTTCCTTTCTCTCTCTTTATCCCTCTCTCTCTTCCTTCTTTCTCTTCCCCTCTCTCTCTTTATTCATTTCTTTCTCTCTCTACCTCTCTCTATATATTTCTTTCTTCTCTCTCTCATTTTCTATTACTTTCTTTCTCTCTCTGGCTATCTCTCTCTGCCTTTCTTTATTTCTCTCTCTCATTATCACTTTATTTGTTTCTCTTTCGCTCTCATTCATTCTTTCTGTCTTTCTCTTTCACTCTCATCAGCACTTCCTTTATTTCTCTCTCATTTTATCCTTCTTCCTTTCTCTCCCTCCCTCTTTATATCCTTATCTCTCTCATCCTTTCTCTACCTCTCTTGCTTTCTCTCTCCGTTTTTTCTTTCTATCTATTTTTTTCTCACTCTCTCTATCCTTCTCTCTCTCACTCTATCTCCTCTCGTTTCTTACGCTCTCTCATTATCTTTCTGTCTCTCCCTCTCTTTGTTTCTCCCTCTCCCATTTTCTCTCTGACTCCCTCTCCCATTTTCTCTCTGTCTCCCTCTCTATCATTATCTTTCTGTCTCGCCCTCTCCTATTCTCTCTCTGTCTCCCTCGTTCTCTCATTATCTTTCTGTCTCTCCCTCTCTTTATTTCTTCCTCTCCGATTCTCTGTCTCCCTCTCTCTCTCATTATCTTTCTGTCTCTCCCTCTATTTATTTCTCCTCTCGATCATTCTCTCTCTGTCTCTCGCTCTCTCTCGCCCATTCTCTCTCTGTCTCCCTCTCTCTGTCTGTCTCTCTCTTCCATTCTCTCTCTGTCTCTCTCTCTCCCCCATTCTCTCTCCCTCCCTCCCCCTCTTGCCTACTCTCTCCCTCTCCCTCTCTCCCATTCTCTCTCCATCTCCCTCTCTCTCTCATTCTCTCTCTGACTCCCATTCTCTCTCTGACTCTCCCATTCTTTCTCTGTTTCCGTCTCTCTCCCATTCTATCTCTGTCTCCCTCTCTCTCCCATTTTCTCTCTGTCTCCCTCTCTCACTTCCATTCTATCTTTCTCTCTCTCTCGTTCTCTCTCCCTCCTTCCCCCTCTTCCTTCTCTCTCCCATTCTCTCTCTGTCTCTATTCTCTCTCTGTCTCCCTCTCTCTCCCATTCTATCTCTGTCTCCCTCTCTCTCTGTCTCTCTCTCTCTCTCCTATTCTCTCTGTCTCCCTCTCTCACTTCCATTCTCTCTGCCTCACTCTCTCTCTCCCGTTCTCTCTCCCTCCTTCCCCCTCTTTCCTTCTCGCGCCCAATCTCTCTCTGTCTCTCTCTCTCTCTCCTATTCTCTCTGTCTCCCTCTCTCACTTCTATTCTCTCTCTGCCTCCCTCTCTCCCATTCTCTCTCTCTCCCTCCCCCTCTTTCCTTCTATTTTCATATCTCTCTCTCATTCTCGCTGTCTCCCTGCCTCCCCCTCTTTACTTCTCTTTTCCTATCTCTCTCATTCTCTCTGTCTCCCTCTCTCTCTCTCTCTCTCCCATTCTCTCTCTCTCTCCCTCTCTCTCCCATTCTCTCTCTGCCTCCCTCTCTCTCTCTCTCTCCCATTCTCTCTCTTTCTCCCTTTCTCCCTTCCATTCTCTCTCTTTCTCCCTTTCTCGCTTCCATTCTCTCTCTCTCCCTCTCTCTCTCCCCCATTCTCTCTCTGTCTCCCTTTCTCTCTTACATTCTCTCTCTGTCTCCCTTTTTCTCTTCCATTCTCTCTCTATCTCCTTCTATCTCCATTTCTCTCATACATTCTCTCTATGTCTCCCTCTCTCTCTCTTTCTCTCTCTCTCTCTCTCTCTCTCTCTTTCTCTCTCCCACTTTCTCTCCCTCCCTCCCCCTCTTTCCTTCTCTCTCCCTCTGCCTCTCTTTCTTTCTACCTCTCTCTATCTTTATCTCCATCTTTCCCTCTCTCTCTCTCTGATTCTCCCATTCTCTCTCCCTCTCTCTCTTTCTCTCTCTGACTCTCGCATTCTCTCTCCCTCTCTCTCTCTTTCTCTCTGACTCTTGCATTCTCTTCCCTCTCTCTTTCTCTCTCTGACTCTCCCTCTCTTTCTCTCCATTTCTCTCTCTGACTCTCCCATTCTCTCTCTCATTTCCTCACTCTCCCTCTCTCCCTCTCATTCTCTGTTGCACTCTTCCTCTCTCTGTCCTCTCTCCCCTTCTCTCTCACTCTCTCACTTTCCCTCCCTCAATCTCTTTTTATCTCTTTCATTCCCTTTGTCCCCGTCTCTCTCCTTCTCTCTCTTATTCTCTCTCCCTCTCACTCTATATCTCTTTTTTATCATCTATCTATCATCTCTCTCTCCCTTTCTTTCTACGTAGCTGGGAAATGCCCAACTCCCGCAATTTCATTTCAGATTGTATGTACCCATCATATGATAAATATTAGATGACCTCAAAACCAACCACATTTCCATCATTCATCTATGTTCATTGAAATAAAAATGTATTCATTATTAGTATGTGATGGTTATAATGAAGTCATTGACAATGTGAATTATGATGAGATCATAATATAATGTCCAGCTGTCTTTAAAAATGTGTTCCATTGTTCCTATTTGTAGGATGCTAGATCAACTCAATTTTGAGGGTTTAATTTGCCATTGATATTTGAATCTCAATATTCAATAAACATTGAATATAAAATAAAGGGTTTCTCATAAACCAAAAAATGGGCTTAATTTATCGTCTGAAGATTCGGATGAGCAATGTGTTGACTAAGAGGGGGGTGAATTAGTCTACTTTTGTATATATGTGATCTAATTGTCCTTTTATTATTCCTTGTTTAATATTGTCTCTCAAGCACTCTTCTCGCCTTAACACAGTATTTTACCCTGCTTGGGGGCACAAAAGTGCCCTTAATGCAGCCGCGGGAGATTGTCTAGATCACAGGACATTCACAGGCTCAAAGGCCTAGTGAAAGTCCTATAAAAAACCGCAATTCACTATATGCGGGGTGAGCGTCACTCTCGCCTTACAATTACACTTAAGTCAAGAATAAGGAAACTAGAGACGTCTCCTCCACAGAACCACGGAGCTCCTAACGTCCACCCTCCTTGTTCTGACCCAAGCTAATCTTCTCAGCCTCGGTGACCACCTACCTGCAATAGAACAAAACCCAATCTTCCCTAGTTGACCCTTGGTCAACACACTAACTTTTTAGATTTTCCAATTTCAGTCCAAATATATTTCCTAATTAAATGGATCAAAAGACACTAGACTATCAACTTCAGAGTGATAAGTCACTTCCAGTCAAGTTCAGGTTGATATTATCTAACGTAATATGGATAAAATACAGAATCTTAATAATCAATTTCAATCAAATCAGAATCGTAGAATGGAACCTGTTGGAAATTCAAATTCAATTCGATACTTCAAGTCAAAGCTAATAAGCTCAGTGTGATCAAATAAAGTCTAATAACAATCTAGATTCACTTCAATTGTCTTATCAGATTCAATCAATAATGGATGGTCAAAAGCAAATACCCAATTCAAAATCAAGTAGATTTTACCGACTGATTAAATTTTGTCCACAATGTGATCTAGTCAAAACTTGGGCACACCAGAAGAGATGAAGTATTATCAAATCAATGACCAAAACAAATATGATCAATTTTTCAATCAAATTTCTGATTGAAATGAATTAAATAGAATCAGTTGAAGAGTATGCTCACAATCAGATTAATTGAATTGCTATGAAATGATAAACTTCAACTAACAGTTAATGTCGAATCGAATTATGTGTTATGATCAAATTATATGAATGCACTGACTTGATGAAGTTAAGCAAATATGATGTGGATAAGATGAATGATTAACAATAGATTGATTATCACGAAGTCGATTTAACAAGAATGCATTTCAGAGTAGATAACCGATGATTTAAATCTGGATAATCAGCTCAGTCTTCAAATAATTGAATCAAGAATTTCAGAATCGAACTAGGAAAATCAATGTCAACTTTCAACTATGTGGTTTTGGGGATCAAAAATAGAAAAGTCAATTTAGAATTTCAGATTAGTAATCCCAGAAACAAATTCAAATACCCAATTCTGAATTACAGATTAAAGAATCAAGAATCGAATTGGAATTTTCAATTTTAGATTTCAGATTAGTAAACTCAGATTCGAATATTCAACTTTGAATTTCTGATTGAAGTATCAAGAAATATAAAATGAGTGATGAATAATCTCAACTACTTATATCAGAACTTCGATTCAAGATGCAGATCACAGGTTGAAACTATTATTATATTCACAACAAGATTATCAGAATTGAATCAATGAACCAATATCTCAGGAATGAGGATTTGAAAATATTAATAGTAGTTATTATGAAACAATCTCACGAGTCTTTATGAATGCAGATCCCAAAGAGTGAATATTGAATCAATCCACCAAAAAAGCCCCAATTTCTTGAAGCTTGAAGCCCTCAAGCAAGAACTGATCTCAGATCCCAAGGTGAGCACGAAATTTAGAGAGAGGGTGGGCGCCTAAAAAAGTGAGCTCGTTTTCCAAAAAAGGTGCTGTTATAGTCCCTTTACCCAAATGGGCCGAAAAAGGTATTATATATATAATTGTTTCTATATAATCAATAAAATTAAAGTAGGAGGAATGGTTAAAGTCCCCCCTTTTAAAAACAAACTCTTGACAGGTCTTGGGTTCAAAACCCGAAACAAACCTACATATATATATTTAATATTTTTAAACCAAGTTTATATTGATAGAATATTATTATTTATAAAATCAAATAATAGTATTCTTTTAACTACTCTAATAACCTGCATCAAGAAGGATTAATTACTCATTAAATTCAAAATGTTGGTAAACCATTAAAAAAACTCACCTGAGAAAAGTTTTATTCTCATGAAGATCCAACACAATGCAACACAATACGTTGAGATGCTGAAATTGGGCTTACAAGAATTTTATTACTAAGCACAAAGTAAAGGTCAAAGCCACATAGAGACGATATTGAAAATGTGAATATTAAGTACAAAATATAAATCTGATTTTACAAAAATATTTATTATTTTATGGTTTTATATGAATTAATTTGACTGAAAACACAATTAAAGTACATGAAACTAATTTTTAAAATAAAATAAATAGTTATTTTTTATAATGAATTCTACCAGATTTATAAGATTTAAAGGAATTTTTAGAATTTTAGGTGAAATAATTGAAGTAAAATAAATCATTTCCTTCACCCACACGTTGCTAGTGGTGGTTGTGGGTGTACGGACCCCAATCGAGCAGTAGTTTGGCTGTAGTGAGGGTTGTACAAAAAATGATGCAACTTTTGCTACAAGTGGAACTTTTGAGTGTGGTTTAATTGTGTTGGAAAGTTATGGATTTAGGTTATATTCAGAAATCAAAATCTACCAAAAAATATGAGGAGTGAATACATAAACCTTTTTGTCACAATGGTTAGGGCCCAAGATGGTGCTCTTTCTTCCTCTTCTCCAGATCATCTGACTTGAAGAAGCACATGGATCAATCAGAGCATGCGATGGAACTGACCAGGTTGGGGAAGAGTTATTGTCTACTATGGGTGTACAAAGGGGTAATCTGCTTGAAGTGCATTAATGGAACATGGGAAAATCGATTCATTGCTTTTGGGCAGGCGGCTCGCTTCAATATAGGTGTTCAAGGACTGGGTGGAAAAAATAAAACCTACGGATTGGTAAATGTGTAGGTAGGCTATCAAAGTACGTGAAAAGTGGGAATTGAATTTTTGGGCCTTTACTATGAATTTTTTGAAAAGTGTTTACTCGGATCTCTATATAAAAAAACATTTTTCATAACTCACAAGAGAAGTGGTGGATATTGTCCATATCCTTCATGATATATTCAGTACTTATAAGATTAGGGCAGTCAAGTGGAAATTTAGTTGTTTAAGCTCCTTTGAGTTACAATGTCATTTTCAATGGTTCCATCACTAATGTTTAGACCTATGCTGACTATGTGCTGAAACAAAATAACTATACTTAAAGTAAAAACAAAAAGGAACATGATTCTACAAGTGAGAACCATAACATTCGGAAGAACTCAAAGATTGGTTATGGGATGTATATCAGAAGAAGTATTGGGTTTGACATATTCAGCCAAACTTGTGCATGGTCATGAGAAATCAGGTGGATTTATTTATGGATTCACAAATCCATACCCTTCACACAAGGATATTGAATGAGACTTCAAGGCGGATGTGGGTATTGATGCTTCCCATGACTTTGTGATCTGAGTCATGTACTTTTGACTCTCATTTTCCTCTCCATTACATTCTTCTGTCCGTGTTCCGATTCCATCTTCTAGGGATTTATACCTTCTTGAATGACTTCGTGTTCTTCATTGTCGTAGAGGTATTTAAAACCACATCAAGCTTGTTCTTCACTGTTTCATTTCCTGATCTAATCTCCACTTGCATTCTCATCACATCATCTTCTCATATTTTATTATTGAGATCATCATTTATTATCCTCGAGTCATGTAAGGTCAAGTCGAGAGTCTGACTGTGGCAAATGTTTGGAAAACAAACTCTGCAATGATGACGTTGAGAGGAATAAGATCCGTGTGAGAAGCAAAAATAAGGAAGAAAAAGAACTTGGATAATTCATATACAAAAGAAGAATGTATTATAATAACTTATAGCGTTGGGTTTATATGACAAATGGAGTCCAGATATTGGCATACACGAGATTGGAAGGTTCAAGGAGGGGGATATTAGAGGACGAAATGACAAAGGGGGGTGTTGCCGCGTTAGAGAGCAATTGTGATATCTTCTGACTAGATACGTCTTCCTTCTTATCAATGGTCAGTTTCCCTGATGTAATTTGTATGATGGCGGTAGGTAAGGTGTGATGCAGGACAACGTCGGTGATGTCGTCCTCAGGGATCAAGATGATGCTGTGATGCCAAATGTCATCGGTGGCATCGTCTGACTAGTAATATTTTACAGAGATGTAACTACGTGATGCGATGTCCTCGGTGGGACTACGTACACACCCCGACTCGTGGGACTTTGCTGAGATCCAAGCTCCGGATTGAGAGATTGGCGATGGTGCTGATGACCCGCTGACCCTCCTCAGAGCGACGATTGCGACTACGACACCGAGCGGACTAAGTCCGTTGGTCATCACACATAACAGACGGACTTGGCCCATACCTAAGAAATCATTCGAGTAAAATCTCTCTTGGTAGTTTATCCTCTCACCTATTCCAACCCAATCGCGGTGGAGTGCAGCCAAAAAGTATACGACAGAAGATAAATTAACTTGACGAGCCAGGGAAGCGAGGTACCTCTTTGGTGGCGTCGCTAGAAGTTAAAAATAGTCGTCGGTGTAGGAGCCGGGTGGGCGGATTCCGTGGAGCTGTGCCGGAGATGGGCACATTGTCGCTCGACTAGCAGCGGAGTCGCGGCTCAGGAGATGAGATGCTAGAGAAAAGAGATGAGGCGGGGATGCGGGAGCGACGTCAACGGCAATGGAGCGAGGCACGGTGATGTGCAATGCAGCAGTAATGTTGCGGCGAGGCGGCATTGTTTCGGCACGCAGGTGCAGTGGCAGTGGCTCACGGGGTAGGTGCGTCGGCGGTAGTGGTATCAGCCGGCAACATGGTGCAGCGTAGCGCAGCGTGGACGCAAGCGACAGTAGCGTAGTGCGCGCGACTCGACAAGGGTGACTGCGGGTAATGGTAGCGCTACGATGGCGTGGTTCGGATGTGGTGACCGCAGACCACAGCGGTGCAACGGCGTACATTGGAGGCAGCGTCGGGTGGCAGACAATGGCCAGCCGAAGATAACGGACACGGCGGTTTCAGGCGGGTACAGAAGCACGACAAGCAGCAGCTACGACGGCCCATACACATGGACGCACGGACGACGGCGACCCGTGGTGGACAACGGTGGTCTGGTGGTGGTGATCGCTGCAGTCGCATGCGGCGTGAGAGCGCGGATGGGGGCAAGCGACGGCGGGTCAAATGCGTGGGTGCGTGGAAGGTGGCGACCGGCGGGGAAGAGCGGCCGGCGCGGCCGTACGGTGGCCGGCCGATGGTTACTTCTTCCTCTCTTGCCATTTCTCCTTCTTCTTCCTCTTCTTCTCCTTCTCTCTCTCATGAATGTGGAATGGTGGGTCCCCTTTTCAAAATAAGGCTTTGACCTTGGCCAAGTTGATAGGGTGCCCGCTCCTTCCTTATATAGGGATGTTAATGGCCCCCTTGAAGGAGGTCCAACAAAGGAGCCCATTAGACATAGGGGCCCCTTTAAAAACCAAAAACATAGGGAAAAAACACAGATAAAGGTAGAAAGAGGGGGTCAAAAGGAAGGGCCTTGCGGGTGGGTATGGCCCGAAACATGTTGAAACTTACGAGCATGGGCATGTCTACACCTTCGCCTTGGTGTGCCGGTCAGGATGGGCCCAAACCGGCGGCTGCCGATGACGACGATGTAGGCTACGACGTCGTCTCTGGGACTGCTCGCTCCATCAAGGTGGCTAGTCATATTATTTTTAATAGATAGAAGTCCAGAACTAGTGGGTGATCTGCTATTATTCAAACAATGACATCTTGTTTTTGGATGTTGAAGTAGTATTTATACTTACTCTGTGATTTGAAAAGTGTCCTTTGCAACATCCGTTAAGATGACACTTAAGCATTCAATCATAATTTTAGAGTTTTAAAAATTCCAAATGCCTTGAGAATTTTTTAAACTTGTATCTAAAAATAACCTCTTGTCCATAGAAATGATGCCTCTTACTGTTTTGAGAAACTTCCTACCCAAAAAGTCTGGGTGCTTTCTCAAATATTCCAACTCATAGGAAAACAGATTCATATAGAGATGCCATTTGTCAATATAAATACTCAAAATTTTGAATTTTCCCCTAGAAGCCCTCTTAATATTAGTAAAAAAATTCTTAAATATCAGTGGACCTTATTTCTGTAGTGGACGTCATTTAAAAACTATTAAAGGTATTATGTTGGGTCTTGATCCCCCATCTATGAATACATCGTGGGAACACATTTCACTAATATCACACATGATCTGTATTTACTCCAGATGTGTCGCCATCTTCAATGAAATCCCATTTTTAGTATTTTTACTTTAGATATTTCATATCATGCTACTGTGCTCCTAATGTTCTCAATCAAAATTTTCTTGCGTTTTCAGCTAGTTGAAATGTGAATTGATAGGCTAAAGTAAAAAAAGTAAAAAAAAGTAAAAGTCATAAACCCCTTAAATAGCACAATAGATATATATTTTTTAATTAAGTAAACTCTTTAAAGCATATACTCAGTCTTAAAAAATAATCAATTCAAACATATTGTCAGAAATTTCAAATATATTAATAGTTATATAATTATTTTCTTTACAAAAGTAATGGTAAAAATCCATAATCTTATAAAAAATCAATAAAAAATATGATATTATTCAAAATAAATTTAATCATTCAAATATTCATTACACGCATATATAAGTTTCTTAGCGAAAATAAAAAATGGGAAATTCATGATTAACATTTTATAAAGCATTAGCCACATGCGGGTGTATCTTCTTACCTTACCAGGACCAACCCTTTGGTCTCATTTCAAATGGATAATCGATCTAAAACTACACTCTATGTCTAGACTAAGTGATGGATTTGGTTAAAACAAGTTTAGATTTTTATGAATTTGTACTTCGTATTTTCCCCTTCGTGGCTATTGATAAGGACAAATAGTTATTGAAGTAAATGTGACATGTAATAATACCAAGTGTGAGTAAGGGACCAAACTGCACAACGGAAGACAATTAATCTGAATTTTTTCTCCTGCAAAAGAGGGAGGAAATAGGGTAGAAATAAGAGTGAAATCAGTGAGATGAATAAAGTGAATATGGAGAGACTATCTTGAAGTTTATGATATCCACTTAAAGGTTAGGATCATCATTATTAGATAAGAGCTATACATATAAATTGAAGTAAATGGAATAATACCATTCAGGGATTGTTTGGGAAAAATTAAGTGGATACCTAATTTATATGAATCAAGTTGACTCATGTCATGTTAGTGTATGTGTTCCTTAGACTTATGACACAAAATACATATTTTTATGAACAGTTCTATTTTGAGTATGATATATGAGCTCTAACCATGGAGTTTCCGACCATCTTACGTCTAATTCATCAAGAAGTTCAGCAAGATGATTGAGTTTTCAAGACAGGACTGTCTACCCACGTGTTAGAGGATAAAACTCAAAAAAATATGATGTGATGAAGTCTTTAGCCAAAGTACTAGAATATTGAAGAAGAGTTCTCCAATGATTTCACAATACATCAGTCCACCACAAATGTTTGATTAGGGTTCAACAAATTGACCATACCCAAAGTCATCCTAGTGGTGTTAGTGGATGAAGGATTATATGAAATGGTAATTTCTAATAAAAAGGTTCCATGGGAGAGTTACTATATTTCATTATATCCAGAGCAAGTGTAGCTTGACATCCCATGAGCTATAAGCTCAATTCTTGTCATAGTTAAACATAAGTTTTACCGATAAATAATGAAAAGGGGGCTTAATGTGCTGAGGAATATGTGGATAAGTCTAGAGGGTGAACACTTGAATGGCTAAGCACAACTCATTTGAGGGATTGAAAATCACAGCTTCGATCCATGTAGGGAAAATTCTATCTTTGCTTTTCATTTTTTAAAAGTTCATAACAAATCACATTTTTTCCACAGTGAAAGTTGTATTTGGATCATGTAGGTCACGGTCTTAGAAACCAACATTATCTAACATTGAATCACATTTTGTCAGTAATTTATAGACCATGGATGTGGAATGATCCATCAAATTCTTTCCATCATACTTTATACAGTGCTATCTAGTTCAGAGCCATACATCATAGGAGTGAATTAACGTATTATTGAAGTGCGAACAATGAATAAATAAAAGAGAATAAAGTAGTGGACATGACAGGATTCGGTCCTTGACCTTGTTTATCAGTGTGTCCTTGAATGGACAGAGAAGTAGCCACAGAAGTATTCTTAGATGGATTTTCTTGGAACAAATTTCCTCAGTAGCTTTGAAAAAGGAGACAATGAATTACTTAAAAAAAGGGATACTGGTTACCTCATCCAATTATATTAATTAAATTCCGGTATACTTTTGACTTGCAAATAAACTAACTAGGTACCATTTTCCTCAAATGATGCCAAGTCAGTTATAAACAGAGCTATTGTTTATTTCTTTGACTATATTAGATTTTATGTTGGGGATAATTTAGCAGAAGAGTCAAAGAGACCACATTTGATTTGAAAAATAATTAGGCCATTTTTTCATTATGTTTGTAGAATCTAGCAATGATACATTAGAAAAGAGACTTGGGTAATGTCTATTTCATTAACTCTCCAAATAAACGATTGAGGCCGTGGCTCCGAGAAGATCAGGGAGCAGTTGGCATGAAAATCCTCATGAAAGTTTTATATCTAGTTAGGCAGCCCAAATGGGGTTGAGTCGGCCGGAAGACGGTATATTCCTGACTGAAACGTCAAGTGGCAACATGCGATATTCGATGTCGAGCTCCCTGAAAACTTTGATCATCTCTTGCACGACGACCTCCCTCCTCGTCCATCTCTCTCCCATGTTCTGGTGATTCATTCGGTGTTGCAGCCACACCGACACCTTCAGCCTGTTCATGTCCTCCACATCCCTCAACACCACCGTCGGATTTGGGTACCAATGCTCCTTCTTACCCTCCACAAACCTGCGTAGACCAACAATCATCACCATTATAATCAGACCGTCAACATAATTTCATTCAATGACATTCAGATTAATATTTATCGGTTTCTGTTTTTTTTCGTCTCCGCTACGCCAAAGGTTTCCCCCATGTCAATCGTCATTTCATGATATTCAAAATTTATTTCGCCCGGGTTTTTCTTGTTTTGGATCATCCGATGTGCTCTTATCTAAATCTTGGATATAAGTTCATGTTAGACGGTGATTATAACTACTGAGAAATATAATATGGGCTCGGAAAAAAAGTTACGCTTTTATCCTCTCTTTCATGGCGGCCACCTTCTCCACGGGCGTAGAGACGTGGACGCAGAAGTCGATTGAGTCGCCCATGTCCGGACTTCGGTAATAGTTGCTGATCGGCTTGGTGGAGAGAACGCTGTTAGGGTAGGCTATTTTCTGGTTATCATACCTCAAGAACACCGTCGTCAAGATGTTCATCTCCTCCACGATCATCTGAAAAATATACGAATCAGATCTAAGATTTCAGTTCATCTTTCATATTCAATTTTGAATTCACTCACATATTCATGTAAAGTCTATCACCCTGTCCATGTTCATGTTCATGTTCATTCGCATGCTCATGTCCATGTCAGTGTTCAGGCTAATGCGGGTGTTGATTTTCGTGTCCAAGGTCTTTTTATGATTATGCTCAAGGTTATGGTAATGTCGCCGTTCACGGTGGGTTTCTCTTTCATGGTGATGTTTACATGTCTATGTTGATGTTAACTTTATCATCTTGACTCGCGGGTGTTCATGATCGTTTTCATGCAAATGCTCATGAGCATATTCATGTTCTTGTTCACGTTAATGCTGAATTTGATTGTCTTGTTCGTACGAATGCTCATGCCCATGTTGATGTTCGCACCTTGTTCATGGTCACATTCTCTTTCATCTTCATACTTAAGTCGATGTTCATGATAACATGTAGTGTTCGCAATCATTTTCATTTTCGTGCTCATGCAGGTGACCAAGATCATTGTAACCGTTCATGCTCATATTCATGTTCATTTACATATTCATGCCGATATTGATGTTCGTGTCCAAGCTCATGTTCATGCTTTTACGCATGTTCATGTTCATATTCATGTTATTATCACCGTTCATGGCCACGTTCTCTTTCATGTTGATGTTCATTTTATCATGTTCGTGTTGACGTTCATTTTCCTTTTCGTGCTATCATGTTCGCAATGCTGATGCTTATGTTGATGCAGGAGTTCATGCAGATATTCGAATTCATGTTCATGTTCATGGGAAATCATGGTAACCTGAACTCCATCGACTTCGCAGCGATCGCCGACGTCGAAAGGGTGCATGATAAAGAGGAAGATGATGGCCTCGAACGTGGTTTTACAGGTGTTGCCGAAGACAAAGACCACGAGCAATAGCTGGGAGCTGATGAGAACCAGGAAATGGACGGTGGCGATGCCAAGGATGAGCATCCAGATGACGATCACTATGATCCCCACGACCACGTTGACCATTTGATGGAGCTTGTTCACGGCTGTTTTTGTGTCATTCAGCGTCAAGGAGAGAGCCCTCCGCTCCCTGAACGCATTTACCTGAATAGTATCAAAGAACAATAAATATTTACGGAAATAACAAGGTTATAAAACGCCACATAAGATTCAATGGCTGAAAAACTACCCGGAAAATAAGACTATGGAAACACGGGATTATTAAGATAAGAAGTTTAAATGAACGAATAAGTTTCTATAGTCAGAAAAGGAAAAGATTTATTACTCTCCTTCTCTGTTTTTACAGCGCAACCATTAAACACCAATCCTAATTTAGTTCTTTAAAAAAACTTAAATGTTGACTCAAGATTGAAGTTTTTTAGCTAATTCAATTGAAGAATAGACCTAATTTTGACATTTCAACACCGTCATTTTGTAGTTTGTTCCCTCGTGTATATCAGTCGTAATTACTGACTAACATATTACAGATTTATTTTTAATTTTTTTCACTCCAATAAGAAAACTAAATGATAAGAATGGCTGCAAAGAAAAAGATGCATTTCACTTACCACCCAGTCCTTGAGGCACCTCCTGCTAACTCTCTTGCTCTCTTGAGCTCCTTCAAAGAGGCTGAGAGTTTTATATGCTTCTTCTTCCCCCATGAAACGCATCAGGTCTACCAAATAAATGTACCTGGCCAGCAAGTTTTATCGAACCCATACATGAAACAACAGTTAAACGTGACGAACATCGTTAACTTCAGCAATGCCATTATTTCTTCGTCACCGTCAAGATCACCTCCATCATTATCATCGTCCATATCGTCATGATCACCACAATCGTCACCATGATCTTCATTGCCTTCTTCCTCATCGTCATACTCACCATCCTCATCATCGGCACAATCTTCTTCGCCATGATCACCATCATCGTCATCGCGGCAATAATCAATATTGATCATCATCATCGACGGTGACTTTCTGTGATTGGTGCGGTGAAAATGAAAAGGGGGATACAAGGAGGACGAAGAAGATAATTACAACGACAAGGGTGGTGATTACGACGACGGGAAAGAAGATTACGAAGATGAAGTGATAATGGTGATCATCATCATCAACAACGGACTATTCGATTTACGTCGATTTAAACGGTGCAACTCTAGAGAAAAGGGAGGTCGGCATACAACAATGACGAAGAAGAAAACGATGATGATAGGGGCAATGATTACGTCGATTTGGAAGAAGAGAACGAAGATAATGGTGATGATAGTGATCATCGTCATCATCATGAAAAACACAACAGCTAGTATCCGTAAGTGGAGCAAGTCCAGAGAAGGTAGAGGAACACATACTTAGACCCGGGCTTGGCAACGTTGGTGAAGATCTTCTTGGCGGCGGCCTTGGCCTCATACTCGCTGCAAATCTGAGTGGAAGACTCATCCTCGCCACCCGAATCAGTGATGCGCTCGTCCAGCGTGCACAGATTCCCATACCTTACCATGTTCATCAACCTCTTCATATTCCACGCAGAGACGTTCTTCTGGTTAAGCCGATGCAAATGATCAACAGTTATCGCCTCTTCCATCTGCTTACTCGCGTCCTTCCTCGACACAGCATGAGGAAACCGGGTACTCCTCAAGCTCTTCGCCGGCATGGCAGCCGCCCTTAACTCCGGCGGCAGCGCCGCCCCCGCCTCTCTAAACCTCCTCAAATCCGCCATTATCTTCTCCTCCTCCTCCTTCGCGCTCTGCATCTCTATCACCGGCGGACCCGACAACGTCTCGATGACGTACTGGTTAAACAGCGATTCCTGAATCCTGTCGAAGTACGTGCTAACGTGGAAGGACGAGGCCAAGACCTTCACCAGCAGCGTCTTCGCTAACCTCATCGCCGTGCCCACCAGGAGACAGATTAAGACCTTGGTAACGTAGTCCAGCGGCTTCCTCTCCCCCGCCTGCCGCTGCATCTTCCGATCGAAGATGCAGTACCAGGCGATGAGGACGAGCCCAAGCCAGAGGCAGTTCTGGACGGCCCGGCGGACGCCGTAGACGAAGTAGAGGACGCGTTTGCGGAGGAGGAAGTTGCGTTCCACGAAGAAGACGACAACGCGGATGACGCAGCCGGAGGCGAGGCGGCCGCAGATGAGAACGAGGACGAGGAGCTCCCAGCGCCAGAGATGGAGGTTAAGGAAGGTGTGCCGGCGGAGCTGGGGAACGGTGAGGCTGCAGGCGAGCGCGGTTGAGATGAGGACGAGGCTGGCGAATTGGGCGACGGTGACGGGGTCGGATCGCATGGAACGGTATCCATCGGGGATGTCCTCGTCGGCGAACGGGTCGTCGTCTTCGTCGTCCGTTCGTTGGGGGCCGGAGCGAGGAACCTTGCCGGACCGGCGGTCGGGCTCGGCGGGGGCCGGGGCCGGGGCCGGTGGCGGGTCCACGAGTCGGGACCGGGTCTTGGTCCGTAGCACGCTGCGGCTGTGGGCGAAGGAGAAGTTGGAGGTGCATTTGAGGACTTCGGAAGAAGAAGAAGAAGAGGAGGGGTCTTGAAAGGAGACGCGGAGCTCCTTTGACGGGTATTTTGGAGGTTTGGCCTCGGCCGAGTCGATGTTCACGGCGATCATCGGCGGTGGAGGAGCGTCGGAGCGGTTGAAGAGGATGGGCTGCTCTTCCTGCGGGGGGGAGAGTTTCATGGAGCCCTGGGGCTTGAAGGGCCGCCTCAGGGTCCCCATTTTCTTCTTCTTCTTCTTCCTTTTCTCCTTCTCTTTTCTCGCTCTTGTTCTTCCTGTTCTTCTTCTTCTTCTTCTTCTTCTTCTTCTTCTTCTTCTTCTTATTCTACGTATTCTGCGAATTTCTTGTGGCTTCTTCTTCTTCTACGTATTCTGCTAATGTCGTTGTCTCCAAATGGTGACGCAGAACCCAGGAAGAGGGAGATGGGCCTTACTTTCGCCGTCTTTTCTGAGCTTTTCGACGCGTGTTGGTAAATGAAAGGACGGGCTGGCGATCGATTTGAGAGCCCCGATCTTGGATTAATCGGACGATCAGGCCGATCAGGTTGGCCAATCGAACGAGTCTGACCCTTAAGAGTATTATACTTGTCCCATACAGGATACTTGGGTTTTTAATACATTTTTAATTAATAAGTTCCCAAGATTTGAATAGTTTTACTTACTTAACTTAGCCTTGATTCCAGATTTTTTAAAACTATAAATGATACCCAAAATAGTATAGTTGGTGCTATGTAAGTAGAGAACGTCACATCCCTTATGTGACTTATGGGTAGGGAACGGCATGGTCAGGATGTGACGGCCCGGATGTGACGGGACGGATGACGTGTGGTGATGGGTGGAGACGAGACGAGAAGTTCATCGCATCGCCTGTCCTGTCACACGTCCCAGGATTTTGGAAAAATCTGTCACATTTGCATCACGTGTCACCGACTCCATCTTCCCGTCTTTGTCTCATCACCGGACGGCGTCACTGCACATGTGACGGAAATATCTGATCTGAAATTAAAACCCAACTTAAAAAGACCAAATGCTTGGATAGAGAAGCCCAGAACGAAAAGGATGTGGATATCTTAACAGAGTGCTAGATACAGAAACCCAGGTCAAAATCAATCGCTCTGACCTGATGAAGTGATGTTGGTAGGGACAAAATTTAGGCGTCCTCCTGATTCATTCTGCTCCTCACCAAAATGAAGATTATCTTCTTTGAGGAGTAAGGTTTATTCATTTTCAGCCAACAGAAGACGCAGACTGCCGCCAAGGGGACACCATGATTCTGGCCATATCCCCACTATAGCCACAAAATCACCCTTCGATGCCGGCCTTATTGACCGGTTCCATATCTCTCCTGATAACACACTATTGGGCTTGCAAATAAGCCACTGCCTGCAATTATCTGGCTCACTCTATAATCTCAATATCCTTCCTGGTATAAGTATCCCCACACAAGCTGTGGTGGAACAACAAGGAGAGAGAGAGAGACAGAGAGACAGACAGAGACAGAGAAAGAGAGAGAGAGAGAGAGTAATGTAAGAACGAAACAAGAACTGAATAAACGTTAACAATATACCTCGGGTTGGGTGAGTGTTTCCCAAACTGGAAGACCGTTTCGGGAAAGGAAGACCCCCAGAAGGACCAAATATTCCAGAGCAGATCTGGTTCCTGATAAGGAAGCTGACACAGAAGCAACGGTCGACCTCATTCAAAGACTGGAGGACCGTTGCTCCCTACAGATTGCTATTTCAAAAGAGGGCTACAACAGCAACTACTGCTATTTCAACAGAAGAACAACGGTTGGCAAGGAACCAACAATTCAACGGACATATTGATGCACATAAATACCCGTGTAATACCTCAGTTCATTGAGGCTTTTCTTTCTATTATGTCTCCTAGGGCGGCGGCTCCGCCCGTCGCCCTGTCCATCCTCTAATCTCTATCTATCTTCTCTTCAGTTATGCAGCCTGAATGGCTTTTGAGTTAGGATTGTGAGATTGCCCCTCTACCTTCTTCTCTCTTCTTCTCAACTTCCCTCTTCTGGAATACATGGCATCTCACTCTCCTTAACATGGTATCAGAGACACTAGAAGGCCTTAACGCTGACAAGACATAGAAGCTTCCAGAAGAACGTACGGACGCCGCCAACAACGTTAAAATGACACCGCGTCAATATCTGACACGATATTCTCCAGCCTGTGTTGCACTCTCCCAAGACGACAGAAGGCGGCGACGTAGACCTGGCGAAATGCTGGACCTAATTTTCTTTCTGCCGTCTGGATCGACAATGAACCTACGGACAAGGCTGGTCTGTCCAGTCTGCAGCAGTTTGGTGAGCTACGGCACAAAGTCTCAAGCCACAGCAGTTTTCCTTCATCAATATCAACTCTAATCGCCGTAGCTGCATCTGACGACCCCAGCAGAAGTAATATATTGAAGGCTCTCTCTTTATTCGACTAATTCTTTGTGTAGCTCAAATATCGACCTCTCTTCCCTAGCAAGCCCAATGATTATTTCAATCATGGTCTTGAGGGGGTGATAAGGAAGCGACACGATAAGCAGTCGACCTCATTCAAAGACTGGAGGACCGTTGCTCCTACAGATTGCTATTTCAAAAGAGGGCTACAACAGCAACTACTGCTATTTCAACAGAAGAACAACGGTTGGCAAGGAACCAACAATTCAACGGACATATTGATGCACATAAATACCCGTGTAATACCTCAGTTCATTGAGGCTTTTCTTTCTATTATGTCTCCTAGGCGGCGGCTCCGCACGCCGCCCTGTCCATCCTCTAATCTCTATCTATCTTCTCTTCAGTTATGCAGCCTGAATGGCTTTTGAGTTAGGATTGTGAGATTGCCCTCTACCTTCTTCTCTCTTCTTCTCAACTTCCTCTTCTGGAATACATGGCATCTCACTCTCCTTAACATGGTATCAGAGACACTAGAAGGCCTTAACGCTGACAAGACATAGAAGCTTCCAGAAGAACGCATTTGACGCCGCCAACAACGTTAAAATGACACCGTCAATATCTGACACGATATTCTCCAGCCTGTGTTGCACTCTCCCAAGACGCAAGGCGGCGGCGTAGACCTGGCGAAATGCTGGACCTAATTTTCTTTCTGCCGCCTGGATCGACAATGAACCTACGGACAAGGCTGGTCTGTCCAGTCTGCAGCAGTTTGGTGAGCTACGGCACAAAGTCTCGAAGCCACAGCAGTTTTCCTTCATCAATATCAACTCTAACTGCCGTAGCTGCATCTGCGACGACCCCAGCAGAAGTAATATATTGAAGGCTCTCTCTTTTATTCGACTAATTCTTTGTGTAGCTCAAATATCGACCTCTCTTCCCTAGCAAGCCCAATGATTATTTCAATCATGGTCTTGAGGGGGGGTGATAAGGAAGCTGACACAGAAGCAACGGTCGACCTCATTCAAAGACTGGAGGACCGTTGCTCCCTACAGATTGCTATTTCAAAAGAGGGCTACAACAGCAACTACTGCTATTTCAACAGAAGAACAACGGTTGGCAAGGAACCAACAATTCAACGGACATATTGATGCACATAAATACCCGTGTAATACCTCAGTTCATTGAGGCTTTTCTTTCTATTATGTCTCCTAGGGCGGCGGCTCCGCACGTCGCCCTGTCCATCCTCTAATCTCTATCTATCTTCTCTTCAGTTATGCAGCCTGAATGGCTTTTGAGTTAGGATTGTGAGATTGCCCCTCTACCTTCTTCTCTCTTCTTCTCAACTTCCCTCTTCTGGAATACATGGCATCTCACTCTCCTTAACATGGTATCAGAGACACTAGAAGGCCTTAACGCTGACAAGACATAGAAGCTTCCAGAAGAACGTACGGACGCCGCCAACAACGTTAAAATGACACCGCGTCAATATCTGACACGATATTCTCCAGCCTGTGTTGCACTCTCCCAAGACGACAGAAGGCGGCGACGTAGACCTGGCGAAATGCTGGACCTAATTTTCTTTCTGCCGTCTGGATCGACAATGAACCTACGGACAAGGCTGGTCTGTCCAGTCTGCAGCAGTTTGGTGAGCTACGGCACAAAGTCTCGAAGCCACAGCAGTTTTCCTTCATCAATATCAACTCTAACTGCCGTAGCTGCATCTGCGACGACCCCAGCAGAAGTAATATATTGAAGGCTCTCTCTTTTATTCGACTAATTCTTTGTGTAGCTCAAATATCGACCTCTCTTCCCTAGCAAGCCCAATGATTATTTCAATCATGGTCTTGAGGGGGGGTGATAAGGAAGCTGACACAGAAGCAACGGTCGACCTCATTCAAAGACTGGAGGACCGTTGCTCCCTACAGATTGCTATTTCAAAAGAGGGCTACAACAGCAACTACTGCTATTTCAACAGAAGAACAACGGTTGGCAAGGAACCAACAATTCAACGGACATATTGATGCACATAAATACCCGTGTAATACCTCAGTTCATTGAGGCTTTTCTTTCTATTATGTCTCCTAGGGCGGCGGCTCCGCCCGTCGCCCTGTCCATCCTCTAATCTCTATCTATCTTCTCTTCAGTTATGCAGCCTGAATGGCTTTTGAGTTAGGATTGTGAGATTGCCCCTCTACCTTCTTCTCTCTTCTTCTCAACTTCCCTCTTCTGGAATACATGGCATCTCACTTTCCTTAACATTTCCCGCCCATGGTCAGATGACTTCGGGTAGATTTCGTTGACACAACGCAAGGTGGTCTTTCGGATGAGCCGAGCGAAGAACAACGATAGAGAGAAACGCTAGAGAAATGCTAGGAAGGAGAGGACGGACCGTTAGAGAGAAGAAACCATACGATACTTCCAAAAAGTAATCTCCCATTCATCCCCGTTGCCAGAGATATTTAAAGAAGAAGCAAAAATAAAAGTGTAAACAACCGTCTTAAATACTAACCTACTAAGCATGGGGACTTACCAACCGGTAAGGCCCCCATGTAGAGCCTTAGCTCTAGCCGTCTGCGGCGTGTGCGTCACACGCAATATATCAGAGAGAGAGAGGGAGGGAGAGAGAGGAAGGGTGTAAGAGAGAGAGAGAGCAAGAGAGCCAGGCCAAGTTTCTATGGAAGCTGCGTCCATCGTGTTTGCCGCCAAGCCGGCTCCTTTGCTGAGTTATAAGACTCAATGCCCCCCCCCCAACTCTGCAGTAGTCTGCAACAATCGCCCCTCGATGGAAAAATCCCAACCTGAAACAGAGACAAGGCCCAAAACAGAGACAAGGCCGAAAAAATTATTCTCTCCTTTTTCTACTTTCTTCATGCTTTAAAATTTTCATCACAAATTCATCCATGACGTCTGTCCCATCACGTCACACATCCTAGACCCTCTGTCACCATCACATCACCTGTCACGGGCATTCCATCACCGACACCGTCACTATCACGGGACAAACAAACGTCATTTGTCACCATCATGTCATCTGTCACGGATCCATCACCATGACGAATGAAGTGACGGATGACGTTCTTTGTTCCCTACTTACAAGATGTGACAAATGATGAGGATTGCTGACAGATAGAACTTATATAGTTCATCGAGTCCCCTGTCCCATCAAAAAATCCCTGCTTTTTAGAAATCCTTCTCAGTTGAGACACCCATCACAGGCCCCTACGTCCCGTCCTCGTCTTGTCACTAAACGGTGTTCCTATCAATAAGTATATGAATCAGGAGGGAGTGAGAGCAGGAGAGGGTGTGAGGGAGGGATTGTGAGAGGGAGAGGAGAAGATATACAAGTGAGAAGGTGATGCTCAAAGGAGAGAGTGAGAGAGGGATGGACTACAAGAGGGAGAGAGGGAGAGAGACAAAGAGAGATAGAGGGAGAAAGAGAGGAAGGGGAGGCATGACATCTTACAGAGTTGGGCAGTGGCAGTGGAAGTGACTGGCTGCGGTGGTGGCAGTGGTGGTGTTGGTAGTGGGAATCGATTGACAATGGGGGAGAGGAATGGTGTGCAGCATGCATATTGGCTGACCCATTCTTCTCCCACCACGTCATATTAATAATATATATCAAATATATGAACATTCTTCTGTCTGGTTCGACATGCGAACCTGAATTGGACCAAATATCTGGTCAGCCCTACTAAGGCTACGCGACGGACCAGTTTTGTCAGCACCGAACCACTTAGAGAGAGGAAATGAAATGATTTAGAATGTATCACAAATAATAGGAATCCTAAACAAATTCTGTTCAATATCGTCCTTTTTTTCAAACTGTTAACCTTATGAATGAATCTTTTTATTTGCGTGTATATAATTTCAGAAGTCAATCTTTTGCTTTCAATTAAACTCAGTTTTATGATTTCTCGGACGATTTAACTTCTAGGATTTATATAGAGGGATTTCTCTGAGACATAATTTACACCTTGGGCTTTATATAAAGGGATTTTTGCGAGCAAGATGGTCTCTAGTTTGTTTGCATTCTCTCTTGACTAATTGATATCATCATGCAATTTTTTCTCTTGTATTTGTGATATTGAAAAATTTTGTATATATCTTTTTAATTATGAGATATGGTCCACTTATCCCAATCAATGTTGAATTTGACGTGCCCCTTTTTCCTCTTGAAGAAAAAAAGAGAAGAGTCTAGTCTTATGATCTGTAAGTTTCATTAAAAGTATTCCTTTATGTTGGGCAACGTGCATCCTATTAATTATTATTATTATTTTAAACATGTCTTTGATTATTAGGATGCAGATCTGTGCCATTAGTTATTGCCTTAAATTTACATGTTTACTTATTTCATTATGTATTTTATGGTTCACATGGGAATCTGCACCATTATTTATTACCTTTTAAATTGTGTTTCTCCTTATTTCATTTTGTATCTCATTATAAACATGTAATTTGAGAGGAAGTATAGAATAAGTAGTAGTGGTACGATGAAGATTGTAATCACAAATACAAATAACAACTATTTAATAAAAATAAGATGATTCTTACATGAGCGGTAGATATTGGATTGTGAATGAAGCGAGTGAAAATGAGAGGTCAAGCGAGAAACTTAAATTTAAGGGTAAAAATTATGTAGTTGCAAAATTGAGTTTAATAAATAATAATTTTTAAACCTTTACTCATAAAAATAATTTCACTAGTTGGTGATGAGCAATGGTTGTCTCCATAGGGAACGGATGTAAGGGAAGTAGCTCCTCTATAGGGTGAATTTTAGATGACGGGAAGGGATACATATAATGTAAGGCATAGCAGTTGGAGGAAGATAGTGATCAAATATAGGGATAGAAGTAATTTAAGAAGAATGGGAAAACTATCATACGAGTAATGAATCGTGATTGAAGAGAGTGAAAATGAGAGAGAAGGATGAAGAAAGCCGTGATGAAGTATCAGTTTGACTAAATGAGAACTAATATAACGAGAGTCCAACTTAGGGTTTTATAATTTAGATTTTAACATATAAGAGGATGTGAAGGCGAGATGGGATGAAGATGATGGTGTGGGACATAGCGATGAAGGTAGTGAAATAGAAGATGAGTGAAATGAGGGAGGATAGTGATTTAGGTTTTATTAGACAAAAGGATAGGGGAAACATGATGAGATCATGACGTTATAGGTGATTCGTGAGGTGGACGGTAGAGGATGATAGATAGGGATGATGATGGATGTAGACGGATCTGGATGATGGATGATCTACCTAATTG
Source organism: Wolffia australiana (assembly GCF_029677425.1). Lineage (NCBI taxonomy): Eukaryota > Viridiplantae > Streptophyta > Magnoliopsida > Alismatales > Araceae > Wolffia > Wolffia australiana. The sequence goes on along the minus strand of NC_135852.1, from coordinate 5,947,119 downwards.
TGAAAAAAAATAACCAAGAGGCCAACTTTAGATCCTTATGTTCCACTAGGATCAAGGCATTTTCCTGATGTAGATTAGCCTTCCCACATCTATGTTGATCTTCTCCAAGCAATCAGATACTGATAAAATAACACACTTGATGAACCTTCAAAACTTCACTTTCTTTCAATCTACCTCTATCGGAGGAAGTGAGCTTGAATATGTTTTTACAAATATCAGGAGGTCAATTTATAGATCCCGCATATGGATGGATAAGATGACATAAAGACGAAGCTACCCTTAAATTTTCAGCTCAATCAGAGGTCTGGAGAGTCAAATATCAAGACTAGAAGTTGGATGATTTCTGGCCTTTGATTTAATCAATTTCTCTCTCCTCGTCCTCGCCAGTTCTGTCATATCATTCTGTTAGGGTTTTTTCCCATCATGGAATTTAATATGATGATTGAATTTGTCCTTGTCATTCATGATGAACGGATCTTGTTGTGCCACTTGTGTCATGTTGGAAAAAAAAACAAAAGAAGTAAATTTTAACTATTTAATATAACGACCCCGCTACGCGAGCAACGGGTTACCCCCGTCGAATCTCGGGCAACCCGTGGAATCTCGCATAGCAGGGTCATTTTTTGTATTTGAAAAAAATGAGGGGCCAGACGTTATTTGTTTCGACATTTTTTCCTCGACGGAGGGAGGCGGCCAGAGGGCGAGGGAGGGAGGGAGGGAGGCGAGGCGACCAGAAGGCGAGGGAGGGAGGGAGGGAGGCGAGGCGACCAGAAGGCGAGGGAGGGAGGGAGGCGAGCAGTGGGCGAGGGAGGGAGGGAGGGCGTGTCCAATTCTTTTTTCCCGCTGTCTTGGTCTGCAATTTGAAGAGCGTGGCGCGCGGAGAAATCTTCTACACTGCACTGCTGTTCTTCGGTAGAGTTGATGGAGTTCAGAGATTCAGAAATCAGCCGCAGGTTTTCGAAGAGGAAGGCTCTGGGCGACGTCAGTAACACGGTTCTTCCTAGATCTATCTCCGTTCCTTGCAGAAATTTCAAAGTAAAGAAGGAAGTGAAGCAAAAACTGTGCGCCGCCACCGCCAACGATGGAGCAGAGGGTAGCATCGTTCCACCGCCAACGAGGAACCCCCCCCCCCTCAATTTCTATCTCAACAGACCCCAAAATTGCCTTAACAGACGCTATTACCATGACGGAAGGAGAAGATTTGCCCCGACCCACTTCGAATTTCTTCCTATTTCTTCAACCCTTTTCATCTTTCTGCGAATCTCCCACCATTCAATGGCTTACCCAGCTTCGTCCACCCAACTCCGCTATGCCCACAATCCCACTTTGCCGGCAAGAACATAGCCAAAATCCCACCAACCCACAAAGCCGGGGCTTCGATTGTATCAAAGAAACCGTCGTCGTCGACGTCGATCGGGATGAAGGTCGTCCTCTCAACGTCGCTCTGAAGGCGCCCTTCAAAATTGGGCCTTTCGAGATGAAGAAATGGGGCAATTTGGCCGCCCGGCGCCGCCTGCGCCGCCCTCGCCGCCTCGTCTCCGGCGCCGCTTGGTTGCGCCCTTGAGCATATCTCTGGGCTTCTTCTTGCCCATTGCTTCGCCACTGTGAGAATAGATCTTCAACTCCTACGATCAGTTCTCCTTTGTTTTGTTCCAATTTCCTTCGTTATTCTTATTAGAACTATGGGATATTTGAATTCTGGGATCATTTTTCTCTATTTAGATATCTTAGATTCCTGGTACAATTCGACTATTTTTTGTTAGTTTTCCTTCGTGGTCCTTATTGGTAGTATATGTCATTTGAATTCTAGGATAATTTTGTTTTTAAAGTCGTTTTCAAGTCTCAAGTCATGTTCGCCTTTGTTTGTTTGAGTTCCCTTCATGGCTTTACTAAAATTTGGTGTCATTTGATTTCCGAGATCATCTTTCTGTATTTAGACGCCTTCGATTCCTAATAGCATTCGCCGTTATGTATTTGAATTTCCCTCTTTTTTTCTTATTGAAAGCATATCATTCAAATTGTAGGAAAATTTATTCATTTAGGCATCTTCAACTCCTAAGATAAATTGAAATTCAAATAAACAAAGGCGAATTTTATAAAGGCATTCTTACTCTTATGCTGGAGTCAGTGGCAATGGCAAGGCCAAGTCAAATTATAAAGTTGTAAGAGACCTTCCTTGTTTGCTCTGAGGCTCATTTCTTGTTCTAAGATTTCTTACCTGAACAAATGCTAAATAATAATTCGTCTTTCATGTTCCAATGTTTATATGTATCCAACTGTGGAAGCCAAAGTCCACGATCTTAATATTGTTGGTTTAAAACATTTTGCTCATTAGGGAAAGATAGGCATTTTTCCGTATTGACCACTGTCACTCTCATATTGCCTTTTAAGACGTTTTGGAAATAAGTTGGATATACAGTAGATAGAGCAAACACAGATGGTAGACAACCGTGGATTTAGGCAGATACACATACCTAATATGTTATTGTTTCAGAAATAATCATTATCTCCTAGAGTGAGAGCATTATAGATTCTAAATACATGATTGTTTCGTATCCGATCACTGATTTCTTGCCTCCATCGAGCAGAGGCTCCCGGAGTCACAGACGAAGCCTGTGAAGTCAGGGATGGAGGTGCCAAAGGAGCAGCTAGAAGACGAGGATGGTGTAGACGAAGCTGAGGATGAGGACGAGGATGGCGAGCATGGGGACACTCTTTGCGGTGACTGTGGCGAGGGCTGCGCAACTTGTCCTCCGTCCTTCGCCTTATGAATGTGGTTTATTTGACTCATCTAGCTCAATGACTGACTCCCACATCCTGTTTGGTTCTGCATTGTCTGCTGACCAATATTCTCGTTGTGAAGTTTTTATCGGTGTTTCAGAAAAAAAAATTTATGTGTGATAAATGAAATTTCAAATATTAAATCTCCGATTGATAATCAGAAAGAGACCGTATCTTGTGCCCCTACAAAAATCTGAATCATGGAAGTAGTTTTACAGAAGATGGATAGGGCATAGGATTCAGGAATCATGAAAGTTGGTTATACTTTGTGAGTACCCTGTGCTTGATTTCTTATAGCTAACGCAAATCCACCAAGGCCTCGTTTCTCAATCTCAACTTATAAGGAAGCTGAGCCCATATAGAGAGAGAGAGAGTTCAAAGATAGAGATGGAGAGAGAGTTTAAAGATAGAGATGGAGCCCATATATTTGATCTCATCAACATCCAAACATATATAACAAATGACCCACTAACATGTGGATCAATTCTACACCCAATTACAACCCAAAATATAATCATCTACAGGTCCATATAGCCCACCAATGCGCTGGCAGCGTTGCCGGTCGAAGACAGCCCGGAGGGATTCGTGTTGGCGCGAGTGTGGTCGAGAAAGAGAGATTTATTCCTCTTCTTGTTGACTCCACTTCGCTCCATCTCAGAAGCCGAATCATCTGGCTTGTGTGGATTGGATTCTGCAGCAGGAAAATTTGCTCAATATAGTAAAAACTTTTTAGGGAGGGAAAGGGAGTGAGAGAGAGCAGACCAGGTTATAGCCTGCGCCCAGGCCAGTGACCAATGTGCAAGCAGACTTGTCCGTGGACGCTCTAATTGAAAACCCTTTCTTCTCAACCTGAAAGGAATGACATGCACTGAAGTTTAGACAGAGAAACATAAATATGAATGAGATAGAAATAGATTAAAATAGAGATATAGAGAGAGAGGAGTCACCTGAGCAGCCCACATAACACATATATGGAGAGAGTGTGTTTAAAGATAAAGGTAGAGAGAGATGAGTAACCTGCTCAGTCTTTCTGACTTCAAGCTGTAGATAGAAGGATAAGATGGATTCATTGTAGGAATTCAGAATATTTATGCAAGTAAGATGGATGCAGAGATAGGAAAATAACAGAGATTACCTCTATCTATTCGACGGAGTTGAACCGAATGCAATCAAATTTTTTACATGTCCTGGCATTGTGCCTTTGCTCGCCGCAGCTAGAGCACGTGACACCCCTCTGCTTATTTTTACTTTGCATCTGTTGTGCCATGCTTTTGTAGCGCTTGTTCCCTACCTTTGGTCGTCCTTTGCAGCGAGCTGTCAACGGATTCCTAACAAAGTCTTCCTCCAGATCAGATAATGCACGGTGCGATGTCTGTATGTGTCTTTCAATAGTTTCCCCTAGAACAGTCATTGATTCCTTGTACAAGTGGAATGTGCTCTCGGTTCCAATTGCTCGTCGTAAAATAGGCTTCGTCAGAGCCGTTAGTTCAGAGAGTCGTTGATCTTCAGACATACCTTCGGAATTGGGTCGCATAGCCAATGCAGTATCGATGAAGACTGACTGATTGTCCACAGTTTCGCAGACCTTTTTCCAGCGACGATTAAACATTGACATAGGGCATGAAAAAATGTTATTGTGGCGAAAACAACACAGCATGTGTCTGCATACAATACCGAGCCAAATCGCCTTCCTGCAGGAGCACGTGCTTTGCTCAATGGTGCCAATGGATAGCCGGCCAACACGAAACTTCTGTGAGAAATCTTTATGACTGACCAAGAAATATCCCTCATCTTTGGAAGCATCTCCAACACAGACATATGAAAGGGACATGCCTGATTCGGCTTTGAGAAGAACCTGGGCATAATTTGTCAGCGTATGAAGGGCGTCATTAATTAGAGGGTCCATTGATGCAAGGGCAAACTTGGTGGAGAGGCTAGCTTGGGACAACTTATCTCGTGATCGTGTTTCGACAGCATCAAAACCATCAATAATACGCAATAGGGACGAAGTCGATAATAACGCGGATTTGATCTGCCCATTGACCATCTCCTGGCGTTGCGTAGAAGACACACCTGCGACGAAGTTGTTATGGGTGTAGGCGAATGCCCACTGCTTCTTTTTTGCCTCGAGAGCTCAAAGATACGATTCTGCCGCTTGCCATTTTGTCTTCAATGTCGAAAATTCCATCTCGAATACATCAATTTCTTCAATAGAGCCGACCCTCCAGAATTCATTCATGAATTCGCTAAGATTGGCCCTCAAAGAGCCAGCTAGAGCACGTGTGATGCTCTGGGAAATGTGGAAGCGGCACAGTAGATGGATTGCATTGGGCCAAATGACCTTAATAGCTCGGGCCAATTCCATATCGCCATCTGTAAACAGGACAATGGGATCGCGATTTGTGTAGTATCGAAATTGCTGAAGCGCCCACGAGTAAGAATCAGACTGATCATTAGACAAGAGACATCCAACGCTCAATACTGTTAATCCGTGGTTATCGATCACTGTGAACAACACCAGCGGCATGCCAAAGCGATTCGTCTTGTATGTAGCATCGATTTGTAAAACATCGTTGAACTGCACATACTTCTCTTTGCCATTAGGTGAAATCCAGAAAACTCGCTCTAGGCGAAGTGTGTCATCGTTCAATTGGAAATTGAAGAACCAACCGTGTTTGGACTTCTCTTTCAATAATTTGACAAAGTCGTTAGTCTCGCGAGATTTGACAGAGGACTTCAGTAACAAATTCTGAACATCTCGTAGTGTCCACGTAACGGCCACATCTGGGAAATGCTCCTGCTCTATCAATGTCTTGATTTGAGAGCAGCTGAGCATGCCAATTTCATTTAACTCTAGCATTTTTTATCGCACTTTGTCCGGAATGAAGCGATTTTTCGACATTTGAGCCAACTCAGCTACAGTAAAAAGGTCGTGATTGTGATGATTATTCATTTGATACACTTCATAGACGCCCGATGCTTGATTCCTCTGCAGCTTAATTACGAACGGACATTGACATTTCAATGTCCGCTTCTCTCTTTGGAACTCTATAGGAACGGATGACTGCTTCGGTAATGCCTGACCACCGCGAAAACAAAGAAATCTAATGAATTGCAACTGTTTCGAACTCTTCTGTCCAAGGGGGCAGTTGGCGTACGCGGTACACTTCTCACCTGCTTCATCGAGTGTTTCAAAGATATCTCCAACGCATACTTTTTCAGTACATGTAACAGCAGTAGACGATGCATGCCAATCACGAGCAATCGATGATTCGCCTATGGGAGCAACATCTAATACTCCCGTGCCAGCACTTGCGTCTTCTGATGTCGTAGCAACCCCAGCCTCAGACCCCTTCATGCTGCAATGTTATATAGTCAATCGTAATCATGTTGGCCTAAGATTGTAGCCCCATTCCAGCAAATTATTACGTTCCACATATACATTCTTCTACTTGAAGAGAAAGGCGAGCAGGGTAAAGATACGAAGGTAGGGAAATCAAATTTGCAATTCTACTTTGGGAATCTTCCAATGAGAGAGATCGATATCGAGATGAGATGGGAGGAACATAATAGAAGAGGCTGCAAAGCTGATGATAACTATACCATTCAGCCAATTTATAAAGGCATAACTAAGAAGTGCGTTCATTTCATATTATGTCAGTCAAAAACGGTGATCCATATTTCTTTTGAATATATATCGGCGATAGTTTTTTTTCAGAAAATGGATGTCAAGTGTTTGTGGATGACATGTTTTCTAATCACTGTCCAAAAAAATTTCGGATTAGTTCATTTGAAGGTACGGTGAAATCCACCATGACCACCAATCTTCAAGTAATGGGGTTCCTGTAGAATCTTTGGTGTAAGTTAGGATGAAGCAGGCAGGATGGACAGCGCTTGAGTTCATGGGGACTCCAAGGCTGTCTTATGGATATCTTTGTTGTGCATCCCTATCTGATAATATCCCAACTTCGAGTCCAAATTAGAAAAATCAGTCATACCATGGACCTTTTCAAATAATTCCTCTACTATGGGAATGGGATGATAATTTGGCATTGTACGCAACTCAAAGCTCTAGAGTCAATGCACGTTCTGAATCCTCCATCTCTCTTTTTGATAATAAAGCAGGTCTAGAAAAGTAGGTGTTAAATGGTCTACAAATATGAGAATCCGGCAGTTCTTGAGTCAGACATTCTATAATGTCTTTATGATCCTGTGAATAACGATAAGGTTGTATGTTGACCGATTGGGTAAGAGAGTGAGAAATAAGATTTGTTAGGGGTCTACAATGAATATAGCTGGATATATGATGGCTATATGCTCTTAATGCCTCGAAGCAATTACGAAATTATAACAGAGAATGGAAGTGCAATTTAGGCCTTGGGAATGATGAGGGGATGAGAAGAGTGTATCACAAATGATGAATACCCTCTTTCTTTGGTGATGCTCCCAAACCCTAATCTCACTTCGTGAGCCCATACATTTTGCATGGGGCTAGGTGTGTTGCAAATGACATAAGGATTGAACATGAGAGGGAAGGAACTCATTTTTTGAGAAGAAAGATATCATAAATTTGGCATTCCAAATGTCTTGTTTCATAATCCTTAGGGTAAGGAGACGAAGTGAAGTACAATAATTTTACGACCTCCGGGTTTATAGTGGCCTCCTATCATATGGACGGGTGGGGAGAGAGGAAAGTGCCAAAAAAAGTACAGCCACAAACTCCCATGGGATGAAGAATCACGGCCGTTGTAAAAAATGTGTCTTTATGTTAGTAGTATTCTAAAGAAAACATGAAAAACCTTTACTCATGTACTTACAAATTTAATAAGATCCAAACAGCAAATCCATTGCGCATGTCCTCCACATGAATAAGTTTTAAGCTACGAAATTTAGAACGAATGCAAGGAACTTCGAAGACACATACTATGAAAATTACCAACACCCCAACTTTGTCAACATGAAACGATCTAAGATTTTGAAATCCATTTTAAGCAAACTGGCAGGCCGAAGACATAAATGGACTTCAGAGTTACTTGCACTATACAATATAAGATTTGTCAAATACCTGGTAGAAGTAGAGCTAGCTGCTCATCAGACACTGCAACTTCAGAATGCACTCCAACTGCCTCAGCAAGCCTTGCAACTAAATGGTGCTTGCTCTGAGAAGAGCAAAAGAAAGGAAAATTGTAGGAGCTTAAAAATCGATCAAAGAAGAACACGCGTACAGAACTTACAAAAAGCTCTTCGCCTCTGTTCACGATGTCATAAAGGAACGAATAACACGTACAATAATCCTCAGGATCGCATATATACTCCTCTTTCCTCCTAGATTCTCTGACGAAATAGCAAGTCAGGTCAATTGCTTTTGAAAAAAAAATCAAAATCATGTCAACAGAAAGGTCTACGCTTCGAAATATCACAAAATCTACATCCTAGTACAAATCTAATCCGATAGGTCGACATCCCGGAATTGTATTCGAACATAAGAAAACCAAAAAATAAGCTGATTATTCTGGAAATGTCTTCGGGCATGAGAACCCCGAAACTAAGATAATCACTCAGAACCACAAGTCAAAACCATCTGAAATAGGAAATATCAGCAAAAACTCAGCCGATGTGATACTTCTCGAGTCTATAATTAAGGCCAGAAACGCTAAATTTTGGAGAAAATAATGAAATCATGAGGCTCATCTTAAGAAATCCCGGCTGTGTAGTTTTCTGAAATAGGAATCACAACTCATAATCATCGGTAAGAATCACAACTCATAATCATCTGAAATAGGAAATATCAGCTAAAACTCCACCGATCTGATAACTCTCGAGGCCAAAATTAAGTCCTAGAACGCTAAAGTTAGCGGAAAATAATGAAATGCCAATCATTTATTGTGAATTAAGGCTACATTTATAAACTAGAGACTGTGGCGTTGTTCCAATACTTGATGATCAAGTTGATGTTTCGAATCTATAATGCCGTTGACAGTTAAGTTAACCTTTTATTGAGCACCCATATTCAGATTATGAAGCTGTTTATGCGACAGGACTAGCCATTCAAGAAATGACGAGGGAATACCAGCTAAAACTCTGCCAATCTGGCGATTTGGGGCACACCTCCGCCATTCTAGAGAATGACGATAGAAATGCACACCTCCGGCGATTTGGGGCAACCGATTTGGATCAACTCCGCCAATCTGATAACTTTCGAAACGCAAACTAGGTTCAGAAACGCCACATTTAGGGGAAAAGATTGAAATGCACACCAGGAAGAGCGAGAGAGGACCCGAGAAGAGCGACCAGCGTAGAGAACCCCGTAGCGTCGAGAACAGATTTGTCAACCCCACAGCTTTCTATCTCAATCTCTCAGTGGAACCTCATTTCGTTGGATTGAAACATGCTTTGGAGGTCGGATCGCCGCAAAAGTTGCCGTCACAGGGTTGATCCAAATCTGCGTAGCTGTGGCCGGGAAAAGAGTGCGCGGGCAAAAATGGCGTAGCGGGACCGCGAAATATTTTGTTTCAAAAAAAACGAAAACCGGTTGCCCCAGATTCGACGGGGGCAACCGGTTGTCTGCGTACCTGTGTCCTTAATATAATTATATTGATCCAGATTTTCAAGTTTGGCGTGGCAACATGTCAGCGCACACCACGCCAATGCACTGCCTTTAAAAATCCATAAGAGGATGACCCGTGTGTGCCATGTGTACACATGCGCGCCATGTGTACATGGGGTCCAATGTGTCTCGTGAGATGTGGGATGAGCCACGGTATTTGACTGGTCAAGGTGTTTAAGAAATCATTTTTTAAAATTTTGAACCTCGGCTTTCACATGGCATTTAATGCAAAAAAATCTCATATTTTTTTCATTGGCCCACGCCACCCTGTGAAAATAAAAAGAGGAGATATTAACAGTTAGTCATAAATGCCATTATGGCCTTTCTAATCGTGATACCATAACGGGTTACATTAATGATTTTTGACGCCAATCATTACTAGGTTTAGCGATTGGTTCTCACCAATCATTAGCCTTGGCCTTTAGTGTATGTTAATCGATGAATCAGACGGTGACAAGTGGCATTGTGGAAATAAAAACCCAAAAAATAAATTAAAAGTCTTATAAAATTAAAGATGGACCCAAAAAATATAAAGAAATATTGATTTCTACTTAGAAAAGTAATATTTTTAGGATTATAATGTCAAAAATTCATGAAAATTCATATTTTGGCTCAAAAATCTTCCAAAATAATATGTAAAAATATGTAAAATTTATAACGTCACTCTAAAAATGAAATTGATAATTTTATGTTTGATAACATGCATTTATAACTGATTTAATGCAAGTAAACATGTAATATGATCAGATTAACTAACTAAAAATGTGTGTTATCATTAAGATGAATAATGGCATGAAGAGGTGACATTAAGACGAGCTTCGAGCTAAGGGGAAATGATGGAATAAAATATGTGATTTAGTTTTAATACTTAAATTGCAGTTTAATATAAGATAGGAGGGTTTGAAGGTGAGATCTGATAAAGTTAACATGATTAGACGTGGTGATGAAGGTTGTGGAAGTAGGAGTTGAGTGATGAATGAGATGGAGGAATATAGTGTATTAGGTTTTCACTAGACAAATAGAGAGTATCATGATGAAGTAGATGATACATGACATGTTGATGATGGATGATGATATATGGTGACTGATTGTTTGTTTAATTGGCTAGGGAATAACAAAAGAGGGGGGGTGAATTAGGTTCTCTATCTATATTATTTTTTTATTTCTAATTCATCTTTGCGTTTTCTACCCGTAGAGGTTACTCTCTCGGTTCCCGCTATCACTGCTGTCCCACAGCCCCACATACTGAGACCATGGATCATCTTTTCTTTCATAGTGAGACATCACTTGAATGCTGGCGCCAAATCACACACCATTGGCGCCCACTAGCTCATGCTACATTGACCCCGTTCGAGAGTTTTGGCAGGGTGTTTCTCTCGCCAACCTACTCTAAATGGAGCCCCATTGAGGAACAATAATTTTTTTTAGACAGCTTAGGAAAATCCTTAATATTGTTCGGAGGTATCTGTCCAGAGGTGATGATGTGCCCTAACCGTGTTTGTGTGAATGGCCCAAAAGCAAATCACTTGGAAATAGGACTGAACAAGGATACCAAGAAAATGAAAAAATCAATGAAGCTTTGTCGTCCTCAACCCCCAAGGCTTCCAGAGAATGACATCACTTGATCTACTTCAACTTGGCCCCCAAATATTCTTCTTATTATCCCCAAAGCCTTAACCTCACTAACCACAAAGATCTATAAATAACAATATATTTCTGAAAAATAAATTTTCCTCAAAAGCACTATGAAAACTCCTTACATAGTATTCAAGACAAGGACCAGTTTCGTGTACTTCAACAAGAATATTTTTAGGTCAGAAATTTATTAATTCAGTTATAAAAATTCATAAATGTAACTATGACTTCCTTGGATTAATACAGCTCTGTTAGTGTTCATTCTTGCTTCAAGTCCTCTTTTCCTCCACATTTTTTATTTGGATGAAATTTCTTGATTTGCATTTGGCCTTTGGTGCTTAAAACTCAAATATCTTTTTGATTCCTGCATCAAACACAATGATCCTACCTGAAACGATTTTGTAACACACTTTCGCACAATCATTATGTCACACAAAGTGTTCAAAATCAAAACAGATAAATCTCCAGAGATCACTCTTTCCACGTTCTTAGTTTACCATTGGATTCCTCTGTGTCCAACTTCAAACCCCTATAACTCTTTTAAAGCTCAACCAAATGATGCAATTTTAAGTGTCTTGGTTTTGCATGGATATTATCAATGATTTGTATGTTGAAAAAAATCTCAAAATCATTATAAAAGTAATGCTAAAGATTGTAAACTTATCACAAGTTTGAGGATGTGTGAATCTCAGAGGCCAGCCTTATTTCCTCTGAATCTTGAGACACCCTGCACCAAAAATCATGATTCCAAGTTATTTGGACTTGGATTGATTTCTAAGTCCATATATACCCTGCACCAAAAACCATAATGCCAAAAAATTCAGCAAAAATCATATTTAGACTCAAAAAATTATATTATTTCAGAATATGGTGTCACAAATTAAAACTATTAAATAATTTATCAAATTCAAAAACAAATTTAATATAATCAAGTTAATCATTTAATATCATCCTAAAAACAAATTTAATCATTTTAGGCTTCATAACACGCGTATATAATCAAGTTAATGTGTATAAACATGTAAATAAGGTCATATAAATCTACCAAAAATGCATACTGCATGAGTCAAAGAATGAGGGTAGCACACTCGATTTAACCTATCATATGATGAGTATCGTTCATGTTTTTAATTATCTTTGCAAGATGGTTTGAAGTAGATAGGCATTTAAATTTTATTGATCATTGAAGAGGGCACTGAGGCACTTAATGGTCCTTCATGTCCACGCACATATCATTTGGGCCAGCTACTCTAGTGCATTAGACAAGTAATCACTTTGATGAAAAAACTATGTAGAATCTTGAAATCTAAAGTAATATGTGAAGACAGCTGGAGCTACATAACTGAAACAGGCTAAAGGTAGCCACTCAGACCAGATGGAAGTCAATGTTGGAGATGTTAGTCAGCGTCAATGCATAAGTGGGTACATAACAAAATTATAGAGGATTCTGAAAGACACATAATAAGAATTATTCCTTGAGAAGAGAAGGCTGAGATCTGGTAAAATATTATTTTAACTATTGATTTATTAAATATTGATGGCTCCATCATCTATGTACTTGAAAATATTTTTTATCATCAATTGCATATGCCAACCCAGTTTGTTGACCAGGGATATGTGCACATTGTGACATGCATCGTGCACAGTAGGGTGTTACTAATGATATTCGTATGCGTTATTCGTAATCGGATACTGTGTTATCCATAGGCAAAAAAATGTAGAAAGCGGACGACATCAGTATTGGATATCGATAACGGATATTGTTATCAATTACTGAATGGATAACGGTTTCGATGTTGACTAGGATATCATAACGGGTAACAGATTACAAACATGGGGCACGGGCCTTAGTAATATTTATTTTATGAAGTTTTATCCAATATCCACTGTAACTTCCTCGATCTTAAAGTTTCACCAATTGTTGCCCATAAGAGCAAGGTGCACCTGTTTGTTTGAGGGCATCTGGAAAATGGCATCCATCAATATTTTTCTGCAGCTTCAGAGGACTTATGACATTTTTTTTCTATTTTCCATTATTTTTATTCCTAATGCTTGGTTATATTTTGCTACTTTTACACTCAGATTTTTTTTCTGAGGCCACAGTAAACAAGCACAAAGGAATATTTCTACAAAATCATACTAAATGTGGAAGTATGAAAGCCATCCTCGAGTTTGAGATGATTTTTAGAAAGTCGTAGACTGCTTGTTGCAGATAATTGATTACAGAACGGTAATGGCCGACGCACAATATAATCATTGATGATCAGTAAATAACTAAACATAAGAAACATCAATGGCTTTCATTTCACAAGCCATCTGTTTCTCCCGTTGTCACTTTTCGGTTATGGCTGTTACCTTTTATAGAGGCTATGGGCAACTTGAAACTCGACAAATTTAATCATTGATGGGGTGAATTTGTAGTGGGTCCAATAGGAGTGGTCAGCCCATGGCTTAGAAAAGGTATCACGACTCACCGGGATGTGTGGCTCTGATATGGGCTCAGTTGGAGTGAAGTACGGGCTTACAAGGATTTGTATCAAACTGGCATCAATAAATTCAATTTGCTCCGATGAGAATTGAGGGGCATTGATAGTGTTGTCTCGATAATTTATACCAAGCCTTCCATTAATATCGCCATCACCTTTAGAGTCAAAGCTGATGATGTGCACAGTTGAGTCTTGTGATTTCTTCGTCAAGCATTGAAGGAGTAGTCGCATACTCCGATGTGGTAGGTGTCAATGTTGTGTTGCTGGTTCATCACCTAACGTCATGGCACCTGTCATAGTCTATATGGGGTGTAATACTCAAATATAAAGTAAGAAGTATCATATGTCAAACAAGTTGCAGACAATGTACTTGTAGTAAGAAAAGAGTTCTGAAAAAAAAGTGTTCTTCATGTTTGGAAAAAGGTTAGATTCATTCACAATGCATCACATACTTTATCTTAAATCCCATGTGATGCAGCATCATAGGCGTCCTACAGCTCCGAAGCTACTGCGACATCTGAAATAAAAGCCATGTCACTTTACCATCCATATGTGTAACATAACTAAAGATAAATTAGAATCATACCTGGTATATCTAGGTCAACATCAATGTCATCGTCAAGATAAATGTTGTACCATTAGTTTTTCCTCCTCTATACCAACACTTTACACAGATAATTGCCTTAGTACTTATCCCCTCCAAACGCGATCTCACGCAAGTGACAATTGCTCTCCCAGCGGAGAACAACCGTTCTGAGGGAGCACTTGTAGCAGACATTGATAAAAATCACGTGCAATTTTTGATAATGCTAGATAGACAAGAACACCCTTAGTACCTCAGCAGGCACGCGCGGAATCTCCCCCTCCTTGGAATGTTGTACATAGGAATGTCTCCAATTCCTCTAAAGGGGAAGCTAGTGAGGTTGTTCTTATGGATGGTTGACTGACCCAAGCCATTGATGGTTGTCGTTGTTGAGGCATGGTTGTGTCGCGTCGGTCATGGGAAGATGCTGATGTAGTAGGGAGAATTCCTTAAACAAAGGATACGGCCTTCAAATAGGATGCGTTGTCTAACATTGACCCCTTGTGAAATGGATCAAGTAATGAGGCAGCTAGGACAATATCATTGTTTTGTCTAGTTTTGACTGCATGGTGACAACTGCATGCAGCAATGATGCTCGTTCATCATGTGTCAGTCTCTTGCCAGTGAACAGCATGGACTCAGCAATCTGCTTCATGATGTCCTCCATGTTGTGCTAATGTACGCATGGAATGTGTCACCTAGCACTGAACCCTATGCTCCTTCCACACAGTCTTCTTCCTAACATGGTCATCATTCTTTTGTTTCTTGATGCATTATCAGTAGTAACCACCCATAACTGCAATGGAAAGCACATTAAACATCACAGCCTACATTGAAAAGTATTAAATACAATAGTCTTAGCATTACTCACCGTCAAGTCGAGTCCATACTCTTCAAGCACCTCTGCAAGGATTTCCGCATAGACTCCCCGTCATGCTTCCCATAGAGCTAGTAAATAGTGTGGACAAGTTCATGATACATCCAAGGAGTGTTGATCTAATGAACTGTTATGCCCAAAAGTCCACAGCCATTTTTTGTCGTCCAACCATTGGTTGTTACTGCCACACAGTTGACATCTATTAATGTGTGAATGATCTCCGCCTTCGTCCTCTCAAATAACTTCATCATCCATGCCTTGATGACTCAGGCACTCAGCGAGGGTACCTCACTCTATGTCGCAAATTGCCATGTATCCTTCCAAGCATCTGTATTAACCCAACGCCATGGCAAGTCTGTGTGACAGAATATCCGACTTATGACATCCTTGGTCTCTTCTGGTGTTCGACTCCTCAATGTCACCTTCCGCCAAAAATATCTGATGTCCCATCATCTGCTAAGTCATCTATACATTGTTGCGTACTTGTGTTGCCCATCAGCCCATCATGTTCTTTTGGATGAATGAATTTGAAATGGCACCAAACGATGCTTGTACTACTGTTTATTGGGCGCTTCAGATGGACCCCCTTTGTCGCATTCTTCGTGTGATAAATTTCACACTCGTATGTTGAATCCTCAACAATTATGAAGTATTTTAATATGGGTGACCATTATGCTCATCCACGGGGCTCTGACGCATTAGCAATATGCTCTGTTAGTAATTCCTCAAATGCCAATTCCTCATCTATTTGGGGCAAAGCTCTCTCCGCCGTTGACATGGTAGCTGCTTGGGTGAAGTGTAAGGTGTATGTGTAATGTACAGATGTTTAAAAAAGGACCCTAAATAGTATTTGAAAAATAAAATATCACCATAAATAAGATTACAAAAATAACATAGACGGTCTACTAATTCCAATGATAACTTCATGTTTGTTTTTAATATGACTTGGACTTTGGAATTTGATGACAGAGCAATCACACCAAAAAATAGATGATGCGTCAACTGTACATAAACATGTATGGACTTTATAGAAAGCTGTGTCAATTGATGGACAAATAGATCATGTGGTATATAGGTACGTAGGGAAGAGGGAGAGATTGTGAATGAATGAAATGGAAAGAATGAGAAATTGCAAGATGAATAGATGATAGAGAGAGAAGCAATGAAAGAGAGTGAGAATGAGAGAGGGAAATGGTGAGAAGGAATGGGACAGTGAAAGATAGAGAGGGAAAGAGTGAGAACTGAGAAGGAAAGAGAGAATGGGTAAGTGAGAGATTGAGAGAGCGAGAAGGTTAAAAGGTTAAAAGGTCTAAACACCTTGTTATGACGAGTCAGTGCTAAAAATATTTACTAAATCAGGTTGTTCAATAGATACAATGTGCCTGATGAATATAACTTTAACGGTTGTGTGATATATACATTCATTAAATAAACTAGTTAAATAACTTTTGAAGATGCACCATAAATCACATGCTCTGCATATAAATCACACCAAGAGTATGAGAGCTCAATCTCAAGAGATTGCGAGAGTCTTTACCAGCTCACGCGGGAGCATGCAATGCAGCATTATGAATAATAAAAAAGATATATAAATAAATACAGATCGATGCATGTTGAACCCTTGTTGAGTGGAGAACATACCTAAAGCAAAGTAGAACCCTACTCGTGGTATTGGTCGGCTCCAACATCTTCAACAGCTCCAACAATTGTCTTCAATAAGAGATCTTCAGCTGCAACACTTCAAGCCCCCAATCTCAACCCTAAATCACAGCTCCTCCAACCCCAACTCGCAGCCCTAAATCACAGCTCCTCCAACCCCAACTCGCAGTCCTAAATCGCAGCTCCTCCAACCCCAAATGGCAGCTCCTGGCATCTAGCTCCAGCTCCTCCACCTTAAAGGCTTAGGCGCACATACTGGGCCAACAAAACATAAAAAACTTTGTTGGTCCATTATGAATATTTTTACCGTTATCCAATATCTGTACATGATATCGGATAACGAAATAATGAAAACTATAATTTCGTTGAATGGAGACAGATAACAGAACCGTAACGGATAATGTCCAGAATTTTTTCTGTATCCAACATTAGAATCCGATAACGGATATCGAATATCGATTACAATAATGTGGATAACGAACAAACGATGAATGAAACAAGATGCGTATTCGGATACCAATGCCCAGTTTCATATCCGTTATCTGCACAGTCACACCCTAATGCATAGGGTCTACGCAACATGTGCATGACCATTGTACCTTCTGCACATGCATATGTGTTTGTATGTCATGGGTATACGTGATATGACATTTAAAATCTATGTTACCTTTTTTCCCTTCCACTATGGATTTTAGGATTTTGTGTGATGTGTAAGAGCATTGGTTTAGGAAGTGAGGATGTCCACAAGATCTAATACCTAGTTTTAGATCATCTCCCTTATTTGTCATTGATGCCTCCAATGCTCTGATGTCTCCAAGTTCCATCAAGATATTCCATATTTTTTCCCTTCTCTAGTTGAATTCCAATTTCAACCAAGTAAACATGATTGTACTAGCTATATCTGTGTTCGCCTTGTTTTTAATATCAAACCCTTTGATTTAGCTCACTGTAATGTGGTGTGACCTTTTTATTTAACTTTTTCATTTAATTAATATAGTTTAATATCATTCATTTTTTTCATAGGTGTACATCTCTGATCATTATTTTAAGTTTGTGTCATCCACCCATAGATTCTACATAATCTTTGATAACACACTCTTTAGTCGGCTAATATGAGCATATTTACATGCTTACTTGTATTCAAATGTTTATGTATTCATGTTATCAATCATAAAACGATTAAATTTATTTTTAGAATTATTTTGGGATTTTTGAATTTTTAGGGAACTTTGACATCATATTCTGAAAGAAAAAAATTGAGGCAGAATATAATTTTTAAGAATTTTTTGACATTAAATTCATAAAGATATAATTTCTAAATCAGAAAATATATTTGGATTGTGTATGATATTTAAAAATTAATTAACATTTTTAGGTTTGATATTCTCACCCTGCCATAGGTCACCATTTAGTTTGTCAAATGGTGACCAATCATCATCTTCTGCAATGATTAACACAGCTAATCATTGCTAAAAGATGTCATTATGTCAACACAAATCCCGATGCCATAATGCTCAATATTTACTATGGTTACCTTAATTTTTTCAGTCACAAGAGTGATGTGGACCAATGAAGAAAAACTACGATAAATGCATTCATGATCACTGGTACATCTTTATTTGAATAATAATGACTTAAATATTTTTTAATCCGTTGAATGCCCAACAATTGGATCACCAACCATGTGGCACACAGAGAGTGCCTCCGCGTATACACACGTCATGCACGTGGACATATAACATCCATGTCTCCATGCATGGATGGCAGATGAGAAGAAATGTGTGTACATTACACACACTAATGTGTTTCAATGTCACACGCTAAATAATTATGTAATTGTACGTCTTTGTCTTTTTTGTGTAGGGACATGTGGCGTTTTGTTAATTGTTGATCAAGAATGGAAAATGACATCAGTGACAATCATTATGGAATAGCAGAGAGGCTTAGTGACAAAACCTGACCTGATACAACAACAACAGCAAGGATGAAGAGAGAGAGAAATATTAGCTCAGTTAAACAAGTAGAATTTGTCCAAATTCAGGGCTTTGTATATGATGATCATGATGGTTGATCGAGCTAAAATTTAAAGGGTATTTTTTTTATTTCTCCGATCTATTTATCCGTGTGAAAAAATTAGATATGTAAGAGTGCTCCCCTATCATTATAAAAATTATCTTTGAACTTACTTCCTACCTTGGTTAGCTGATTAAAAGAAAGTGAGGTTTTAAAGATCCATCAAGTCTTTATTGGAGTCTTGAGTGCATGGAGAAGGTCAACAGAGAAGAGGAGAGGTTTTCTTCAGAAGGAAAATTCTGTGGTCCTGTCAGAATGTAAGGACTTATCATAAGTTCTCTCACCTTACATAAGTTCATCTTTCTATTCATATTCCATTTCACTATCAGCACCATGCCACATTCCATCATTGTCATCTCAGATTGCCATTTTGATCTTCACTCACTCATTAGCCCTAATTCAACCATTTCTTCACTTTCATCCCTCATTCATCTTCACTTCTTGTCATTACGTCTTAATGTTTGCTTCCAGTGTACTCTACTATTTTCAGATGCATTGTTCACATCACTCTATCTGCTACTTGTATTAATATTAATTATGTTATTATTAAATATTACCTATCATCTTTAATTTTCACCATTTCCATCACCTCACTAGCTCCTATTTATATGTACCCCCTCTCATCCCTCATAAATTGGCATTTAGATAGCTTTAAATCCCTAATCATTTTTCCATGTGAAGACTATTTGTATGCATTACTTGATATAGTTATTGTGTATCACTTTTCATAAATTTATTGAAACTCAAAACAATAAGACAATTCACCATAACTGTATGTACTCTAATTATTTTGACAGTAGCCTCATGGTTTGCCAAATATTGCAATGGTATCAATGCACCCCCCTTAGAGATCATCCATCATAATCTTTTCCCAAAAAAATCTTTAGAATGGTTCCGCTGAATATAAATAATTTCATTTTCCTTACCACATCACACATAGTTCTTGATCAAGTGAGTGGATAAATAATAAAAACTTAGGGGTTTGTGCCTTCGTTATAATTTAGACTTAAGAAACAATATTTCATAATAATATTTCCACTTAATAATATAAAAAGAATATAGGGAAAGGAATTGATCTTCTGGGAAGCATTAATCAAATTTCTGAACTTTTTAACTTCTTAAATAAAATAAATAATATCAAAAGTCAAAAATTTTTCAGAATTTATTTTTGAGCAGAAAGGTAAGAAAATTATTAAAATATTTAATATTGAGATTAATAATTCAAATAATTTATTCTTTGTTTAATTTTATAAAGGAGAAAAGCCCATTTTTTGATATTTAGATTAATTTATATAATTAAATTAAATTAAAAAATAATCAATGATCATAAATATTGTATAGATTTTTCTAGGATGTATTGGACTGCTAAAATGCTAGACATTATGTATTTTTTGTTTTTCATTTATTTATGAATGCTAAAAATAAATAAAAATATTTACGGTTTAGGAATGGGCACTAGGTCAAAACAATCCCTTAGAAAAATCCAGACTTGGCCAAATTTTTACCACGCAGGATAACAGCACTGGTACCCTTAACACAAAATAAAATTTGAATGGGATTTGACCATGACTGGGACTGGATTTGAACAGAGATCAAAATGTGATGCAAATTTTGAAGGTTAAATGGATGAATGTTTAATGATACTAGATATAGTGTGTTAGGTTTAGAGTGATGAACTATTGAAATATAGAGAGAGAAAATGGTGGAAAATGGGAAGATAGAAAGAGAAAGTGATGTAAAATAGGATTTGACGGTCTTGCTCTGGTCCTACTTTTTAGCAAAGACCTGAACCTCACCTAAATTTTGGTCTGGTTCTGGTCCATTCATGTACGGTCGCAACTCGGTTCAGACTTGGTCCCAATATGGCCAGGTTGACTAGTAAATGGCAAACTTAAAATATAAAATTTATCTCGATGGTTATGTTGACTATCAACATAACCACCTTTAGAACCAACCGTAAGAATGCCCCTTCGCCTCTCTTACCTTCTTTCCTCCCTCATTCTCAATCTCCCTCTGGGTCTTTCTTCCTATATACCTCTCTTTCTTCATGGAGAATTGTCGGGGTGAATAGAGAAGGAAGAAACATTTAATAGTGAAAGAGGTTTTGATGGGCTCTTGCAGGTCACCTTAGAAGAAGAACTCTTCATCTAGTGGTTGCATGTAGACAGTCAAATATGTTGCAGTTATGTTGAGCTCAATATAGACCTCTCCAACAAGTTGGATTAATATTTTTTAGAATTTTTTAAAGAATAAATAAATATTTAATAATTTACTTCTGGTTCCAGTCTAGTTTGACCCTTGGATCTAAATTTTTCCTACCACCCAATCCACCCTCAAATGGAGGACCTACGGTCACAGTTCAGTCCAACCTGATATGTCCTCAGTCCTAAATGTCCAACCCCCATGTATAATGAAGGAAAAATATAGGAAATGAATGGAATGATCGTGAAAATTTAGATCTAGGTCGAGAAAGTGTTGACCCTCTTGATTTAATCCGCCAATACATCTTCCTAAATTTGTATCCTTAATATTTTTTCCATTATCATGCATTTTTCTATGCAAGAAAAAAGATGAGCCAATGTAAAAGACTTCAAAAATTGCTTCAAACAATTTGAAAAACAAAGATCCTAGAGATCCTTATTCCTTGGGCTACCCATTGCTAGAGCATGTACATAATAAGGTAAATAAAGCAATATACTATTTATGCATAGGGCATGATCTTAAATGCCCTCCTATTTTTTCTCAGTTTTATCTCCATACCGTCCACTTTTCCCATTAGTTGAATTTGAAATTCTAGAACTCCTGCATTTTAAATTCATGATCCTTGTGAAAATGTAAATTAGGGGGAATTTCAGAGGGATCCAGGATGTGGTGCATGATAAACCAGAAATTAGAGTTAAATATGTCATTTAAGGCTTCTAGTTTGTACAACATTTATAATTTTCTTACGAGTATAAAATTAGTAAGGGTCCAATCAACATGGAGCAAGTATTGAATAAGTGAATTCGATCTTTTATTTCTATTTTTTAGCTTTTATATTTATTTTTTAGAATTACATTTAATTTAAAGAAATCAAAGTAGGGAAAAATAATCCAAAATAATTATAGGAAGGTCAAAAAATGTTATTCCTATTTAACCTATTGAAATATTATAGAATAATTTTGAGAAATTTAGTATAATTTTATGATAGAGAACTACCAATTAATTATAAATAAATTTATACGACGGTACTTCTGCAGCACTAGGTGATGATTGATGATGATGTATGTAAGTGGAGTGGAGCGGATGAAACAAATAAAACCACGCATTGCAATGGAGATGATAGTTGATACACTTTGACAAGCGGCACAGGGGGAGCAAGTGATGAGGATTTTATCGTCTCTGGTGTGACGGAGATGGAGGCAGATATGCACCAAAGAATGGTGAAGTTAGAGATGGTGTTTATGATAGTAGAAACATATCCTATGGGTGATGATAACCTAGGAAAAAGAATGAAGAGGTGAGTTGGAAAAAGACAAAGATCATACTAACCTCATCCTCACGTACTCAATAGGTCCAATGGAGCCTTTTATTTACATGTTTTTATATAAATGTCACTCATTTAATCATTTGCTTTTGGAGTACAAGAACATACCTGAATGAGATTTTGAATGAATATATCACTCTGCAAATCATAATTAGGAACAAAATCCAAGGGTTCCCTTTTACAGAGATGGGGAGATCCAAGTTTGGTGGATGAATAGAGGAGGAAAATATGGAACTAGCCTAAAGATTTCAGCCCGAAACTCCTCTGGATCATTAGATATCATCGCCTCAATTTAGAGCAATCTAAGCCATTTGATTTTCTACCTCGTACTTGTATAGAAAATTGTCCATGTGGCACAAACTTCTAATTAGTCGGAGAAGTCAATTAATTCATTGAAAATATTTAAATAAATTTAATTTATATTTTCTGACTTACAAAATTATTTTATTTATGAATTTAACTTGAGAAAATTATATAAAGATACTAGAAAATCCAGAAAAATTATAATATTATTTTAAAATATAATAAATCCCTTAAAATTTTTAAATAAATCTAATTAATTATTTTCTTGTATATAAAATTATTTTATTCTTGAAATATATGTCAAGAAATAGGAATAGGAAGTACATGGATTTATGATGATTTCAATAAAAATAAGCACAAATGTACTTGAAATTATACCTAAACCTAACATGTAATTTACTGTTATTAACACACAGCTCTTTAATTGCTCCTTTGAAGCCAACTGAAACTGCTCCAATTTCGCCCGATAAACAAAATAAATAGCTCTAAAAATCACATGGGATGATCTAACCAATTGATCCTCGTCCAATTTAAGTTTCAATAAATCTCTAGACATATGAATTGAAAATATTGATTGTTAATAAAAACTGCTCGAAATGGAAGCAATCAAGTTAGTTTAAAATGCCCAAAATGTGCATAAGGTGATGTTTATGGAATTTTTCATAAAATATTCATATAATATACTAAATAAAATGAAAAATTGAGTATTAAATGCTTTAAATCATACAAAATCACATAACTATAGATACATTTATCATTTTATCAGTGATCGTCGTATCTTTGAAGTAATGTCCTTCTTATTGAAACCTAACTCTTGTTTTTTAAAAAAAATTATTTAGGAGGAAAAACTATCCTTGATTTACTCCACAACAAACATGCATTGTCGTCACTTCCTCCATAAGTCTTATGATATTTGGCCTTCATTCAATAATAATCATACATCCTATCAAAACTCTGATCCTAATCCCTTAAATTGGTTTTACTCATTGAGTTGTGTATCCATTATACATCTAACTTTTGAATACAAAACCATAAATACAGTCTCTATAGATTTCACATTTTTTGAAGATGCTCACTTCTTTGTTCCCTCCTGACCATTACCATCTCAATCTCCTTACCATTATTTTTTGCCTCCCATCTCTAAAAAAAATTCCATCCTTAGTTTTTTTAAATTTCCATTTCTTATCCTATATTATAATTATGATAAATCATTGAACCAGACAATAAGGTCCTCAACTTTGTCTTAAAGTTTGGAATCAACTACCTCCACAATTCCTATCAACTTTCATCTTCATGTACTCATAATGATTACATATATGTTTGTCTTCTATAATAATGTCCATCTGATATATATATAGCAAATTTTCCTCACCCATTAGCATTGACTCAACCCCAAAGTCATATCACGTAGCTATTCATGTGCACTAACGAAATGTAATGATAGATCAGAAATTCAAGACATTGTGGATCATCACACGTTGGAGTTGGTTCCTCATTCATCTAGTGTAAACATTATTAGTTGTAGATAGGTGTTCATGTTGAGCTATTTATGCATGAATGATAATCCAAAACAATGGTCACATTACCTTGGGTAGAAAAAAAAATTTGTAACAAATTCTAGTAAATAACTTTACGGTACTAATAATATTCATTGATGAATCTCATTTATTAAATATATCAATAAGTAGATTATTAAATTAATGATTATTCAGCCCATTTGGTTGGTTCATAAGTAAACCCCAGGAATGTGCACTAAAATACATAGTGGAGAATATCAACTCCATCATGGAACATTTACCATCACGGGTTATCATGTATGTATACTCCTCTACACAAAGCATTCGAATGACCTAAGGTGTGGCAAATTGATAACTTGAAAGTTATAATATAAAAATAGATGAATTTTACATAAATATATGTGTTCTATTGGCCATATTTGCATGTTATCATAATCAAATGGTCATAATTAGATGGTTTCATGATATGTTTATATTTTTTGAGTATTTTTACATGAGATCTTTAACTTAGTGCATTGAAAGATTAATTTTTTTAGGGCATAAAATTCTGGGCTAAAGGCTGTTAAGGCATTTACTAATTTTTCTGGAATTTTTTATATTTTTTATAATTTTCTGACCAGTATTTAGCCAAGAAATATTTTTTTGAATTAATAGAATATATTTCATGATTTATTTGGCATTTAATAATGCATTATACTGAATTTATGTAAATATCCACGTCAGTTCGCAATATTTGGGTGAATGATTTGCTGCTCCAATCATTTGCAATAGGATACATATGGCATCGTATGTGGCGAATAATGATGATCCTAGGTGGCACGAGGTCCTTTCTGTTTTCTTTTTTATGCAATAAATGCACGCCGCTTCTCGTGACATGTGCGCATTTAAATAAAAATTATGAAGCAGCTCTGATTCATATTGAGCGACATGGGCCTCTCCTAGCCGTTCAAAAGGTATTTCTTTCTCTCTCGTCTAACGTCCAATGATTGTGTTATTTTTTGCGCACAGGCAAAGTGGTTGCATGTGATCCGATGGCAGAGAAAACAAGAAACCTGCTTGGAGGAGAGATAAAAATTGAACCAAGGGCTGAGAATAATTGACATTAAAATGGCTATATCTTGAGATCTACCCATCCGATTGCGCCCAAATTTTGAGGGTAGGTTTGTCTTTTCACCCTCTACGATCCATATGATTGGATTATTAAATAGAGGTCAGGAAAAAGGTTGAAAATACCAAGGAAGCTCTCTCCCAACTAGTTTGGCCAGGAAGGACACATGATCTGCTTCTAAAGTTGACAGTTCTTGATTCAATGATCAAAATTATTAGTTTCTTCACTATTTGAACAACTTCTTGAATGATTTCAAAATGCCAAGGCATGGGCAAAATGTACATGTCCTTGGAAGTGAATTGAATGGTGATTACCATTGCATTTCAGTTTTGATTTAAGATGTTAGTTTAAATTTCCATTTCTAAGTTGTTTCTGACACTATCTGAGACCTTAAATCAATAGATCAAAGTTCAATTTCACCTACAACTACTTTTCCCCAATTTTCCCATTTTCTCTCTATATATTTGGAGATTGATTGTTGAAAAATTCAATTCCATATCTATCATACCTAAATCCAAAATTTCACACAAAAATTCATCCATCTTTAAGTCCAATTTATAAATCAATTGCTTTGCTTAATAAATCCCAATTTAAATACATAAAACATTTTCTTGATAAATCACATTTCATGGCATTATAGTGTTTCAATTTTTTTGACATAGGTACAAAAATAATCATCTCTGTAGTACTCTGACCAAAAATATAAATATCAATATTAAGAGTATAAATGCCTTTTAGTAATCACAAGACAAAATAAAACATAACTAGGGCTCACTAAGTCCCTAATTAATTCATTCTCAAAAATAATTCATAAAAAAATAGAAGGTAAATTTTTTGAGAAGTGCCTCCCTGTGGTTCGACCTCTTTCTCATCCCATACTTTATAATTGTGACTAAGGATAATTAGTACAAATTTATTGTATAAGCCTAATTTGAATTACATTATTAACTGAAATTTATTAGTCAATTTTAGGCTTATCACAAATCATTTGACCCTAATCATTCATTCTACTTAGTTCTAATGCATAATAGTAATCATTGGAGAACATCTTATATAACATATCCACTAACCTGGAAAGGGAATTTAATATGTTAAGTCCATTTCATCTAATACTAAGGATGTACAATGCCATCTCAATCACCTAGTCATCTTCATTGACTCTTTCTCTATTAAACATAAGACTAATTTGAATCATGTGATTAGGAATTTGTTAGACATAATCAACATAAAATCACCCATCCATAAATTGTCTTTGATTTATGGATTTTGAGGATAATTTGTATGATGTTGGAGTGAATCAACATCACTTATAATTGGTATAATGGCATTGAGAGATTCATAATAATCCATTAATTACTTTGTATCCTTACATTAATATCCGTAGGATCTGCCATAATCATCATATAAATGGATTTATTGATGAACTCAAAATTAGGGGTAAAATTATGTTGTTGTGAAGTTGAGTTTAATCAATAACATTTATAAACCTTTACTCATAAAAAATTTAATTAGATCATGATGAGAAAGGGTCTCCACTTGGAACGGATCTTTGGAAAATAGCTATTTCGAAGGATGAATTTCGGAAGGTGAGAAGGATTACTAATAGTGTAAGAGATAGTGAAGGGGCGAAGGTAGTAATAACGATAGGGTAGTAGTAATTAGAGAAGATGAGATGAGTATCATACTAGTAATTGATCGTTATCAAGCGAGTAGGACTAGAGCTTATGGTGAAGGAAGACATGAACAATGGCAGTGAGATGAGATGAGAGTTAACGATAAGACGTAGTTGATTTGGGGTTTACTATTTTAGGGTTTAATGTAATATAAGAGAGTGGGAAGATGAGAGGGGATGAAGATGATGGTGTAAGACATGGTGATGGAGGTAGTGAAAACAAGGTAGAATGAGGAGTGAAATGGGAGAATGTGATTTAGGTTTTCTTCAACAAGTAGGAAGGAGACACATTATGGGATCATGATGGTTTAGGTGACACGTGAATTGGATGATAGATGATGATAGATAGGGATGATAATGGATGAGGATGGATGTTGATGATTGACGGAAGTAATGGATGTTCATGATAGATGGAAGTGATGGATGTTGATCATAGATGAGCTACCTAAATGTGTTGAAAAATGAGCAATGTAAGGCAAGAGGCTAACTTTAGATCCCTTTGTTCTGCCAGGATCAAGGCATTTTCCTGATGCAAATCAGCCTCCCCACTTCTATATTAACTGATAAGTCCAAATTTAGGGGTTTTATGTCGTTGTTTTGATTCAGACTTAGCCAACAATATTTATGAAAATTTTCCACTTAACTACTCCATAATTAATATAGGGCAAGTAAGGGGTTGATCCACAGAGAGGCAGAAATTTAATTTCAGAATTCTTTCTCAAGCTTGGGATGAAGAAAACGATTTTAAACGTGAAAAATACAATTTTTTTGGGATGTTTCTAGATTTTTAGGTAATTTTCATAATTCCGTATGATTAAAATTAAGCCAAAGTACCAGGAGAAACAAAAAATCATATTTTGAAACTAATTTTTCTATTTTCTCTTAGCAAATTAATCAGAAATAAATATTTTTAGAATTTTCTGGAATTAATTTACATAAAAAAACAACTATAAGTATTAAAAATGAGAAATAGAGATTTTTTTTGAAATATTTTAGGTTTCAAAAAGACTTTAAATAGATTATATGACTTTTCTAGATTTTTCCCAAATTTTTTCGGATTTTTTCAATGCAGAAAATAATTTTTCCAATTTTTCTGAATTTTTTTCTATTTTTTACATAATTTTAAATACAAAAATATGAAATTTACCTACTCCGGCGGCGGTGGCGGAGCAGCGGCGGAGCGGAGTGGCGGCGGTGGCGAAGCAGCGGCGGAGCGGAGCGGCGACGGCGGAGGGAAGCGGCGTCGGCGGCGGCGGCAAGCCAAATGGGCCGGCGGACCTGGGTTGGCCCGTAGAGGGCTGGCCTTAGTGGGTCAGCCCACTAAGGTAAGCCCAATTTGGCTAAGTCAAGACTTAGCCAAATTGGGCTTAATCCTTATTGGGCTTAACCCAATGGCCAGGACTTAGCCGATTTGGCTAAGTCCTGCACAGGGTACCCTGTGCCCTGCGGTCCTGTGCGCTGGCTGCGCGCGGACCGGCGGCCAAAGGGCTGCCTCTGCCGCACAGGCACCACACGGCACCGCACGGCACCACACGGTGGCGGCTAGAAGACAGAACTTGTGCTTTGAAAAGATCAAAAAATGATATTTTAATGCGATTTTTTTTTGGGATTCGAAGTAGGGAATGCTTGAGGATCTAGAGAGACATAGGGAGATATTTTAGAGTGAGAAATTTTTTTTCTAGAGAGATAAAATTTCAAAATGAGAGGATAGAGAGAGAAAATGAGGAGATAGAGAGAGAAAATGAAGAGATAGTGTAGAGGGAGTTTGAGAGGGAATTTGAAGGTGCAGATGAAGGAGATTTTTTATGAAATTTTGAGGTGATGAACTGTGGATATGGATGGAGGTCTAGAGAGAGTAAGAACATATTCTAGAGAGAGAAAGGGCCGAAATTAGGAGATAGAGAGAGAAAATGAAGAGAGAGTGTAGAAGGACTTTGAGATAGAATTTGGATATGCAAATGAAGAAGATTTTTTATGAAATTTTTAGGGGAGTAACTATGGATAAAGATGAAGGTCTAGTGAGAGAAAAAAACCTATTTTAGAGAGAGAAAGTAGAGAAAATGAGTGTTTAGAGTGGGAAAGTGATAGATTTTAAGGGTAAATGGATGGGAAATGATGGAAAAGGTAGAAATCTAAGATCCTAAAATCTCAATGCAAGTTTACTGAGCCCTCAATGCTTCCTCTCAAGTATGGATCCTTATTTTTCTCCAGGATCAGGCGTTTTTCAATGCAAACAAGAGACGAGATTAAGAGAAAACTTCAATAAACTTACATTAAGCAGGTTGAACAACCTGGATTCTGAAGAATGCCTTGTCCTGCTGGCCAGCCACTTGCTAGAGCACGTCCAGAATGAGGGAAAATGAGGGAGAAAAAGTATATTTATACATTGTGAGAATTACTAAAAATACCCCTTTGGGCATTATCTATTCTCTTTTCTTGCCATTTTGCCTCTTTTTCTCCATGGGTTGAGAGCTTTGGCTTGATAATTTCCAGTTTGTTTCTTTTGTAATGTGTTTGCAGGCCCAATAGGTAGGTCAGGTCGTGGTCCAAGCCCCTCTGATCTCTCCTTTAAAAGCCCACAATATCGTTTCATCTTTTGCAGCCCATTTTGATAATCACTAAGCTCCCAAAAATCCTCTAATTTTTCTCAGAATGATATCTTCTAATTCCCGTAAATTTCTGCACATTTGTAACAATATAATACTCATCAGTAATCAAACTGATTGACTCCATAGAAGTCAATGAAGTTAGTGAAAAATAATCATATTGTGCAAAAGTTGGAATTATTAGCGAATGCATAACTATTTGGTTAACTCAAACAATAACATGATAAATTATAAATTAATAATACTAAAAGCATCTAAAATGTATACAAATATAGGTTCATTTAGCATGTTATCATTGACCCTCTCTACGCACTCAGAACATCAAGAACACACTTGATGGACCTTCAAAACTTCACTTTCTTTTAGTCTACCTCTCTAGGACAAAGTGAGCTTAAAGATATTTATACAAATTTCGGGGGCTCAATTTATAGATCTAACAATGTGGATGGATAGATGACATACAGAATAATCTACGTTTGAAATTTCATCCCAATAAGTTTGGAAGTTGCATGACTCCTAGTCGTATTGATTTAATCTATCATCCTTGTTAATGTAGTCATGTCGTTACGTTAGGGTTTTGTCTCATCGTTGCATTAAATGCAGTCACTAGCTTGGATTGCCCCGTGTCATTCTCGATCGATGGCTCTTGTTGTGGTATGTGTTGCTTCTGGAAAAGAGAAACATAAAAGGATAATTGTTTAATATTAGCATATACATATTACTAAAGTACTATAGTGTCACATCAGCGTCTAACATGGTGTCACATCAGCAAATCCCACGTCAGCACTTCCTTTAAACTCAATGAAAGAGATACACATATACGCCACATGTACATGTGCACGCCATGTGTACACTTTGTGCGGTGTGGATATTTGGCGCCACGTGCACACATGTAAACCTGTCTCCCGACACATACGACATGGCATTACTTTTTGACCAGTCAACATATTTAAAAAATCAAAATTTTGAATTTTTGGGCCTTGATCTCCGCATCACAATTATTGCAAAAAAGAGTTCATTTTTTATTGGGCCACATCACTCCTGTGATTAAAATGCCATTATGATATCATAAATCTTGATGGCACAACAGCCTGCAATTTATGAATTGTTATCACCAATCATTAAGCTTAATCATTGGTTGGTATGCATTTGACAAATCAAATAGTGACACGTGGCATTGCGGAAAAAAATTCCCAAAAATATTTCACAATTCATATGAAATTAAATATAATCCCAAAAAGATAAAAATAAATATGCATTTTGACTTGGAAAAATCGTATCTTTGCAAATACAATATCAAAAAAAATGGAAAAAATTATATTCTGACTCAAAAAATTATGTTAGTTTCGAATTTGATGTCAAAAATTCATTAAAAGAACTTAAAATTTCATAAAATTCAAAATATCATTCAAAAAATAAATTTTAATCATTTTAAGCTAGATAACACACATATATAAACAACTTAATGCAAAATAAACAAGTAAATTTTTTCAGATTAACCTACTATAAATATGTGCTATTTGTATTCAAGGGCTTCATTATTAACATCACATGAGAATAAAAATGAAGAGGTATTTATTTGAATGAACTTAAATGATACATAGAATTGTGATTGGCTCACAAACCATGCAATATCCATCAGTTCACCCTCTATTATGATTTGAACAACATTGTGAGCAAGGAAAAATCTTGCTCGATTGCTTAGAGGTTCAAAAGATATAGGGTGTATACTATAAATCATACTTGAAGTCATTCTTTGGGATAGAGTTTACATATTTAGGAGGATTATGTAAAAAATATTTAGGAGGAAATCAGTCATCTAGTTAGAAATGAAAAACCCTGGTTTGGGTTACTACTTGAAAAATATCAGCAGTGTGAACATCTATTGGTAAGCTGGAATATTTGATTGTCCAATTGGCCAAAATCATCCACATTATTATAGAGTTTTATGTGTTAGATTTAACAAAATGCTCACCTATAGACGATGCTTATTCTGATTTTCTCTATGCTAGTGATAGAGGCAATCCAAATCCTACTTCTGGATATTATACAAATGTCAATTGAAGCCTCGTTGCCAGCTGTAGCAACAAGCATAATGTGTTGTCTCCATCTACTGTAGAAGTTGAATATTGAACCATGGATGCTACCACATGTTATAGTATATGGACTTAGTCTCTCTTCTTATATAATTGATTATCTTAATGTATTACAATTATTATCATTTGGGGAGCTCATTCACTTTGTGTAATGAGCCCCCCAAGCCTTTCATGGACGCCACATGTCATCCCATCTAAGGAGATTGTCAACATCTTTACCAAAGGCTTGAGTGGATCATCATATGATTTTCTATGCAAGAAGCTCAAAATGTTCAATATACATGCTCTAGCTTCAGGGGGATTGTGACAAGATATCCCTGCATGTTACCCACAAATGCCAAGATCCAATGGCACGGATATTGTGGCATTTTCATGATTTGTAGTTTATCCTCTCCCTTTATTATATAAGGGCACGAGTCCATTATATGTTTCTTGAGATCTTGTGATGATTGAGTTCCATACAGGTCATTAAATTTATACTTGTGGGGGGAAGTCAAGGACCACAATAAAAAAGGCAGTTTTCCTCTTGTCAAAGATACTAGTTTAATATTTTTTATCTTTTCTTTAGTGGTTCCTTAAGCTGTTGGAAATTCTCACAGTTTACATAACATTCATTAGGGCAAAAAATGCAACTACCTGTAAATACATGCATATTAATTCTCTACTATTAGATAAAAATATGTATCTTTCATTAAATAATAGAGAGAAATGAGTGTAACGTTATGAAACAAATTAACCAGCCTTTGGTATGGCATGTGTGCGTGACAAATGCACACAATAGTGCTCAGAAAACCTGCATGCACACCCCTCCCAAGACCTACCATTCTACCCTTGGTGGAGCTTTCAGGAAATGGGACCTCATGCGCAAAGAAAGATGGAGATATGGAATTGTTCAATGTGTCCATGTTTGCAAGAGAACCAAATGAGGATTGTGCAAGACGATGTTATGAGGCATCGTGTTGGTCTGATGACTCAGACACAGAGAGACACGGAGAGAGAGAGAGAGAGGGAAAGAGAGAGAGAGCCTGAGCTCCGGCCACTCAAATTGTCGGTTTTTACCGTTTCACGAAGGGAACATCGTACACTAAAAATTGTCGGAATTTGTTTTTTGATTTTGTCGAAATACGGAAGAGGAGCAACATTGTCCCACACGGAAAAGTTTAAAACATGGCGACGCGCATTGACCTATTTAATCGATTTTGAAGGACGAAAACCATATCTTTGCGCTTGGGGCAATGACGCAGGCAGTGAGGTTATAACCGAGTCGCGTCTATTGCTGGTTGAAAACTATTTCCAAACCCCCTCCTCGGCCCTTCACGGGGCCGTCGAGAATTTCTGGAAGGGCCCCCTCTAACCCAGGGTTAAGGCCTTACAATTCAATTCCCAAAGTTAACAATCAACATTTGTTTATAAATTTGATTTAAACTGTGATAAAAAAAACCTTGTCTTTCTTTGATAGAAAAAAGAAGGGAACGCCAACAACACTGATAACACTTCTGTTTATAAGAGACCCAACAACTCTGTTTATAAAATATTTGGTTAAAAAACCGTTCATATCTTTCTAATAAGGCTCAACACTGGATGGTACTCGTTGAGCCCTACAATTCAATTTCCCATATAATTTGTTGAAGTTTCAAGACATCCGTCCATCGTTCGGGAAAATGACGGCGTCGATTTCATATGAAAAAGGCGACCAAAAAATTGAGTTCTTAAAAGATGTTTTCCGACATGGTTTTTAAGATTGGACACTATAGCCGATATGCCCGATTTTAAAAATCCGACTACTGCTCGAATATTATTTCTAGTAGAGTTACGAACCTGTTACATTACTATATTTAAGAGCATGGAATGTGTGTTATGAATACATTTCTTTTACATGATTTGGGATTTCAATTGTAAGGCCTTAACCCTGGGTTAGAGGGGGCCCTTCCAGAAATTCTCGACGGCCCCGTGAAGGGCCGAGGAGGGGGTTTGGAAATAGTTTTCAACCAGCAATAGACGCGACTCGGTTAAAACCTCACTGCCTGCGTCATTGCCCCAAGCGCAAAGATACTTTGGTCGGCGGCCGAAGAATTCTTTATATTGCCTATCGGTTTGTTGATTCTAAATCCTTCCATATGGGACAATAATAAAACTACAGACAAAAGTGGTGAACCACGACAGTCTTACTGGGCCGGCCCATTCCATTCCGAATAAGAAAGACGGACGGTTTACTGGGCCGGGCCAGTCCATTCCAAATAAGAAAGATGGTCGTTAGTCTTTTCACTGCAATACTTTGGAATTCGCATAAAGAAGAAGATTTCCATGCTGTTCAAACATTTAGTTTGCAGAAACAGTAGCTTTCATCTTGAATCAGCTTGGAGCAAATGAGGAGATTGAAAAAACAAGAAATTACCTGGATAAAAAAGTTAAACCAAGTCTTCTCTCTCTCTCTCCCCCCCCCCTCTCTCTCCCCCCCTCTCTCTCTCTCTCTCTCTCTCTCTCTCTCTCTCTCTCTCTCTCTCTCTCTCTCTCTCTCTCTCTCTCTCTCTCTCTCTCTCTCTCTCTCTCTCTCCCCTCTCTCTCTCTCTCTCTCTCTCTCTCTCTCTCTCTCTCTCTCTCTCTCTCTCTCTCTCTCTCTCTCTCTCTCCCTCTCTCTCTCTCTCTCTCTCTCTCTCTCTCTCTCTCTCTCTATCTCTCTCTCTCTCTCTCTCTCTCTCTCTCTCTCTCTCTCTCTCTCTCTCTCTCTCTCTCTCTCTCTCTCTCTCTCTCTCTCTCTCTCTCTCTCTCTCTCTCCCCCTCTCTC
Source organism: Wolffia australiana (assembly GCF_029677425.1). NCBI lineage: Eukaryota > Viridiplantae > Streptophyta > Magnoliopsida > Alismatales > Araceae > Wolffia > Wolffia australiana. Next base: position 5,912,805 of record NC_135852.1, on the reverse strand, counting down.
TCTCTCTCTCTCCCTCTCTCCCCCCCCCTCTCTCTCTCTCTCTCTCTCTCTCTCTCTCTCTCTCTCTCTCTGCGCTAGTCTTCGCCTGTTAGAGCCCGATATTGGTTGACAATATCGGGAAGGATGTTGTACCGGACATCTGAAATCTGATATCTGTCTTTACCGATATCTAGATATCATCTGATGATGGTATCATACATTTGTTGCTACAGTACGGATATCTGTTTCTGTTATCCCTCGTGATATCAGCCTCTGTATTTGTCTGAGTTGGACAAAAATTCTGGATATCTGTGTTGGATTTTGGGTTTCTGATATCTGACATATATAGTTTAAACAAACTATCATTTTATTATGAGACATTTAAATATGAAATTAAGCCATAGAAGGCATATTAAACATTGCAGTTGAATTTAATCCATTAATAGTTAAGATAGGCATTCTGACCTTTGTTGACATACAAGTTTGATTATTCTGGCGCGTCTTGTCTATTGTAGTGATTGTCCAACCGATATCCGTCAGATATCCGACATCGGACAACCGATATCTGGGAAAAAACGAAATAGTGTCTGATATCGAATATCGGTCGATATCCGTCCTTTAGGTCTAGACCGATATCGATGACAGATATCGTGGGATATCGGTATCTGGATATCGATATCCGGTATCGACAGGAAAAAATAAATATAATCATCAAATTCAATGACTAATGTACATCGATCGTATGCTTTTGATGTATTTTCAACCTCAGTTAATATGTAGAGTGCAAGAATTTTATTTTCTTCCATGTGGGATAACAGGATTCGGAGTTTACATTAAACTCTGAATCCTGTTATCCCACATGGAAGAAATTATAAAATTTGCTGATGTATATATTAAATGAGTCGGACTATACATTAAATGATACAATAACATTTTAATCTATAGTCGCTATATTTAAAGCTCCTTATATATGTTTGTTATTCAATATATTAACACATCATCCAATAAAGGATTCAAAGTTTGATGTTAAACTCCGAATCCTGTTATCCCATATGGAAGAAATTGAAAAGATTCAGCTGTGTATATTAAACAAGCCACTTAATCAATAAAAAGCTCCCCAATTACCCTTTTTCCCATGTTGATCCATTATAACAGCTGAATAATTATGGTTTAATTATATTTTTAAATATCCTCTTTAACTTGGATATTGAAATCGGATATCCACACCCGATATCTGATATCATCATCCTACTCGAGAGACAAAGGCGGATGATGACATCGAGACGGATACCGATATCAGATATCGGTACTGTAGCAACCGATATCCGATATCGGTATCCGATATCCGGATATCAAAAAAATGGATACCGAAAATTTATTTTCGGTGTCCAGTACAGCATCCGTCCTGATACCGTAATCCGATACCGGTATCGGGACGGGCAAACCCTAATCTATTGTCCTGATACTTTCACGACACATTTTCATTTTAAACTATTTATACTGTTGTTTTTATTTTTATTTTTTCTGTATAGGAGATTTGGTCCTTTGACTTCAAACTGATATCTAGATACCAATTTTTGGTGTGGATTTTGATATCCTAAATCCTTCACTTTGATATCCAATATCCGCCACGTCCTGATCCCTTCAGTCTCCATCTTGGTATCTGATATCGTGTGGATATTCGAAATCCAGTGTCTGGTATCTAAAACCTTCTTGATTTCGTCCCCCTTTCTCTTACTCCTGCTTTCTCGGATGTCACTCCTCTATTTCTTTCTTTCTCTTCTGTTTCTCTATCTCACTTTCTCTCTCCCTTCATCCCTCTCTCTCTTCCCCCCCTATGTCTAAACTCTCTCTCGTCTGCTCTCTGTTGAGTCTTTCTCTCTCTCATTCTCTCTCTCTCCCTTCACCCCTCTTGCTGCTCTCTCTCTCTCTCCCCTCCCCCCTCTTTTTGATGAAGCAATAACCACTAGATGAAATGTATTTTTACAAGATGGCCGGCACTTTAAGAAAAGAAAAGAGAAATTACAAGATGGGCCTCTATCTATCTCGCTTTCTCTCTCTATCTCTAAATACAGTTTTGCAGAAACAGTAAACTAATATTGGAAGATGAATGGACAAATTGATGTATGACCCCAAAATGTAAAATATGTCTCGCTCTATCTCTGGAGACCCATTTCACAGAAACGAACTTCAATTTGTAGGAGAATGGCAAAACTAAGCGCTAATCAATTAATGTGAAATCAAATATGTTGCCTCTCAAGCTCTAAGACCCGTTTTGCAGAAACAGTATCTGAACTTAATTCTGCTTGGGAACTAAAATCTTTCGGTCAGTCTGTCACATATCCTATCTTGAAAAACCCACGTCGCATAACAGTAAATACTATCTTTTTTAAGCATGGGAGGTATTTAGAAAAAAGTGTTCTGGGATCTTTACACTGTCTGTATCTCACCATTTTGCATACTCTTTCACACTTTCTGTCTCCTTACAAACCCACGTCGGAAAAACAGGAAATATATTATGTTAACCTTGGGAATTAAAATTAGGAAGAGAGTGACAAAACTGAGGAGGAACCTGTAAAAAAATCATATGGGATATTTACTATATCTGTCCTTCACCCTTTCTCTCAATCATTCACACACACTCTCTAGAAAGCCATTTAACAGAAACAGTAAATATCTGATATTTATTAATCTTGGGAGGCAAAATATGGAAGAGAATAACATATTTGAGCAAAAACCAAAAAAAAAAGATGTCCAGGGAGCAGAGGTTACATGGAAAGGGGCAGAAGCATCCTCCTCTTGCTCTTCCGGTTCTGCCTCACCCGCTTCACCACTCTCATGGCTGCATACACGAGCACCGCGCCACATAAGAGAAAGAAAGATGCCCAGATGTAGCCCAGATAATACGAGATGCCCGAGAAGATCAAGAATGCAAACATCCACAGCTCCAAGAGCACTGAAATCACCACATCCGACCTGAAATCATCCATTCAAAGCCCCATCACATTTCTCAGAGTCAAACAGAACCAGTTTATTCACTTTTTAGAAGTAAGAATATTATAGTAATATATCTTTCTTAAAGTTCCTATCCCTATAATATGGTAGAAAAATTGAGTTCAGTTTTGTTCTCAATTCTCCCTCTGCCCGACTACCATCTCCTGCTCTATCTTCTCCTATTTCTCTCTCTTCTACACTGGTGTTCTTTGTCAATAATGATGATGATAAGTCATCATTGCACCTGTCCTTCGTCCTCACCAGGATAACGATGGCAATGATGAAATCATCATCGTCTCTTTACCACAGGTAGGATGTCGGTGGCAATGATGATGATGATTATGTTTCGTCATCACATGTAGTTACTCTCTCTCTCTCTCTCTTCACCTCATTCAGATGACGAGATGATAACAAAATCATAATTGTCAATCTGCGACTACGATTATAGTGATGATGATGAAATCATCATAGTCACTCAAGCTGTGGACGATGCCAGGTTCTGGATGACCTGCACCTGAAAATACTATTTCACAATGTATCTACTCGCCATGGAGTTCAGCAGTAAATACAGTTTGGGTTTTCTTGTAATTACAATAGAAAAGAAAACGAAGATGACCTGGTTTGTACCCCCAGAGAAAGAAGAAAAGAGCAAAGCTTGCCATAGGTTGAGAATGATTTGGCAACAGAAGATAGAGAAGAAGAGAGAGAGTGTGAGATGATCATAAATATGAAATGGTGAAATAATCATATTTGATGGCTTCATCTGTCATTTGGGGACGAAAAGAAAGGTTAGGCTTTTCCCTTTGGGTGACTCGAAGTCAGGTTAGATCTTTCCGATTTAGGATTTCTCACAAAGACACAAGAATCTCAAAGTTTAGATCTTCGTTACAGAAGAAGAACACATGAGAATTCACGGCAAAAAAAACCCCAGTGAATATTTCCATAATAATGCCCGACCTCATGTCAGTTTAAATTTCTTCTTCTGATTCTTTCCCATAGCGGAAATTTGAAGTCTGAGGAAGTCTAAATTTAAAATCAGGGACCGGCATTTTTCAGGATAAATTCGGAGCCATGATAAACCAATGAACTATGTAACGATAGAGGATGTCAAAAAATCTTGATGAGAATCCTTTTGAGAAATTCATTTCTCGACACTACATCGTAATGATTTATTTGTTCCTGTAAAATTCAATCTAAAGCGAGAATAACCCAGCGGATCACGGGATTGAGATGATCGGAGATTTGATGCGGAATCAAGAGCGAAAAAACAACAAAAAAAAGACGATCATTGGGTTGCCGCGGAGAATTACTTCGACGGAGCGGTGGCGGCGGTGGAGGAGAAGAAGGAGAAGGAAGCCCAATCGTGCTTGGACCGAATTTGGTACTCCCGCAGTTGCTCTGCCAGATTCGAACGCGTAATCATCTCCGCAATTCCCGCCCCTCTTTTGCGCTCCAAATTCTTCCCCCCGCTTGCCAAGGGGAACGCAGAAGAACACAAGGAACTCCCCGATCTGAAAGATTGTTCATTCCATTGACAGTATGACACCTTCGCGCTGAAAATCAGAACCCCGAGAACGAGAGAAAAAGTTGAATTGAAACTAATAAACAATCAAAAAAGGAAGCTTGATTCCATTAACACTCTTTAAATCGATCGAACTAACTAGATCTAGATCGGACCGAGTCGTTAGATCTGATCAAGAGAACCGTTCGACGATCGATTGGCCGAAACTACTAATCTGATTGATCTGTTTGATCGGATCGGCCCGTTGAGTGGACTGGCCTGATGGGCCCTATTATACCAGTAACATTTCGGTTGCTGATAAATACTGAAAAAATACAAATCTTATGGTAGTATCACTGGTGAATCATTGTGTCATAAACATGGGTAATCATACTAATTGGTTAGATATTTGACTTATAACTTTTGCATGGAAAAAAATTCATTCACCCGTCTAAACTGCCATTAAGAATGGAAAACAAAACTTGGACTGGAGCACACATTGAAATGGAGTGTCCTTGTCAGCCATGGACCGACACGCATATTCCACATCTATAGATTAAAAAAATCTTGTACATTTTTAAACATGTCAGGCTTATCAGATATTGACTTTTCATGTTGACTGACCTATTATGACATTGATGACCTAGTCAAAGAACAAAAAACCATTTTGATGAAAATAATATTTGCGACAAGATAGAGCGCTTCAAGATTATATGATTGGTCCAAAGCGTTCAATTTCAATGGCCAGGATAGATAAACTACATTCCTCAAGTAAATGAAATAAATAAATCATGGAATTGAATCAAGGAGATTTCAGGAAAATCTAATCCAGAGAATGTGATGATTTTCTATAATCAGAAACCCTCAAATTTCTATGAAAAGGTGAAAAGCCTCGTGGGAGAAATTGTAGAACAAAATCTCAAGCCAGAATTTGTAAATGAAATCTCAATAACTGAGATGGAAGATGGGATAGGTGTGGAATATTATCTTTTTCAATGATTTTTCAATGAACTCCTGATTTTTCTTGATTTTATGGTATTTTAACAGAATTTTATGACATTAACTTCATGAATAAAATGATTGTGTAAGTCAAAAAATATTTATTTATATCTATTTTGATGTTTTAAGGCATTTATTAAACTTTTTGAATGATATTCTGATTTTTTGATTTTTTGGTTATTAATGAGATTTCCTATCATTAAATTCATAAAGAAAACTTTATTCTGAATTTATTTTAACAATTTATTGACTTTATTCTCCTAGAGTTGCATAGTATGCTGGCAATCTGACACACAAATCAGAGGAGAGACAAAATTGGATGGCTCAAATTTCTTGAACTTCAAACAATGATATCTAATGATCTAGAAGAAGTTTCAGGTTGAAAATTCGAGGGTAGTTCTATATTTCCCCCTTCTATTCATACACCATCTTATATCTTTAAATAGATCCCCCATCCTTGAAAAAAGGCACATTTGGACTTTTTTGCTAATTACAATTAACATAGTGATTTGTTCATTCCAAATCTCAGTTGGGCCTGTTCTTGCATTGCAATAACGTAGGATTGAAGGAGTGACATTAAGATCAATACACAAAGGCACAGCTAGACTTGTTGGGGATGTGACAACATGGTTAGTGTGATTTTAGTTTTTGTCCAACTCACATAAGTCCCTTTTTGTAGATTATCATCGCCGATAGCCTAGGTTTTGGCTGTCAGACAAGCCACCTCAATATCCGCTGCTCATTGGCACACATCTGCATCCATCTCCATCACAAAGGCCATGGTAAAATCACCATCACTCGCCCTTGTTCGGTTGCTTGTCAACGTGTATCCGCAGTCATCTAGGTTGCAATCAGCAGCATTATCTGTTTCATCCGCTCCATACCACTCACATCCATCACCATCAAACATGACCCAGCGCTCCCAAAGTAATAGCTACAAAATTTTAACTATAATTTCTTTAGTATTTTCAATTATAAGTATTTATACAAAATTCTAAACGTATTCTATAAATTCTGGATAAATTAGGTTGAATAGGATTAATATTTTCTAAATTTCTGAGAAATTAATATTTTCAAATATTCTATACTCGTTTTCTATGAATTTGACCGTTACATGTTCTATGTTCATAAGGAAAAATATAAATTTTCTTATAAACCAGAAGCCTTAAATGATGTATTTAACCCTATTTTATGGTTCCTCAGGTGCTCAAAGATTATTTACTCTTGGGGCTTGTCCACTTTTATGTGAAAAATATAGTCAGAAACATAAATTAGTCATTTTTGAAAAATAAATAAATAGAAATTACTTAACAAATATAATTATGTAAATAAAAAATAAGCTCATTGTAATCCATATATAATATTCTTTACACCTGTCTAAGTTTGCATCCAACACTTTAGTTTAAAAAACATCTCAATGTTTTTGTGTCTAAGTAATTTTATAAGGTAATGATCCCATGTTCTGTAGGGATGAGCCACTCATATGGTGTTTTTCCTGGACATGTTCACATGAAAACATTTTCACTCATTACTGGATTTGAAAAAGAAAATCATTTATATGCATGTGGCAGCACAATGTATATTATTTCTTGTAAGATAAAACTTAAGTAGCTCTTTGACTTCTAACAGGGAGAAACTCCAATCCTCTAAGGCTGTGATGACATCTAAGCCTCAAAAACTGCAGTCAAGAAGTCCATAAATGATGATCAAGGAGTCAGTAATGTTTCTGGTCAAGACATTCTTTCTTGAATGACAATGATGGTTGTCTCTAGATCACCAAGATCACCAAAAGAAATAAAAGATTGGATGAACCACCAACTAGTAGATGGGGCTTATTTTCATACTATGGATTGAGTTGTTGATATTTTCAAGTGTTGATGCATCACCATTCCATATTTTGATTGAATTTGAAATATTAGTTTTCTTTTAAATCTCTATTGGATAATCCATACTTATGATAGTCATGGTTACTTTAGTTTGTATCAAAATGCCATAAAGTTCAAATATTAACGTGTATGTCTCAAGTTACCTCCGAAAACTAGGGGCATGAAGCTTCTTGGAAGATTGGATGCCACTTTTTACTGGTCTCTGGTGAGCTTTCTAAAAATCCTTATTTGCGAGCCCTAGATAAATTCCTCAATTTCCAAAAATTCTTATTTCATAAGAGAATATTGTCTACATTTGATGTTTAGAAGATAAGAATATTGTAAATCTGAGTCAAATATTCCTCAAGCTTATTCTAAACGTAAAGACTAATCCATTTCCATCAAATCACTTCCATCCAAACTTTGAGCTGAAATATATTTTCTTTAAAATTTGGAGTGTAAACTCTTTACATTCAAGTAAATGACAGTATGTGCTCAAATGGTTATGATTTTCATCAATGGAATATTCAGAAGACATTATATTTATCAACATATTTCTATCCATTATAATGTTTTTTTAGTTTGATCTTTGAGTTGAAACATATAATTGTCTGAAGATTGAGTTTAGAAGTAGGCATATACCATATTACATACATTTTTACTATTCAATTGTGATACGTCAGATCAATCTTTAAAAATAAGTGATGTCGGACGTCGTCTCAACGGCGTCCGACCGTCACCGAGGGTAGGGACTCGGTGTCGTATCACTAACTAATCGGGTTACGTCCACGACGTCAACCGATGGATATGCGGAGAACAGAAATACATGTATGACGATAACGAGGACGATGGTTCTACGATGGTACGTGCAATGCGCCGACAAGCTATGAGAGCCAACCCGGAGCGGGGACGGGGTCGCCAAGCTGGGTCGAACCAGCCCTCCAAGTCGTCCGAGGTGGGTCGAGGGCGCGCACGCCGTCGAATGGGGTAACTCCCACTGGAATGCTCACACGCGTCGGGGCGTCCCGACTCGTACCGGACAGGTAAGACGCTCGTCTTTGTTTCGTCGTTCTCTCAATCTGTCCCACTCACCTATCTAACCCGAGCGCGGTGGAGGCAATACGAAAGAATACTGAAGGAAATAAATGACGTAAAGAGGCGAGGGAAAGCAGAGTACCTTCGTCGCGCTGGCGACGGGATCTTCGTACCAACTGGTTCCGGAGGAGGGAGTTGTCGGGTGCGCCGGAGGTTGACTGGTGCGGAGGGGCGGTTGCGCGCAGTCGGCGCGGAGCGGTGCAGGGAGGCGTGGTCGACGGCGAGCAGTGCGGTGGGACGACGTCGCGAGCACGGCGGCGATGTTGCCGCGGTCGGACGACGGCGGTCACGGCTAGCGCGACCCGGAGCGACAGCTTGGTGGCGTGGCGGAAGCGGCGCGGCAGCGGCGGCAGCGGCGGCGGGCGCGGCGCGGCGACGAGGCGGCACGGCGGCAGCGCGGACGGCACGGCGGCGGTGCGGGCGGCGCGGTGACGAGCACGCAGCGGCGCGGCGGCGGCGCGCGGCGCGCGGCGGCGGGCGCGCGGCCGCAGCGGGCGCGTGGTTGGTGCGCGGCGGGCGCGCGGCGCGCGCGCGGTACGCGTCGGCGCGCGGCGGGCGCTGGCGGCGTAGGCGCAGCGCGCGGCGGCAGCAGCGGCAGCGACGACGCAGCGACGGGCGCGACGGCGGCGCGCGGCGGCGGCGCGGCGGCGCGGCGGCGGCGTGGCGCGGCGCGCGGCGCGGGCGCGCGCGGCGCGGCGCGGCGCGCTGGCGGCGGGCGCGGAAGCGGCGGCGGCGCTCCTTCCTCCTTCCTCTCCTTTCTCCTCTTCCTCTCTTCTTCTTCTTCTTTCTCCTCTTCTTCTTCTTTCTTCTATTCTTCTCCACGACCTGACCCTTCTTTCTCAAAATGCCATTCTTCAAAAATTTAGGTCAAGGTAAGGGAAGAGCCCACCTCTTCCCTTATATATGGGTGAAGATGGCCCTTCCTTAAGTCCCATAACACAAAATAAAAGGAGAGAAAATAAGCAAGAAAATAGGAAAGCAGGCTTGTCAGGCCCAACATAAAAAAGGGGAAAGGGTTCCTCCATGGGCCCTTCCCGCTACGACAATACGAATAAAGGGAAAACTATAAGATAAAGTAACTGACTGTAACGGTGTGCTCCGGTGGTCGGCGTCCGCGTCATGCCGAGTAACGGAATGCGGGATCCCGTGTTGCTGCGGCGGCTCGTCGTGGTGGCTGGACTCATCTCGGTGGCGAGCTGGGTAGTGCCGGCTCCTCGGGTGCTGGGTCGGGGAAGTCCTGCTGCTCCTCTGCTGCTGGCTCGATGACGTCCGGTGGTGACGCGCCATCAATAAGACATCTAAGTTTCAGATTTATTATTTGTGGATTTATCAACTGTTATTACGATCTTGTTTGCAACCATCTGAAAATCTATTATGATCTGATTGATCTCCTTCCAACCCCGTTCTTTCTAATATATAAAAAAGAAAGTAACAAAAGGGCTTTTATTTGGTAATTATCCTGTAGTTTTGTTCCTTGAATACAATTTATAAATTCTATAACAATTGTCCCTTTTTAGTTTCACTGAGATATTATTCCTTAAATGTACTAAGCCATGTCGAACTTTTTAGTTGTGAATTTTTTGATACTCAAATAGGCTGGCTATTGAGGAACTGTTAAATCATTTTGGAAAAGTATTGTCATTATGTGAATTAACATTTACCTTGAGATTGACCTGAAGATAACAATAAAAAATGAAAACTGTTGAAACTAAAATGTAATTCATTTTGGAATAGTAATCTCATTAATTTGAATTAAGATTTCCCTGTAGACTCACCTGCATTTGAAGAGGGAAAAAAAAATAGTGTTAGAGAGAGGACAACGTATCATAATTTAAGAGGAAAAATTGGACATTCATCTCCTCATGAAAAAAAAGGAAAAATATTTCCATCTTCAGTAAAAAAGCCCATCAAGACAAAGAAAAGTAGGAAGGAAAAATTATCTTCACTACCCTGCAGACCTTGACAGCAGAGGTCAAGGGGACATTGATTGCGAAGATCAGAAGAGCCAATAATAGAGCAAAAGGTGTGAAGAGTTGTACATATTCTAAGATGGAAGCCATTGAAGCTGACGGATTGTATGATGATGCAACAATCATTGTGAAAAACCTTTGTGAGATAACAAGGGTGTGTGAAAAAAAAGCCTAAGTCAACATGGTTGATACCATAGGTTCCCCCAATGTAATTTATGTACTTGGTGAATGAGAATTTGAGAAGAATATTGCCGAGTCATTTCCCAAACCAAGATAACAATGCATGTGTTACAATATTTGTCCTCTACGTTAATTATTAGATGTTAAAACATAAGCTCATAATAAATTAAAATTAAAAATTTGAAAACCTCATTCAAAACCCCTTCTTAGATGAATCCTTAACCATATAAACTAGTATAGACTATTTTGGTGGAGAGGGATCTTGGATGTTCGTGACCGCAAAGTCATGGTTTTACTTGAGCATCATTATTTCGTCGTATGACTTTATCATTTGCATCTCACAATGAGTAGATCAATGTGTTTCTGTGGGCTTTATTAAATGTCCAAATTTCATAGGCAGAGGAAGTTAACAAAATCAAATCTGACTAAACTATAAAACTAAATATGATCTCATTGATAATGCACTAATCAATAGATTAATATCATGACTTTATATATTTATTTATAATTAAATGATTATATATGCATTTTATCAGGCTTAAAATGATTAAATCTATTCTAATATTCACCAAGAAAATAACTTGAATTTTGAAGAAGATTCTGATAAAAAATAGGAAGACATACTATTTTTAAGTCAAATTATATATATTTTAATAATTTTATGAATTTAAATATATTTTTTGAATAATCTAATGCATGCTACAAATTTTTATGGATTTCTAAAATTTTCGCACCATGCTAGTTATTCAAATAGTGAAAATGGCATGGATGAGATTGTTTCAACTTTAAATTGCAATATCTATCGATCCATTTTGATTTTTGGTCAGAAAATTCGAGCCTAACTTAATCCTTTTGTCCTCTGTCCATCCATATGGTTGGATATACAAATAAACATTCAATTGCTGTACAAATCATCTCAAAATTACTCTTACTTCTAGTAGGCTGAGTGGAAGAAAGTAATTTCATGATCTACTAGGTTGTCTTTACATTCTTTGTTGACTGAGGTTAGAAAGTGAAGGAGAAGTTGACGTAGGACGACTACGGGGTAGGCGAGGAAGGGCGGGACGACAGGATGTACGGGCTAAGGGTAGGATGGGTGTGTGAGGGATAAAACAATCCACAGAAATTCACGGCCGGATTCAGATTTAAAACCGATGAAAATCTGGTGGTGCAGCTCTGACCCTTTCGAGAGCGGGAGTACTGTCTTCCCCCACCGCGACGATGCCTAAGCACTGAAATCAATATCCGAATTCGCGTCGCGAGGAAACACTCGAGAAAGAGGGAGAAGAATTAGAAAATTCAAACCAAATCTAATTCTAACGGCGGTGGAAACTTCTCGAGAAAACACTGAACGAGGAACACTTCGACACCAAAGAGTTCAGGCGTACCTCGACACCGTAGTGCGTGAAGAGGTTGCGGGAAATTCTGATCATGACGAAGCTGGGTGAATTTGGGCGTTGAGCGGCCCACTGGACGAGGGCGATGCTGGGCGTTTCGGGCGTTGAACGGCCCTGGTTGAATGCATATGTCGTGGTCGTAGAGTCAAGCGTGGGCGAACACCCACACACGGAGCGCGCGGAGTGCGCGGAGTGCGCGGAGTGCGCGGAGTGCGGCGGAGTACACCCAGAGCGCGCAGAGCGCGCGCAGCCCAAAACGTCAGACAGCACCGACGACGACCGTCGGCATGGGACGCTCTAGGGGCGGCCTGGGGCGACCTTGGCGGGGCGGCCCTGGGTGGACCTGGCGGTCTGGCTGGACGGCCCCTGGGCGGCCCGTGAGAGCGGCCAAGGGGGCAGCCTAGGGCGCCCTTGGGTGAGAGGGCGGCCCTTGGGCAACCTGGATGGGCGGCCCCTGGTCGGCCTTGGAGTGCGGCCAAGGGGTGGTCACGGGGGCGGCCTTGAGCGGCCAAGGATGGCGGCCTGGTAGGGCGACCACGGGGCAGGTCTGGGGCGACCCTTGAGGGCGAGAACAAGAGAGAGAGGGAAATGGAAGGGAGGGAAGAGGGAGAACGAAATGGAAGAGGGGGAAGAGGCGGTGACCGGCGACACGACGACGGCGACGGTGGTGGCGGCGGCGACGACGACGACGGAGGATAGGGTTTGAAGGTAGAGGATAAGGGAGGCTGGGCAATCCTCCAAGAAGAGTTAAACAAAAACTCGATTCTTGAATTATGATTGCCTAAAAGTTTCTTGAAAACAATGGCCTTTATATAGGCCTTGGAGGAAAGAGAAATTGACGAGAAAGTAAAGACGAGAAAATAAAGACGTGCGCCGTGTCACGCCAAAGGGCAGTTGTGGATCTGCCTTTGGCGTCGTGTCATGACGCGCGTAGAGGCGTGCGCGGGTGGAGACGTGCAAGTTGGCGGTTGTGGCGTGTCGGCTTTAGGGTTGACTCCGGTTGACCGTGGCGAGCTGACTTTGGTTGACTCTGGTTGATCGTGGTCCAAAGCATGCGTGTTGACTCCGGTTGACCGTGGTGACGCGTTCGTCGATGAGATGTTGGCGTCCTCGCCATCAGAAGTGGAGGGCCTCTCTTGCTTTCGCAAAGTGCTTTGATACATGGATGTATGGTGAGTCTTCTTTCACTTACTTTGTCATATTCTTCTCTATGTTGTCCACATTTATTCATCACATCCATTCATCCACATCCATTCATCCACATCCATCACATCACATCCACCCATACTCTTCTATATCCATCTCACCAATAACATCCATACACGCCATCCATCCATATCTAATAATCTGTGATCATCTTTTTCTGGGCCCACTAATTTCATTCATTTAGATCCATACATAATTACTATATATCTATCTTTAATCATCACCCTTCTCATTTCACATTATTCTTATTAGTAAAAAGATATTTTATCATCACCTAAGCACAAAATATATGTTCCAAGTGGAGACAACCTTGCTCATCATTAAATAGTTGGATTGTTTTATGAGTCAAGGTTTTTTAAATTTTCACAGTTTGACTCAAACAATAAATTATTGCCCTAAAATTGAGTTCATTAATCATCACCTCATGTGAAACTGACTTGGTTCACACTTTGCTACTTGGAAGAGTACCATGAAGTCGTTCACATGTCCATACTCCAGAAGTATCCAAGCGATAGTTGTATCTATGAATCTCGCGTTTAACTTCTTTCATTATCCTTGAAGACCTAATCGATCTTCTCAAGTCTCATTAGAAGAGGGAGAAATTTGAGAAAGGGAGAAGACAATTGGGTTGTTTTCCTTATCATCTTCAATTTACGTATATCCATCAACGTTTATGGATTTTGTGTGTAACCGGTTTGGCCTGCGTATCATTTTAATTAATAACTTTAATAGGCCAATAATATTTATTTGCAGACCTTATCAATTAACTATATTAAAATATAGATAAATTAATCAAGGACCCATTTAGCCCAATTGATAGGTTAAGTTTTCCACTAGCGGGATGCCAAGCTACACTTTGTGATACATTGGATTAACATATAGCACAATTCTTTGTTTGTGTGAGTCTCTCGAATGACTTTGGGCATGGTAACCATCAAATCTGTCCTTGCAAGAATTTTGAATGACTTGGGGTATGGTTATGGCTAGAAATCTGCACTGCACACCGAACAAAGAAGAAGAAAAGAAGAATAAAATGAAAAGAAGATGCAAAATATAATAGGAATGAAGAAAATAAAAAAGAAACCAAGAAATCATGATCAAGAAAAAGAAGTGGAGGAACAAAGAGATGAAGAAAAGAAGATCCGATGAGGGTTGATACGGCATTGACTAGGATCCATTATGTGAGGGAGAAGTTGGCAGCGAGATTGGACAGCTCAAATGACCAGAGGTTGGTGGAGAGGATCCAATCTTAGGGGACCTAGTTGGTGTACTCATACTTATATTGTTGGACTGTGATACATCGCTCAGAGGTATCTCGTCCACAGATCGGGACTCAATCTGGTTTGAACAGGTCTTGGATTACTGTCCCCTCGACTAGGAACTCCAATATACACAAAATATGGAAGCATACACTATTGAAGTTGTGGGGTGTGGATCTCCACCATGGCCTCACCAGAATTGCAGTCACCAGAATTGCGGCGTGGATCTTTTCAAAACCACAACTTTACAAACAACACAAAGGCCTATGCGGTGTGCAATTCAACATCACACCACTCTGTGCTTTGATCAAGAAACCACACATCTTACAAAAAAAATCATCCCTCATTTCATGAAATATGATCACAAAATGAAGCACAAAAAACCCGCACTTCTTCAATAAAGTCATGTAATGATGCCATTGTCTCTAAAAAAATTGACCAACTGTTATTTTTTCTTCGCCAAAGCTATGATAGGAGAGACTGTGGAGTATTCCTACAGATTGTATATGCTCCAAGGTGTTTTAATTATCTGGGTTTTTGAAAGGAAACTCATCTATGTTTATATGTTAAGAGTGACTACTTTAGAGAGGAACTAAGAATTTAGAAATTCCAAAGACTTACTGATAGTTGTCAGTTCACTTAAGTGGGGGCAGTGATAACATGATAAATGGACATATATTTTCATACATTTTAGATGTTTTAGTATTATTAATTTATAATTTATCATGTTATTATTTGAATTAACCAAATATTTATGCATTAGCTAGAAATTCCAACTTCTGCACATTATGATTATTTTTCACTATATTCATTGACTTCTATGGAGTCAATCAGTTTGATTACTGATGAGTATTATATTGTTCCAAATGTGCAGAAATTTATGGGAATTAGAAGATACAATTCATAGGAAATTGGAGGATTTTTTGGAGTTTAGTGATTATCAAAATGGGCTGCAAATGATGAAACGGTGTTGTGGGTTTTTAAAGGAGAGATCAGAGGGGCTTGGGCCACGACCTGACCTACCTATTGGGCCTTCAAAAACCTTACAAAAGAAAAAAACTGAAAATTACAAGGCAAAGCTCTCAACCAATGGAGAAAAAGAGGAAAAAATGGCAAGAAAAGAGAATAGATAATGCCCAAAGGGGTATTTTAGTAATTATCCCAATGTATAAATAGACTTTTTCTCCCTCATTTTCCCTCATTCTGGACGTGCTCTAGCAAGTGGCTGGCCAGCAGGACAAGGCATTTTTCAGAATCCAGGTTGTTCAACCTACTTAATGTAAGTTTATTGAAGTTCCCATCCATATACTTTATTGAAATTCCCATCATAAATGTAAGTATACTTGCATTGAGGCCTTAGGATCTTAGATATATACTTTCTCCATCATTTCCCATCCATTTACCCTTAAAATCCATCACTTTCTCACTCTAAACACTCATTTTCTCTACTTTCTCTCTCTAAAATAGGTTTTTTCTCTCATTAGACCTTAATATATATCCCTAGTTACTCCCCTAAAAATTTCATAAAAAATCTTCTTCCTTTGCACATTCAAATTCTATCGCAAACTCCTTCTACATTCTCACTTCATTTTCTCTCTCTATCTCCTCATTTCGGCCCTTTCTCTCCCTAGAATCTGTTCTTTCTCTCTCTAGACCTTCATCCATATCCACAGTTCATCCCCTCAAAATTTCATAAAAAGTATCCTTCATCTACACCTTCAAATTCCCTCTCAAACTCTCTCTACACCATCTCTTCATTTTCTCTCTCTATCTCTTCATTTCCTATCTCTATCCTCTCATTTCGACATTTTATCTCTCTAAAAACATTTATTTCTCCCTCGAAAATATCTCCCTACCTCTCTCTAGATCCTCAAGCATTCCCTACTTCAAATTCCAAAAAAAAATGGCATTAAAATATCATTTTTATCCTTTCAAAACTCAAATTTTCTGTCCTCTAGCCACCACTGTGCAGTGCCCGTGCACAACCAGAGCACACGACCGCAGGGCACAGGGTGGACCTGTGCAGGACTTAGCCAAATCAGCTAAGACCTGACCATTGGGTTAAGCCCAATAAGGCTTAAGCCCATTTGCCTAAGTCTTCACTAAGCCAAATTGGGCTAACCTTAGTGGGCTGACCCACTAAGGCCAGCCCTATACAGGCCACACCAGGCCCACCGGCCCATGTGGCCTGCCGCCGCTGCCCCCGCCGCTCTGCCGCCGCCGCTCCGGCGATCGCCGGAGTAGATAAATACCATATTTTTAGTATTTAAAAATTATTAAACAAATAGAAAAAATCAGAAAAATCAGAAAAATTATTTTCTGCATTTACAAATTCGGAAAAATTAGGAAAACCCCAGAAAATTCATATAATCAATTTACAGTCATTTTAATATTTATAGTGGTTTTTGGTGTAAATTTAATTCCAGAAATTCTAAAAATATTTATTCCTGATTTATTTTGTCAAGAGAAAATAGAAAAAATTAGAGTAAAAATATTATTTTGTGTGTTTCTTTGTATTTTGGCTTCAACTTAAATCATAGGGAATTATGAAAATTACCTAAAAATCTATAAAAATCCCAAAATTGTATTGTTTTACTTTTAAAATCATTGTCTTCACCCCAAGCTTGAGAAAAAATTCTGAAATTTAATTTCTGCCTCTCTGTGGATCAACCCCTTACTTTCCCTATATTAACTATAGAGTATTTAAGTGGAAAAACTTCATAAATATTGTTGTTTAAGTCTGAATCAAAACGGCGACATAAACTCCTAAAGTTGGACTTATTAGGCAGAGAATGAGGGAATGAAGTCATTAACTTTATCAATTGGGTCCTTGCTATTGAACAATAGTGAACAAATACATGAGTGAGCATTAAAGACCAAAAACATGTCCCTATGATGCAAAAGAAAATCAAACATTCACAAACATAATGCGATGAATAAGTTCCTTATCCAGTTGTAAAGGATAAAACCACACCATTTACCTTGGGAAATAGGGCCGAGCTCTTTAGATTGATGTATGGAGATAGGTAACAACAGATAGATATAGAGAGATTAAGCAATTTTATAAATTAGAACTATACATCACATTCCATACATGTAAACATTAAGAGAGAGCATCAATTTTGTAACGATGGCGTTTCTAATTTTTTTGATCGATATTTATCAATCAAAGGATCGTTCTGGCAGAAATCCTGATTGGCAAAAGATAGATTGATCCAGCTTTTACATCGATAAAAATAATAGTTGAAATCAGATTGATCTGAGAATGCAATCTATCCAGTCGATTGAGCAAGATCACGCGGACCAGAAGAAGTGGGCAGAAAGAAAACATTTGCTATTAAAATAAGAATAAACAATACACCGAAAAAATAGAAGAAAACTGCAATAATTACTATCTACAGGGGCGTAAAAACGAAGGAGGGATTAAAAAATGGGGACTGGGTTAAACCCAAGGAAGTGTTGGGGGGAGTCAAGTGTTGACCTCATCAGCAGCAGCAGCGGCGGCGGGTGGAAGAAGGGATAAGGTCAATGCAGAGTAAGGGCGTGGCCATGGCTCGGAGCTCTACCTCGTTGGGGACACGCTCCAGCCCGTCATGGCGAGAGCAGCAGAAGAAGTGGAGATTTCCCCATATGCCTCGGTTGAATGGGTGCACATTTTCTGGCACTTTCCTGCACCGAGAAGACGAAATTCAAACTCAGTAAGATATAAATATTAGAAGAGAGTGAGGGAGAGAGATGCTGGCACATGACAGAATAAGAGAGTTGACTCAGAGAAGCTTCTGAGTGAGAGAGAGAGTTGGTGCAGAAGAGAACTTGTGAGAGTGCTCAGCCAGATCAGAATAATGGAAAGAACAATGACGGAAGGGTCAGCTGGTCGCGGCACACGGGAGAGAAGAAGGGTACAGAGAGAGATTAGGATAATGAAATAAAGAAAGAGAGAGAGGAGGAGAGAGAGAGATTGAGAGAGATGGAGGAGAGAGATTTTAAGAGAATGAGAGATAAAGAGGGAGAGAGAGATTTTAAGAGAGTGAGAGATAAAGAGGGAAAGTGAGGGAGAGATAAATTGAGATAGAGCAAGACCAAGAGAGAGATTTGACTCACTCAAGATATGGGATTCTTCGCCGTCTCACTAGCTCGTAAGTAGTTTGATTTGTCATTAGTAGGTAGCTGCACAGGGAAGAGAGAGAGACTGAGAAGATCAAATGCGCCAAAACCAAAGACTATTATGAAGTTAAAAAAATCGCAATAAGAAAGATCTTGACCTGTGAAATAGCAACAGGAGGAGGAGGAAAATAAAACAAACAACCAAGACGGCGAGGAAGATGATAGCAATTCCCTCCGCCCACCTAAGAACAAATTTCAGGAAAATAGAAACAATGTAGCAGTTAAGGTATAACTTCGTACTCCACTAAATGAAGGTTTTCAAGAGTAAGCACATCCGCCAATGAAATTTCGTACCAAGCCTTTTGGATTTTGGATGTCAGAAAAAAACAGTACAAGACGACCGTCCATGTGCAAAGAACTGTTTCTTCAAAGATATACCACCTACGATACAGCTTCAAAGATTGAAATTTGAAGGAAATTATCTATGACCAGGCTTTTCATGCGTAAAAATGAGAAAATTGCCGAGTACGGAGAAATAGATACCCCGTTTCCCGTTATTAGTTGCTAGTACTCTCTAGCACTTTGGCAATGAATATGCGGCGTACAGAGATTCAAAAGTAGGTGATTCTTCAAAGATTAGGATTCAGCGATCCCATCCAAATGGTTGAATGATAGATCAGCTTGCCGATTCGATTGATCGCTGATTGGTCTTTACCCACATTTGATCCGATGATCAATGGGTCTAGAGATTCAAACTGATTGAATAGGCGGGCCCACTACATTTACAGACATTCGTCACTATCTATCTCCCTCTCTCCATCAACATCTCCATCAATATTGGACTCATCAGCTCATTCACTTAATGGACCGCTTAGGTATGGCTATTCAGATTGGCTGATTGATCATCAAAAACTTCTCTTGATTGGATCAGATCAGCCGGGTCATATCGATCCAATCATCGATCAGGCCCAGCGATCAATTGAATATTTTTAACAAAGCCAACCCCGTCCGTTCTAAATGCTTAATCCTATATATCAAGGATAATTAACCTAGGGATAATGGAATTGGCAAAAAATCGAACCCGAAAGAAAAGAAATATCTAATTCTGTGGTTACTGTTGCAGGAACTATACATGAATGAGAACGAGAAGAAGAGCTTACCAGAAACGACAATGATTCCTAAGACCGATGCAGGTACCTAGCCACAAGCAATGATGGTCGAACTGGAGAACACACTTGTTGCAATCATGACAGTGCTTGGATCGCGGAGGCTGGAAAGTTTACGAATTTTAAATATCTTATCCATAGGTAAGGAAAAAAGGTATATATTTTGAAAGAAAAATAAATCGGCAAATGCAGGTTGAAACATGAGGGCTGCCAATTCATTGTAGGATAATCGAAGTCTGAAATAACATAATTCAACTACAGATGGCCATGAGCATGAATTTTTTGCCAGAAACGCAACTACTGATAGAGTTGTGAGAGTATCACTCTCGAATCTAGCTTTATTTTCAAAATTTTGTCCTCTAGGGGCACTTTCCGTCATTTCATAATTTAGGGAGTGACCCCCTTTACTTGGGATGGCAGCCAAGAAGTAAATCAAAATGTTTTTGGCTCCCGAATCTCTCTCCCATGCGATGCCCATTCTGCTGTTATATCTCTGGTGATCTTTCCGGTTTTCTCCCCCTCCCTCTGAGTTCCTGGCAACAATATTACCGCCGACTCTCCTCCTCTTTCCCTATATTTCCCAATAATAACTCAAGTAATAGTTCTTATCATGTACATTTATTACAGATGTGTATAAGTGAACTAGACCAACGACAAAAAAATTCATTTTGATATACCAACACCACAAATAACTACTGAAATAAACAGAAATCTAGGCAAGTTCTGAAAAATAGGATTGGAAATTTACATGAAAACCCGCAAAGTTTCTGTATTATGAAGTCACTTCATTAATACTTTTTAACATCGTATCATTGTCGATAGAATATTGCATGCATTGAAATCTGGAATATGTATACCTGCACAATGCCACAATGCGCACACGTCCAATGCCTAGCATTATAAGTGAAAATTACCCACATTATTCAGTTTGTAGTTATAGAAGTAAGGAAATGGAATAAGCGTTTCACTAAACAAAATATTCAGATTATACAGGATACCCGATATTTGAAGAGGGGACTACGTATACCAAAGAAAATATGGCTGGATTGCATCACAAAGATGATCTTCCTTAAGGATTTGTGGAGACATACGGATTTGTGAAAATAGGAAACCAGAGGGAAGAGACAAAATTATGAGAAAAAATCAACAGAAAAATACAATCACTAATAGCATTACATAAAATATCCGTCTTCTGTTCATACTTCAACCTTTTGCACAGGAAAGACTCAGGTGTAGTACAGCACATTATTGTCCAAAGGATTATTTGAAACTTTGGGTCTTCCTTCCACACCAAGTTTATATCAAGAAGTTATCAAATATTAATAAGGTATGAAAGAACTACTTTATTGTCACCTGCTCGATACCCAAGGGGGGTAGAGGTCTGCCACTAATTTCGCCCATGCAGAAGAATTCATTCGTGATATGCTCTTCCTCAGATGATAGGACTCTGTTGGAGAAACTGAGCTGGGAGCAGCTTGCCTTTACTTGATCATCGTAATAAAAATGTAGAGATCATAAATAAAAGTATAACAGTGAAATTCTTTCAAATATCATGTTACCAGAAAATCATATACGGGCATTACATTGAGCTCCTACTGGTTGAAATCATAGAGCGGCTTTCACTTCCTGCCTTAATTGCATCAAGCACATACCTGCATTTAAAATGACAAATAGGTCGTTCAAGATCCAGTATCATCTGAAAAATATTTGGCATCTGAAAAAGAGAGTTTCCCCGCCATCGATTACAATGACGGAAATAGAGAATGCATAAAAGAACATTTTTTCTATAACTATTTTAGACTTTGGAATTAGGAATTTTCAGCTAATTGAATTTGAAACTCAAGTCCAACTTGAAATCGAAAAGAAAGAAAACAAGATCAAAGACAAGGGAACGTCTGGATTAGGCTAGAAATGTCAACACATCATTAATTCAACCATTTTCGTTATAACATTCCATAATTAGCATACTAGTTTATCAATATCGTCTTCATCCGATATACTTTTGGTCCGATACAAGAGAACGACTTAAAAAAACAAGCGATAAATCTTCAACGGGAGAAAAGATGTACCCTGGTGAGGAGCCCGCTGTATAAATATATTGAATGAAGACCACCACAAATAGCACAATGTAAGAAAGACTGCACCTGAAACAGTACCAAATGAAGATTTGAAAACAAAATGTGAATCAAGAAAAATGAAGAAACACAGATTTTGAAAGTCTCCCACTTCTTAACGTCGCGTTACTACTAACAAGATCACACTCAGAGAACACGAGGACGAGAAAAAAACAGTGACAAGACAGAAAATTGAACAAAAGAGAAGATAACAGCCTTCAAGAAAGATTAAGTACAAAGGAAATGAACTCATAATTACAAAACCCGTAACAAAATAGAGATAGAGTCATTATGATCGGCAGCGTCCGCATTCTACCAACTGATATACAATCATGTTTAAAGCAGTTAGCGCGTACCAGGCCATCGACCGCGTGCTTCGAAACAATTCTCCATCGACGGCAAACAGAAATCCGACGACGAGCAAATGTATAGACACAAGGGCCAGCTTGAGGATCAGCGAGGATCTCCTCGCTGCACGCAAACAACAAATCAAAGAGAAAGTAATCCCCAAAGATCAAAATTCACCGCAAAACCAACACATTGCGAATTGAAAACGACATATTACCAGGATCGGAGAGGCAAGGGAGGAGATCAGCGCATCGCTCTTCGAGCTGCAAGCGAGGCCACCAGCCGTCCAGCGTCGTCATCGGATGACGCTTACTGCTCTCTGCCGTCCCCCTCCAATGGCGTTAGCGCGACTATGATGAGAGCGTTGAATGGCAGCCCAGGCGGACCGGTCGGTAGTAGGGTTACTCCGCAGGTACAGTGTACCGCCGCCGCTTACAATATCTCGCCGGTCAGCTTACCGCCCTTCGCAATACCCAGCTAGGTACAGCCCACACCGCCCCTTAATGGGCCGACTTCGTCTGGCAGGTTAACCGCACCGCCCTAACGGCTAAGTCACTGTGACAGCGACACGTCAGCCGAAACCTATAAATACCCCCCAAATTGGCGGGAAGACAACAAAGATGGTTGCCGGATTCCGCCGCTCTATCTCCCTCCCCGGCCACAAGGATGGTGCCGCCGCCGCCAAAGTCTTCCCACAGACGGCGAAGCCGCCTCCGGAGCGCTCTGCCAGCCTCCCTTGCCATGCTCACCGTCCCGCCGTCGCCAGGCTCGAGGCGGAGTTCGTCGTCGCCGCCGCTTCGCGCCCCTCGAGCGAGGACCTCCCCGCCAGACTCGCCCACCTTGACAGCCTCCACCAAGCCCTTGCTGAATTCCTCCGCCTCCCGCAGACCCAGGACTCCCTCCGCTGCGGCGGCGCCACCGGCCCTGCCCACTACCTGCTTGATGATTTGCTAGTCTTCGCCGACGCCCTCGGCTCCTTCCGCCTCACCCTCGTTGCTCTCCGGCAGCTGCAGGCGGAGGTGCTCACTGCACTCCGATGGTGCCGCGATGCTGAATTCATCGCCACCTTGGCCCAGTCGCTGCGCCGAGTCGAGAAGGAGCTCGCCGCCACGGCCGCCGCCCTGGAGAAGGTGCAGCCTAAGCCAATTCTCTTGGATTCTGGTTTGGAGCTGGCGGCGATGGTAGGGGAGGCGAGGGCGGTGATGGCAGCAGTGTTCAGGAGCATGGCAGCCGTTGTGGCGCTGGCGGCCGCTGTGGTTGGTTGCAAGTCCTCGTCTTGGAGGAGTTTGAAAAGGAAGCTGCCGCCGAAGGATGCCTCCGTCAAGGGGGGCGATGTGGCGGTACTGGTGATGTTGGGAGAGTGTTTGGTGGCGCTGGAGAGCCCAGCTGATAAGACTTTCAGGAGCGTGGTCAATGCCAGAGTGGCCGTCCTCAACATCTTGACTCCAACATACAATTCTACCCCCTCTTGGACAAGAATTCCATATAAATTATGCGGTTTCTTTAATTTAATTTAACTAATTAACTTTGATCAACATTTAGAAAACCAATGAAATCCTTTTCATTTCTTTATCCTCTTGGGAAATGGAGTACAAAGTTAAGACAGGAGGCAGGGTTTAAAATATCAGCACCTTGACTTTTCCCATAAAGAAATCAAAATAATCTGAACGGCTTTCTTGAATTCAACGCCCCCCAACTAAAATTGATCATAATTCAGAAAACCGATCAAATTCTTTCCATTTCTCTATCCTCTTGGGAAATGGAGTAAAAAGTTAAGCCAGGAGGCATGGTTTAAAATATCAGCACCTTGACTTTTCCCATAAAGGAATCAAAATAATTTTATGGGCTTTCTTGAATTCAACGGCCCCCAACTAAAATTGATCATGATTCATAAAAACGATCAAATTCTTTCCATTTCTCTATCCTCTTGGGAAATGGAGTAAAAAGTTAAGCCAGGAGGCATGGTTTAAAATATCAGCACCTTGACTTTTCCAGTAAATAAATCAAAATAATTTAATGGGCTTTCTTGAATTCAACGCCCGCCCAACTAAAATTGATCATAATTCAGAAAACCGGTCAAATTCTTTCCATTTCTCTATCCTCTTGGGAAATGGGAATAAAAAGTCAACCCGAGAGGCTCAATAAAAAAATCAGTGCGTTGACTTCTCCCTTAAGACATAAGGTGGGAAAGTCAATGCCAAGTGGGAAATCACGATAGTTTATAATCGAGATATGTGGAAAAATCCCATTGAGTCCATGCCAAGTTTACCAAACACATGGCAGATGCTGAGTGAGTCAACGCCAAGTTGTGATGGGCTGCATTTCAATGGATGTGACTACCAAGGCCCACATTTCTCTAGGAATGGAGAACACTCATGCTAAGGCCCAAAACAAGGAAGCTGAAACCCGCCTCATAAATTAAAAAAGATAAGGGTCACACTTCAACTTAACTCCCTTCTTTCAATTGAATTTATGCTGTAAAAGTTTTGACTGCATACAATGTTCATTCTTTTAAATATTTACCTTAGTTTATATACTTATTCTAAGGTTTTGTGCAATTTGATATATTGTAAAATATAAAAATAGATAACCTCTTAATATTGAGTCTTCTGATTTCAAAATTCTTAACCAAATATACAGAATCTCTGGTTTAAACAAAATCTTCATTTCATTGATTTATAATTTATGAATATACTGAGGGGATATCATGTGAATACACTTGACACTTTATTTCCCTCGATAAGAAAGTTCAGTTGGAAATTCCATTGACAACTATAGACACTATCATTTTAGAATGTTTAGATGTACTTAATGACTCAAACTGGAGATAAATATTTACTCAAACAACAAAATTTTAACATTGGACGATGCTAATACACCTGACTTCTACATAAGTCTATCTCCTTTTTATTAACATTTCCACATTTGCACTTATTATATTAGGCATGAATTCTAGGGGACGTGAACAATTCATTTATACCTTTTTCTCTAATTGAGAACCTTAGATTCAAATGTTTCATGTCTGGCTTATTTTTCAGATATTATCCCAAGTCAAAAGTGCATAATAAAGAGCATAATGTACTATGAGAATAAATCACAATTTGAATAGAAATGTATTTTTTTTACTTATCTGAAAGGTATCATATCTACTAAAAGTATGAACTCACATTGAGATACATTGATCTATGACATATAAACTATAGTAGCTGAACCAAATGCTTTAATTCAACAAATAACTATCTATAATTTGTGAAATATAACTTAGAACAAGAGAGTAAAAGTCAATGGCATCAAAAATATGATTACTGGTGATCTGGTGAGATGAAGATAATATTCACAAGAAATAACCTAAATTGATGCAAACTAGTATCTACTAAAAGTATCATATCTACTAAAAGTATGAACTCACATTGAGATACATTGATCTATGACATATAAACTATAGTAGCTGAACCAAATGCTTTAATTCAACAAATAACTATCTATAATTTGTGAAATATAACTTAGAAAAAGAGAGTAAAAGTCAATGGCATCAAAAATATGATTACTGGTGATCTGGTGAGATGAAGATAATATTCACAAGAAATAACCTAAATTGATGCAAAATTGACGCTCCGATATTGACCATTCAATCATCTTAGTGAACTTCTTGATTTACTCGGACTAAAACCATTTAGAATCTCATGATTTAGACTCGTTGGCCATAGTCAAAGTACAACCGTTCGTCCACAAGACGTCTTTTGTGTCTCAAGTCTAAGGACCACTTAAACAACCATGACATGAATTGACCTGATTGACAGTTTGGTATAATACCATTCAGGGATTCATATAGTTCAATTCAGTGAACTCTTTCCACTAAAAATCACCCACTATCTATCCTTAGTGTCTCCACACTAATGGCTACAAGGCCGACCATACTCATCATATGAATGAGGCTAGAGAGTGTTATTCTATCCGGATACTTTGATGTACTTCTCATGTATCCTTCAAATAGGAATGTTTAGAACACATGCTTAAAGACTAGTGATCTCCATATTATGATCTCATTATAATTCACTAAGTCTGATCATGTATTCATGGACTTCATTATAAGCATCACACATGCACCATAATGAATATGTTCTACTAATGAACATCAAACGAGATGTGGAATATGTGATTGGCTTGCCGGCCACACATATTTCCACCAATTCATATTCCACGTCACATCGTCTTATGTGCTCACACCCTTCAAAGTTGCCATATCTGCTTCTAGGAAAAAAGACAAAACAACCTTCTTCATTTATTAATTGATTCTACCATGATGGGGTGTCGCGTTGCCACACGGCATCATGTCATTGAATATTCTCTTTTTATCCTTTTAATAGAATGGCGCACTGACATGTGTCATTCACCTCAGAAAAAAGAAGCAATATTTCCTTGCTGGAGTCTAACGTGGCACATGTTTCTGCCTGTCGCATCTGCAGTTTGTTTGCTTTTTTCTAGTTTTTAATTATTTGCCATGTTACGCATGCATCCTATGTGTATCGCCACAACTTTTGACTTTTCTTTTCTTAATTTTTCCACTTTTTCTTTTGTCGATTCTTATTAACTTTTATTCTATTCCGAATAGGTCATTTTTTTAATTGGTCCACGTCGCCCCCTATGAAAGAATGTCAACCTGTTAGATAAGGACTAGCGGATTATGGCATCGGGATCTGCGATGCCATATTTGCATCATTTCGCAATGATTAGTGCCATTCAACAAATCAAACAGTAACACCTGCGGGGGCATTTTAAATCCAACAAACGGTTAAAATAAATCATTCTTATAAAAGTTCAAAGACATAAAACTATAATAAATATACATTTCAGCTTAGAAAATTTATATCTCTTTGAATATATGTCCAAAAAATAGTATAAATGTATTTTGCATTCTAAAATTCCTTTTTTCATGATATAATGTCAGAGAAATCCTTAAAATTTTACTTAAATTGACAAAAAATCAAATATGAGTCTTAGATTGGATTTAGATCTCTTACACTTGATAACACAAATATATAATTATTTTATTTTAAGGACCCTGCTACACGGGCAACCGGTTGCCCCAAAGGAATCTTGGGCAACCGGGACACATGGAAAAAAGCCACGTGTCTTGCTAGGATTGGGCGTGGAAGCCCGGGAACCCCCAAATACGCTCTCTCTAGAAGTTCCCGGGCAACCCGTAATCCTCTCTCTCTCTCTCTAACTTTACTCTCTCTCTCTCTCTCTGTCTCTCTCTTCCCGGCGATAATTCAATGATTCTCCGGCTTCCGGAAAGCCCTGTTAGCGCATACAATCGCCGCCCCGACCATCAACGCCGAGACACGGCTACTAGGCTACCCGTGTAATATTTTCGTGTTTCCCTTCAAGAATTCTCAAAGCTGTCAACTTCTATGAGCATCTCTAACAGTTTAAGAAGAAGGAGAAGAGGAGCAAGGGATGGGTTCGACCGGGTTGGAATCGACGGTGGAGCAGAGAAAGAAGTGGCGGATGAAGTCGAACAGGGAGTCGGCGAGGCGGTCGAGGATGAAGAAGCAGCAGCACTTGGACGAGCTGGTGAAGGAGGTCGGCTCGCTCGAGGAGGAGAACCGGCGCATCACGGCGCGAGCCAATGGGTGCGCTTGCCCAGCCGCCGGGCTCGAGCGGGAGAACGCCGAGCTGCGCCGGCGGCTCGAGGAGTTGGCTCTGAGGCTCCGCCAGCTGAAACGGGTTTTGCGCGCGGTTCAGGAGCTCAGCGGCGAAGCCATGGACATCGTAGAAGTGCCCAACCCTCAGCTCAGCGGCGAAGCCGTGGCAGCTGCCTTGCGCTTCTCAGCCTATCGCCGCGTCTTCTCGTCTATTGCCGCGGTGAGAAACTTGCGTGTATTATCGCTTTCCTCGTCTGTTTGATCTTGTCTATGCGTTGTGGATGATAATGGGTTTCGATGATGGATGAGGAATTGTGGATTTCTTTTTTTCTGTTTGGGGGTTCCCGGGCTTCCACGCCCAATCCTTGCAATCCTTCCCGGTTGCTCCTCTTCTCCTTCTTCTTAAACTGTTAGAGATGCTCATAGAAGTTGACAGCTTTGAGAATTCTTGAAGGGAAACACGAAAGTATTACACGGGTAGCCTAGTAGCCGTGTCTCGGCGTTGATGGTCGGGGCGGCGATTGTATGCGCTAACAGGGCTTTCCGGAAGCCGGAGAATCATTGAATTATCGCCGGGAAGAGAGAGACAGAGAGAGAGAGAGTAAAGTTAGAGAGAGAGAGAGAGGATTACGGGTTGCCCGGGAAAACTTCCAGAGAGAGCATATTTGGGGGTTCCCGGGCTTCCACGCCCAATCCTTGCAAGACACGTGGCTTTTTTCCCTGTGTCCCGGTTGCCCAAGATTCCATTGGGGCAATCGGTTGCCTGTGTAGCAGGGTCCTTATTTTAATGCATAAAAATGTAAATATCATAAATTTGAAACCAATACTTTGTGTGCTATAACGAAACAACGTACTATCTATAGGCGAAGACAATGTATCTGGAGGTGTGGTGATGTACTTGATAAGCCCAAAATTTTTAGTTTTAATGTTGTTGCTTTAATTCAGACTTAATAAACATTATTTATAATAATTTTTCACTTAAATACTCCATAATAAATATAGAGAGCAGATAGGCAGAAAATTAATTACAAAATTTATCTGAAGCTTGAAATGAAAGAAATGAATTTAAAGATCACGAATATAATTTCTGGGATTTTTCTGGATTTTTAGCTAATTTCTGGATTAAATTAAAGAAGAAACACAAGAAAAAAAACTTGAATAGTTTACACTAATTTCCTGAATTTTAATTCACACCATCAACCAAAAAAAAATATTTTCAGAATTCTTTGGAATTTAATTAAATTTAATTTCAAAACCAGAGTTAGCAGTTTTTTATAAATTTTTTTCATGTTAAAATCAATAAAAATTGATTATGTTAATTTAAGGCTTTCCTTATTTTTTGGAAATATTAGATACATAAAAAATAATTAATCCTAGTTTTTTATAATTTTTATATGCAGAAAAGGATGAAAATACTTGTTTCGGTGATCGCCGGTGGCGTCGGCAGCGAAGCACGGCTGAGCGGCGGCGGAGCATCGCTTTGGGCCTTTCCGATTGCCGGGCCTGGTATGCCCGTGTAGGGCTCCCTATTGGGTGAGCCCAATGGGGCTTGGTCCAATTGAGTCAGGACTTAGCCGATCTGGCTAAGTCCTGAATATGGGACTCTTCTGCCACACGGGTACGCGCTGCCCATGCACGGATCGGTAGGCGAGAGAGTGGTACTACCGCACATGTGGTGCACAAGAGCGCATGGCGGCGGCGACAAGAGCCCAAATCCTGAATTTTTTGCCTTAAATGATGGAATTCAAATGTGATTCCGTTGGGATTTCGAATGGTAAATGAGGGAGGATGTAGAGAGAGAATTTAGAGAGAGACAAGACTGATATAACAAGAGAAAAGTCAAAATGAGCAGATATAGAGAGAAATGAAGAAGGGGTTTAGAAAATGTTTGAGAGGGAATTTGAAGGTGCAAATAACGGAGATTTTTGTGAAATCTTGATGGATTATAATAAGGATATGGATGAAGGTATAGAGAGAGAAATAATTGATTCTAAAAATAACAATTAGGACAAACAAGAATTTAGAGGGAGAAAGTGATGTTTTAAAGCGGAAATGGGTAGATAATGATGAAAAAATGGAACTTAAGATTCCTAAAGCCTAAATGCAAGTCAAGATCTATGTATTTTGCCAGAATCAGGCATTTTTCAATGCGACCAAGAGAAGAGATTCAGTGAAAACTTCAAGAAACTTACATTAAGCAGGTTGAACAACCTAGATTCTGAAAATTCCTTGTACTGCTAGCCAGCCACTTGCTAGAGAAAATCCTGAATGAGGGAAAATGAGGGAGTAAAAAAGTATATGTACATAGGAAGAATTATTAAAATACCACTTTGGGCATTTTCTAATATATTTTCTTGTCATTTTTCTTCTTTTTCTCAATGGGTTGAGAGCTTTCCCTTGTAATCTTTCTTTGTAACTCTTTTGAGAGCCCAATGGGCAGGCCAGGTAGTCGCCTATCTCCTTCATATTTCTCTTTTGAAGGCCCACAACACCCTTTGCTCATTTCAAGCCCCTTTTGAGAATCAATAAACTCTAAAAAATTCTCCAACTCTTGAAGAATTGTATCCTCTCATTCCTGTGCATTTCTGCACATTTAATACTATATAATACTCATAAGTACTAAAACTGCTTGACTTCAAAGAAGTCAAAGTGGTTAGTCAAAAACAACCATATTGTACAAAAAAAAGAATTTCTAGCTAATGCATAAATATTTAGTTAATTCAGATAATAACATGATAAATTCTAGGTTACTAATACCCAATACATCTTAAATGTATGTAAAACACATGCATTTATCCTTTTATCCGTACTCATCACCAATGAGCTTGTCCTAGATAGACACAAGTTGGGTAAAAGCATGAATCGTGTAAGGAGTTGTCTAGGCGGTGGCAACAACGACCAATAGGGAAAATGAAGACTTCTCTTTATCCGAGTCCTAGGGGTAGGCCTCGGAGGCCTGAGGTTCACAGGGACATGGTGGCCCCAATGACAGATCCTGAGAGAAGCAATTGGCTAAGTATCGTTGCAAGGCCCCGAAGTATGCAGCATTCTTACACAGAGGTCCATGTGCTAACTGTGGGGATATGTTTGTGTACTAGACTCATGATAGGAGACCGAGTCCTTTAGTGCGACACTATGAACACGCACTACGTGTGGTGACGTCTGACCCTGACCTTTAAGGCCAATGTTCTTATGGTGTGCATGTTCGTTAGTGCTTAAGTGTGGCGGATCAGGCAAGGCTTGCACGTGCTGGGCGTGCGGGCCATTAAGAGCGCGCGTGCATTTTGGGTGTGCGGGCCGCTGAGAGTGCACACGCATGTGGGATGCGTAGGCTGGGCGGCAGAGGTGCAGGCATTGCGCACGGGAAGGCGTAGGCACGTGAGTGTAGGCGATCAGCGCTACGCGTTTGCAAACCATGTAGTTGTGTGCGCATGTCACACAAACTGTATGTGTGAGGCACTAGGTGGGTGACCTCCCACGAGTAGAATAAGGCATTGGCGCACAGAGAGCACCGAGATGGATGTGGGCATATGGCACCCCAACGGGTAGCATTGGGTGCCCAACGCCCAGCTTGAGACGCTCACCATTGACAGTGCCTGACAAGTGTCAACGCGGGTGCTGGCAGCGTGCGGTGCGTTAAGCTTGGAATGGGTCGGCAGATGGCCGAGCATCATAGTCACAGGTACGAGACACGCTGCCCTCGGGCACGTGTGTAGCAAATGGGCTGGCAGGCGCATGGAGCAACAGGCCTCATGCCGCAAGGCTAACATCACCCAGTGCACAAAAACTTGTCTCATTACTTTGGCATCATTGGTGGTCTTCGCCAATGTAATGGCTACGACTGCAATGTAACCGCTTTTGATATCTAATGCAATGATCCTATTCCTATATGGGGCTGCGTCCCCACTTCTCTTCCAACCCCTTGTACACATTCTTGAGCTATTGCAAGGACTTATGCTACAACAAGGCAAGGCTGCTCAGTAATTTGCTCCAATCCCTGAGGCAGGCACACATCAGATTCGAGCATTTATCCTAGCTTGGGATTGAACCGCGTGACAATCGGGGGTACCCTCCCTTAGATACGCATATGAGGAGCGAAAATAGTTAGGTACTAGGGGTAACCTCCCTAGGGTAGGCTCAAAGGAGCCCAAATTGGCTAAGTAATAGGGATAAATTCCCTATGGTAGGCCTCGGGGCCGAGGCGCAGATAGGTGAATGGATGCCTCGGTTAGGCCTGGGAAGGCCAAAATCATCTAAGTATCGATGATAACCTCTCTAAGGTAGGCCTCGGGCGCAAACTATGCTTTCCATAGTAACATAAAAAGCAAATATCATTGTATTTGTTGTGCTTTCTCATATCATGTTTAGACATCCCTTTAACAACCCCTTCGGTGTGAAATGCTAGAGAAGTTAAAGTTATGAATCTTAATATCAAATTATGAAAATGCAGCGAAGGGATTCGTACAACATGTAAAAATTTTCACAGTAGTATTCTTCTTCTCTCTGTCTATAATTTTCTCTCTCTTCACTTCTACATGCACCTCATTTTTATCTTGTAATCTCCATCAGAAACTAGAAAAAAAATTTCAAAAGATACATGATAAACTTGATGTCATTCCTCTTACTTATTTCACTCATATTTTCATTGGACGTTCATCACGTCCAGAAGCAAGAGGAATACACATTTTGATTTTGACAGAGAGGTATGTCAAATACTTCTGCTGCGTAGGGATTATATAGAGACTAGACCATGTGAACAATAATGGGAGAGAGAGAGGAAATAATGAGTAAAATATATGTATCAGATTCTATTGGAACCATCATATTTCAGGATTAGTATTTAAGGTGGAGTGGAAATTAATGATAGAGGTAATATTAAAATAGAATACTATTTTATAGTATAACGCCTTGCACAACCAGAGGAATAACAGCGTTGGACCAAAGTAATAGAAACAACAGGTACATTCACATGCTTTCCTTATAGTGTGATGGTCAATTGAATGTGGAAACATCATGGATGCCCCTTTTATCAGAAATATAGCTTTTTTTCAACTATACGCTTGGGAATTTTCACAGCATACCCTTTATGACGGTTATTCTTATATTTATAGGCCAATTAAATAAGTGACAATTGTTACAATTTGAAATAATGAAAATTAAATAATAATAAAAAGAAATACTCCATCAGTCAAAATATAGGACTATTGAGAGAAAACGATTCAATATTTTGCACATAAATAAATTTATTCTCCAAAAAAGAATATCTACAAAGGAAATATAACTGACAATTTCCAGTTTAATGGTTTGACTCCAAGTTAGTTTATGAGGATATTTTTTGCCATAATAAATGCAAATTTAAATATATGAAATGCAGTTTCTTATTGTATATAGGGTTCTGGTTTAAACTGTATAGACTTGCTAATTCAGATCACAACACTAAGTTTGGTGTCTACATTGAAGTAAAGATAATTATGAAACTAGCACAAATCAATTATGTAATACAATATATGACATTATAATTTTTTGTGAATATGCCCCAAGGGCTCACTACGCATTGACCTAAGTCATCATGTAGTGAGAAAGGATTAAAGAAGCAATTATAATGTTTTCCATGTTTTGGACACGCCTCAAAACACTAATTTAGTACTTTATACATAATGTTTAATTCTAAAAAATAAAGGAAAATGCACAGGCAAAAATGGATAGAAGGCTACCATTAGTTTAGGCATATAAATAATATCAGATAAGTGAAGTGTGAGTGTATACTAAACCATAACACAGTCTTTGACGAGACTGGTTTTGCCATTATCAATGGAGAAAAGAAGGTAGTTGTCGTTAGCAGATAGGTTCAGCAAGAGGATGTATAGTTGTATAGTTCATTAGCATTCTAATCCCATATTTTTGTAAATTATGGAGCTCAAAATCAAGATCATGACCCAAGGGTAACATAAACTAAAGCAAAGTTAAGAAAAAGAATCTCAAAAATATTTCATTGTGCATAGATTTTAAGTCTATTGTATTATTTTTATGATCATTAATCAGTTAATCCTACTTGTATTAAGTTTTCTTTTTTTCAAAAAATCATTTTTCATGTGCATGAATCATACAAGGAAATGATTTTTATTGTTTCATCGGAAAAAGACAAAATTATGTTCAATTTATCAAGCATAATAATATATTCAATTATTTAATAAATAGTTAATGTATTATCACATAAAAAGAATATTACCAAAAATTGGTTAACACTTTAAATCTTATATGTTTAAAACTAATAATATGCCAACTATTTTTTAATGGATCAAAGTATTCTTTGTAATATTCGAAGGATCTAAAATCATGTCATGTACATGTGAAAGGATATTTAGTGTTAGCCAGAAGTGATGAAAAATGAATGTTTCTTCTTGTTACATGCAGTATACAAAATTCCACATAAATATTTTGATAAAAACTTGATATTAAAATTTTAAAATATTTATATTTAGGTGTTAAGTGTTATATTGAACAATATAAAACTATTCAACATTTATGGAAGAATACTATGTATCATGATTCCATAATTGTTTACAAAATTTAACAGAAGCAAAAATATTATTCATCATGTCTTACAATTACTAATCTATATACATCCATCTGAGGAGGCACAAGATGAATGACAGAAAATTTTGTATAGTTATAATTTGTGATCCTTTGTATGTTTATGGGTACCAACTACTCTTCATAGCCTCTTTAATTACATCCGTAACACTAGTTAGGGCCATTACAGCTTTAAGCCGATGAAGACAATGTTTTAGGTATGAAATTTCAATCCTTACCATATGTGAACATATGGGTAAAGATCTCCCCTTTGTTATCCACAAAATATATCCATATATGATCTTTTAGATTATTATTTAATTATGCACTCCAAGTAACACTCATCTATACTGGAAAAAATGTTACTAGTGAATTTGTTAAAATTGAACTACAAATTATATTTAATTTAATATAAATTTAATTAAACATGAAAATATACTTTTTACTAAAATTTAAAATTAATCGTGCATAAACAAAAATTTACTGTTTAATAAGAGTTAATATCTTCCCTTCTTCTATCTCAAATCATAATCTAGAGGTGTTTATGTTCCTCCACAATACTCCTGATCATAGCTAACTATAGTCCATACTAACAAATAATCTATTTTTATTCCAAAATATTAATCATTAAACATTCTCAGCTCTCCTTAATTTAACCTGGCTCTCTCATTTCCTGTATAGGTTTCTATTTGGTAGTTTAAGTTAATAAGGCGCGACCTAAGGGGGGTGTGAATTAGGTCCCTCAAAATTATTCAATATAATTTAGTTAAGTATGTGAAAGATATTCCAACTATCTTGGGAATACGCTAGATGATAGGGCAGACTCATATATTTTTTGTATACAACTTAGGTTAGTTATTAGTGTTGTTTGGGGATGTCCAGCCTATGTGATAAAATAAATTGATTATATATGTGTGATATCAAGCCTGAAATGATAATATGTTGAATGTTTTGAATTGTTAAGTAGTTTTAATAATTATTTGGCAGAAAATTTAAAAAGAGCATAATTATTTGAGTCAGAATATAAGGTTCCCTGAATACTTTGTCATTATATTCGAAGAGATGTCTTTTAAGTGTAAAATATATATTTATAACGTGTATATGAATAATATAATGGCTCTTTGACTTTCCCAAAATCAAAGTATAGAGAAATTAAAGGGTTGAGTATGATCTGAAATGAAATTTCTATATTTCACAATCAAGAAGGTGTTTCAAGATGAAAGTTTGAATGCAACTTCCTTTTTCCAGCATCTTTACATCCACATGGTTGGATCTTTCAACTCACTTCCACCTAGAGAGGCTGATTGAAAGAGAGTGAGAGCTTGGAAGGTCCATCAAGGTGCTCTTGGTGTTTTGAGTGATTGGGGAAGATCAATAAAGATGTGGAGAGGCTAATCTGCTGAAAAATAGTGATGGAACATAGGCATCTAAGGTTAGTGTATTGCCTTAGTTTGGTTTCTCTCATTCACATATATTTAGTTAGGTCTAAATCTTTATTTGCATCACCATCTCAGTCTCGTCATCATATTTGATCGTCTCACCCTAAAACATCCGTCTCTTTTTTCATTCTCACCACCTTCATCTAATATAAAAACCCTAAATCATCTAGTCCATTGTCCATTTTCTCCATCTCACAACCACCTATCCATTCCTCCATCACATCCATTGGTTAGATCATGATCATATCTTTTTCCACCATTCTGTTTCACCTTCATCCATCCACATTCACTGACATCCACTCACCCATCTCATCATCCTATCTTCTAATTCATCTTTTACCTCTATTAACACTTCACATCTTCATCTTTTATCACCCTCATTTTTAAATAATTACTATCACCCTCTCAACCTGATTGAGAGTTTGTTTAATAGCATTAAGGTTTTCCATTTGGATCAATTTATTGAACTCTTTGTGGGAAAGAGCATCATGCATACTCATGATATCATTGAGGCTATATAGTGAGTTTCTACCATGATGCTTAAGTTTCCTTCTCAAGCATCCTTGTAATAGGAATATTTTAGATGTATGTTAAAACTTTAGAGGTGTATGTATCATGAATTCATCATAATTTACTAATTTATAATAGGTATTAATGGACTCGATTATAAGCACGTGCATGGATTGTAATGAATACATCATATTATTGAACTATGAAAAAAATTTGAAATGTATGATTAACTTACAAGGAGGTAATATTTATGTCAACTTTCAAAGTCTTGCAAAAAATATCCATAGAACCATAACTACCTGAAAAAATAAGGATTTAATGATGATTCTTTGAGATATATTTATTGATACATAAATGGATAAAATGGAAGAGAGAACCAGAAATCATAAATGGAAGGCATGTATAATGAGTGTGTACAGAGATATACAAAGAGATCACTTAATGAATAATCCTGGCTAAGTTAGATCTTAAAGTACCTAATTTAAGACAGGATAATTTTTTTATTTCTAAATATGCCGTTACGTTGGGGTCAATAGTGCCATCTGATGACATAAGTCTACAGCATGTGACAGATTTTGTTTAAGTAATGTAGCTGATGGATATTATGTGGCCGTCAAGCCGATCACACCACCATGTTTATTTAAGTTCATTAAATAAAATGTTACGTTCATTACTGTTGCAAGGCGGTGATTATAATTAAGTCCATGAATACGTGCAACGACCTAGTGAATTATGATGAGATCATAATACAGTGCTCACTAGTCTTAAACATGTATTCTAAATATTCCTATTCCATGGATAGTCAAGATGGACATTGAATTTATAGATAGAATAGCACTAACTGATCCTACTTATACGATAAGTGTAGCTGATCTTGTGTCTATTATTGTGGTGACACTGACAGATAGTGGGTGCTCTTTGGAGAAAGCATTCACTGAATTGATCTGTATGAATCCCTAGATGGTATTATACCTAAACATCAATCAAGTTGATCAATGTCACAATTATATAAGTAATTCAATGACATGATACGCCAAGGCAATATAGTGAATATACAACTACATTTTGACAACGACTTATGAGCCTCTAATCATGCGATTCAAACAAGTCATATCTTAGATGTAGTAAGAAGCTAACGGAGATGATTTAGTGGTCAAGACAGGATCATCCACCTTGGTATAAGAGGAGATTGACTCAAGAAAGACGATGCAAAAAATCCCTGGCCAGGGTAGTGAGAATATTGTACAAGGCATTCTCCACTAGTCCCCGTTATGTATCAGTACGACTCGAATGACGGATTAGGGTTTGACGATTCACCATACTGTAAGTCATTTTTAAGTCTCACCCAAATGATGGGTTATACATATACAATAACCGCTGATGGTAAAGGCTCCAAGAGAGAGTTCAAACACTACTTGGTATCTTCTAGAGCACGAGCTTGGCACCCCACGAGCAGGAAACTTAATTTATTGATTGACTTAAATCGATCATTAATTAATCTATATAGTTGATTAATAAGGTTTGCCAATAATTATTATTGGATCACTAAAGTTATTAACTATAATGATACATGGGCCTAGAGGGTCACACGTATAAGATAATGAGGGCATTGGTGAATATATTTTACTTTGTGTGGGTTTTGACAAAAACTTAAGTAAAATATAAATAGGGAGTGGGCACTCATTTCAAGCACCCAGGCCAGCCAGATTTGAGAGCCCCCCTTACTCTACACTAGTATCTTCTCCTATCAACCAAGCAGAGTGTCTTCATGGTGAGAAGATCTTCAAGATTTTCAAGATTTTCAAATGTCATTGTTACACCATTTAAGCTTTCTAGATATTTGGCTTTTGTGTAAAACTATTACTGATATAATTGATATCTTTTGGAAGACTCTATGTGGTGTAGAATCTCCTAAAATATATCTTTACTTGGGCATGTCCAGCTTCTAAACTTTTGCATTATTTTGTTAGGGTAATTTTTTCCAAATTTTAAAGTTATCCCTTTGAAGTGACTATGATTATAGATGACTCTGAATCTTTACTGATATATACAAAGCTGGATTATAAACTTGAAGCATTATTACTCAAGTATTATGTGTTTTATAATAATATTGTTTATCCCCTTAGAGTTGTTTCTTTGTTTGAGAGAGCTCTATTGCTTGCGGCTCAAATACGACACGCTTTTAAACTCAAAGGTTGAAGAGGATAGTTGTGTGGATGCAGGACTTTTCTGCTTTGACTCAGGTACGTGCAATAGCATTGAGATGAACCCAGAAGTTAGATTTCTATTTCATCTTTGATGTTTTTCAGTTTCATCAATAGAAATATAACACATACTCACATTAGTAAATATAGCTAGTGAGCAGTATGGATGATTCCCAAACGGAATGATTATTAAGTATCAAATATTCTTTGACTACGAATTAAAAGATATGATGAAATAAGAATAGGGAGAGAGAGATGAGAAAATGAAGTTAAAAAAGGTTTTTCTTATGAATAAAAGTAAAATTATTATAGTAAACAGCAGATAGTGGTTATAAAGATATTAGAAGAATGAGCGGGAGCAAAAATAAGTGAAAAGAACGAGATAATAAAGTAAGAAGATTGACATGACATGGTAAAATGAGCAAGTCATATAAGTTGAATGATGAATCAGACGAGGAAGATATTATGGTGTGTAAGGGGTAAAATAAGATTAAAGCCTATCAAGACTTAATTTGATGGTATAGTGGAATAATGATATGGTTATAACTTATTGACGATGCCAAGAAGTAATAATGTTAAGAAAATATATGTACCATTGATCCTTATATGTTGCTCAGTTCACAACACTTGGTAACTGAACGTGAGCTTCCCCTCTTATTACATACCCATGAGAACAAAAATAAGATTGAGGGATCTTAGAAAATGTAGCAAGGAAGCTTAAGGATGCATTGACAAATACCAACACCTCTATTTATAGACCCAAGCTTGCATCCATAAAAAGAGGGGATAAATATGAGGAGAACTTCTAAATTTAAGCTCCATCAGCCTTTTGGATCGTTGTAAACCAAGCTTTGAAATTGGAGAAATACTTCAAAAATTGGATCATCAAGATTATATCATGATACTTAAAAATTAACTCATTATATCAGGCTTCTGGTTGAGTTGGATGAAGGACATTCTTTTCAAGGAAAAGTTAAATCAGATTGTGCCTATTGGACAGCAGTCATAAATATATATAGATATATCAGAAATAATGTTTAATTCAGAGTTCTATGGGTCTAAATTTGGGGTATCTCCGCATTCATTGTAAATCTCCAAGCTTCTAGGCACAACCCCATTCTCTATATCAGTTCTTATCCTAGAGTTAGAATAATACCTGGAATTTTATAAAAATTAACATCTTTTGATACAAAACAATTCGTCAGATCAGGAGAAAAAACACATACTCTTTTTGGGTATCAGAGTAACAAACAAATGTGCATTTAAAAGCTTTCGATTCCAACTTATTCAATCCCACATTAGGCTTGTGGAAAAAACATACCCATCCAAATACCCTTGACTTGAGATTATTCTTTAGATTTACATGATAATAAAATAAACTCATTTTATTAATAGGAGATTCATGATTATTACTAGTCAATGTTAATCTATCGATACAATGGGTGGCATTCATACAGCTTCTCCCCACATATTCTTTGGAGAATTTATGTCAATTAGTAGAGCTCTTGTTTTTGCAATAATGTTAACAATATTTCTTTTAGAAATTTCATTATACTCTGGAATATACATGATGTCTGATGTATAATCCCCTGTATTTTAACGAAATCCATCAATTTCTGATTGAAATAATCCTAAGAAGTATCCGTTTGGAATGCATTTATCTTAGCATTGAATTTTTAAAAAATTCATTTTTAAAAAATTGGAATAATATTTTAAACTTAAAAATTATTTTGAATTAAAAATAACAATGTAAAACATGTATATTCATCAACTACCCCAAGAAACCAGCGATGTTTTTTCAATGAAACATCGAAGGTTGGACCCCATATGTCACTGTTAGTTAGTTAAAATGGTAAATATTTTTTATTCATAAATGGAGGATATCGAGAGTTCTATGGTTTTGAAATTTCACACACATCATAATCAACTTTATTATTTGTTTAATTCAAACATGAAAAAATAAGTTGGAGAACACAAAGTCTCAGATCATGTTCATTCTTCACATTGAGCTCCTATTTTAGGTACGCAACTTGTCTAGTAAGAAAAATATGATAGAGTCCTTAGACCATTTTAGCAAGTCCAATGCTCCATTGGGACTCCACCAAGAATGTTTCATCATTGTCAAAGTCTACAGCATAATGAGAAAAGTTAGCGTATTCCTAAACAGAAATAATAATAATGCACAGTTTATGAATATCCAAATGGGTTAGAATCTGATCTTTCCTATTCCTCCTACTTTTAAAAGTGTTCTGTCAGCTTTTTTAACCTTCTTATTGCCTGGACATGGGGTATAAGATGAAAAAATATCAGATTTTTTGGTCATATGATCTGTAGCACTTGAATCTAGAATCCATGAGTTTTTGTTTTCATGCCTATCAACTATGAAGCACTCGTAAATGTAACACTTACCATAACCAACCATTGATGTCAGAAGATAGTGCTACAGAAATATAACACTCACCATAACCAATCATTGATTTAGAACCAACGATAAACACAGCTTCTGGATTCAGGTTTGAGATTATTTCCTTGATCTTTCCCAATTTTGTCAAACTCACATTCAACCTTTATTGTTGGTTCAGATCAGTTGATGTGACTCCTCCTTGACTGTTAGATTCATTGCCTTCAAATGCAAGTAAACTCTTTCCCTAGTTCTTTAGTGTTTGCACTATATCCCAGCATGTCTCTATATTGTGCCTTCTCTTCTCATAATGTGTACACAAAAGCTTCTCCTTGGGATCATATTGATTTCCTCTTGTATTATTACTTTGGTTCTGATTCTCATATGCCATATTGTGGGGTTTTATGTCCCTAGACTATCCAATAAATTTTGAATTTGAAATGGTTCTGACTCTGTTTTATCAAAACTTTCAATCAAATCTCCTCGTGAATTACAACATATGTGGCATCTTCAGTTGTTGCCTTCTCAGGCCTATTGAAGATTTGGAGTCTAAAGGCCTCAAATTCAAGATTTAGGCCAAGTAAAACAAGTAAACTCAATCTCAAAGGATATATTATCTATCTATTGAGTTAGGGTTTGGAGGCCAATAATTGATAAAAGGATTTCTAATAGTAAAATAGACACATTTTTTGAATTATACTATGCATCATTTTATCAATTTGATCTTTATTTTACTATAAATTTTCCCTGCGTGCATTATTTTTTGAAAATCTTGAACATGATCATTTCTTCTCATTAAAATCTATATAGTACTTGAAGGCCATTTTTATCTAATTCGGAATAAAATTTGAAATTAGTGTGCCCTCGATCTTCTAGTAGATTCAATAAATAAAAATAAATAATTTTTTATAAGTGCCCAGCTGAAGGAGCCGGCAGCACTCAAGCCAGCCGCCAGCCAATGAGCGCAGAATGCTCAAGTTGGCCCGCAACTGGCGAGCATCGCCAGACAAGGAGCCTAACGACTGCACACTAACCACACGGAGAGGTCCCATAGAAGTCCAACAGCAGGTCAATAGAGGCCCACAGAGAAGTATGCAAACCCATGCAACAGAGGTCAAGTAATTTCACAAGAATAAAATAGCATTTATATAGTATGTTGTTTTTTAATTTCTCCAATATAAGATAAATGACAGTTTTTAGCTTTCAGATCCGTGTTGGGCCATGCTCAGAAGTAATAAAAGCTATCACAGCCCAGTGCATTGCTACCTTATGAAATAATAGGAGAAATCGTGACCAGCCTTCAAGTCGACCCAGCATGAAGCTGGTGTCATTTCAGGCCACTTTTTAGTAGGTGAACATGATCTACCCCATCTGATTTTCTTAAGGAATATCGGATAGTTATATCTGTTCATAATTTCTAATCATTTCTTAGTTCTTTTCTAATATTCTGATTGGCTCAGACAGCTCACACGCTGGGGTGGAATTATCAACAATGAAATAACACACGCAAATGCTGACCAGGCAGGCTAACGAGGCGGTTGACTGG
This sequence comes from Wolffia australiana, assembly GCF_029677425.1. Classification (NCBI taxonomy): domain Eukaryota; kingdom Viridiplantae; phylum Streptophyta; class Magnoliopsida; order Alismatales; family Araceae; genus Wolffia; species Wolffia australiana. Next base: position 5,870,307 of record NC_135852.1, on the reverse strand, counting down.
GAAGTGTCATGGTGCAAAGGGTGCACCGTTAAGAATGGATCCACAACTACAATTTAATCACAGCCCTTGAACACATTCTAAGAGAAGATCAGACAGCTTGAGGGCACTTCTGTCTTTCTCCACCCCTAAGCTGCGATCCTTGTTGGCCGACAACCGCATCCGGCGACAATGGAACTACATTCTGATCCAATGGCCCCTGCTTGATCCCTTGAGGGGTCAAGAGAACCTCTCTCAACTCTTTAAAGAGGGCTTTTGAAGGCTCTAACATTATCTTCTTGATTAGAAGAAATGAAGATAGCAGAGATCCCTTTCAAAGTTTGAAGCACGCAGTGGCATCCAAACAACTCCAGTTGTGTGCAGACAGCTCAGGGAGGATTATAGGAAGGGAGAAGATGGAAGGATTCTGCGCCAACAAGGAAGAGATGAAAGGAGGAAGAAGCACACCAAAGTTAGTAGGGTGGTGATCGGCATCCCCATCCCTGTTCCTCAATTCAGGGCGGATTCGATAATATTTTTAGCTCGATTCCATTGCAACTGAGTAGGAGAACATCATATATTTGATTCACGGAATTTTCATCACTCAAAAAGTTTGCCTTTATCAAAATTCAACACCATGATTTCATAAACCAATTTGTTGAGCGTCTAGTGCACATTCAAAGTTTCTCATCGATTTATATGAGTCCCTCTCAATTTATCCTTATAAAATATAATATGTATATTAAAATATAACACATCATAGTAAGGCATTACCATATTTTGTCCTCTCTGTTTGATTCTATCTACCATCTCCAATGTATTGACAGAATTACCTAATTCCTCCCCGTTTTCAGCCATAAAAAATTATATAAAAATGGGTATTTACAAATATATATATAGCTACATGGTAATTACAACATCAATAAGTCGTAGCCTACTATTATAATCAACTTAGTAATAATATATATTCATTCTTAACATTCTGATTTGTCTTTATACTTTCTCTTAACCCCCTCTCTTCTCTCATTATCATCCTTTTCACTTAAGCTTTTATAAACTAAAACAAAAGTTAGCTCCTCTATTTATCAAGTTAGATATACTAACTTAGATATTCTTCTCACCTATCTAATTAGTTTTCTTACTAATTAAATAATATATATACTTCCACGTATATTCTCTCCTCCTAATTTTAAATCTAGACATAAATATTTTCTCGCCTATTCCAATATATCATTTAACTTATAAGAATCACTTTACCTTATCTTTAGAATACTTAATCTCTCTGTGTGTTCTCATTCCTACCTCTTACTAAACTAAATACCTCTACAAACTAATTACTTATCTCATATTACTGCAACACCTTATTCCCTATCTAACTAAATCGTAATATCTATTATTATTGTACATATCTCCTATCTAACATACAACTTACTATTAATTAAATAAATAACCTCCTAGCTCCGATTCATAATATTTTATTATTCTACATACTCTATTAATATTTTCTACTTCTTATACTATCCATACTAGTATCATCCATAACTCTTACAGTATCAATACATCTCAACATCATATTTTCTTATTTATCTATAATATCTTTAACTCTTCTTCCTTTGGGAATGCCTTTGGTGAGCTGCTTCCCATAATGCCTTGCAAGAGGGTTCATATTTTAACAATTCCCCAACTCCATGGACCATACCCAAGTAGAAGGGATTCATTGCTGATCCACTTAAGATATGCAGGATCATCAATATTATGATCATCTTTTCTAAGGTTATCCATGAATTTTAGTGCCGATAGTTGATTATACGATCCAGCACAAATTGTATAAATCAATAATATATCCAAATAAGAAGATGAAAGCAAAGAAACTCAAACCTTTATTGCTCTGATACTATGTTAAGAAATTTAGATGATCTTTGTATTATCTCATTTTTGCAGATCTTCAGAAAACAAGGATTCAATAATCTCTTACCTTTGACTTGGCAGATGAACAATGCCTGATCTCTTATGAGAAGAATGATATACCCAGAATGTATCATGTAATTATACACATTTTTAAAGTCATTTTGGGGTAATTTAATGTGTATTGTCTTCAATATTATAAGAATTTTGCATTTCATGCACTAAATAGAGAAAGTGATAAAAAAATGTGTTTGAATGTCATTTTTATACATGTTTAATGTTATTGTTATACATTTTTATCAAGAATCTCTTAATAAAATATATTGAAGTCATTGAAAATTTTTAAGGTTCTATTTAGTATGTTATCCATATTGCAAGGAAGAGGGAATATTATATATATATATATATATATATATATATATATATATATATAATGGATTTATTGGGCCAGCTAGGGGCAAGCGAGTGTGGGGCCGTCAAGCCCGCCCGTAGCCAGCAAGGGGCAGCACCCAACAGGCAAGCCCAGATGGTCACAAAAACACATGGATGGTCTCATAGCACCACATAGAAGAAGCAAGCCCGCAGTACACAAGAGAGGTATGGCCACAATATTTATAGCACGTCATATTTTACCTTTTATGTAGATGGGATTAAAATCCCACCATCTTCTTCATTCCACCTTTGCGCCCGACTGGACCAAGAAGTAACATGATCAACCACGGCCCAATGGGCTGCAATCTCATGTATTTTTTATAAGAACTCATAACTGGTCTTTGAGCTGACCTGGCCAAAGCCCGTGTCATATCGGGTTGAGTTTAAAAAGGCGGATATGATCTCATCAATCCAATCTTCTTAAAGAATATCAAACAATGAGATCTATATTGTTGTATTCAATTGATTTTTAATCTATTTTCTAGGGCTTTTACAGGATGGCGCAAATGACGAGGATGCGTAGCCCCCTTGCGGGCAAACCAGAAGAGATGACGGCGCTGACAGGGCTGACGGGGCACGTTGGCAAGGCAGGATAATGTGGACACTAGGTACACCATTTAATCTGGGTCTACGGCTGTGATTAAATCGTGGCCGTCGGTCCTAGACGATGCCCATCAAACGACCATGGGCAGTTCGGTCCAACACCGCCCCTGGCTGATGGAGCGCGCACAAATGACGAAATGTCATCGGAGCCATCATCATCGACATCAGCATCACCGCCGGTCCGTGTGCAGCCTGACTCGCACACCAAAGCACCGTGAAGATGCTAGGGTTTAAATAGTCCGGGTAGATCACGTCCGAGCATGTATTCGCATTTTCATTATCTATTTTCATTTGTTTAATTTCTTTTTTTGTGTTCGTCACAACGAGTGCACCCTACTCATCGTGACACGTTCGTATCATTTTTTCGTGTTCGTATCCGTCTATATTACTTATTTTGCATCGTTTCAATTTCCCTAGCTTTATCTTTGTTGTAAAAGGGGGGGGGGGTCATCTAATGGGCCTCCCTAATGGACTCCTTGTAAGGGGCCCATCATGGCCTATATAAGGCCATGATGAGCCCCACATCCTTTTTTCAGATCTGGATTTTTTTGTTTGGCAGTTACTCCACGTTCATGTCTCACCAAGAGAAAGAAGAAGGAGAAAGAGAAAGGGAAGAAGGAAAGTTGTGGGAGAAGGAATCTGTTTTGCCTGTCCTCATCATCCGTGGTCCGGTGGATTCGCTCTCAAACTCCTTGTGGACGACCGGTGTAACTCCCAACGGCATTAACGCACGACATTCCCCACGGTGGTCAACCCAACCGTATTCATGGACGATCGCGTGCGCTTGGAATTCTACGGGAGGCACTTTCCCTCGACGGCACTCCATGATGGTGCTTGGATTTTAAGCATATTGATGGTGGCCCTCAGCGTTGGCCAAGCTTGCCGCCAACGAAGGTCGCTCGACTCCTAACTCTGTTGAAAACCAGGACGCTCCGCGGACGTGTTGCCCTCCACCTGGGAGTCACCACGCGTGGTCGTGCCTTCTCTGCCAAGAGTACCAAGTCCCGCTATGTCACCTTTGTTGTGCCTTCTTCGTTAGGCTGCCGCAGGCGCTCTTGCAACACTCGATTGCCTGATCTACGACCCGCAAGCTTGCAACTCTGCACACATTGGTGGTTTATTGTGCGAGGATTCCACCCTTTGGGCTGTTGTGCCCCGCCAGGATGCCGTGTCTTCACATACGGTCGAATACTCTGACGCCAAATGGATTGCCATCCGCCTGCCAGTCCAGCACTTCATCGTGTACTTGATTGTCATCAGTTGTGCCCCTGGTGCATCTTCGTGCTATCGGAGTCAGCACATTGCCGCACCGCACCCGCAATCGTGCCGCCTATTGCTGCTGGCATCCGCCATAATCGTGTCGCCTGCGCCAACCCCCTCTAAGGTCGTGTCTGGCGGTATCGGCCGATCGCTCGAGTCATTTCTCTATGCATGTCTCTCTCTCTTCTTCATCCATACCTCCGCTTCGACTACTTCTCCTACGACGCGGCACCGCAGCCACTCGAGTCGGGCCGTACCCCTCCACAGCACGTCTCTCACTACATCGACTCGAAACGGCATTTGAACCTTTGAAGACACCAACGACGAATGCCGCCATCGACGAGGTACGTTGTTCCCCTTGCTCGTCTGTTATATTACTTTCTACATTATATTTTTTATTGCACTCCACTGCGCTCGGGTTAGTTTAGGTGAGAGAAATTAACAAGAAAACTACATCACGAGTGAATTCCTAGGTACGGGTCGAGCCCATCAGTTACGTGTGAGCCCTACAAAATTATTCCATTCGGCGCCGTAGTAAACTTCATCGCTCTGACGAGGGTTAGAAGGTCACTGTCATCGTCATCGGTCGCCTGCCTTGGAGTTTGGAGCTTGGCGAATTCCGATGACTCGCACTTACACTCCACCAAGGTCAATTGCACTCACGTAGTTACATTCACTTTAGTGAATTACCCATCGGACGACGACATTGACGACGTCCGACATCACTGGTCGTCAACAACACAGACCGTACGGCACTTGTTGGTCGTGGGGGGGGGGGGCGGGGGGGGACCGCCAGGCCATTTAACAGCCTGGGGAGGACCTCCAGGCTCCCCCCCTGCATCGGATTGCCTTGGAGGTCCCTCCCAAGCCATTAAAGGGGCGCCGAAGGCCCCCAATTCTCTTATCTTTTGACCAAAAGCCCTCTGCGGTAGCAGAGATCCTTTACTCGTTTGGAAGCAGACCGCATCGTCGTGACAGCGCCGGCGGCTGTGATTAGTGAGGAAGGCTTCAAGGAAGAGCTAGGAGCGCTTGGCTTCGCATCCGGGCGGAGGAGAAGAACAAGGGAACTCCTAAACCGAAGCTCGGCAGCGCGTATGGGTGCTGCCACTCTCACCTTAAAATCAGGGTGATTCAGGTATTCTTATGAGTCTCTATTGCTGAATTAAACGCTATGAATGTATTAATTTTAGTTAAATCTAGATAGAAATCGAGTTCGGGTTGAAAACTGTTACCGCAATTTCGTTTGGACATTCCATTGAACACCTTGTGTGCTCGATAATTCATCTTCTATTCATATTTATTTGATTGTAGTCAAATTAAATTTACAATAACAATTAAAATTTATTACGCAAGTTGCCTCCATCAAAGAATGCCTCAAACGACTCAAGAAAAGGGCTAGCCTGACAGCAGGAAACAAGAAACTCCTTCCCATTTAATAAACGAAAATGACGGTTTGTGTCTTCATTAGGTACCCAAGGAACCCCCGGGGGAATGTATAAATAAAGTGTCGTTTAAGTTCCAAATAAAAAAAACATTTAACTTTTACATATTATAAATATATCCTAATTAATCTTGACTTCCAGAACCATCCGGCTCCGCAGACGATCCTTATTCGCCGAGCTGTTCTTCTTCTCGACAGCTACCACGCAGTTCATAGTCAATAATTAGATCTGATCAGCGATCCATGGGTCAGCAAATAGACCTACGGCTTGGATCGGGCCATTGATTCAGTCAAGATACGTCCCACGCGATGGATCATCATTCAATCTGATCGCCACCTGGATTGGTGGGTCGCTTGCATCCGCCAGTCAAAATACGATCCGTTCCCAACTGTATCCGATCACCGAACTGTCCGACTTCCCGTGTCATACTATCTTCCTTTATGCTCCCACTTTAAGGCGGCAGGACCAACGCCACAGAACCATTCACCTTCTAGAAATGAAAGAAACTCCTTGGAATCGCAGTTTTATCTTCACGGGTCAATCATGCGAAATTGTGGATCCATGCAACAATTCGCCACATGGAAGAAAACTACAGATTGTGGATCTTGTGATATGGTAAGAGCTCCTACAAAAAATGACGTTGCGTTTTTTCCGCTCGTCGCTGTGAGTGGTTGAAAACGAGAATCATGACATGTTTTTCTTTCACCTGCTTCAAGACGGCAGAGCCACACATAGCCTTGATATATATTTTTTTGCGAGATGCCTACTCGGCTCGACTCAACATGTAAATACAAAGGCACGATACCATCCAGATGCCATTGTCCAATGCCTCTTTTCCAATTATATTGATTTAAAGCTGTCATTTTACTTAAACCCAACCAACTTATTTCAAAGTCAGAGCTGAACACGAAACAGGAACACCAAGGAACGGTGGTGCAACTTATGTTTTATCTTCACGGGTCAATCATGCGAAATTGTGGATCCATGCAACAATTCGCCACATGGAAGAAAACTACAGATTGTGGATCTTGTGATATGGTAAGAGCTCCTACAAAAAATGACGTTGCGTTTTTTCCGCTCGTCGCTGTGAGTGGTTGAAAACGAGAATCATGACATGTTTTTCTTTCACCTGCTTCAAGACGGCAGAGCCACACATAGCCTTGATATATTTTTTTGCGAGATGCCTACTCGGCTCGACTCAACATGTAAATACAAAGGCACGATACCATCCAGATGCCATTGTCCAATGCCTCTTTTCCAATTATATTGATTTAAAGCTGTCATTTTACTTAAACCCAACCAACTTATTTCAAAGTCAGAGCTGAACACGAAACAGGAACACCAAGGAACGGTGGTGCAACTTATGTTTTATCTTCACGGGTCAATCATGCGAAATTGTGGATCCATGCAACAATTCGCCACATGGAAGAAAACTACAGATTGTGGATCTTGTGATATGGTAAGAGCTCCTACAAAAAATGACGTTGCGTTTTTTCCGCTCGTCGCTGTGAGTGGTTGAAAACGAGAATCATGACATGTTTTTCTTTCACCTGCTTCAAGACGGCAGAGCCACACATAGCCTTGATATATATTTTTTTGCGAGATGCCTACTCGGCTCGACTCAACATGTAAATACAAAGGCACGATACCATCCAGATGCCATTGTCCAATGCCTCTTTTCCAATTATATTGATTTAAAGCTGTCATTTTACTTAAACCCAACCAACTTATTTCAAAGTCAGAGCTGAACACGAAACAGGAACACCAAGGAACGGTGGTGCAACTTATGTTTTATCTTCACGGGTCAATCATGCGAAATTGTGGATCCATGCAACAATTCGCCACATGGAAGAAAACTACAGATTGTGGATCTTGTGATATGGTAAGAGCTCCTACAAAAAATGACGTTGCGTTTTTTCCGCTCGTCGCTGTGAGTGGTTGAAAACGAGAATCATGACATGTTTTTCTTTCACCTGCTTCAAGACGGCAGAGCCACACATAGCCTTGATATATATTTTTTTGCGAGATGCCTACTCGGCTCGACTCAACATGTAAATACAAAGGCACGATACCATCCAGATGCCATTGTCCAATGCCTCTTTTCCAATTATATTGATTTAAAGCTGTCATTTTACTTAAACCCAACCAACTTATTTCAAAGTCAGAGCTGAACACGAAACAGGAACACCAAGGAACGGTGGTGCAACTTATGTTTTATCTTCACGGGTCAATCATGCGAAATTGTGGATCCATGCAACAATTCGCCACATGGAAGAAAACTACAGATTGTGGATCTTGTGATATGGTAAGAGCTCCTACAAAAAATGACGTTGCGTTTTTTCCGCTCGTCGCTGTGAGTGGTTGAAAACGAGAATCATGACATGTTTTTCTTTCACCTGCTTCAAGACGGCAGAGCCACACATAGCCTTGATATATATTTTTTTGCGAGATGCCTACTCGGCTCGACTCAACATGTAAATACAAAGGCACGATACCATCCAGATGCCATTGTCCAATGCCTCTTTTCCAATTATATTGATTTAAAGCTGTCATTTTACTTAAACCCAACCAACTTATTTCAAAGTCAGAGCTGAACACGAAACAGGAACACCAAGGAACGGTGGTGCAACTTATGTTTTATCTTCACGGGTCAATCATGCGAAATTGTGGATCCATGCAACAATTCGCCACATGGAAGAAAACTACAGATTGTGGATCTTGTGATATGGTAAGAGCTCCTACAAAAATGACGTTGCGTTTTTTCCGCTCGTCGCTGTGAGTGGTTGAAAACGAGAATCATGACATGTTTTCTTTCACCTGCTTCAAGACGGCAGAGCCGCACGTCGCCTTGGTATATATTTTTTTGCGAGGTGCCTACTCGGCCCGACTCAACATGTAAATACAAAGGCACGATACCATCCAGATGCCATTGTCCAATGCCTCTTTTCCAATTATATTGATTTAAAGCTGTCATTTTACTTAAACCCAACCAACTTATTTCAAAGTCAGAGCTGAACACGAAACAGGAACACCAAGGAACGGTGGTGCAACTTATGTTTTATCTTCACGGGTCAATCATGCGAAATTGTGGATCCATGCAACAATTCGCCACATGGAAGAAAACTACAGATTGTGGATCTTGTGATATGGTAAGAGCTCCTACAAAAAATGACGTTGCGTTTTTTCCGCTCGTCGCTGTGAGTGGTTGAAAACGAGAATCATGACATGTTTTTCTTTCACCTGCTTCAAGACGGCAGAGCCACACATAGCCTTGATATATATTTTTTTGCGAGATGCCTACTCGGCTCGACTCAACATGTAAATACAAAGGCACGATACCATCCAGATGCCATTGTCCAATGCCTCTTTTCCAATTATATTGATTTAAAGCTGTCATTTTACTTAAACCCAACCAACTTATTTCAAAGTCAGAGCTGAACACGAAACAGGAACACCAAGGAACGGTGGTGCAACTTATGTTTTATCTTCACGGGTCAATCATGCGAAATTGTGGATCCATGCAACAATTCGCCACATGGAAGAAAACTACAGATTGTGGATCTTGTGATATGGTAAGAGCTCCTACAAAAAATGACGTTGCGTTTTTTCCGCTCGTCGCTGTGAGTGGTTGAAAACGAGAATCATGACATGTTTTTCTTTCACCTGCTTCAAGACGGCAGAGCCACACATAGCCTTGATATATATTTTTTTGCGAGATGCCTACTCGGCTCGACTCAACATGTAAATACAAAGGCACGATACCATCCAGATGCCATTGTCCAATGCCTCTTTTCCAATTATATTGATTTAAAGCTGTCATTTTACTTAAACCCAACCAACTTATTTCAAAGTCAGAGCTGAACACGAAACAGGAACACCAAGGAACGGTGGTGCAACTTATGTTTTATCTTCACGGGTCAATCATGCGAAATTGTGGATCCATGCAACAATTCGCCACATGGAAGAAAACTACAGATTGTGGATCTTGTGATATGGTAAGAGCTCCTACAAAAAATGACGTTGCGTTTTTTCCGCTCGTCGCTGTGAGTGGTTGAAAACGAGAATCATGACATGTTTTTCTTTCACCTGCTTCAAGACGGCAGAGCCACACATAGCCTTGATATATATTTTTTTGCGAGATGCCTACTCGGCTCGACTCAACATGTAAATACAAAGGCACGATACCATCCAGATGCCATTGTCCAATGCCTCTTTTCCAATTATATTGATTTAAAGCTGTCATTTTACTTAAACCCAACCAACTTATTTCAAAGTCAGAGCTGAACACGAAACAGGAACACCAAGGAACGGTGGTGCAACTTATGTTTTAGGTCAACGCCCACTATCAAACCTACTTTTCTCTCGGCCACCTGTTAAAAAACATTGAAGTCTTGCAAATTTTTCGACCTGGGGCACAAACCCATGATCCCTTGTCACTGTCAACTGCTTTTTAGCTGCAGATCAGACACCCCTCTATTGACATATTGGTAACTAGTTGTCTTGCTGCCTCGTGTCGCTTCACGACCCGTGACTTCTCCATTGGCAGATGCCCCGTTGCGCAGGTTATAAAGGGCCATCACGCCGCCGAGAAAGGGCAAGAGAATAGCGAGCCATGGCTGATGCACTTCGCCTTGCGCTGGAGAAGCTCGTCGATATCTACTCTATCGCAGGAGAGCAACTTCACCAACCGCAGATCCAGCGTGCGCTGAGAAATCAACGTTGCATGGACGACGAGTTCGAAGCTTGCGTTCGGCTTCTAGATGTCTGCGCGGCGGCAAGAGAGGCAGTCTCGTCTCTGAGGCTGCATGCTCAGGATCTGCAGTCGGCGTTTCGGACCAAGAGACGCGTCACTACGGCCACTCTCGCCTACCGTCGTGCGACGAGAGCTGTTCGTGAAGAAGGCGCGAGGTTTTCCAAGATTCTAAAACAGTTGAGGAGGAAGCGCGGCGGTTCCCCTGGCGGCGAGGGCGAGAAGTTTGTACCTGTGATGGGTCTTACCGAGGCCGCCATCGGCGTCTTCTTGTGTCTATCTTCAGTGCTTATGTCTCAAGCGCCGGAGAAGACGAAGAGAGAAGCGACCGTAGAACTCCAGAGACAGCTGCAGAGGTCGGAGAGAGAACTGGACGGTTTGGAGGCGCGGTTGGAGGCGGCGTTTAGGGTTCTCATCCGGCAGAGTGTTCTTCTACTTAACGTTCTCAACTAGGTAGAGAGAGAGACAGAGAGATAGAGAGACAGAGAGAGCGAGAGCTCCATTCCTTGTGTTCCTGTTCCGTCTTGAGCTCTGATTTTGAAATAAGTACATAGAACTAATTGGCTACAGGGCATTGCCAAATGGTTGTTCGATGTTATCTTCTCTTTCACTTGTAGAAGGTTTATGGTTCTGTGGGGTTCGTCCTGCCGCCTTAAAGTAGAAACATAAAGAAGGTTAGTACTATAGATGTGGTCAGACAGTTCGGCGATTTGATTCAATGGGATTGGATCGTGTTTTGATCGTCCGATGCGAATAATCCTTCCGTAGTAACGGAAATCGGATTGAATGATTCGATCGAGCATAATTTCAGAATAACTTCTTAATCAGTGCAAACATATATATAACTATATAATTACACGGATTAAGCTATCATTAATTTATATCCATTAATGTGACTCACTTATGCTGACGGTGGGATTATGACATTTCAAAATAAGTATGTTCATTAAAATTAAATGGGTACATGCTAAGTCTACCTCAACTGTAATGTTGGGATTAATTATGTTTCTCCTCTTTCTAAAACTTGGGGCCAGGTCTTTGGTTTAAGGGACTTGACTTTTCTCTTTTCCCAAAGTTTCTGAAATATGGGACGTCATGGCTAGCAACCCAGCATTCGATCATTCTTGTGCCTCTTTCTTTTTTTCTTGACTATCAGCATTTGACCATTACGTATTTTTTGGTTACATCTTATCACCAGTCATTCAACTGCCTGAATTTTAACTTATACAGTTGGAGATAAAAGCTTCGTATTAACTTCTTTCTCTTTAATGGAACTGTGCCAGACCTAGGTAACCATGACACTGTGACTGGGTGATCCAATCACTAATATCTAGCACAATTATATCTCCTGTATTTTTCATTATCTTTACCTTTTATCTCAATCGTTTATTTTGGATTCGAACAGATCTGGGGGATTTAGTGTGCCATTTAAAGGGGTCATCCCACATGTCCTCTTGATAGTTAGAAGTGTATCCCCCTTACTGACTAACAATATGAATGAGAGGTTATAGTAACGCCCCTATTATATGACTGAGGAAGTGAAGCCATACCGGATGATTCCTTCTTAATCATAATTTGTATGGCATCAGATTGCGAGTACTCCTTTAGAATGCGTCCATAGATCTAGTGCAACCCACAGGCTTTCTCAATTCAGGGGAAAATGTCTGCTTTCTCAGTTCAATGGAAAATGTCTACGATGTATCAGGGGCTTGCACGATGGCACGCCTTCTTACCCATGAATATTTATGAGAAAATTCATCTATTGCTTCCATGTACCCATATAACAACATCCTCGCATCCTATTTAGCCCATCCCAATATCTGTACGCCGTAAAACATACTTAATTATATCATATATTTTCCATTTATGGACGAAAGTTAGTTGGGTTCTTATTTGGACAACGTACAGTGCTAGTGTGCATTTGGACATCTGATATGAAACTCTTAGTCATCAAGTTTTTATCATAACGTAATATGAATGTAACACTGCAGTATCGGTAAACTGGAAAAAAATACGAACAGTGAAACTTACCTCTCATTTATTAAATGTTTCTGTACAGAAGAAATCATGAATTATGTAGTCAATATGTAGAAAAATAGACATAAATTCACGTCTTCTAAATATCTGTTCTATAAAGCTGATTAAATGGGGTAATAGAATCGATTGTATGATATAAATCGTATAAAATAGACACTATTACACAAAATAAAACATTAAATGTTTTCCGAAATTCTTTGATACTGTGGATAAAATGTGGATTTTCATTCATCATTTATCTGTTATTTAAACGGACGACCAACCTGAGGATCTCGCGGAAATTTTGATCATAAGCTATGAGAGATCTATCGGTGTGATCGTGGTCTGATGAAATCCCTAATCCGACAGATCAGATCAGATCAGACTTATCGAATGATAGATTCGTGGAAGAGATCATTTTTTACAGCCATTATTATCGATTATTCCAATCATGATTGGAGCATTTCTTAATTTATACGCGCCATCCGTGCGCGGGGGGCCATGGTTATCTATGTTACAAATGAGACACATTTACTATGAATTGGATGTCCTCTTCAGAATCTTTTCCTAAAAGATTTCTTTGAGAGATTTGCCGGAGATCTCCGATCTGCAGAGAGATAAGCATGAAGATATTGAACTATCTATGCAATAATTAACTTAAATGCAAGCCAGAGCAAGTAGATCTCCGCCAGAGTCAAGAGTAAATCGATGAGAGAACTAGCGTTAAGAACCAGGTTTTAATGAGACGCTGATACGAGAACAAACCACTAGTTTTATAAAAATTACTTCAATGTTCTACTTCTCAAACTTTCTGTCGTCCTAGATCATCAATGCGTTCCACGTCATCTTCACGTTCATCATACCCCTTTCTTTGTGTCATTTCAATTTTATGGACTGTCTCTTAGTGGACCTTTCCATCATGGTTGATCATGATGCGTCCAACCATTCATAAATCAACTTTTTTTATTGGTCGTAATTGCTACATTATGGTTTCCTCCTTTTTTTCTCAGGTCCAACCAATCAATCTTCTACGCATTTCTTTGATACCCAATGTCCACCTCTGAACTGAATAATTTATCTTTTATAGTGTGTGGACATTGGTGTGGTTGTAATCATACGTACGCACGCAGTTTCTTTACTTGATACAAGTGCTATTTTTTTCCTATGTTACTTCTATGTCTGCAGATTTCCTTGATATTATTCTAGTACTGTGTGGTGGACTTCCTATCCCTGTTTCACCTGCATAAACAGTAGGGTGCTACTATTAGTATCTCTGTCCGATATCTGTTGTTGGGTATTGTGGTATCGGCTATCCCAAAAAAACCGGAAACATGTCCTCTGACGGTAATGAATATCTGTAATGGATAAGGATTGGTTAACGTTAACAAGGTTACAATATTGATGTTGGTATGGGTTTATTGATTACGGATACTGATACCATTAAACATGTAATGATAAAAAACACAGTCTTTATGATAACTGTTATGGGATATTGTTTAAAATTATCAACATAGAATGATTTAATGTCAAAATTACTAGTCTAAAATTTATGGGAAATAAATAGATTCATTAATATACATTTTTAATCATTTCAGATAAATTTATGCTATCAGATAAACTTAAAATAAGGGTGATAATTGTTTTGGTCATAAATGACTTGAGTTATTAATATTTAGAAAACATTTATGCAATGGAAAAAAATCAAACGATACTTTGTTGCCCGATAAAAAATGTTTACAATGAAATGAGAGACAATAAAAATATAAAGACATAATAAATGAGGTGCTATAATAAAGATAGGTTTCTAATATATTCACTTATAAAGGCTATTTTAAACAAAGATAGATAAACCAAGAATCCTGGGACAGTGAAACTAATGCCACAGAGTGCTTAATTAAACAATTCATCCACAATCACTTATGTCTCCTTTGTTGAATTGTTCAGTGCTTGGGAAGATGATCTGGCTGACTTGATGCTAGACTTAGGCAACCATCAAGGATGAGAAGTAACAGATCCAAAATATGTTATCAGTCTTCTGATGAAGTATGTGTCAATTCTACGGGAAAGCAGGCTGCCATGCCTAATTGGGATGTAGGGCCCTATCATGGAATATTCCTCAGATAGGTGATGAAGAGAAATTAGGGTGTTATTTTTAAAGTCGTTGTAAATTTAATTTGCCTGAATAAAATAAAATTTTTTCTTGCATAAAAACACTCAAATATGTGATATATTTAGGTCAATTGCATGTGGACTGGCCTTCAAAGATTGATCTAATGTTTGACTTTGGGTTAGTAAAAATAAGATGATAATAAGGATAATAAGATAAATTATTTCTGTGATAGAACAATATAAGGAGTAAGTGATGTTAGGAAATACTAAAATGTGATTCTTGGACATTGGTATATGTATTCTAAGTTGGGAAGTTTTTGTTAAAGATTCTCATGGATGGAAATTTTACTGAATTTTATAAGAGAGCATAAATATAGTGCACCCTCATTTGACACGCATGTGAGTCATTTTGAGTGCCCATCCCATTTGAGAGGAATTTGCACGTCTTCTAGCCTAGTTTGAGGGGGGAAATGGGATATGTGATCTAAAGATTGTGTGGATACATCTGAATGCCACACATTTGAATAGTATGAAGACGCTCATCCATGGAAGTAAGAAATCATGGATTCAATTTGAGCAGAAGAGATACTTTTGGCTCTGCCTTTTTTTGTATTTCATTTATGTCTTCAATACAATATGCCATTATGCAAATTCATTTTGTGTTGATCAAAGAGACTAAAATCTGACATCAAGGAGTGTATCTCTTAATTGTTGATCATTATAAATTGGTCCACACTAACAAAAGTTACAAATTGGTCTACTTTTGATGCGATTTAGATTATGAAAAAATTAGTTTTTAAATGAGCCATTAAATTCCTAATTTATATTAAAAATTTTATTATTTTGTTATGAGTGCCAAGCAAGTAAGGGTAGGAACTTCATAGACAAGTAAATTGTATCTAGTGTTTGCCATGTTTTTACTGAACTTAGATAAAACTACATCAAGTTGATACCTTCAGAATGGGTTTCACGTGTTTACCAAAAGTACAATACAGATTTTGTTCCAAACAATAGACCAGACCAGACCAAAAACCGAACTGAAAAAAGACTAAACATCTATGTTATATAATCTGTCACCGCCAGGAATGGAAGTTTGTTATCTCCACTCATAGACCTCAAGCCCTTTGACCAACTGTGCCACGATAAATTTGTCAAAGAGTAATATACTTCAAAAATATTATCATATGAATAAAATTTTACTTAAAATTTCAGAGTCGAAAGGAAAATGTTTCCCACTTTCTTTGGTTTCTAAGGTAAGATCTTGCCCCGGTCATTGCTCATTGTCGCCACTTACATTGTTTTGTTGTCACCATCTACTGTTGCTGCTCACAATAGTGCTGCCATAAATGTTATCATTTTTCATCTGTTACACCAGCCTCTGGTTGCCCATCCTTTAAAGTATTACCTACTATTGTCCATGGAATTGAGTAGAGACAAGGTATATCACATTTTTATTTATTTAAGTTACTAATGTTGAATTTTGGTTGTATTCTTCCTTACATAGGTCCCATTGTATCATGTACATATCAAAACTAACTTGTCCACGAATGAAGACCAGAATTCTCACGATAAGAGAGTAAGAGAGTAAATGAACGCTTAGCTAGCCTATGACCTATGGCATGAAAATTTTTCAAATGATATTAGGCCTCATGACCAGTACTGATATGCCCTTCTTCATAATTGAAAATCTAAAATTCAAAAAAATGTTTGAGTACTTTGCACAATGTAATTTGAAGCTTCTAAGAGCCAAGACAATACATAGCACAATGGATAAAGAAGAGAAATCACAGTTTAAAGAAGAGCTTAACCATATTAAAAAAGTCTCAATTAGAATGGACACTTGGACTACCACCAACCGTATGCTCATTTATGGGATGACAGTTCATTAGGTTAATGAGGAATGAAAGCTTTACGAACAAGCTTTCAGTATAAAGCACTTAATGAGATCACATAAGGACTCATACTTGGCACCAATATTATACCTAGTTGTGAAATACTACTATTTGATTCACATGGTAAATGATATTTTATTAGCTTCTTCCTCCTAATCATTGAACAATAAAAAATATTTTCCTCATTTTACAGGTATTTTCAATCAACCATCATAATCAGAAATGCTAGTAATAAAATTAAAATGGTTCAAACCTTAGAAAGGCTATTGAAAAATACTGGCTCCAAGTTCAACAACCAGCACCATGCACTGATTATGGATCATATTTTGAACTTATGTATGCAGCAAGGCTTGAAGGAACTAGGCATTTAGTTATAATAGAAGTTTTATTTCATTCATCTTTTGCAACATGTTCTTTTAAATTTTTTAAAGTCACATATAGGGGAAAAAAATATAATTGAAGAGGCTACGATCAACATAAAAGAAGAAACGAAGAAAACATTCCAAGATCATTCAAAGAGATTCTCATGAGAGTTTGAAAACTAGTCGTTGTAATTAGAGCTTCACCGCAACAGCTTCACCGCTATCAAAATATATGTGAGAAATCGTGCATGTAGAAATGTAATCTACTCATTGAAGATGTCTTCACAAGGTGCAACTAGACAAATGATATGATTGAAGCAGCTTAAGAGGAAGAAGAGAACTAGAGAAGATGGCAAGTGACTATCTCAACACCAATAAAGTAAAGATTTCCATCACTAATGAAAATAAGGATTTCATAAAGCTTTTTTCAGGTGAAATTCAAGATTTTCATGACATAAATGAGGTAATTTTGAGGTCCAACTCTGTGACATCATCAACCGTCTACAGAGCTTATGAATTTCTATCAAGAAAGTTGCAAGCATCAATTGAAGGTCTAGGAAACCCTCTTCAAAGTATAATAAGTGTATCCCTAAGCTTTGAACAATCAAATTCACTTAAAAGTGAATCTGTTTCCATGAACAAGAAATTATTGGAGTTTGAGGTCTTATCAAAGACTAAGTAATTGCTATATTTCTCTACAATGTTGGATCCATTTATTCCAATGAGAGAGCAGAACTCTAACATTCAGTCTATACTTTTGTTGCTTGAAAGTATACATACTTTGTCTACTTAAAATTTTCATTCAGCTATTGAAGATAGCTCTGTTCTAAGTATCAAACAATCAATAAGTAATAATTGCATTGATGGAGCTAGAGCAAAAAACACTTCAATGGTACAAATATATAATAGAGATAAAGTAGATTGTTATCTAAGTGAACATCACATTGGTACTAAGGATGATTTACTTGAATAGTGGCATCATATTGGATCAAGAAAATATTTGTGTATTTCTACCCTTGAAAATTATTTTTAATCAATATTTGCATCAAGTGCTCCATCAGAGCATATTTTTTCTCCTGGGTGAGGAATTGTGACATTTAAAAGTGAAAGGTCAACAGAAGAAACAATATCGATTCTGATCATTATGAAATGTTGGGCTCATGAGGACCATCTGAATGATGAGGTAATAGAATATGTGATAACTCCACATTTAGGTTTTAAATGTCGTTGTTTTAATTCAGACTTAACCAACAATATTTACAAAAAAGTTTCCACTTAAATACTGTATAATTAATATAGGGCAAGTAAGGGGTCAATCCACAAAATGGAAAAAATTAAATTACAGAAATTTTCTTAAGCTTGGACTGAAGAACAAGAGTTTAAAAGTGACCAATATAATTTCTAGGATTTCTTCTGTATTTTTAGTTAATTTATATAATTTTATATGATTTAAATTGATCCAGAAATACAAATAAAAATACAAAAGGCATTTTACACTAATTTCCCTAATTTTAATCAACACCCGAAATCAAAAAATAAATATTTTTAGAATTTTATGGAATTTATTTTACAGTAAAACTATTAGAACTATTAAAAAATAAAGGTAGAGATTTTTCAGAATTTTTTTGGGTATTATAATCCCTCAAAATTGATTATATTAATTTTAGGGATTTTTCCTAAATTTTTAGAAATTTTTAAATGCAGAAAATATTTTTCGTAATTTTTCCTATTTTTCTGATTTGTTTTATAATTTTTAAAGGCCAAAAACACAAAAATTACCTGCTCTGGTGATCACCGGCGAGGGGGAGCAGTGGCGGAGCGCCAGTCAGTGGGCCTATTGGATCGGCCATTTGGGCTTGGCCCTAAAAATCCTTGTTTTAAAAAGAGCTAGTTTGACCTAGTCGGACCGGTTCCACTCAGTCAGACCAGTTCGACCCAGTAGACCACCTCCTGGACTTAGCCGATTTTTTGCCCAAGCCCTTAGAGAGGACGCCGCTGTACCCAGCGGTCACAGCTGCAGCGGGCTGTGACAGGCGGACAAATGGGCACATTGCCGCATGCACGCTTTCGTGCAGCGCACGCCACTACACAAGGGCAGCGGAAATGAGAGGAATATGAGATTTAAATGGGAAAAATGATTTTTAATGCGTTCTTTTTAGATTCGATAAGGAAGATGACGGTAAATCTAGTGAAAGATAGGAATGGATTTTAGAGAGAGAAAATGACTGAAATGAAGAGGTAGATAGAGAATATGAAGAAATGGTGTAGGGAGAGTTTGACATGGAATTTGTAGGTGTAGATGAATGAGATTTTTTATGAAAATTTTAGGGGATGAACTAGGAATATTGATTAAGGTCTAAAGAGAAATATTCAATTCTAGAGAGAGAAATTAGGGAAAATGAGTGCTTAGAGTGAGAATGTGATGGATTATAAGGGTGAATAGATGGATAATGATGGATAAAATGTAATTCTAGGTTCCTAAAACTTCAATGCAAGTTTGTTGACCCCTCAATGATTCCTCTCAAGTCTGGATCCTTATAGGTTCCTAAATACTCATTTTTCAATGCAAACAGTAGATGGGATTAATAGAAAACTTCAATAAACTTACATTAAGCAGGTTGAACAACCTGGATTCTGAAATATGCATTGTCCTGCTAGCCAGCCACTTACTGGAGCACGTCCAAAATGAGGGGAAACGATAAAGAAAAGGAATATTTATACATGGGATCAATTACTAAAACCCCTTTAGGCATTTTCTATTATCTTTTCTTGTCATTTTGCCTCTTTTTATCCATAGGTTGAGAGCTTCCCCTTGTGATCTTCAGCTTCTTTCTTTGTATGGCTTTTGAGAGCTCAACGGGCAGGTCAGTTGGTGGCCCATCTTCCTCAGATTTCTCTTTTGAAGGTCCACAACTCCTCTTTTGAAGGTCCCCTTGTGAGAAATTGGGTATGTAGAACTGTAATTTACTCAATGAAGATATCTTCACAAGGTGCAACTCGACAAATGATATGATTGAAGCAACTTAAGAGGAAGAAGAGAAGTAGAGAATATGGCAAGTGAATATCTCATTGAAGAAGACAAGGAAGTTAGTCGAAAAAAACCATAATGTGAAAATTTGAAATTTTTAGCTAATGCATAAATATTTGGTTAGTTCAAATAATAATATCATAAATTCTATATTAATAATACCAAAACATCTAAAATGTATGAAAATATACATGCATTTATCATGTTATCAATATGTAGCAGATGATGATGTAGAGAAACTCAAATGAGTCATATTTTTTATCTGTTTCAAGTGCCATTATTCTTTTTAGAAAAATTATTATTTTGGTTTTGTCTCCTCTTAATTATGGATCACGATCCTTTAGTAAACTCATTATAGGTTGAGAAGATAGATACAATGAGCCATATGTTCTGGTATCCCTTCGGGAAAAACTTAATATATTTAACATCTCAAGAACCTATTTTTCATTAGTACTTTTTTCCTGATGAAGCTTTGAAACAGAAAAGTCATACCAAATTTTTTTACTTAAATTGATTGTATCATTATTTTAATTAATCATTGGACCTAAATTTTACCTATAATTTATTTAACTTTGATTTCGGTTATTTCTTGGTATTCATGAGCAAACTATGGATTCTACCTAATCAAAACCAATATTTAACCGAACCAGAACAGTAGAAAAGTTTAGGTATAGTTGAGGTTTTTGAAAAAAAATGAAATCGAGAACAAAACCGTGATTCCCTATTTGTATCCACTACTTCTACTTCTAGGGTTGTTATATATTCTTTAAAAATTAAATATAATTTACTAAAATATAATAAGTAGAAGTTAACTCAGGTTAATTGCCGTACAATAAGGAAATAGATTTCTTGCTTAACTTATTTTATCCATATTGAATAAACTTTGGATAAATTCTTGGATGGTGAGGAAATCATTTTGGGAATTATAAGATAGAGGTTTAAGACTTAACCTACGTGACTAGTTAGAATTAAAGAGCAAGATGATCTTGGATATTTGACGGGAATCAGTCCGGATTAGATAACTTGAGAAAAGAGGTTTCAATAAATAAAATACTGAATTTTAAGGTTGATAATAAAATTATTAAGTGGATTAAATGAAACTAGATGTTGAGGAAGTCAACATTATTCTTGAGAAGAGTAGCATGTGGATATAATTTGGATTAAAGTGACATGCCAAGAATTATGAAATTAAAATATTAACATTGGGACTGTGAAAGTTTAGATAGATATTTTTATGATATTTCAGGTTATCTCTATATTCAAATGATTGAGATATTTTACTTTGAGAAATGTGAAAGGAATCATCAAGAAATAAAAGGAAAAGTGGAAAAACATAGAGCTTTGTTAAATTTAATTGGGAAGATAATTTTTACTAAGTAAATATTTTAAACTTTTAATCGTGAGAAAACAAGAGATTTTCATTTTATCTGCTATGTTCTTTAGCTTAACAAGATAAAAATACTAGTCCTAACGATATTTTATCCCTCAAAACACTTAATGAGATTTTCCAGTATTTAATTTGATTATGAATCTCCAAATATGTTTCTTGTATATTAATTACAAAATAATATTTGAATATTATGAAAATATGAAAATATAAATAGAATAATTTGTAATATAATACTCCATCCATCAAACACGTGTGTGCTCTACCATCATGACATATTTAAACTTAATTAGTGGAGAAAAACTTAATTACTGATTTTACCACGAAAAACCCATTCGAAAATGTTTCCAACAAGTAATCTATTGTCTCTCATAAGGAAATCCATCAGTTTGTAACTGGCCATTGTTGAATTAGCTAATAATTTGAAATTGAAAAAATATAAGATGAAATTTTATTATCCTTCCTCATAACATTGATAAAATGAAAATCAATAATTCCAGTTCAAAAAAAAACTCAAAGGTTTGGAGTGGAAAGTGAATGACTCTACTGCCAAAAAATGTCTAGTTTTTCATCTTTTAAAACGCCATCAAATTTCAAGAATTGCCAATTTGAAAAAATTAAAAATAAAGGAGCAAATTCAAGTGACGAAACATGTCTGAATAATCATTCTAGAGTGAAGATGGCTCATCGATCTCATCTGAGGTGGCTAATGAAAATTTGCTATTACTTAACTATACACCACACTATTGTAACCAGGTTGAATGAATGAAACATTCATCTTAAGAATATTTAACTTTGAGCTCTGGACCTACTAATTGTCTAATTGGGATGGTTGAAAGCGTTCATGATCTAAAACATAATGTTATAAGAAGTCCTAAATATGTTAATACACTTACTAATGTCGAAAACAACATGCTCATCTATCTGTTCAAAACTCAAGTAAGCTCAGGTGAACAAGATATGCCGTCATTAAGCTTGGACAATAAATGTCAGCTGAGACCATTAAATCTACACATTGAATTCGTTGAACGATTAAATAAAAACACCATCTCAACACAAGATTGTGAATTTGTGTAAAATTAAAAATAAATACCCACGTAAAAATCTGAGTGAATCAAGTTATCTACCTCTTGACAATTAACAAAAACCCACGTGTACAACAGGTGTCATCGTGAGGATCTGAAACCATTAGATCCGTTCAATGACTTCCAGGGAGGGTCAAGCAAGTAAATGATCATCTCAAACAAACGGTTGAGAAATCCCCAGAAACTTAATAAAATACCCAACTGAAAATTATATGATAGAATCCAGCCACCTACCTCCTGACTGCTCCAACTTGCGTACCTGAAAAATATAAATAACCAAGACAAGGAAGGTCAACTTTAAAACCATTAGATTTAAACACAAGGTAGTGAAATGGATCAAATATAATAACATGTTCTGTGAAATCGTACAAGGTGAAGAAGACAAGTCAAGTCTAAAACTATTAGATTTAGAACCAAGGTAGTGAAATGGAACAAATATAATAACATATTCTGTGAAATCTTTCAAGGTGAAGAAGACAAGTCAAGTCTAAAACCATTAGATTCATGCAGAAGGTAGTGAAACCGATCAAATGTAATGACATGTTCTGTGAAATTGTTCAAGGCGAAGAAGAGAAGTCAAGTTTAAAACCATTAGATTTAAGCAGAAGGTAGTGAAATTGATCAAATATAATGACATGTTCTGTAAAATCTTACAGGGGTGAAGCAGAAAAGTCATGAACGAACTCTGGCAGTGGTAAAAGTAAATGGGGAGGAATTGGAGGGGAGAAATGAATAGTGGGGATGGCGGTAGAATCCAAGGCAGACCCGTCACGGTGACGGCGCCGCCAGACGGAGGGCCCGCGGCTGACGCGACGTGGCGGTGAGCGGATACCCAGAACAACGACAGCGCCGCACCCAAAGCGGTGACGCGACTCGTTGGGCGATCAGACAGAAGACAACGTCGGTAGCGAAGTGGAGGCGGTGAGACAGACCTCGACCCGTCCATCGTTGAAAGTGGGCTCGCTTGCGGAGAAGACGCCATAGCCAACTGGGTTTGAAGAGCTTGTCGGGAGGAGACGAGCAGCTCGATTCGAGATCTGGGTACTCGTTCATTCTCTCAGCGGAGCTTCTGATTGAGTCGATTTCTGTGTTGTAGGGTTTCCGCAACCCTAAAATCCCCAAATTTCGTGTCGGGAAGAGACGAGCAGCTCGATTCGAGATCTGGGTATTTGTTCATTCTCTCAGCGGAGCTTCTGATTGAGTGGATTTCCGTGCTCTAGGGTATCCGCACCCCTAAAATCCCCAAATTTCGCGGCTTTCTGGATGTGATTCGAGGTGGGTTTCATGGGTTGCGCCGGCTCCAAGATCGAGGAGAGCGAGGTGGTGGGGCTTTGCCGAGACCGCGCAGATCTCCTCTTGGAAGCCATTAGACTGAGGTACGATCTCGCCGACGCCCACTCGGCTTACATTGTTTCTCTGCAAGACGTCGGCGAAGCTCTACAGAAGTTTTTTGATGGAGATCTTCGCCCTCGTTTTCACCCTTCCCCTGTTATCACCCTCCCTGCTCAGAGAAAGGGCGACCCAATGCCACCTCTGTCACCAAAGCCCGCCATTAATCTCCCATCCACGACTGCCCATCGCCTCTCTAGATCCCACTCTGGCTCTCACCATCAATTTGATCCCTCCGACTCCGATTTCTCCGAGGACGACGATGGGCCCCTTCATTCTCTGACCTCGTCCCCTTTCTACCAGAAGCAGACCCCCATAACCCATGTCAATCTTGCCAAGAAGGTCAATGCAGGGCCCGTTACCTCCTACGAGATGCCCCCCCCTCCGGCGAGCCCCGGGTACGGCTACGGCTACGGCTACCTTCCCCAGAGCTCTGGCTATGGCGGAAGCCCGTACCCGTACCCGTACGCTTCGCCGTACTCCGGCTTCTACGGTAGCTCCCCGCCCGCCGCCACCGCCGCCTCGTCTTCGAAGCAGCCGCCGCCGCCCCTGCCGCCTCCGTCGCCGCCCCAGGTCTCCACCTGGGAGTTTCTGAACCCGTTTGAATCTTACACTAGCTACTACCCATCGTATGCGCCGAGCCAGAATTCGAGTGATCTGCGGGAGGAAGAGGGGATTCCTGATCTCGAAGAAGACGAAACAGAGATCATCAAAGAAGCAATTCTTGACCAGAAGCATGTGTCGCCGGGTTCATCCAGTGGGCACATAGAGATTTCTTCTGCCAAGCCGGCTGATAGTCCAATTCTGATGGAGAAGGCCGAGAAGAGTGCAAGCCGAGCAGATGAAGCTGTGAAGGAAGTGGCAGTAGAAGAGGTTGCCACCCGGAAGCTGGTACAGCATTCGAGAGCTGCCGCCGAGGCTGTGCAGGAGATCAAAGAAAAGTTTATCGTGGCTTCGCAGTCTTGCGAAGCGATCTCTGTGATTCTGGAGGTGGGCAAGCGGCCGAGTCGCCAGATCAGAGATGGAGGTAAGTGGGTTTCTTCGGGTTGCAAGAATATGTTAATGATGTATGCTAAGTATGTAAATTGTTATCACAGGGAGGTCTGCGAAGACGATGGGCCCTGTCTTCCCCTCCATTCATCTCACCTTGTGGACTTGTGCTGGAAATGAAGACCCTGGTGATAACGAAGCGGGCAACGACATCGACGACATGAAAGCCCTCTCGTCGACTCTGCATAAGCTCTATATTTGGGAAAACAAGCTGTATGATGAAGTCAGGGTAAGTGCAGATGCGCCTCGTCTTTGTCAGTAGGGATAATTTTATTTATATGGAAGTGGTTTTTTCTTCTGGTGTAGGTTGAGGAACAGATGAGACTGCTGCATGATCGCAAAGTGCGGCTTTTAATTCGCTTGGATGAGAAGGGCGCCGAGTCTGACAGGATTGGCAGGACCCAAGCCAAGGTGAAGAAGCTGGCAACGAAGATCGGAGTTGCGATTCAAGTGGTGAACACGATCTCAAGGCAGATCAATGTGCTGAGGGATGAGGAGCTATGGCCACAGCTCCATGAACTGATCCAAGGGTATAGACCTTTTCCCCTGTTTCTTCTCAGAACATGAACTTTTGCGCTGATTGGAACCAATCTCGGCATTCTTTGCGCGTTGCAGTCTTGCAAAGATGTGGAGGGCACTGGTGATGTGCCACAAGAGTCAGTTGGAGGCTGTTGCCGAATCAATGAGCTTGGATGCCGCTGCCGCTGCTCGGGGGGATATGGCGAAGGAGCTAGAATTCACACTCCTTGGATGGATTGGGAGATTTTCCTCGTGGTACAATGCCCAGAAGAAATTTGCCATGGCCATGAATTCATGGTTGATGAGGATAATTGAAAAGGAACCGGAGGAGACGGCAGATGGGTTGGCCCCATTCTCCCCAGGAAGACTTGGCGCCCCGCCCGTGTTCGTCATCTGCAACCAATGGTCTCAGGCCATGGAGAGAAACTCCAACATGGAGACGGCGGTGGAGGCAATGAAAACACTGGCTACCTCTGTTCTTCAGTTCTGGGATGGACGACATAAGGCTGATCTGCCAGTGGCGGCCGCGGGGAGTAAGGACCAGGCACGGCTGCTCAGGGCCAGGGAGAAGGAGGAGAGAGAGATTAACAGAGCAAGAGAGAGACTGGACAGGGAATTGATCTCCGTGGGAAATGCAGACGGGCTCCGTCTCTTCAAGGAGTCGGCACCGCTCAGCCTCCATGACGGTCTGCGGCGGGTCTTTGATGCCATGGAAAGGATCTCAGAGTCATCAGTGAGGATGTATGAGGATCTCCTGATTTGCAGCCAAACTGAGCAGGAGAGATACTCCGGGGAATACTAAATGGCGGCGCTTCGGAGTTTATTTTTCATGGATCTCAGAGGAGAACCTCTGCCTCTTCAACAACTGGGAGCAGTGGGGAAGGTTCACATGAGAAGAATGACACTGAGCTTCATCAATGGCTCTGAGGCGTGGCGGGGCTTGATCCATGAATGGTAATGTTGGAAGTGTGCATCGATGGAGACATCTAAAGGGGAATTTTGGATCAAACAAGGTGGATCTGTGAAGATTTTAGGCCAGGTTTGTGACTGAGAATGAAGAAATTCATGTTTGTTTAATCTTGCTGACAAGAGAAGTTTGTTGGTCCTGTTTAATGGGAGGTAAGTTGATGGGAAGGAGCCTAAGAGCTCTTCAACCCGCTTTGAGTTTGATGTGTAATAATAAAGGAAGTGGTTAGCTTCGGCATTTGTACATTAATAATTTATTTTTCACTAATTTCTTCCTTTGCTCGTTTTGGTCTCCATCAGGCTGGTGCCACAGATGCGAGCAGAGAGCAAGTGAACAAAAAAATGAGAATGAGTTATTGAAGTGGGAAATAGAGCAAGTTATCAAGTTTTTTTTCGTTATTTAGCAGCATCAAACCTCATTTGATATTTTTATAAATTTTATGTGTAACGGTAACTTTTTGGGCCACGATGCGAATCTTTAGTATATTCTTCGTTATTACCCTCAGGGGGGAAAAACTGATGTGATATTTTGGCCTCACGTTAACATCACTATTCCTTCACGTGGAGTTCATCCAATAGGGGGCATCGCTTGGGCCAATTTCATCACACTGGGTTCACTCGTGTCGTGGGCGCATCAAATTTAAAACTATGCAGACCACCTTGAAAGAAAGAATGTTATTTCAATTAATAGACATAAATGTTGTCACATCACCTTGTTTGCTCTTGAAGAACAACTAAAAGGGAAGAAACCCAGGTCAGTTTTCCCCATTTTTACTGTGTTTCTGTTCTCCAACTTGCCAGTAGACTACTGATTGATAGAATTATTCTGCAACGGAAGCATACCTAAATCCATCTTAAAGACAGAGGAGTGGGTCTTCTTGATCTTTCCAGTGGAGACTTGTTCCTCTAGTGCAGACAGGACTTGAGGGTCTCAGGCACTACATGATCCAGGGGTCACAATCACTGTATATAAACCCCACATGGGGCATATCATATTACAAAACTACCCATCACCATTTTTGGAACTGACTCAGTTTCTACACATAGTTGCACCCATAGTATCGTGAATAATGCCTTAATCTGAATCTTTGTAAAATGACATAAAATGGAATATTAAAATTTGCGACAACCAATAATGTACTGTGATATATGTGTTTGCCTACAAATAAGATCCAACACTGATCACCCCTCAGATCATTGAATATCATGACAA
Source organism: Wolffia australiana (assembly GCF_029677425.1). Taxonomy (NCBI): domain Eukaryota; kingdom Viridiplantae; phylum Streptophyta; class Magnoliopsida; order Alismatales; family Araceae; genus Wolffia; species Wolffia australiana. The sequence goes on along the minus strand of NC_135852.1, from coordinate 5,842,923 downwards.
TTTCTTAGGAATCTGGAACTAGCATAATTAAGAATGCAAAGATAAATAGATGTGAAGGCTGCTTTGGCTAAATGATGAAATTGGAATGATATTGATGATGGAGAAATAAGCATTAATGTTGCACAGAAAGTGAAATGATGTTAATGTAACAAGGTATTTAACCATTTTTTCGCACTGTCTCAGCTTGAATAGTTGGATTTGACAAAATTTCTGGTAGGCTTAGAGTTCAATATGATAGTTGGCAGGTTAAGAACCCCAGTGAATAGAAATCCAAACTAACTAATATATTAAGATGTAAGTTCTATCAATTTGATGCCCTATTTCTTTGGTGAAAAAATTCACTGACATCGGATACTGGGTAAAATATCATATTTTGCCACGTTCTTATGTAATGTTCTACATAAGTAAATACGGACTTGGTAATTGACCGGGTAGCTCTATTGGCCAATGGGTAGTTTAAACAAAAAGTTCTGATCCCGACACTCATTATGGCCAATGGGTAGTTTAAAATTTCAGGCAACGAAATGTAAGATTATTTAACTCTAAGGAATGGAGAGAGGAGAGAATATGGTTAACCCAGAAAAATGGAGTAAAGAAGAAAAGAGTGAGGAATACTTTGGAATTTAACCTTTCAGTAGTAAGTAGAAAATTTTCAACACTCTTAAGGTTGATATTTTGACTTGTGACTAGGATCAAACCGACGATACAAGTAAGATTTTGGATCTTGACATTGAAGTAGAAAACTGTATCTTGATACTAAGGACGATGGATCAGGCTGGTGCATCAAAGAACAAAAAGGATAATAAATTGATGATAAAGAATGAATTGGAGATGATGCAAGGAGAATGAAGAATGGAACGGAAATATGATAGTATTTTTTTTCATTGACTGAAATGAATTAGGAACATCTCTGATATCTGGAGACGATACCTAGGGAGGAGGGTTCAACAAAGGAATGCACTTGACCATTCAACATAATAGTTAACATCATCATCATAATTTTTGCTAACATTTACAATCCATTGAATTTATTTCTATTTTTCCTAACAATTTTTGATATTTGAACATTCTACTCTCACCTAGTTTAATCATAATTAAATGCAAAAACTTATAATTCTAATTAAAAAAGGATTATATAATTAAAAAATAGAGAAAACCTTATGATTTGTCATTATGCTCTTAATTAACAGAATAATCACAATTTTTCAAACATGTACAATCCATTGCTTTTATTAAATATTTTGCTTATCATATTTGATATTCGACCATTCGGCACTCATCTAGTTTAGCCATAATTAAAAGAAAAAAGCTTCTCGTTGTAATTAGAATTTGCGCTATATTTGAGTATCTTTGTAAGGCTTAAGCATTTGCACTATATTTGAGACTTTTACCCCACGGAAATCATGAAACATTCTTAAAGGGGGGTGGGGGTATGTCCTCTGTGAATTTCTGAGTGACAAAATAATCCCATATTTTTTAAAAAGCAGGATGTGTTTTGTCAGGTGATCCATACCCAAAGACCCAATGACACTATAGCTAACTTCTCATTAACTTCTCATTAACTTCTCATTAACTAAATACCAATCCCATATGTTTTTTTTGATATGTCTAAATAAAGCCACCATGTTAAATTAATTTATTAAAAGAATGTGAAACTCTATGGATTAATAATAATATTAAATTATGTAGATATGAATAAAATCCTTGAAGTATTTTATATAATCTTAAATGATATTATATTTATAGTGAAGGTCAAAGGTTAGAGCATTTTGTGAAAAATGATTTAGCCTGTAGTTTCATGAATATTCTTACATTCCTGATTCCCTAAATTTCAATATGTCCAATCAGTTTTAATGATGATAATATTCCCCAAAATAACCAAACGTCTATAAATGAAGACATAAATGTTTTTGAATTTCAGTTGATGAAAGTAGCAAATATATTCATGATATTTACTCCTTAACTTTATATTTTAACTCATTTACCTTTCAGTCAAAATTCGACTCTCAATTCAACCAGTAAAATTAAAAGTGCAATGTTAGTATACAGTGACTACATTATTAAATTAATTTAGGGCAGGCAAATATTAAAGGAAAGTATCTTTATTTGTTTGATAACATTTTCTATTTTATTCAATAGTGTTTCTGAAAGATTTAGAAGCTAAATTGAAACATAAATAGGATATTATTTTTCTAATTGATATAGTTTTCAGTAGACATTCAATTTTTTGAATCATTATCAAATTAAAAGTTTATGGACCAATGTAAAGACCACATATTATGAATAGTGTGGTAGTTTTCTTCTCGTTTGTTGGTATAGGGAGAGTTTGTTTAAAGCTGAGATTTCCTCACACTTCCAGTAGCCTATTTATCAAATTTGGTTTTCAGCGTTTTGATCTGTATCTAACTTGTGTGACTTCAAGATTTTTTTTCCTGGTTATCTGTTGTATTTTTATTTCATAATATTTTATCCTTCAGGAAGAAATAATGTTAGAAAAAATAAAATCAGGGATAAAATACAAGGACGCTAATATTATAGCTCTATCACCTCTTCTTCATACACTTACTTCACAAAGAGTGCCAACAGATGAAACCTGAAACACCAAAAGTCTTCATTAAGAAAGATAATGAAAATAAATAGACTTTAGATGAATAAGGATAAGATAAAGATATTACAAATTGAAAGCTAGATATTGGTACATTTACGTCCAATATTTCATATTAAGTGTGAAACCCTAACCTAGGTTAGGAGGAAGAAGATGAGATTGAGAGAAGAAGAATAATCCCATAATAGTGAAGGTACATGAGTTGGGTATATATACCCTAGGAGAGAGAAACGAGAATAAGAGGGTAATGGGCTAAACATAGAGGCCCATTACCCATACAAGATATATCTCACTAACAGCCCCCCGCAAGCGAGGTGTGGATGTCGTCCATTTCGAGCTTGGAGATAGCACGTAGCAGGAGGGGGTTGGAGAGGCCTTTGGTCAGAACATCTGCAGCCTGGTCGGCGGAAGGAACAAACTAGAGGTCAAAGATGCCCTCATCCATCCGCTCCTTGAAGAAGTAGCGGTCACGCTCCATATGCTTGATCCGACCAGTCTGGCCAGGGTTCTTGCCCAAGGCAATAGCCGACTTGTTGACGCACTAGAAGTGAATCGGGCCGGTATACTTGACGCGAAGTTCGCACAAGATCCCGTAGATCCACTGGCCTTCCGACGCCCCATCGGCAAGGGCACGTAATTCTGCCTCGGCGCTGGAGCGGGACACCTTGTCCTGCTTACTACTTTTCCAGCTGACAAGGCCACCAAACACGAAGGCGCAATACCCGGTGGTGGAACGGCAGTCGACGACAGACCCAGCAAAATCAGCATCCGTATAAACCTTCACAGTCAGGTCAGTGCTCCGTGGGAAGAGTAGGCCCTTCCCGGGGCAGCCTTTCAGGTATGCAAGGACCCGATTGGCGGCCTGGCGATGAATCTCATGCGGAGAGTGCATGAACTGGCTGAGAAGGTTGACGGCGAAGCTGATGTCCGGGCGAGTGTGGGTCAAATACAGAAGCTTCCCCACCAGCTGCTGGTACTGGTAGGGGTTGACCGGTGGAGAATCGCCCCCTTCGCCCAACTTCACGTTGGGATCAATGGGCGTCCGGAGAGGAGAGCAATCAGTCATGCCCATCAGTGCCAGGAGATCAACAGCATACTTCTGCTGAGATAGGAAGATGCCGCGAGACGAGTAGGCAACCTCAAGGCCCAAAAAATAGCGGAGAGGGCCGAGTGCCTTAATCTCAAACTCCCGAGCAAGAGCGAGACCGAGGCGAGAGGCTTCAGTAGTGTCGGAGCCAGTAATCAGCATGTCGTCGACGTAGACCACCAGGATGGCAACCCCGGCCGGCCCGTGACGGAAGAAGATCGTAGCATCACCGTTACTCTGAGTGTAACCTTCAGCGCGCATGACGGAAGAGAAGCGTCCAAACCACATCCGCGGAGACTACTTCAGTCCATACAAGGACTTCTGCAATCTGCAGACTGTGCCCGGATGACCGAGGGGATACCCGAGGGGGTGGCTCATGTAGACCTCCTCCTCAAGATCGCCGTGGAGAAAGGCGTTCTTCACGTCAAACTGCCGGATCAACCACCCATGATGAGCGGCGAGTGCCAAAAGGAGACGGACGGATTCCATCTTCGCCACGGGAGAGAAGGTCTCGAAATAGTCGATGCCGTAGGACTGCGTAAAGCCCCGAGCGACAAGCCGAGACTTGCGACGCTTAAGGGAGCCATCCGCACGGTGCTTCGGGGTGTGAACCCACTTGCACCCCACGGCCTTCTTTCCCGGGGGGAGAGGAACGACGTCCCAAGTATGGTTTTTTTTCCAGAGCCCGCATTTCTTCGTCCATAGCCGCCTTCCAATGAGGACAGGCAAGGGCATCGGCCAGGTGGCGCGGGACAGAGACCGAAGTAATGCGGGTCAAGAAGAGACGGTATGAGGGACTCAAGCGGTCGTAGGAGAGGTAATGAGAGAGGGGGTAGAGAGGTGTGCGGGTGCACTGGCGGACGCCTTTGCGAAGAGCGATCAGCCAGTCAAGAGAGTCATCGTCAGCACTAGAGGGGGCCGACGGAGAGGGAGAACCAACGGGAGTAGGAGCGGAAGCAATGGAAGTGGGAGAGGACGACCTGGCAGGAAGAAAGGACTCGGGTGGAGTGGGAAGCAAAGGAGAGGGTTACTCGGGTCCAAAGTGGAAGACAGCTGAGGAGGGGACGACGAGGGAGGAATCACGTCCGTAGGGGAATGACTGGCTGGGGACGCAGCAGGAGGAAAGGGATCTAACAAAGGGGATGAGGAAACCTCGCCAAGCGGAAGGCCGGAAGAGGAGGCGGCGAAGAAAGGTTGAAACTCAGCGAAGGTGACGTTGGCAGACACGAAGAAACGACGAGTGGGAGGGTGATAGCATTTGTACCCCTTTTGGAGAGAGGAGTAGCCGACGAAGACGCACTTGAGGGCACGGGCGTCAAGCTTCGTCAAAGAACGAGGTGATTGAACGGGGTGAGTGAGGACAGCCCGGTTCCCACCATGCCTCTCATAAGATACGAACCGGTGATTGAACGGGGTCATGTGTTCCGTGGCCCCCGTATCAAGCACCCAAGTGGTATTCGACAGGAGAGGAGCGGTGAGAGCCGTATGTCCGCAATACCACGAATCAGAAGTAGAGGCAAGAGGCGCACCGAATGTCCCGAAAGAAGCCATAGGCTGAGTCTGGAGGGCGGTCATCTGCGCAGACAACCGAGCAAGATCCGCCTGTAACTGCTCCATGGTGACGGTGGCACTGCCAGTCGAGGAGAGAGCCGGGGCAGGGACAGCCGCAACATGAGCTTTGGCATCTTTGGCAGCTTGGAGATCAAACTGCTTCTTCTTGCACCGCTTCGCCGTGTGGCGGCGCTTACCGTAGTAAGTACAAACCAGTTTGTCTCGCGGGTCGGCAACCGAGTCCGGGGGAGCAGAGTGGGAAGGCACCGGTGGACGCGGCAGTAACCCAGGCGAGTCCCTAGAGCGGGAGACTAATGCAGTGGAGTCGGCCGGGTTCGCCATGTCGGGACGATCACAGCGAAGACTGCTCTCCAGCTCAATCAGGTCCTTGACCACGGCATCAAACTCCGGGAGAGTGCCCCGGGTGTGCAAAGTGCGACGACGCACCTCGGCATACTCCGGGTTGAGGCGATAGAGGAAGGACAAGAAGCGGAGACGAAGAGCATGACGCCGGTCCACTCCGTGCGGGTCACCAACCGGCATGTAGTAGTCAACCTCCCGCCACAGGGCATTGTGAGCCAAGCTGTAGTCCATGATGGACAGCGTCCCTTGGCGGAGAGCATTCGCACGCTCCACAAGCGAGAAGATGCGCCAGTGGTCGGCATCATGGCCACAGTACTTGTGGGCATAATCCCAAATCTCCTTCAGGGTAGTCAAGTGGAGGAACTTATCGTAGACCGAAGTAGACAGCGTGTGATTCAGCAGCCAGGAGTGGATGAAATTTTGCTCAGCATCAAAGGCACCATAGTGCGGGTCGGTCGGGGCAAGCGGCGGGCATATCAAATGTTTGTGGAGAAGCCTGCCTTTGAGCGTCGACTCCACGAACTTGATCCAGGCCAACAATTGAGGAGCGCTCAAGCGACAGCACTCTGGAGCAGGAGGAAGAGGGAGACCGATCTTCGGAGAAGGGAGGTCTCTCCGAAGTCGGCCGCGTGAAGACGGAGCCTGCACGGGGTTCTCGACGAGGACCCGAGTTGATGGTAGTAGACATGAGGGGCAGGCTGGCGGTTGCTGCTGCGAGAGCGGGCGGCGGCGCGGCGCGCCTAGGGCTGCGGGCGCGGCTGCACGTGGAGAGCGGCGGCGGCGCGGCGCGGCTAGCGGCTGGCGGCTGCTGTGGAGAGCGGGCGGCGGCGCGGGCGGCCTAGGGCTGCGGTTGGCGGCTGCTGCCGCGGAGGGCGGCGGCCTAGGGCTGCGGGCGGCTGCTGCCTACGGAGCGGGCGGCGGCTGCGGCGGCGGCGCCTAGGGCTGCGGCGGCTGCTGCGGAGAGCGGGCGGCTAGGGCTGCGGCTGGCGGCTGCTGCTGCGGAGAGCAGGCGCGGCTGCGGCGCGGCCTAGGGCTGCGGCTGGCGGCCGCTGCTGCGTAAGCGGCGGCGGCTGCAGACAGCGGCTGCTGCGGAGAGCGGCGCGGCGCGCTGGCGGATCGCCGAAAGGAAAGAAGGGAGAAGCAGGCTGGTGAGTCTGCAAGGCAGACAGTGGCAGCCGAAGCAAGGAGGAAGGTCTGGATCAAGAGCTTTGCTCTGATACCATGTGAAACCCTAACCTAGGTTAGGAGGAAGAAGATGAGATTGAGAGAAGAAGAATAATCCCATAATAGTGAAGGTACATGAGTTGGGTATATATACCCTAGGAGAGAGAAACGAGAATAAGAGGGTAATGGGCTAAACATAGAGGCCCATTACCCATACAAGATATATCTCACTAACATTAAGAATGTATGTTTAAATTTTACATTTATTGGAATTTTATTGTGAAGTAAATTTGATATAGAATATTTAGCGTGATATTAAGTAAGAATTGGTAACATAATGTGGTCTATTATTATATTTTAAATCAAAAAAATATTTTGAATTTTTTCATTAAAACTATTTTCAATTACAAATTTATCAAATTGTTTTAATTTAAACTTTTACTATGATAGTTAATTATAAAGACTGAGATAGATGTTTGGTAAGTTGAAGAAGTATGTTCATTGAGTTACGTGATAATTTATGTCTATCTACATCATATCTCATATATAAATTCATATTTGAGTTCTAAAATAATTCATGATTTAATTAAATTTTGATTGAGATAGTAATTGTCACATGTTTGGATTTTGATATAGTGATATACTTTTGCCAAGAGATTTTTTTCCTTTCTTATTTGTATATTTAATATTGATCTAAAATAAGTAATTTGAATTGATTCTTTGATCAACTAAGATGAACTACCTTTCTTCTAACGCATTTCGATTAAAAATATGGCCTATTGAAATGGGATTGAAATGACTATTGAGAAATAAATTTAACTTGATTTAGAATTAAGTGCAATCTGAATTATTTTATACCATGTTTCTCTAGTCTATATCGACTTACTAGGAATACATTTCGTATTTATTCAAAACATCTAGAAAAAAAATCACACTCGTTCTGCGGTTGCATCCATATTGATAAATTGAAATCAGTCAAATAACAGTCTTAACTAAATAAATAAATAACTTATTTTCAAAACTTTAAGTATGAACTTCGTTAATTATAGTTCCAAAACCAATCTACATGTTTCAATAGCATGTTATCCTAGTATAAATTACAGTTTTCAGAGTTTTACCAAATACTCAACTCATATACATCAAATAAATAATTCGTATCAATAATATTTATATTACTTTTTAGTTTAAGTTCGGAATAATATATTGGTATTTTTTTCTCTCTAAGGAAAACTCAGTTTAATCTTTATTTCACCTATTTATTAATTGTCTGAATAATTTATTGATGATTTTTATCCTTCTAAAAAAATTTTGATTCAATATTTCTTTCTCGTATTCATTTTCTGGTTAAAATTTTTATAATAGTTCAATAATCTCTAGGACACAATGCACTGCAACAAAAAATTGACCTTACTTTATTTTTAATATGATCTTTATCTTATTATTGGTCTACTTGAAATCTCATCCATTGGAGAATGACAAAGTAATGATGATGAAAGTAAAAATAAAATACAAATAATATCAATTGGATGCTCAAGGTAAAGTTTAGAGAATAAAGGAATTCTATTGAATCTCATAGGTGGTCACTACTACAGAGAGATGATATTCCTGCTCTTCTCATAATAATTGTGGCATCCCTCGATTCCTCTTAAAGTAAGATTTAAATTTTACATCTATTGTAATTTTTTAGAAAAGTCGTAATTTTATATTGGGTCAAGACAATGTAACTAAATATTTTCTTGGTCAACTAAACAAATGATAATAAATAAGGGATCTATCCATATTCTTATTTGGTTCGCTGTCATGTTTTTATCATTATATATATGTGTATTTCACAGCAAAAATAACCATCAAGACTTCTCAACAATTTTATGACACATTTTTAATATTTTAGTTGAATCTTTGATCACCCTATCAACTATGTGAATGCAAATACCTGTTAAAATTTATAATCCATAAATTACCATTATAAATTTGAGTAATTTTTTGCATATATTTTTTGTATTTTATGTATATTGAATTATTATCATTATTGCTTATGTCTTTCCACACCTATTTTATTTTAAGCAAATCATGAAGATTGATGTATTAAATAATTAATAAAATATGAGATCCAAAACCCCAAATATTTTCACATTACCTTTTTGGTAATATGTTCAATAAAAAATTTAAATAATTCTCTGATTATGGAAAAGTCTACATTAATTATAGTTGATTGAGAGAGAGGGGGATCAAAGAGATAGAGAGAGAACCCGATGGAAAATGCCTTAACGGCTAGGGTTTCTCTATGATCTGTCCTCCCCATAACGTGGGGAGGTACTTATAGGGATTACATAATAGTGGGGGGAGCCCACTAGAGAGAGAGAGAGGAGAGAGTGAGGAGAGAGAAAACTCTAACACTAATACTCTAACACTCGCCCTCAAGCTGGAGCGTGGAGATCAAACATGCCCAGCTTGGATCCCATGGTCTCGTATTCCGGTCCAGGTAGGGCCTTGGTGAAGATGTCTGCCAACTGATGAGCGGAAGCAACGTGTGGGGTACAGATGGTACCGTTCACGATGTACTGTCGGATGAAGTGGCAATCGATCTCAATATGCTTCGTCCTCATATGGAACGTCGCATTACTAGCGATGAAGGTAGCAGCCATGTTATCACAATACATCTTCATTGGCTCTTCGGGCGGAAAGCCAAGCTCGGTGAGGAGTGAACGCAGCCATAACATCTCTGCCGTGGTGTCTGCCATGGCTCGATACTCGGCTTCTGCACTAGAGCGCGATACGATAGACTGCTTCTGGGATCGCCAGGTAACCAGGTTACCCCCAACATTAGTGGCATATCCACCATGAGACTTCCGGTCCTCCTTGTCGCCCGCATATCCGGAGTCAGAGTAGGCCTCGATGCGCAGATGACCCTGTCGTCGATATAGTAGACCTTTCCTAGGAGCTCTCTTGATATACGCCAGAATCCTGTAGACTCCCTCAAGATGGATAGAACGGGGGGCCTGCATGAACTGGCTCAACACGCTAACCGCATAGGAGATGTCCGGGCGAGTCATCGTGAGGAAAATCAGCTTCCCCACAAGTCGATGATAGAGTCATGTGTCCTCAAGAAGTGTCGTGGCATTGTTCCACCAGTCAACATTCAAATCCATAGGCGAAGAGGCCGGCTTGCACCCCAACATCCCTGTCTCCTCCAGTAGGTCAAGTGCGTACTTCCGTTGGCAGATGGCCATCTGCCCCTGACGATAAGCAATCTCAAGTCCGAGGAAGTACCTGGGTGGAGACAGATCCCGTGTCACGAAGTGCTGAGACAGATGCGCCTTGGTTGCAGCAACCGCGGCTTCATCACTACCAGTAATGATGATGTCATCGACATATACGGCTAGGACAACACATCCATGCGGGGTGCGTTTCCGCATAACGGTAGGATCTGAGACGGTGGAGACGAAGCCATAAGAGAAAAGTAGCTGGGAGAACTTGTGGAACCATGCGCGAGGGCTTTGCTTCAAACCATAGATGGCCTTCTTGAGGAGACATACCTCAGACGACTCCCCCTGAGCAACATACCCAGGAGGTTGCTCCATGAACACCTGCTCGTCCAAGTCTCCGTAAAGAAAGGCATTGGAGACATCCAGCTGATGGAGAGGCCAGGACTGATCCAGAGCGATGGAGAAGAGAACACGAATAGAGCTGAGGCGCGCCACAGGAGAGAACGTCTCATGATAGTCAAGACCATAAGCCTGAGAGAAGCCGCGAGCCACGAGGCGCGCCTTGTAGCGAGCGATGGAGCCATCCGGATTGTACTTGAGGGAGTACACCCACTTGCAGGAGACGACATTGGCATCAGTAGGACGAGGAACCAATGTCCAGGTCTCCCGCTGGATGAAGGCAGCATACTCCGCGTCCATCGCCGCTTTCCACGCCGGAACCTGCAAAGCCTCTACATACGACTTGGGAATCGACTCAGTTAGGACGGCAAGGGCAAAGGACTGGTAGGAGGGAGAGAGGCGGGCCGGGGAGACATGGTTTGAAATGGGATGCTGCGTGCACTGCCGAGTGCCCTTGCGATGGGCAATAGGGATGTCGAGATCGGAGCGTGGGAGAGGAGAAGGAGGCGGTGGTGGAGGCGAGGAAACCGGAGGCGATGGGGGCAATGGAGATGACAGGGAAGGTGGAGATGGTTTTGATGATAGGTCGGAGGGTAGTGGTGCAGGGGTGGAGGACGTAGCGGGCAGAGGCGCCGAGAGGGAAGGAGGAAGGGCGGGAATAATGGTGTCGGATACAGGAAGGGAAGAGGGTAAGGAAGATAGTGCGGGCGAGGAGATGTCACCATTAGACTGAGTAGGGGCAAAGTAGGGCACGTCCTCATGAAACGTCACATCAGCAGAGGTAACATAGTGGTGGCGATCGGGAAAGTACACGCGATATCCCTTCTGAGTCCGAGCGTATCCGACAAACACACCTTTTTGCGCGCGAGGAGCCAGCTTGGAGAGTCCCGGCGTATGATCCTGAACAAATGCCGTGCAGCCGAACACCCTCGGGGGTAGAGAGAAGAGATCGACCTCGGGTGTCAGTCTCTGAATGGGAATGTCACCCCCGAGAGCAGCAGAGGGAAGTCGGTTCACCAAGTAAGTGGCGGTCAGTACTGCATCAGACCAGAGGTACTGAGGCACCTTCATAGTAAGTAGCAATGTGCGTACCATTTCCAGGAGGTGCCGATGCTTTCATTCTGCGACTCCATTCTGCTGCGAGGTGTACGGGCAGGTAGTCTGATGAACTATGCCGTGGGTTAGGCAGAGCTCCTCAATCGCCTTCTGAGTGAACTCAAGCGCATTGTCCGTGCGGAGGACTTTCACCTTCGTGTCATACTGGGTAATGATCTCAATGAGGAAGTGCTGGACACGAGAGAGAACCTCCTTCCGACTCTTTAGAATGTATGTCCAACTCGCCCGTGTGTAATCATCGACAAACACAATGTAGTATCTCCCTCCGGTTGGGGATGGAGCCTGTGCGGGGCCCCAGACATCACAGTGGACCAAATCGAACGGACGATGGGAGGGTGGTCCCGTGCGCGATGGATATGATGAGCGATGGTGCTTCCCTAGTTCGCAAGACTCACAATGAAAATCAGATAAGTGTAACCATGGTAAGGTTTCTTTGAGCTTTCCAAAACTGGGATGCCCCAACCAGCAGTGCCACAAAAAGGAGTCATTAAGAGAACTAGAAGAAGCAGAAAGTGCAAAAAGGGCTTGAAGTCCCGAAGAGGGAGAGTCAGCCACCAGTTCGTAGATGCCGCGTCCATTCTCACGGCCCAGTCCAATCCTCTGGCCCGAACCGAGATCCTGGAAGATGCAGTGATGAGGAAAGAAGAATACACCACAGTGGAGTGCCTTAGTGATCGCACTGATGGACAGCAGGTTCGTAGGGAAGTCAGGGATATACAGGACATTCTGCAAAGGGAAGAGGTGGCATGGGACCGGCCAGATCCAAGGACGAGACAAGATCGTCCATCAGCAATACGGACATCAGGAAGGGAGGTTTCGGGACGATAGGAGGTGAGGATAGATGGGGAACCGGTCATATGGGAGGATGCCCCTGAGTCAATAACCCAAGAAGTATTTAGAGGAGCAGGGACAGATGGCGTACCTGGAAAGGATCCACGTCCCCCGGCATATGAGGCTAAGCTGCTAGCCAGTGACGCGAGGCTGGCGGAGGGCGCCGGGGTCGGATAGGGTGATGAGGCCCGTGACGCTTGAATGTAGGCCAGCTCCGAGGGAGATAGTGCGAGGCTGACCGTACCCGCAGCCGAGGAAGTGGTCGAGGAGGATCCGCCAGCGCTAGATGAGGTCGGAGATGCCTTACCTCCAGTGGCAACCAGAGCCCAAGAGGGCTTCCCAAACTCCTTCCAGCACTTCTCAGATGGATGAGACTGTTTCCCGCAATATTTGCAGGGTGGATAGGAGTTCCGGGTCTTCCCGGATGTCGCGCCCTTCCCGGATGCCTTGGGAGCTCCTCCTGATGCAATGAGAGCCGAGGTCTCACTGGGCTGCGCTGTCAGGGAAGGGGGCAGACTGTCCTGCACTCGAAGTGCGGCTGCGAAAATCTCCTCTGTGGGCAATACTCGGGGTCCACCAAGTACCTGTCCTCGAATATCATATCGGCCAGCTCTGGACGTAATCCGCTGAGAAATGCTCCAGCTCGTAGCTCGTCGCGGTAGCGAGTCAATACATCGAGGTCCAGAATCAAAGGCTGATAGACGTCGAGATTAGTGAAGATGGCCTCGAATGCCCCGTAATAGCTCTGTAGGCTCCGGGTCCCCTGGCGACAAGCAAATAGCTCCTCATACAGACGATTGGTCCTGCTCACGTTGCTCTTGTTGGCGTACATCGTCTCCAACTTGAGCCACAGAGCCTGGGCAGGACGAGTCATACTGAGTGGCTCCATGATATGAGTCACCACACTCAAAATAAGCCATGAACATACTGCGGACTCCAGCCTGCTCCACTCCGGGTACTCTGGATCCGATTCCTCGGGAGGAGGATCGGTTAGATGATGCCGAAGGCTGTGAGCGTTGAGGAACTCTAGGAAGGCGCCCCTCCATGGTCCATAGTTTGACCCGTCGAAGACATATGCTGGCTTGGTGAGAGCGGTCACGATGGAGTGCTTCCCTGGATGAGGAGGCGGGCCCGATGACGACTACGTGGCCACGGAGGAGGATGAGATCGCGGTTGACTCGGCCATATTGGCTGATCGGCGAGGGGAGAGAAGATAAGAGGGTTGACCAGCAAGTCAACTCCCACCAGAGAAGGAACCGACGGCGGCTGGAAGTGAACCGGCGGCAGCAGATGAACCAGCGACGGCAGCGATGGACCGGCGGCGAAGACGATGCAGATACCGGCGAAGGCGATGCAGATACCGGAGACGATGCACCAAGTAGGACGCAGAGACGATGCAGATACCAGCGGAGATAGGCGACGCTGCAGGAACCGGCGCTGCAGATTGGCGGCGCTGCAGATGGCGGCGCTGCAGATGGGCGGCGGAGACGATGGACGGCGCTGTAGATGGCGGAGGAGATGATGCAGGAGCCGCCGGCGATGATCGATCCTCTCTCAATCAGCTCTGATACCAAGTTGATTGAGAGAGAGGGGGATCGAAGAGATAGAGAGAGAACCCGATGGAAAATGCCTTAACGGCTAGGGTTTCTCTATGATCTGTCCTCCCCATAACGTGGGGAGGTACTTATAGGGATTACATAATAGTGGGGGGAGCCCACTAGAGAGAGAGAGAGGAGAGAGTGAGGAGAGAGAAAACTCTAACACTAATACTCTAAAAATTATAATTGAAAAGGACATTCCAGTGGAACATGAATCTAGATAAAGAGTTAAATATTTTTATTTATGAATCAATGGTGCCCTCGAAATGACTACAATTTTTGTGTATTTGTTTTCTGTGATATCCTTATATAATCATGATATATTTCAGGGGATTAATGTTGCCAATGTGCGATAAGAAAGTATTTATCATATCTTGATTGACTTGAGCATCCATAAAATATACTATTTTTTCATGAAACTTTACTACATACACCAGGTGGTTAGTGCATTGAACTTTGAAGTCCAATAAAAAGGTAACACACTCTTGGGAGCTGAGTAGGCAGATAATAAATAGAAAAGTAAAATACATTTATTCATCTTTATCATTTTTTTTGCTTAACGCACTCCAATAAAATTGATGAAAATTTTATACTATTTTAAAATATATTTATGAACATTCTTAAATTTTTATCTAATCAGTTATTTCTAATTTCAGTGTTTTATTATATTTCTTTAAGTCTCATATATTATAGTTTTAATTATTTTTGGATTTCATCACATAACATCTATAGCTTTGTTGTTAAATTATTTGTTCTCATTTTATCTAATAATGAATGTGTCAAAGTACAGTTAGTAATGAACTTTGGATATAATTGTCAAAGATATATTACGAAATATTCTCCATAACGGTGATAAAATGTTTTTCACTTAAAATATTTCATTTAATGAAACTTTGTTCTCTTTTCTGGATTGGGGTGTTATTATAGTTTAACATAATATAAAATTGAACACTTCTCCCTAGTTGAAAGTTTTTTTAATCAAAAAATAAAATCAAATTAGAAATATTGAATCGTTGATCAGAAATTGTGATAAAGATATCTTACATTATTATCAAAATTAAACATCATACATGTGCACCATGTACAAAATTCTCAATGTGAACACAATTCATATGTTTATAAATGTATCCAAAAGTGGATTAAATTTTTTTCTAATCAATTAATTTTTTTTAAATTACTGATGTTGAATCAAGACAAAAACTATATACCAGAAGATGGTTCAATTTTTTTCTGAAAAGGCTAAATTAGAAATATTAAATTGAAAGAAGTTTCATTCATTTCCATCATGAGGTCTTATGTGACTTATTTTTAAAAAATAAATATTTTATAAATATAAATTTTAAATATTCTTATTTATTTCATCACTTAAATCTAATTTTAAAAATAAAAAATATAACATGAAATGATTTTATTTCTATTCAGTAAATAAAAAATGATTAATATGTGTAATGTTAAATGCACCATTGAGATCTTTAGTAAACTATATAATTTTTAATGAGGTAGTGCGTTGAGAAAATCTTTCTTCATTGAAACTTTTAGTTAAAGAAATTAATAAGCATGACATCAATAAGAACAAAAGAATCTTTTTATGTATGACTGGAAAATATGATAATTTGTCATTAAGTCTAGGTATTTATGAAGAAAATACTTTTTGTTTGCCACGGTTGATACTTATTGGATATTATGGAATGATATGTTCATCGTGGAATAATTGTTTCTTATTATAAATTTTTTCCTGAAACCTTCCTCATTCCATTTATTCAGTATTATGTTGTCATTGGGTTTTGATTAGTTCTATTATATGGTATCATTTTTGTGAATTTCTAGGTCAGCATAATGCATTGTTGGAACTTACTAGAATGCCAAGTAACTTCATATTCAATAATTTTATTCACAGCTGAACATGAGGGAATTTTATTTTCAACTATACGCTCGATTTGTTTCTCTAAAGATAAAGAAACTCTGGATATTCCTTTATCCAGGCACCTACATTCCAAAAAAATAGAATATATACAAAAATATTTGAATAATCACACATGAATCCAAAAGGTAACATAGAACCTGATGAAGCAAAATGTGTAGAGAGTGAAGCAAAAGGTTACATCGATGCAATGTGCATCAATGAACCATGCAGATGTGCTTTTAGTGCGGAACATACTTGGTAGCTTACATGTCATTTTCTCCTAAACTGACCACAAAGTTATAAGACTAATTTTGCTATAGGAAAGTTAAAATTGCAAAGCATGCCCCGAAATCCAGAAAGTTTGGCTCTGCTAGAAGAATCTTTGGCATTAATCCATAGAACGAGTTACTAAATCCATTAAACCCTTAAGTACACGATACCTCTTGAAGTAGGGAGAATTCAAATGGAAGAAATGTGTTGAAAGAAATGAAATTTTAAATTATATCCTGAAGGGTTACATCGCATGGTTTTATGGAGGAATGGGACTTTCTGGTACAAGTTGAGAAAAAACTCAAATAACTAGTATGGAACTATAAAGGAATGTATGTTTCGCACATCAGACATGAGGAAAGATGTCATAATAGAGTTGATAAATTCGACGTTTGATTATCATCATCTTTAGCAAAACGTGTTTCAAACTGATCTAACACCTCTCACAAATCCTGTTGCAAAATAGATAATTGATAACATGAGACAGAAAAAATGCATGAACAATGGAAGTTCCTTTGCAGGGCTTTATCTTAATTTAGAGGTGGTTGCTCCCTACAAGATTCAGTTCAAATATACTAATGATCTGGATCTCAACGGGAAAATAATGCAAAGTATATTGCTCACGACAACGACACTAATGATCTGCATCTCAACGGGAAAAGAATGAAAAGTATATTGCTCACGACATCGGCCACCACGTTATTTATTTAACTGTCTTCGTAAACATTTACACATAACGATATCTGCCGATGGAGGAAAATTACAGGGATATTCAGGGCAAATACAAGAGGCCCGTTCTCAAGAAACGAAGAGCTCTGCCTTGCCGTCGATGAAGAGGCTCATAAACTCCTCCCCATCAATAGTCTCCTTCTCGATGAGGAGCTGTGCTAGCTTGTGAAGTATGTCAATCTGAGAAGTGATGATGTGCTTGGCACGCGCGTAGGCTGTCTCCACAAGCTCTCGCACCTCGGCGTCGACAACGTCCGCAGTCGCCATGGAATAGTCCTTCTGAGACGACATCTGCGTAGAAATTTAGAGCACCAGGGCGTCACAAAATGCTGAACAAAGGAGAAATCAATGTTCTTTAAGTACTACCTGCTGTCCCAGAAATGGGTTTCCTCCTGGGCCGCCAATGGCGACCTGGCCAATCTTCTTGCTGAAGCCAAACCTCTCCACCATCTGTCTTGCCACCCTCGAGACTTGCATGAAGTCGTTCGAAGCACCTGTGGTGACGTTCTCCAGGCCGAATATTACCTCCTCAGCCACTCTGAAATTCACGTTGGCGCATTTTCAGTAATTTCCCTGGTTTCCTGATAAAAATCTACACCTTGGACTGTGTTAAGAAAAAAAAGGTATCTCCCTTTCTATCAGCTATAGCTTTTTATCGAAACAGATGGCCTGTTGTCATGGTTTATAGAGAGAAAGCTACAGCTTAGACTGTGTTTGTAAACAAAATAGATCTCTTGCTATCATCTATAGCTTTTGATCTTAAGATATGGCTGGTCGTCATGGTTTCAAGAGAGAAAGCTACAGCTAGGACTGTGTTGAGAAATAAAGTAGCTTTCCTTGATATCAGCTATGGCTTTTGATCCTAAGGGATGGCTGGTTGTCATGGCTTCTAGAGAGAAAGCTATAGCTTGAACTATGTTAAGAAATAAAGTAGCTTTCCTTAATTATCAGCTATGGCTTTTGATCCTAAGGCATGGCTAGTTGTCATGGCTTCTAGAGAGAAAGCTATAGCTTGAACTGCGTTAAGAATAAATTAGCTTTCCTTGATATCAGCGATGTCTTTCGATCCGTAGACATAGCTCGTTGTCATAATTTCTAGAGATAAAGCTATAGCCTGGACTGTGTTAAGAAATACAGTAGCGTCCTTGCTATCGTCTATAGCTTTTGATCCTAAGATGTACTCGGTAGTCATGGATTCCAGAGAGAAAGCTATAGTTTTGGACTGTGTTAAGAAATAAAGTAGCGGCCTAGGTATCAGCTCTAGCTTTTGGTTTTAACATAAGGCTGGTTGCCATGGTTTAGAACCTGACCTTCCACCGAGGGCCACGGCCATTTGGTTCTCCAGGTAGCTGCGGCTGTAGAGCCCGGACTCAAGCCTCTCCTCGCTGGGGGCGAAAAAGGTAAGCCCGCCGGCCTGCCCGCGAGGGATGATGGAGATCTTGGCAACAGGGTCGTACTCCGGCATGAGCGCTCCAACGAGAGCATGCCCTGCCTCTGCAATTCCACAAGGAGTATTCCGGTGAAGGGTGTTCGAATTGGAATGCTTACCACTGTGCTAAAAGCGAAAGCTCATAGCAAGTACGTTACTTCTCTTCTCAACATAGAGGAATGAATACCGTGATAGGCGACGAGCTTCTTCTTCTCCTCCGAGACGACGGCGTTCTTCTTTTCTGGGCCGGCGATGATCCTCTCCAGGGCGTCGGATATCTCATCCTTGCTGATTTCCTTCAGGTCCCGTCTCGCCGCGAGGATCGCCGCCTCGTTCATCAGGTTCTGCAGGTCAGCGCCGGTGAATCCTGGCGTCCTCCTTGCGATCTTCTCAAAGTCCACATCCTTGGCCAGTGCCTTCCCTCTGGAGTGCACCTGCGCAGACCCATCTCGGAAACTTCAACTTAGGTGAATAGATGATATATTGATCTATTGATATATATATATATAGAGAGAGAGAGAGTACAGTAGAGAAGGAGAGAGTGAACATAGAGAAATGAAGAGAGAGACGAGTTGAGTAGAGAAGAATAGAGAAAGAGTTGACTTGAGAAGAAGAGAGAGGGGACTTGAGTAGAGAAGGATAGAAGAGAGAGAGGGCCCGAGTAGAGAAGGATAGAAAAGAGAGAGGACTTGAGTAGAGAAGGATAGAAGGGAGAGAGGGATTGAGTAGAGAAGGATAGAAGAGAGAGAGAGGACTTGAGTAGAGAAGGATACAAGAGAGAGCGGACTTGAGTACTTGAGTAGAGGAAGAAAGAGACTACAAAGAATAAGAGATAAAGAGAGCACGCAGAGAGTATGAGAGGCAGAGCGAGAGCGAAGTGGAGGGAGGAGATGGAAAAGAGAGAGACAGATAGAGGAGTGGAGCAGAGAAGTAGAGAGAGAGAGAGGAGTTGAGCAGAAAAGAAGAGAGAGAGTATTTGAGCAGAGACGAAGAGAGAGAGGGAGA
The DNA here is from genome assembly GCF_029677425.1 of Wolffia australiana. NCBI lineage: Eukaryota > Viridiplantae > Streptophyta > Magnoliopsida > Alismatales > Araceae > Wolffia > Wolffia australiana. Next base: position 5,823,667 of record NC_135852.1, on the reverse strand, counting down.
GAGACAGACAGAGAGGACACCGTAAAGAAGTTAAACAGAGCGAGAGATAGTAGAGTACAGGAGAAGGGAGAGAGAGGGAGGGAGAGAGAATAGTAAAGAAGATTAGAAACAGAGTGAGAGAAGGGTAGAGGAGAAGAGAGAGCGAGAGAGACAGAGACGAAGTGCAGTAAAGAAGATGAGAAACAGAGAGGCAACAAAAAGAGAGAAAGTGATAGAGAGAGAGAGAGAGAGAGAGAGAGAGAGAGAGAGAGAGAGAGAGAGGACCTGGAGAATCTTCACTCTGCCGGCGACGTCGGGGCGATCAACGGTGACCTGCCTGTCGAACCTACCGGGGCGAAGGAGGGCAGAATCAAGAACATCAGGCCGGTTGGTAGCGGCGAGGACGATGACACCCGTATTCCCAGAGAACCCATCCATCTCCGTAAGAAGCTGATTAATCGTCTGCTCTCTCTCATCATTCCCCCCGCCAAGCCCCGCACCCCTCTGCCTCCCAACCGCGTCAATCTCATCGATAAAAACAATGCAAGGAGCCTTGGCCTTCGCCTTCTCGAATAAATCCCTGACCCTGGAAGCCCCCACGCCAACAAATAACTCCACGAACTCTGAAGCAGCGCAAGAGAAGAAGGGCACCCCGGCCTCTCCAGCCACGGCCCGAGCCAGAAGCGTCTTCCCCGTGCCAGGCGGACCGACCAGCAAACACCCCTTTGGAATCTTCGCTCCGAGAGCAGTGTACTTATCCGGGTTCTTCAAGAAGTCCACCACTTCCTGCAGCTCAAGCTTGGCTTGATCGGCTCCCGCGACGTCAGTGAAGGTGACCCCCGTCTCGGGCACCTCTTGGAACTTGGACTTGGACCGGCCGAAGTCCATGGGTCCGCCGCCGAGTCCACCTGGCCCGCCCGGCCCCGCGCCGCCCTGGCCTCGCCGGAAGAGGAGGAACAGCCCGGAGAAGGCGAGGACGGGGAAGAGAAGGTTGCCGATGAAAGCCAGGAGGTTGTTCCCTTGCTCACCTTCAGACACGGAGATGTCGACTCCGCTCATGGCGAGGATGTCTACCAGGTCGGGGTCGTTGGGCACGACGACGGAGGCGCGCCGCCCGTCGACGGCGGTCAGCTGCAAAACGCTGCCGTCCTTGCTGAAGCGCACCCGCTCGATCTTTCCCTTCTTCACCGCGTTGAGGAACTCGCTGTATCGCCATTGGGAGCTCTCGGGGAGGTCCACGGCGTTGGCCTGCGGCTTGGGCGCGGTTTGAATGGCCTGCGAGAAGGGATTGTTAGCTTGCACGGTGGCCGCGGCCTCGACCGGTGGCGGCGGTGGTGGTGCGGTGTCGATGGCGAAGGCGGGGGAAGAGGACACGGCGGAGAAGAAGATCGCTGCCATGGCCGCGTTCTGGGCCGGGGAAGAAGAAGAAGAAGAAGACGGGAGGAGGAGAGATCGGATAGGCTTAGGCAGGAAACGGAATCGCCGAGTGGAGCCGCCGTTGAAGCGGAGAAGGGTCGGTGAAGGGAGGGATGGCAGCGCCGCCGGCTTTCTGCCGCCGTAGATCGTCGGCGCCGCCGCGATGGTGTGGCTCGTCGACGCCATGGATTTTTGTGAGAAATCTTGTTGTGATTTTTTCTGCGGGGTGTTGGGAAGGAGTAGAACTTGGGTGGGAGTGGGGCCTGGTGTTCTAGGTCCTGGTTATCTCTTCTCCTACGTGGTGCAACGTTGCCCGGATAATCTGTACCGCCATTGGAGGGGAAGAATCTTGTTGGATATTATGGGAGAAAGTTCTGGACGGGATGAAGTGTCCTGGACCGGTGGGCCTGGTCCCGTTTTGGACTGGGTTCTGTAGACCCACTTAATAACGGACCAAATCTTATTCCAAATAAACAGTAAGTGCTGCACGGTACAACCATGAGGAATATCTGTACAGATGGGAAATGAGATCTGAGGTGTAGATGACTGCTGGGTTTTGCAACGGTGTATAGAGTACTGAGTTTATGTTAATGGTTTTGATTGATCAGTAGTCTGTATTTAGATGTCATCGTATGGTTGGTTTTATAATTGGCTGATGAAACTTGACCTATCTCAGATCATTATGGCGATGCCTCAAACAGAGCAGATGAGCAACACATTATATAAACTAATGTTTTTTTGAATTAGTTGGGCTTCGTGGATTATTTGGGGCAGTGTATAACTGATTAAAAGAATTCGAGTTATTTTGTAGAGTAAAGCTCTGACATGTGTTACGTATAAGAGCTAAATATTTTACTTACATGGTTTTGTGCAAATAAGAGTTAAAGCATGAAAAAACCGAATTTTAATGCCCACTTGTTGGCAATTTTATATTGATTTAGAATGAAACAATCACGTTACTAGTTTTTGGGCTTTCAATCAAAACGGGATTAAAATCTAGAACTAAGAAAAAAACTGTCCACATTAAATGATGTGTCAACTATATATTTTTCAACATAAAGAAACAACTAATCTTTTAATGGAAATATATGTGGCTGACAAGCCAATCACGCATCTGATATCATGTTCAGTGTTCATCAATGCAATATATATCAACAATAATGACCGTATGATGCTTATAATGAACCCAATGAAAACATGATCTGACTAAGAAAATTATGATGAGATCACTACCTTTTAAGCAGGTTTTCTAGCTATTCCTATTCCAAGGACATTCAAGAAGGGCATTGAAATATTCACTCATGTGAGAAGTATGGTTGATCTCATAGTCATTAATATGGAGATAATAAGAAATATAGTGGGTGTTATTTAGCATACTGATTTAAGTGAATCTTCATCTCCATTTATTTTGTCACCCGCTCATTTTCATTTTATATTCTGAAATAATTGGATAGTGTTTACGTTGCTCCTAAACACTCATAAAATCACATATCATTCATCGTAACCACTACATGCCTTGTCAGGACGCAAAGCTGGCACTTTCCTCCCCTGTCGCCCACCTAACAGTGTTTCAAGCAAGCTTTCTTCGTCTGATTAAAATCAGAACCTAAATCTATGAATAATATTATACTACATTGTCAATCAGGTTGATTCATATTATGGTTGTTTTAGTAGTCCTTTGACCTAAGACACTTATGATGTCTTGTGGATGAATGGTTGTACTTTGATTATGACCTACAAGTTCCTTAGCATGGAATTCCAACTTGTCTTAACTAGGGTCCACAGAGAATTTCACAAAGATAGTTGAGTCCTTAAAATGGGATCTCTTTCCCCCATTGTAAGATGAGACAACCTAATGAAGATGATGTAATGAAGTCCTTTGCCACAACAATGGAGCACCAAGGGAGATCCCATCTTGACCACTTAATCGCTTTCATGTATTTATTGCTTTAGTTAAGCTAAGACATCTGTGAATCCCTTCATTAGAGACTTCTATGTCTTAGTCAAAACATAGCCATCCATGCAAAAGATATCCTTTATTTCTCAGGTCAAGAAAGCACATATACAAGTGTGACATGAATCAACCTGGTTGACATTTAGGTATAATGTCATTCAAGCATTCGTTCGGATCAATTTTGCAAACATCTTCTATAAGAGAACCCATCGTTTGTCTTGGTGCCCCTACTTTTTGGTTATGTTGCTTTGATTGAATGCTAGAGAATTTTTTTTCTTGCACCAAATGCTATGGATCTCTAAAGTGCAACACATGAAGTGTACATTGTTGGGGGCTTGTTTCACCCTTGCCTTGCTCTCTTGGAAATTCTTCTGAAGCCGTTCATGTTGCTATTCCCTAGAAGTATCCATGAAATCAATGTGCTCTAGAATTTTCACTTCTCCTTCCCCAAATATTGTTTTAAAACACTTGTAGAACTTTTCATCATGAAGAGACTCTTCTTGGATGAATGGAGAATCTGAGGAAGAAGAAAGTGGGGGTTCCCAGCTATATCTTCATGGGGTTCCTGAAGAAGAAAGTGTCCCTACCTCATTTATACTTTACTTAAAATTTTTCACAAAACTTAATTAAGTAAACGTATTTCCACCAATGACCCATAATCTTATGTGTGTGACCCTCTAGGCCAATGTAACATTCTAGTTAATAAATTTAGTTACCCAACAAAAATTATCGAAGACCCCTATTAATTAACTATATCATCATATAGATTAACTAAGAATTTATTGAACCCAATAGATAGGTTAAGTTTCCAAGTCGTGGAATGACAAGCTACACCGTACATTCGAAAAGATACAAAATAGTATTTGAACTCTTTCATCGAACAATTACCATTATCGCTTGATGTATATGTATAATCCTTCATCTACGTGAGACTCTCAAATGATTTAGTCTTAGGTTAATGTTTAAAACCTAATCATCATTCAGTTAGACTTGATGCGTGATAAACGCAAAATTAGGATAAAAACACATTGTTATGAAGTTTAGTTTAATTAATAAAAAATTTAACTTTATTAGTAAAATAATTTTATTATTTAGTCAATAAATATGGTTTCTCTCCACAAGGAACGAATGTTAGGGAAGGAACTCTCTCAATGGAGTGAATTCAAGAAGGTGAGAAGAGTTACATATAGCGTACGAGGTAGTGATTGGGTAATAGTAATAAAAATAGAGGAAGTAGTAGTTTAAGATGATAGAAGAGTATTGTGCTAGTATTACTACTTTATCATTGAGCAGGATGAGAGGATCAAGGTAAACGTGAATGGATGCCTGAGAGGAGGTTAGAGTAAATGACAAGAAGTAATAGCTTTAGGGATTAATAATTTGGGTTTACTAACTTAGGGTTTTATAGAATATTGGATTATGGAGAGATGAGAAGGGACGAAGATGATGGTGTAAGATGTGGTAGTAGGGGTAGTGAGAATGAGATAGATTGATGATTAAAATGGGGGAGATAGTGAAATATATTTTCTTAAATGAAAGGAGAGAGGTTGGTGATGAGACGTAACGGTGTAGGGGACACGTGAAATGAATGGTAGATGAAGATAGATAATAATGATAATGAGTGAGGATGGAAGTGGATGAGTATCGGTGATGGATGATGATGATAACTGAACTACCTAAATGTGTTGAAGAAGAGTCAATGTAAGGCAAGAGATTAATCTTAGATCCCTGTATTCCATCTGGATTGAGGCATCTTCCTGATGAAGATCAACCTCCCCACTTTTGTGTTGAACCTCTCCAAGCACTAGAGGCACCAAGACACCCTTGCTGCACCTTCAAAACTTCACTTTCTTTCAATCTGCCTCTCTAGGAGGGAGTGAGCTCGAAGATTTTTTTCTCAAAGGTCATGGGATTTATAATAGATCAAGCCATATGAATGGATAGAGGACATAAAGTCAAAGCTACCATTAAAATTTCAGCTCAACCAGAGTTTTGAATCCTCAGATATCAAGCTCGGAAGTTGGATGATTCCTAGTTGATTTAATCATAATATTTTTCTCTCCTTATCCTCGTCAGCACCACATATCATTCCATTAGAGTTTTCTCTCATTGTTAAAGGTAATGTGATGATTATTTGATATTTTTCCTCATCATACGCAATGGACAGCTCTCGTTGCGCCATGTATCAACATGGGAAGATGACAAAAAAGAATAATAACAGAATATTATTTAAATATCTTTAATAATAACTATGTCACAGCTGACGTGGTGGGCATCACCTCCAACACATTCCCTTTATAATCTAATAAAAATGTGGCACATACGCGCCACGTGTACATATCCACGCCACATTTAGAAGCGCCGCCATGTGTCATGGGACACGTCGATGCAAACACAAATGTTGACTGGTCAGGGTAAAAAAATTCAAAGCTTGAAAAGTTGAGCCTCACTCTCTGTGTGGCATTTATTGCAAGAAAAAGGGGTCCTTTAGTATTCATCCAGCGTAAATAAAAAATTTCTCCCATCAAAACCTCTCTCTCTATTGAATGTTTCTTCCTTGTCTACTCACCCTGATAGTTCTCTATAAAAGAAGGGAGATGTGGATTGAGAAAGACCTAGGGAGTGGGGAAAGAATGGAAGGCAGAGAAGGATAATTGATTACCAGAAGTTTGAAAGCTCCTTATGTAGGTATTCAATATAACCATCAACATAAATTTACTACTTTGACTATGACATTGACTAGTCAACCTAACTAGACTGGGACTGATTTGGATCAGAATGGGACGAAATAAGAATGGACTGGAACTGGACAAAATTTTAGTTAAGGATTAGGTCTTTGCTAAAAATCCAGACCGGGCCGAGGCAGTCAAACTCTAATTATGATCTCATCACAAGTCTCTACGTGATCTCACGTATTCATGGACTTCATCGTTAACATCACATTAGAATAATAATGAATAAATCATTATGTTAGTTTAGGTGGAAAAGGAATAACCTAAGAGAGGGGGTGAATTAGGTTCTCTATTTGTATTATATTTTTATTTTAATTAGCCTAGGATTTATCTACCTAAGAAATGAGGTAGGGGAAATGAGAGAGATAGTTTTTTTTAGACAACTTAGGCTAATCCTTAATGTTGTTCGAGGGTATCCATCCCGAGATGATGATGTGGCCTAACCAAGTTTGTGTTAATGCTCCCCAAGCAAATCACTTGGAAATAGAGCTGAACAAGAATACCAAGAAAAAATAAAAAGTCGATGAAGCTTTGTCATCCTCAACCCTAAAATCCTTCTTCTTATGTCCCCCAAAGCCTTAACCTGAGTGAGCACAAAGATCTAGAAAAAACAACGTATTCTCCTCAACAGCACTTAGTATTGATGGGTACTCAAAATAGTATTCACGACAATGATCAATTTTAAGTATTTCAACAAGAAAAATTTTATGTCAAAATTTTATCAATTCAAAGATAAAAAATCATAAATATAATTATGACTTTCCTTCAGTAATACCTCCTTGTTTGTGGTCTTTCTTTCATCAGTCCTCTTCTCCTCCAAGTTTTTCTTTGGATAAAATTCTCGATTCACATTTGATTTTTGATGCTTAAAACTCCAATATATTTTTCAATCCTGCACCAAATGCAATGATTCTACCTGGAAAATTTTCGTAAGATAATTTTGTACAATTGTTTTTTTCACAGTAAGTATTCAAAAATAAATCAGAGAAATCTCCAGAGATAAATCTTTCAACGCCCATTGTTTACTGCTCAATTCCTCCGTGTCCAACTTTAAATCCTTGCAACTCTTTCCAAACTCAACAAATGATGCGATTCAAATTTATTTGGTTTCTTATGGATGTTAGCAGAAATTCATGTGTTGAAAAAAGCTCCAAATCAGTATAAAAAATATTCTAAATATTATAAACTTATCACAAGGATGTGCAAAGTTTGGATCCCAGCCTTCTTTTCTTTGAATCTTGAAATGCCCTGCACCAAAAACCACGATTCCAAGTTCTATGAACTTGGATTGATGTTAGAAACAAATAACCTCTTCAAAGAATGCTTAAAAACTGCTTGAAAATTGCTCCAGGAATTGAGAGATCTCTCTAACATTTAGATTGCGATTTTGAAAGGGCAAGGAGAAGAGGGGTTTGAAATTAAGGTTCAAAACTATATATATGGACTTGGAAATCCAAAAGGGCATAATGGTAATTTGTCAAAATTCCAATAGTAATATTCATTCATTATGATTAAGCAATATAAAATAATAATCATTTTATTTTTTATTTTTTATTTTTTATATTTATAATTTTTCCATCAATTCAAAAGACCTTTCAAGAGATAAGAGGAAAAACTACTCGCTATGCTAAGGACTTGAGATTTAAAATAATATTTAACTTTTTGATATATTTACCACATCATTTAAATAAAGATATCACCATTGGATAATAATATCTTCATGTAATTAATTTTCATTAAATCATCAATAAATTCAGCCTTAAATACTCAAAGGTAGTAACTAAGATTTTGAACAAGTTATTCAACAAATCAAATGAAGACAAGCTTACACAAATACCTGAACAGTGATAAAAACTATATTTATTTTCATGTCATAAAATTACAAGTCCTAAATACATGATTTGACTTGTTCAGTATATGGTCAAAATAAGTAACCTTTTAATATATCTAAGGCTCTTATTCTATCTCCACATACATCGGTTAACTACTTGACTGAGGGCCTATTGTGCTTTGATCACAACCCATATTGAGACATGCATCACTTTGAACATTCTTCAAAACACACATTAAAGCATTGTGTTAAAAATACCCTTAAAGCTTAATCTTCACATTCCTTCAGTGAACTTAAGAAAAACATGGTTGTGTGATTGGCTTGGCGGCCACATAATATCCACGATCCTCACTTAGAGCCATTTAATCCATCATCCTTATCATATATGTCATATAGTGATATTTTTTCAAGATAGTTCAATCTCCATCTCGAGTATCATTTGAATATGAATAATTAGATCTAGGGTTTGATATTCTTGATCTATTCATGGTTTCTAGTAAGGGCCTAAACATTATCTAAACCTGGTCTCAAACTGGTCATAATCTAGTCATGTTGACTTGTAAAAATATGGCATTGAAAAAGAAGAGAAAAAATAATAAATAAAAGAAGAAACAAAAAGAAGGGAAGAAAAGAAAGTAATAATAAAAGATAAAGAAGAATAAAAAGATAAATTAATAAAAAAAGATGAAATGAAGGTGAAAAAAAGAAGAACAAAAGAAGATGAGGGTGGTGATGGAAATATATGTGGCCAACAAGCCAATCACACATTCAACCTCTCGTTCCATGTTCATTAATAGAACATATTCATTATAATACACGTGTGATGCTTATAATGAAGTCCATGAATACATGATCTGACTTAGTGAATTACGATGATATCGTAATGTGGAGATCATTAGTCATTATGCATGTGTTCTAAATCATCGTATTCAAAGGATACTCAAGAAGGACATAAAAGTATCCACATAGAATAACACTATCTATCCTTATTTATATGATGAGTATGGCCGGTCCCATAGCCATTAGTGTGGAGAGACTAAGGATAGATAATGGGTGATCTTTAGTGGAAAGAGTTCACTGAATTAATCCGTACAAATCTCTGAATGGTATTATACCAAATTGTCAATCAGGTTGATTCATGTCAAGATTGTGTAAGTGGTGCTTAGACCTGAAACACCAAAGAAGTCTTGTGGATAGACAGTTGTACTTTGACTATGGCCAACGAGTCTCTAATCATGGGATTCTAAACGATCTTAGTTCGAGTGCATCAAAGAAGTTCATGAAGACAATTGAGTGGTCAAGATGGGATCGTCCATCCTTGGTAAAAGAGGTGATAGCTCAAGGAAGACGATGCGATGAAGTCCTAGGCCAAGGTAGTGAAATATCAGGAGAAGAGCTCTATGATGATTTCCAAATGCATCTGTACTAGCTCGGATGACCGATTATGGTTTGATATTTAACCATACCCTAAGTCGTCCAAGGAGCGTCAAGTGGATGAGGGACTATACATACACGATAGCATATGACGAACATGTTCCATGAGTGAGTCGGTACACACTCCTTTATATCTTCTAGAGCAAACCCTAAGTTGTCCTAGGAGCGTCAAGTGGATGATGGATTATACATACACAGTAACCAATGATAAACAGGTTCCATGAGTGAGTCGGTACACACTCATTTATATCTTCTAGAGCACAAGGTGTAGCTTGGCACCCCACGTGTTGGAGACTCGACCTATCGATTGGGTTAAATCGATCTGACATTAATTACTCTATATTATGATATATTTATTTAATTTATAAGGCCAATAAAGGTTATCAGGCCCCTAGAATCATTAACTAGACTGATACAGGGGCCTAGAAGGTCACCCACAAATGGTCTTTTGGACGTCGGAAGATATACTTAAGTTTTGGGGGTTTTATAAAAAATACCCACTTAGTATAAATAGGGGAAGGCCCTAAACAAAATTCACCCTAGAAAATATTGTTTAGGGGCTTTTCTTCTTCTTCTCCATTCCCCCCACACCCCCTCTCCACTCCCGATGTGATCGGGACGGTGTAACGACGGTGACGGGGATTGGATGGGGCTCATCAATGAGAAGAAGGAGATCCAATGTGCCGATGACCCCGTAGATATTACTAGAGGCTTCAGACTTGAGCAGCTCCACTCGTCTTTCTCTGGGACCAAATAAATCACAGATGCGACCTGTGCACATGTTCTTCATTTAATGACTTTATCAACGTCATTTTGTTCTGTTACATGTCGTCTGCTACGTGGAATCCTCGTCTTCATCCAGATCTAGTCTGCTAGGACCCAATAGTGTGAACCCTTGATCCATGAACTTTCATTTTTAACTATTTAATTTTCTTTATCAGCACCAATCTTTATCTAAGGTTCCACTTACTCATAATGGGTGCCATACCCTTTGGAGTGTCGACCAAGTTCTAAAATTGGTTGAGGTGAGTGGGCCAAATTTTTGAATCCATATGTTCTTACATATTTCAAAAGTTATAAAGCCTTTCATATGTTAGATATCATGATTAGCTCAAATCATCATGTCCAACATTATGATAAAGTTATCTTATCCTCTCTACCAATCATGTGAACTGATTTGTTATATTTATGAACTAGTTCTGGACTCATTCCTCATTCAATAATGTTATGTTATTTTTGGAACTTGAATTCCTTCCAAGACTACTTTTGCTCCCCCTATCGTCTCATAGAAGATGTCTTCCAGGAAGACAGTCATTTACCAAAAAACAACATTTTTGTTCTATAGGACGATAAAAGTAGTATCCAAATTTTCTAATCAAGATATCCATAAGATGCATACCTCATACTCCGTGACTCTTATCTTATGTGGGTTTAGCCTCCCCTTGCAGGTTAGACTTCCCCTTCTTAAACTTGGGCTTCATTGTCTTTTCAAAACTCTTGTGTAATAAAATTTGCATATATAATAAGTAAAAGAGCTCAGCATACATGCAATTTGAATGAGTGCATGTACTCATGGGTTCGCTAGAAGTCTTAAGTTGCTCATCCTAGATTCCACTATGAACAATAAGTTGTGACTCCAACTCTTTGATGAAGAATTCATCTGAGATCTAGTAGAATGATTTAGTTGATATAGGATGACATTATCCTTCATGAACCATGTGAATTCCATGCCCAATCTTTCTTACACTTAATCTCATCAAAAAGTTTAAATACTCTTTCAGCTATGTTGAAGAGTACATCATGATGTACCAACTCTAAAAGGTCATTGCCATGCTCTCTAGTTCACAAGTTTGGAGACACATGTACTTTACCTATAAGGTATGATCAGTTGATACCATACAAATCAAAATAAATGCAATAAACATGTTTCCTATGCATCTTAAGTTTTATGCCTTTTGCCAATGATATGTATGCCCTTAAATCTGAGCCTTCTTCAACTTACTCAGATCTATCTTGTCGAGGTTCTATGTGTAGTTCTTCTTATAGTGACCTCTCACACCACATTCTGCATTTATCCTTTTATGATAGTGTTATCCTAAGTGCTTTGTACCCATATCATTCTCAAGGAGATGGAACACCTTTTCATTGGTCATACCAAATAAGGTGTCTCGAGATGTTTTCCTTTGAAAGGTCTGCCCTTAAAATTCTTAACCAAGTTAAGTATGAGTTATGAAGGAATTCAATGACGAGGTCAACAATTAATTGAAGGGAGAACTTTCGAGTAGATCTCACCTCCTTGTCACTTCAATCATCTTCATCATATCCTCATATACATACAAGACCCCTCTACCATGTGAGCCATGAATGTATTCTTTAGATTGTTAATCCACAAGTCATATTGTACTCATCAAACGACTCTAGTATAGTATTTCATAGCCCTTGGTTTTATGTATTCATGCTACCTAAATAGTCAATATCTTAATCAGAGTGCCCAACATAGAACCATGTAATAGCAAAATCTTCACTTCAAACTCTTTTCTTGTATCCCATCAAACATAGCTCATGTCAACTTAATATGAGGATCATTTTTAAGGACATTAGCTAATTTTCAAGTTATTGAGCATAGCATTAGTTATCTTGTCAATTATTTGCCTTAAAAATGCAATGTGGTGGACTACTCGATGACACCCCGATCATAATACATATTATTGAGCACCATCTCATGGGACTTGCAACCAACTGTAATCAATAATTCCAGTTTGGTCCCAACATTCATGCGGTCAGAACTATACCCCCATCAACTACAGAGTTTGGCTTGAACAATACCTTCTTTACTTAGCCAAAATAGATTTGTGTGTAATCCTAGAGTACACTGACAAACTCAAAATTAGGGATAAAGATCATGTTGTTGAAAATTTGAGTTTAATCAATAAAATTTATACTCATAAATAATTTAATTAGCTAGTGATGAGTAAGAGTCATCTCCATATGGAACGTATATTAGGGAAAGTATGATCTCAATTAGTTGAAGCGAAGATGAATTATGTATACGTTAGTGAATGTGTGATGAGAATGAACGATAAGATGATAGATGGCTAATTCGGGTTTACTGATTAGGGATTAAGATGGACGAGAATGAGAAGCATGATGGGATCATGATGATAGCATGGTAGGTGGTAGACACGGTGAATGATGTGGTATTGAGATGGGATTATGAGTGGATTAAGGAGAAAGGAATGTTAGCTTAAATGAGAAAAATAGAGGTAGGTGACGAGATCATCATGGTGTAAGAGGGGACATGAAATGGGTGAGAGTGGATGATAAGGGATGATGACAGAGTGGATGAAGGATGGGAATGGATGAAGGTGATAGATTGTGAAGATGATTAAGCTAACTAAATGTGTTGGAGATGATTCAATGTAAGGCCAAAGGCTAACTTTAGATCCCTATATTTTGTTGGGATCACAATAAGAGTTTTGTTTCATCTTGGCATTAATTGCAATGATTGAGATTCTTCCTTGTCATCCACGATCAACGGCTCTCGTCGCACCACGTGTCACCCTGGATAAAAAAAACAAAAATGAGAATAATAACATAGTATTTAAATATACTATGTATTCTTCAGTTAGCAGCTGACGTGGTGCCACATCAGCACATGCCACATCAGTCATTCCCCCTATTTAATCTAATGAAAAAGCTCCAAATAAGCACCATGTGGACATGTGTATGCCACATGGACAGGTGGTGCCATGTGGCACGACAGCTCAGCGGCATTGGAATGTTTGACCATTCCAAGGTGAATGAAAAGAGAAAAGTATCATTTTTTTCATTGTAGTTGCCTCAGCCCTCTCAAGCGTTTATTGAGAAAAAAAGGACGCCTTTTCTGATGGGTTCACATCGCCCTACACAAGAAAAGACAAAAAAGGTGATTTAGTTATCTATTAAGCGCCACTATGGTATCGCGATAGCGATGCCATAACTCTTTTATATGAATGATTAGCTGGTGTCAGTGATTAACTGAGTTAATTATTGGCTGTCTCCAATCATTATCTCTAGCTATCATGTGTCGCCATTCGGCAAATTGAACAGCGACATGTGTCATGATTTTGCAGAACCAAGGGAAGGGTACAGTTCATGATTGTGCTGGCACTTGCACTTGAGGACTTCATCCTCACCTCAGCTTGATATATCTTTTTTTTTAACTCCATTATTTAATATCTTCACTCGTAAACTCGCCCCCGCTCGCTCGTCTTCATCTTAATCTGAACGCTCGTCTTCATCTTCATCTTCACGCTCGTCGCGCCTTTATTTCTTTTTTTTTCTTTTTTTTTTATTTCTTTCGTTCCCGCTCCGTCGCGTCTTCATCTTCACGCTCGTATTCATCCTCATATATTCACCGCTTCCGCGCCTCAATCATCGTTGATTCATTCCTCCGCTCCTAAGCGCGTCGCGCCGTCGAACGTTGATTCATACGAGCGTGAAGATGAAGATTCAAACGTGACTGACGGAGTGCGAAGTAAGCGGATAAAATAACGGGTTTCGTGAGCAAGGTGGGCGCGCCTAAGCAAGCATCTAAGTTTGCCAGGAACCTATAACCGGGGGATCAAACCTGGAACAATCAACTTACAATACCTTGATAAATAAGAAGCCTCCGAAGAAGCTCTTTCATCATCAGCATCTGCTTCATAAGAAGGAAAGCCTCGCTGGCTAAGTTGTAGGCCCCACAGATCAAGAGTGATTCCTCACCTATCCGGGGAACGCTCGAGTATAGATTCCCTATGCTCATGTGAATGGCCGGGGCCGGCCGGCCCGTAGATCTAAAAGTCAAAGTTATTTCAGAACCTGACCGGTCCACGAACAAAACAAAGTCAAAGTAGTAAGATTAGTCATTCTTTGAAAGGGGCCACCTTAAGTTATTACATTCTTCTTCTTCGCTCCATCGCGTCTTCATCTTAATCTTCACGCTCGTCGCTTCGCTCGCTCTGCGATTCTGACTTTTTCCACTTCGCATATTGGCTTTATATTATCTACGGCGTCAACCATCAGTTTGATGACATCGCGTTCAGTTCGAGCTAGGCGATGAAAATTTTTATATAAAATAGCGCGAACTTTCGTTCTTTTACCTTCATGCGAAAGTTTACCAATTTCTTGATCAATTGTTTGTGCTCTCACTCGCGCCGTCGGAACCTTCATCGTTGATTCATCGTTTTTTTATGTGAAAAAAAACATAACCTTTCATTCTTCTTCATCTTCGACTTCCGCTCACTCGCGCTTAAGCCCCCGCTCTCACGCCTCAGAACCTTAATAATTTAGCTCTTGAAAGTTATCCTTCGGATAACTTGTCTTCGTAACCTTTGGTTTGGTATTGTTATCCGAAGGATAAGCTCGGCAGAGGAGTAGAAGCGCTGGTCCCCTCCAGTCTGCGTGCGTGTGCCTGCTGTTACCTACCGTAGGACCTCCGTCCCCGAAGCGAAGAAAGAGGTTTTTCTTTTAATCAGAACAAAGGTTATCTTCAGATAAAGTTATCCTCTCCTGGCCCAGTAGTTCCGCAACTACTACCGTGGGCTTACATATATTCTAAAATTAATATTTAATAAATAAAGGTCCAAAAAATATATACTTTTGTTGACTTAGAAAAATCATATTCTTTCAAAATTAATGTCTACAAATTCCAGAAAAATCATATTCTAACCTAGAAAATTATGTTCATTTAGAATCAGCTTTCAAAAAAATCTATAAAAATACATAAAATTCATAATATCATTATAAAAATGAATTTGATCATTTTAAGCTTGATATCATGCATATATAATTAATTTAATTTAAATAAACATGCAAATATTTGTCATATTAATCTATAAAAAATGCAGGTTATCATATAACCCCCACCAAACTACACAATTCCTCTACCTTGAACTTGTAAGTGAGCCTAGAGTCGACTCCACCAACCCGACTTTAACAGATTTGAATCCTTGGACTATAAAAAAGAAGGACCATACGTTAGGTCATGGCTCTCACAGTACAGTTCAGAGTTTAATTAGAGGGATTTTGATTTGGCTTCTATCATCGTGAGAAGCACTATGTAATACTTCATATCACATGTTTCTTCATCTAAGGTACACAAATGATGCCTATGTCTCCTGTGTGGTGCACGGATATGAATTTATCTTAACTATCAATCATTGTCAAAAGTCTAAGCCCAATATATCTCTACATTAGACAATCATATCCTAGGGATCCTAGTTTATGTCCATCAAGATTTTTCTAGGTTCTTATTCCATCAAATGCAATTTATAATCAAATGAATATGCAATATCAAATCATATTTACTCACATTAAAACATTACTACACGAAAAACATGACAATCATAAAAAAAATCAAGAAACATCCGTTTAAACCACTTAAAATGGTTATAGGAATTTTATTGAATTTAATAATTTAACTCTTAAAAATTCCAAAAACATATACCTTCCCTAAGTTAATGAATTTTAATGGCATCAAATAAAGTCAATTTTAATTTATTTTATTCAAAAAATAAATTTCCTTATTTTTCTGGAATTAGTTTCCATTAAATAATTTAAATTTTGAATTCTTGATCTCAAATAAAGCAAATATATATTTCCAAATTATATTTAGGATTTATTTCACATTAAATAATTTAATTTTAAAATTACTTATTTCTAGAAATCAATAATAAAGATTTCCTGATTTTCCCGGCTACACCACTTAGGGCATGGGGCTCATGTTGCATTGCCAACCTAGCAGCTTGCAAAGGTGGGGCCTGCCATCCAGGCAGCCCACCTTGGTGGCACCTGCCATGCGGGTGAGTCACCTAGGTGGCACTTGCCACACATGCAAGTTATCGAGGTTGCACTTACCGCATGGGCAAGTACCCTATTTGTCCACACATGCAAGTTGCCCCCCATGTGGAACACTTTCTTAGGTGGCATTTGCCACATGGGATAATTGCCTTTTTTGCACCCGCTACATTGGCACTACTAAAAAAGTCTCTTTTGAAACTCTAGATAACTTAGAACGGGAGTGAGGTATTAAGAAAGCGAATTAACAAAAATAAGCGAAAGCATCCTTTTGCACTTCCTTTTTGGTTGATCCAAATGTCATTTTTCGTCCAAATCAAGTCAAAACCTTTCTTGTAACAACTGTTGGGTTCCATGGCATTGTTTTGGATGAAAACTAATAATGATGGGACCGTAATGACATCAACATAATCACTAATGAATCATACAGGCACAAATTACATTTGTGATTTCTATTGGTGCCACTTAGCTTCTTTGGCCCACTGATGTTGAACAGCTCCCTTCATGATAAAAGGGCCCTCTTTCAAGCTCTAGGAAACTTTGAATGGAACTGGGGGGATTTTGGACGGGAAGTAACAAAAATAGTGTAAAAATTTGATTTTGCACTTCCTTTTGGATGATCTGGATGTCATTTTTCATCCAAATCAAGGCAGAACCTAGCTCTTTCCGATGTTTTGATCTAGATGAAAACATATAATGATTCACAATGAAATACTTGAATTGGAATCAAAACAGCCTCAATAAAACCAATAATCAAATCACGTGAGCATTAAACGTGTTTGTGGTTGCTTGGATCCTCGAGTAAGTCTTGATGAGCTGTTCATGTGCGCATTCTCTAGACTCATCCGTGTGGTCCATGGGACATCACCCTCCTCCTTCAGCACGATGAGCTCTATTCACGCTTTGTCACTCTCGTTAGGTCTTCCCAATCGCATTGGGAATGGAGAAGAGCTAAGGGGAGAGGAGAGAAAAGGAAAGAACCATGAACAATTCTGACATTGGTGAATTTTATTTAAAGCCTTTCCCTATTTTTACCAATTGGTTATGTTTCATAAAAACCCCAAACTTTAAGTGTATCTTCTGATGTCTAAAAGATCATTAGAGTGTGACCCTCTTGGCCCTTGTATTAGTGTAGTTAAAATCTCTAGATGCCAAACTACCTTTATTGGCCTTCCAAATTAATGAAATATATCATCATCTAGATTATTTAATACCATATCAATTCTACCCAATAGGTTGAGTCTCTAGTGCGTGGGATGCCGTGTTACACATCTCATGCTCTAGAAGATACAAAGGCGTGCATATCGAGTCATTCATGGAACCTATGGTTATTGTGTACATACAATCCCTCATGCCCTTAAGGATCTTAGGATGACTTCGGGTATGGTCAACTATCAAACCTTTATCATTGATCCAAGTTAGTATTCATGCATTCTGAAATCATTAGGAACTCTTCTCCAATATTTAAATGCCTTGACAAAGGACTTCATCGCATCGCCAACCTTGTGTTGTATCTTCCTATACCATGAGTGGATGATCCCATCCCATATGTCTGCTAAAGAGCACCCACTATCTATCCTAAGTGTCTACACAATAATGGCTACAGGATCGGCCATATTCATCATATGAATGAGATAAGATAGTGATATTCCATTAATATACTTTGATGTCCTTCTCGAGTATATTTTGAACAGCAATATTTAGAACAGAAGCTAGAAAACTAGTTATCTCTGTATTACAAATTCATCACAAGTCACTCAACCTGGTCATCTATTTAAGGACTTCATTATAAGCATCACAAGTGCATATAATGAATACATTCTATTAATGAACATGTAACAAGATATGGAATGTGTGATTGGCTTGTTGACCACATATATTTCCATCAAAGTATTCTTTAAATTTGGAAAAAGTAGGTTAAATAATATTAAAAAGTTTCTCTTCTTAGTACAACTATTTCAAATTAATTTTAGTCATTTTATTTCATTAAATTAGTTTCAATTCTTAAATTAAATATAAAATGGTATAAATATAAATTAAACTACAAGAAGTTTATTCAATACTTTCTCCATGTGTACTTGAGTCTTTCTCTCTGTATGCTTATAGGGGACATTAAAATATTGTTGAATAAACCAGAAGCTTGAAACTAAATTTGTTACCCTAATTTCTGGTTCATCTGTGGGACTAGAAGCCAGTCATTCATTCAGCTTGATGACTTGTGCAAAGATACCTAGCATTCAATCTAACTCCACACAAGGTGACTCCATCATTATTAATTTTCATTCTAAAGGTTCATTTTAATTATATTTTTCTTGAATCATTTTGAACTATAGATTATGGTGTAACCCTTGAATGAGTTTGATCTTATACGTGGATTCTTAATCATCAACTCTTTCAAGTTTGTATAAAACGTAATTGGCACAACATTTAGAATGAGTGAAAATGCAGCAAGCTTTAATTAAATTTTCATTAGAAAAAATGTTAGGTATTTTGATTTAATATTTTTAAAAAATGTTCTGAAAATTTCAAAAAATTAGACCACAAAGAATAATTTGAATTAATATGCATTGAATATTTGTTTTTATTAAGCTACAACTTTCTTCTTTTAATATCAATGCATGTTACTCTTCATCTTCAAAATAAAATATAGTGCGTTACTAAAATTGAGAAAACTCTAACTAACATTGGACAAAATGTGGCTTTTGTATTATGTTCATTGACTTTTTATTTTGTCCTAAAAAATGTATCATTTTCGTCAATCTAACAAATGATCTTTAAATAGTTGAAAATTCTCCAAACTATAATATACATGAGTTTGGGATATTAAATCTTCACCTATTAAGGATCCACCACTCATGGAAGGGGATAACAGATTATTTTCACCTGTTAGTTCCGTCATGATTATTTAAGGTCGATAAATTTATTAATGAATTATAATAACTGGTGCTATAACCTGTTTGGTATGATTGATGGTTTATATCATTGTACGCACTATAACGGTTTCATGCATATATTTTATGATTTTAAAGGTTATGTCATGTCTTAAATTTTGAATTATGATGCATATGTCAATGTGTTTGATTAATAATCATGTTTAATGCATTAATTCAGATACTATAAATTTTTTCTGAATTTTTCATGATTCAGACATATAAATCAAATATCTTCATTTTCATTGTGTTATTTCCCTTTATTTGTAAGAAATGTCTAGAAAAAAAATAAGACAAATCCAGAAGAAAACTGATTATGAAGTAGCCACGGTCAATGGTCTTTAGCGCCATGGCAGCCACAGCCACTAAGGCCATGCCAGGTAACACCAAGAAACAATCATGTAGTCTCTCATTGCTGAAGGTGTCAAGGCAGCTGCAGACGTGACACAACCTCACTCTAGTGTACAGCCGTTGCAGGCCATATGGCCAAGGCAACAAAAATATTTCATTAGATGCATGGGTCACATGTGCATCAGGGAAAGTTGTACTTCAAATTGAGTTTTATTTTCCTTAGATTTAATATAGGTTTCCATTTTAGAAAATTCCCATATGGGAGTGACCTTTTGGAAATCTCATTGGACGTGTGGAGGAGTCTTGGGTAGTAGAGGAGATGCCGGTGAGTAGGGAACTGATAAACAGGCTTCAAACCAACCAATCCAAAGCTTGTCTCAAAGCAGGTTTTTCTTTAAAATGTTACATTGTATTCTTGTCCTTTAATCTTCTCATAGAATCTCATTACACTATAAATTGAGATAAAATGGCAGACCCGATGCGACTGACAGATAAGCCAACGTTAATAGCTGGTCTAATTCCGCGAGAAAAGAGCTCTATTTCCAAACAGATTTGTCCACCTGTTATGGAGATCACATTGGTGGATATAGGCCCAAATGCCTATATCTCCACAAATGTGATCTATTATCACTCTCATTTAGGTATTTCTCCAAACGCCTAGTGTGATGCCTTCATTTCCTTTCATTTGTGCTTTGTGCTTTGTTTTCTTTCTGTCCTGATAAATAGTGCTCTCTCTAACTAGCGAAATATCTTCTACAAATCCATATCTACATAGGTCTTCATACATTTTATTTTCTACAGTTTTATAATAATAATATAATCCCTTTAATTTGTTGTCTTAATATCTCTTCTAAATCTTTAATTAATCATACTCCTAAATGATAATCCATGAGGAGACGGACTTGCTCTCTGCTATATGTCATTAAGTGAGATTAAAATTTTATAAATATTATTTCATAGGAGAGAACTAATCACAATGACAACTTAAGACTAATTTTGCTTCATCACATGGAAACATTGCTGCCATAATAATGTGATTGTATCCTCATCACGATGCTGTTGTGATGCCATTGTATTGCCATTAGAGAAATGGGGTACCCAAGACACGATTACGGAACATCCCAATAAATTAAAAAAATTAGTGCTCTGATCTATATATTCTAAAGCTACAATTGAAAAAATATAGAATATAAATAGTGGTTAGCTTCCCCTTTTATTGAAGGAAATTATACAAACTAATGAATATACGCTCCTTCTTAGGTGATCATTATACTTTCATACAGCAACGTTGTAAATCTGAAGTTAGCGTACAACTGGGAGATCAAATGATTGTGACATAGACTCCAAATATCTCAGGTTTTAAATTATGTCAAGCCTTTAGACACCTTGGCATAAGTACATTAGAAGTGATAAAAGTGTTGTAAAAAGCTAGGATGACACGGAGAACACGTCATATCTAACAATCCATGTTGATTATTGGAGACTACAAAACCTTGACTAATAATTATATCTAATATATGTTGACCACTCATTTTCATGATAAATTAAGAGTCCAAATGCAATGTTGAGGTTTAAACTTCATGACTTTGAGTTCATGTTGAATTGGCCTTCTCTTGAAAAGAAATTTGCTAAACTTCCATGAATTTATTATTTCAAAATCATAATTCAGTTATTTCTTCAAAATCATTTTCTTATTTCTACTGATTATAAATTTAACCTGTTAATTTTAACAATTTGATGTAAGGCTCACGTTGCTCGAGATAAGAACCCTTCAGAAGGTTGTCTTTTAAATAATAAGGGAGAGAATGAAGGTTGAATAAAGCCATGGTATATCCTCTTGTTGTTTTTGGTGTATAGCCCTCACTGTCGTATGATACTTCGTCTCAACAAATCATATCTTGGGAGCTAGAAATATATTTCAGCGACGATAGGGGTGCAATGTTCAAGCACACGCCTTACCAGAAGGAAATTGTCATTACAGAAAGATTCATCCTTCAGAAGAGTGAACTGAAGCTTGATAAGAAATTATTAAATGCTATTAGCATGACCGAGTGAACCACATGGTATTTTAATGAACGGCAGAAATCGACAGTTTCTACTATTGAAGAGTCGGCAACTTATAACCCAACAGGCAACCCACTCAACAACTTGTGCTGACCAATGGGATTTAATCTGAACAGTAGCTGGTAATTAAATAACACGTAGAAGTATATGGCTACTATTCGCAGATCTTGTTTGTGATCTACTCCGGAATATCTCTCTCTATCTCTTTCTTTCTATGTCTCTCTCTTTATCTTTCTCTCTCTGTCTCCCTCTCTATGTCTCTTTCTCTCTCTTTATCTCTCTGTCTGTCTCCCTCTTTCTCTCAGTCTCCTCTATCTCCTGTCTCTCTCTTTCTCTCTGTGTCCTGCTCTCAGTCTTTGTCTCTGTCTCCCTCTCTCTCTTTCTCTCTCTGTCCCCCCTCTCTATCTTCCTCGTTCTCTCTCTGTCTCTCTCCCTATCCCTCACTCTCTCTCTTTTTCTCGTTCTCTCTCTGTCTCTCTCACTCTCCCTCTCCCTCACTCTCTCTCTTTTTCTCGTTCTCTCTCTGTCTCTCTCCCTCTCCCTCTCCCTCTCTCTCTCTTTCCCTCATTCTCTCTCTGTCTCTCTCCCTCTCCCTCTCCCTCTCTCTCTCTCTCTTCCTCGTTCTCTCTCTGTCTCTCTCCCTCTCTCTTTCTCTCTCTTCCTCGTTCTGTGTCTGTCTCTCTCCATCTCCCTCTCTCTCTCTTTCTCATTCTCTGTCTCTCTCCCTCTCCCTCTCCCTCTCTCTCTCTCTCTTCCTCGTTCTCTCTCTGTCTCTCTCCCTCTCCCTCTCCCTCTCTCTTTCTCTCTCTTCCTCGTTCTCTGTCTGTCTCTCTCCCTCTCCCTCTCTCTCTCTTTCTCATTCTCTGTCTCTCTCCCTCTCTTCTCTCTCTTTCTCATTCTCTCTCTGTCTCTCTCCCTCTCCCTCTCCCTCTCGCTCTCTCTCTTTCTCGTTCTGTCTCTGTCTCTCTCCCTCTCTTCTCTCTCTCTCATTCTCTCTCTGTCTATCTCCCTCTCCCTCTCCCTCTCGCTCTCTCTCTTTCTCGTTCTGTCTCTGTCTCTCTCCCTCTCTTCTCTCTCTCTCATTCTCTCTCTGTCTATCTCCCTCTCCTTCTCCCTCTCTCTCTCTCTTTCTCGTTCTGTCTCTGTCTCTCTCCCTCTCTTCTCTCTCTTTCTCGTTCTGTCTCTGTCTCTCTCCCTCTCCCTCTCTCTTTCTCGTTCTCTCTTTCTTGTTCTCTCTTTATCTCGCTCCCTCTCTCTCTCTCTCTCTCTCTCTCTCTCTCTCTCTCTCTCTCCTTCTGGATCTTCTTGATCTCGTGTGGATCCTTGAAGCCACAAATGGTTACTCCCAACCAACGTTCAGCGGGGAATTCCCCGCTGAAAGCGAAGGATCAGTGCTGTTGTCTGGGAGCACCCATTAATCCCAGCCTGCAGATTTCTTCCAACGGCGGAGCGTCCCAGACCGCGGCCCTCCGCTGCAAATCACGTAACCCCATCAGACAACCCCCCTCATCGAGTGACGTCGCTCGCCGCCTTATCGCCGCGGCCTCTCCGCCTGCCACACCGTCGAAGATTTCACCCCACCCGCTTTCCCATTCTCCAGAGCCGTCGCAAAGGTCCAAACTCCCGTTCCTCCCTTCCGTCCAGCCCCAACCCACGTCCAAACTGTTCATCACCTCCTCAACGCACGGTTCCGCACACGCCGCGGTACATGGCCTGCACTTCGCGCCGCTCAAGGGCCCGCGGCTCGCAATGGACGCCACGGGAACGCCGTACTTGGCAGGACGGAATTCGTATTGGCGCACGCTCAGCACGCAGAAGGGAAGGCGGCGTTCAATGGCTCGAACGCTGGCTAAGTCCAGCTGAGCCTTGAATGCCGTCTCTGAGTTTATGCCCTTGTAGCCAGCTCCATCGAGTGCGCGAATGAGAGATAGCCGAGAGAGTGCCACCGTGGATGTCCGCTTGTCGCCAACGCCGAAGCGATCGTTCAGGCCGCCGAAGCGGGTGTTACGAAAAGGACACGAGAGTTGCGATGAAGGTAGACGGAAGCGAATTCGAACAGAGACAAAGAGGATCTTCACAAACACAAAATAACTTCTACTAATCTCAAAAGAAGTTGATACAAAGATAGAGAAGACACACAAGATGATAGAGAAAGAAAGAAATGACTTCAATGTGTAAAGGGCCTCCTTGTCCGTGATTTATAGGCCTCCAAAATGAGGAAATCGTAACCTCCATCATCCGTAACTGCCCCGTTTGTTAGGGACAGCTGTATGAACGTGGACAGATCGTAACTGCCTGCTTTAGAAGCTTTCCACGTTTGAAAAGGGTAACTGCTTTCTTGAAAGAATAGAAAGTAACTATTTGGGAAGTAACCGCTCTAATGTAGGGGTCAAAATATTCAACATATCTCCCCCTTGATCAAAACATTGGAGCGACTCAGCGTCGAACATGAGAGAGCCCGATCAGTTGCTGACAGAGAAGAAATTTGTCTTGAGGCAGAGGCTTGGTCATCATGTCAGCTGGGTTCTCATGAGTGCTAATCTTCTTAATACATAAAACTCCCCCGATCAATATATCACGAACAAAATGATAACGCACATCAATATGCTTGGTGCGTTCATGGAACATTTGATCCTTGGAGAGATAGATAGCACTCTGACTATCACAAAATAGACTGATTGGCTGCATGCCAATAGTCAACTCACTGAAGAAACCCTTCAGCCAAATACCTTCTTTAACTGCTTCGGTAATTGCCATGTACTCAGCTTCAGTAGTCGATAGAGCTGTTGTCGGTTGAAGCGATGCTTTCCATGATATGGCTGTGCCACCATGGGTAAACAGATAACCAGTGAGAGACCTCCTTCTATCAAGGTCTCCAGCAAAATCTGAATCAACATAACCAATAATTTCACCGGTTGATTTCCCAAAATGAAGACATGTATCGGCGGTTCCTTGCAGAAAACGAAATATCCACTGGACGCCCTTCCAGTGTTCTTTTCCAGGATTAGCCATGTAACGACTCACCAAACTCACAGCTTGCGAAATATCAGGTCGAGTGCAAATCATGGCATACATGAGAGAACCCACTGCAGATGAATATGGGATTTTAGACATATACTTAATATCCTCCTCGGAGTTTGGAGAGAGCGAGGCAGAAAGCTTGAAATGACCAGCAAGAGGCGTTTTCACTGGTTTTGCTTTCTCCATGTTGAACCGAGAGAGAATCTTTCTGATATACCCTTCTTGACTCAAGGATATAGTTCCTGCAGATCGGTCTCTTCTAATTTCCATTCCCAGAATTTTAGTTGCTGCTCCCAAATCTTTCATTTCAAATTCTTCATTCAATTGGTGCTTAATAGCTTGAATATCTCGAATGTCTTTTGCTGCCATCAAAATGTCATCGACGTATAAAAGAAGATAAATGAAAGATTCACCAGATTTCTTGAAATATACGCAGCAATCATATTGGCTTCGATTAAAGCCCAAAGTGGAGATAAAAGAATTAAACCTCTTATACCACTGTCGAGGAGATTGTTTAAGGCCGTAGAGAGGTCTCTTCAACTTGCATACCAAACTCTCTTGCTCCATATCAACAAAACCTTCCGGTTGGAGCATATAAATCTCCTCTTCAAGTTCCCCGTGAAGAAAGGCTGTTTTAACATCCATCTGTTCCAGCTCATAATTCTTATGAGCAGTCAGCCCAAGAATAGCACGAATGGAAGAGTGCTTAACAACGGGAGAAAATATATCGGTATAGTCAACTCCTGGAATTTGACTAAAACCTTTTGCAACTAAACGGGCTTTATACCTGGGTTCTTCGATGCCGGGAATGCCTTCTTTATGCTTGTAGACCCATTTGCACCGAATTGGCTTCTTGTTCTTTGGAAGCTCAACTAAATCCCAAGTACAATTCTTCCGTAGTGATTCCATTTCCTCTTGCATAGCGGATACCCATCGATCAGCAAAATTGGACTTTATGGCTTCTTCATAAGAGGATGGATCATCAGAATTATCAACTTCTTCAGCAACAGCCAGTGCATATGCAACACAATCGGCATGTGCATATCTCAATGGAGGTTGTATCTCCCTCCGAGGTCTATCCCTTGCAATGGTATAGCTTTGCTGGCCTGTTTGAGTAGGAGATAAAACATTAGTAGGAGAAACTTGTTCTACCTCAGCAGATGGCATAGATGATGAATTTGGTGATTCAATGTTGACTGTTGAATCCACCAAGGGCGACGGAGGAGTAGCAGCTTCTTGCTTTGGAGAAGAAGGCTTCATAATTGCAGATTCATCAAAGACAACATCTCTGCTATAAATTATCTTTCGGTCTTCAGGCTGATATAATTTATATCCTTTAACTCCAGATTTAAAACCAAGAAAGATACATTTGACTGATCGAGGCTCCAGTTTACCCGTATTAACTCGAGCATAGGCAGGGCAACCAAAAATTCTAAGAAGAGAATAATCACAAGGAGAACCTGTCCAGACTTCCTGAGCGGTTCTCTTTCCAATGGCAAGAGATGGCGATCTATTAATCAAATAGACAGCCATATTCGCAGCTTCGGCCCAAAACTGCTTTGGTAGAGACGCATTAGATAACAGACAACGAACTTTCTCCAGAATTATTCGATTCATTCGCTCTGCTACACCATTCTGCTGTGGTGTATGTCGGACTGTGAGATGTCGTAGAATGCCCTCGGATTTGCAGAAATCCTGAAATAACTTTGAGCAGAATTCCATCCCATTATCAGTTCGAAGAACTTTAACAGACCGACTAGTTTGCTTCTCCACCATAATTTTCCATTCTTTAAAGCACTCAAATGCCTCAGATTTATTCTTCAAGAAATAAGCCCATACCTTTCTAGAATGATCATCAATAAATGTCAACATATATGAAGCTCCTCCATGGGATGGGGTACTTGACGGTCCCCAAATATCTGAATGAACATAATCAAGAGGTCCAGTAGTTTTATGTTGGCCCACTGGAAAACTAAAACGAACATGTTTTCCAAACAAACAATGTTCACAAAATTCTAGGTTGCTAGAATTCATACCGTCAAGTAGTCCTCTTTTACATAATTCTTCCATTCCTTGCTCACTCATATGACCAAGACGCATATGCCATAACTTTGAAATATCCTCAGAGGATTGTGTTGATTTCACAACAACAGCACCACCAATAACTGAATTTCCTTCAAGGAAATACATATTTGCTGCTCCTCGATGGCCCTTTATAATGACTAATGAGCCTTTGCTCACTTTGAGTACACCATTTTCTCCAGCAAATCGGTACCCCTGAGATTCCAGCAAACTAAGAGAGATAAGATTTCTCTTTAGGTCAGGGACATACCTAACATTGCTTAGAGTACGAATTTTGCCGTCAAACATCTTGAATGAAACATTCCCGATTCCTTTAACATTGCAAGGTGAGTCATTTCCCATTAGAACAACTCCGCTGGCCATGGATGAAAAAGAACTAAATTCTTCACGATTATAACAAACATGAAAACTACAAGCAGAATCCAAAATCCATTCTCTCAATGATTTTGATTCAGAATCAACGATAGCAAGAATCTCCCCCGAATCATGATGGTGAGTAACATTTGCTTCGGGTTGATTCGACATAGATGGCTGATCTGAAACAGATGCTTCTCTTTTCATCTTGTTCTGAAGCTTGTAGCATTCGCTCTTGATATGACCAGGTTTCTTGCAATAGTTACAAGTCTTGTCAGGATGACGAGACTGAGAACGGCTTCTGGAAGTATTCTTCTTTTTCTTCTCAGTATTACGTCCTCGAACAGCAAGGGCCTCACCTTGAGATGGCGTGGCCGCTTCAGAAAATTTGCTCATGCTTTCCTTAGATGAAAGGTCTTCATAGATGGTCTCCAAAGATAAACCCTTAGAACCATAAAATAAAATATCTCGAAAGCCCGAAAAGGATGGTGGCAGCGACATAAGAAGTAACGAGCAAAGATCCTCTTCAACAAGAGTGTTTGCATCAAGCGCATCCAATTCTGCCATAATATCCTTAAAATTGGCTAAATGAGATTCCAGAGAAGTACCTTCCATCATCATAATCCAAACAATCGTTGTTTGGCGAGATTCCGCCGGGTGACGGTTTTAGCCATGCAAATTTCTTCGAGTCGTGACCATAACTTGTGGGCTTCAGTCTCCTTCTGAACATCCCGCAATATATCATTAGACAGATGCAACTGGATCTGAGTAAGGGCCTTACGATTGATCCGTTTCTTCTTGTCCTCATCCCAAGAATCGGGCATGGGGTCAATCAAAGCATCTTCTAGATCAAGTTGAGTCAAAATACCTCTCATCTTGATTTGCCAAATTGAAAAATTTGTCTTCCTATCAAGCAATGGAAGTTCCACCTTTGTCGACGCCATGAGAACCTTCTGCAACGTGGCTCTGATACCACTTTGTTACGAAAAGAACACGAGAGTTGCGATGAAGGTAGACAGAAGCGAATTCGAACAGAGACAAAGAGGATCTTCACAAACACAAAATAACTTCCACTAATCTCAAAAGAAGTTGATACAAAGATAGAGAAGACACACAAGATGATAGAGAAAGAAAGAAATGACTTCAATGTGTAAAGGGCCTCCTTGTCCGTGATTTATAGGCCTCCAAAATGAGGAAATCGTAACCTCCATCATCCGTAACTGCCCCGTTTGTTAGGGACAGCTGTATGAACGTGGACAGATCGTAACTGCCTGCTTTAGAAGCTTTCCACGTTTGAAAAGGGTAACTGCTTTCTTGAAAGAATAGAAAATAACTATTTGGGAAGTAACCGCTCTAATGTAGGGGTCAAAATATTCAACAGCGGGAGCCCTCGGGGACAACGTAAGCTCCGGTGGACAAACTTTCAACGTCGAGCGGCGCCGACCAGAACGTGTCTACTCTCGTCCGGACGATCCAGTCGTAGGAGAAGTTTCGCTGCAACTCTCGCGCCTTGATCATGGCGAGGCATCCCTCGACCAGATTGAAGTACTGGAGAAGCCCCTGCGAGAAGCAGGTAAGGGATGCCTTTAGGTTAAGCCCAAGAGTTTCGTTCGTTTTACCTTTCGAGTTCAGGACGACGGCTAGGCGGAAGTTCACCTGGATTCCGTTGGGGGAGCCGTTGGTGAAGAGCACTCGGATCCTCGACTCGTTCTCTGGGATGATCTCTGGAATGAAGATACAAACGGCAGCGATACGCGGCGCCGCCGCGAGGACGGAAAACTTGAAGGCATCTCCATCAAGTGGGCTATGGAGGAATAGCTCGGCATAGGGATGTTCCAAGAGAATGTTCTTGACGATCGAAGGCCCGTAGAGCTCGAAGTGACGTGCTGCACCGACGAGGCAGACGGCGATCCGAGTATGGTGCAACTCCTAATTGTGTGAGGGTGTATTGACGGAGAAAGCCCAGCGAGATATAGGAAGAAGAATGAGGAGGAAGAGAAGAGTGAGGAGGATAAAGAGAAGCAGAAGAGTGACCAGTGACCCTCTTGTGAGCAGACCGCAAGAACTGAAGATGCGTTGCGCCTGGTTTGAGTTGATCATCTTTGTGACCGTCATCTTCTCGGCCTTCCTAAGTTGTCTTTCTGTTCGTTGCTGTTAGTGAGATAGGCCCTATATGACTAATGGGCCCTGTTCTATTAGCCCATTAGCCCTTACTCACATTCTCTCTCCAAGGGTACAAATACCCTTTCTCGTAACCAAGTATGATCATCCTTCTCCATCTCCTTCCTCCTAACCTAACCTAGGTTAGGATTTCACATGGTATCAGAGCACAGCTCTTGATCTCCTTTCATCCTGCCCTGCACTGTCGCTCACCCGCATACTCACCAGCCAGCCAGCGGATCCTCCCCCTCCCCCTCTTTGCTTCTTCTTCCACCGCAGCCGCAGGCACAGTCTCCCACCGCCGGCCGCAGCCCGCAGACCGCAGGCGCAGCCCGCACGCCGCAGGCGTAGCCCGCGACCACCGGCCGAAGCCCGCAGACCGCAGGCGCAGCCCGCGACCGCCGCAGCCAGCAGCCGCGCGGCGCAACCCGCACGCTGCAGCGCCGCCGACCGCCGGCCGCAGCCGCCGACCGCAGGCGCAGCCCGCGACGCCGCAGCGCAGCCCGCGACCGCCGCCGCTAGCAGCCGCCGGCGCAGCTCGCGACGCCGCCCGCGACCGCAGGCCACCGCTCGCAGCCGCAGCCGCAGCCCGCGCGCCGTAGCCTGCCCCCCGCAGCTCGCAGGCCGCAGCCGCAGCCTGCAGCCCGCAGTCCGTCGCCGTAGCCAGCAGTCGTAGGCTGCCAGCCGTCGCCACAGTCCCCGTCGGCCGCCAGCCCACCATGTCTACTGTCGACTCTGGGCCCTCTCCACATGAGAATCTCTGGTGCAGCCCCTTGTCTTCACCGCGGCTGACTTCGGGCGAGACCTATCCTCTCCGAAGATTGGTCTTCCTCTCCCGCGTGCTCCCGACTATTGTCAGTTGAGCGCTCCGCAATTGCTGGCCTGGATGAAATTTGTGGAGTCCACGCTGAAGGGTCGTCTTCTCCACAAGCACTTGATCTGCCCGCCCCTGCCGCTAACTGACCCGCACTATGGTGCATTCGACGCCGAGCAGCACTTCGTCCACTCCTGGCTGCTGAACCACACGCTCTCTCCCTCGGTCTATGACAAGTTTCTTCACTTGACTACTTCGAAGGAGATGTGGGATCATGTCCACAAATATTGGGGCCACGATGCCGATCACTGGCGGATCTTCTCGCTAGTGGAGCGCGCTGGTGCCCTACGCCAAGGGACGATGTCCATCATGGACTATAGCTTGGCCCACACTGCACTCTGGCAGGAGGTCGACTACTACATGCCCGTTGGTGATCCGCACGGCATTGATCGCAGCCACGCTCTTCGCCTTCGAGTCATGTCATTCCTTGACCGCCTCAACCCGGAGTATGCTGAGGTTCGTCGCAGGACTCTGCACACCAAGGGCACTCTCCCGGAGTTTGACACAGTGGCCAAGGAGTTGATCGAGATGGAGAGCAACCTTCGCCGCGATCGCTCTGAGGTGGTCCCCCCGGCCGACTCTACCGCCTTGATCTCCCGCTCGGGGGATCCCTTTGGGTTGTTGCCGCGCCCCTCGGAGCCGCCTAAATCTCTTGCCCCGGACCAGGCTTCCGACACGTGGGACAAGCTAGTATGCACCTACTGCGGCAAGCGTCGTCACACGGCGAAGAGGTGCAGAAAAAAGCAGCTTGATCTTCAAGCTGCTAAGGATGCAAAAGCTCATGTCGTTGCCGTCTCCCCCGCCCCCGCAGCTCCTCTAACCGGCAGCTCGGCAGTCTCCATGGAGCAGTTACAAGTCGATCTTGCCCGTTTGTCTGCATAGTTGACTGCCTTGTAGACCCAGCCTATGGCCTCCTTCGGGACATTCGGTGCGCCCCTTGCCTCTTCTTCTGATCAGTGGTACTGTGGACATACGGCTCTCACCGCCCCTCTCGTGTCGGATACCACTTGGGTGCTTGATACGGGGGCCACGGAACACATGACCCCGTTCAATCACCGTTTCGTATCCTACGAGCGGCATAGTGGGACTCGGGCTGTCCTCACTACCGGTGGTGGACGTCTCCGAGTGGCTGGCATCGGGACTATCCATGTGGACGGTCTCGGTCTCATCCACAATGTCCTCCATGTTCCGTCTCTCCGTGCTTTGCTTATGTCACCGCACCGCCTTGTCGATGCGGTTCAGTGCTCCTTCCACATCCAACCTGACGGGATCTTCTTGTCTAACAAGGTGCGGAGGACTACACCGATTAGGCGGGACCGGGGGTTGCTGTTGTTCGAGGATGGGAGCCGATCGTGCTTTATGGTGCAGCGCAGTCTACACACCGCTGCTGAGTCTCGCCGCGACCGTCTCCAACTTGCTCACCAGCGCCTCGGGCACCCACCGTTCTCTACTTTATAGCATCTTTTTTCGTCTTTATGTATGGGCTTGGACCTTAAGACTGTTGTTTGTGCGGCATGCTAGTTAGCCAAACATAGACGTTCGTCTTTTGCTCCATCAACTTCCCATACAACGGTCCCGCTATATCGGATCCACAATGATGTCTGGGGGCCGGCTCCGCAGTCCAGCTTGAAGGGGCACCGCTGGTTTCTGATCTTCGTCGACGAGGCCACACGCTACACGTGGACGTACTTGCTTCCAGCCAAATCGGCTGTAGCGGCCACGATTCAGCAGTTTTGTGCGACGGTTCAGACCCAATTTGGCCGTCCCATTCAGCGGTTTCGCTTGGACAATGCTCGTGACTACGTCAACCACGAGTTGACATCCTACTTTGCCGCTCGGGGCATTCTCCATGAGACGTCGTGCGTTGCCACCCCGGAGCAAAATGGCATGGCAGAACGTCGTATTGGCTATGTGACGTCTACTGCCCGCACCTTGCTGTTGAATTACTCGGTTTCGTGGACATATTGGGGAGAAGCCGTCTTGACGGCGACTCATCTCATCAGCCGCCTGCCCTCTCAGCCTCTTTAGTTCAGCAGTCCGATCAATCGGATGTCCACTGCATTTCCTGCCATGACGCTGCGTACCAACCTCCTTCCCCGTGTCTTCGGGTGCACGACACGGCCCCTACCTTGACGAAGCTTGACGCTCGGGCCCTCAAGTGCATCTTCGTCGGCTACTCCTCTCTCCAAAAGGGTACAAATGTTTTCACCCTTCTACTAGGCGATTTCTTATTTCTGTGAACGTCACCTTTGCCGAATTCCAACCCTTCTTTGGCTCCTCCTCTTCTTCCGGCCTTCCGCCGGGAGAGGCCGCGTCGTCTCCCTTTTTGGACCCCTTCCCTAGTGTCGCGCCCACGGCACCCCCTCCCCCGCCCGCGGACTTCACCCGAGTTCCTCCTCCACCTCCGCATGACTCCTCTCCTGTGGTGGCCTCCGACTCATGTCCGACCACGGAGTTCCCACCTCCGGTGTCCTCTCCTCCGACCCATGTCGATTCCTCTCCTTTGCTTTCACCTTCCTCCGAGTCATCCGCCCCTGCTGTGACATCCTCTCCCACTTCCATCGCTTCCGCTCTCACCTCTCTTGGCCCTCCATCTCCGTCGGCTCCCCCTGGCACTGACGATGACCCCATCGGTTGGCCGATTGCCCTTCGCAAAGGGGTTCGCCAGTGCACTCGCAACCCTCTATATCCCCTTTCTCACTACCTTTCCTATGACCGCCTGAGTCCTCCATACCGTCTATTTTTTACCCGCATTGCTTCGGTTTCTGTCCCACGCCGTCTTGCCGATGCCCTTGCCTGTCCCCATTGGAAGGCGGCCATGGACGAAGAGATGCGTGCCTTGGTCAAAAATCACACTTGGGATGTGGTTCCTCTCCCGCAGAGAAAGAAGGTCGTGGGGTGCAAGTGGGTTCATACCCCGAAGCACCGTGCGGATGGGTCTCTTGAACGTCGCAAGTCTCGGCTTGTTGCTCGGGGCTTTACGCAGTCCTATGGGATTGACTACTTTGAGACCTTCTCTCCCGTCGCGAAGATGGAATCCGTCCGTCTCCTCTTGGCTCTCGCTGCTCATCATGGGTGGCTGATTCGGCAATTTGTTGTCAAGAACGCCTTTCTCCACGGCGATCTTGAGGAAGAGGTCTACATGAGCCACCATCCTAGGTACCCTCTTGGCCCTCCGGGAACCGTCTGTCGATTGCGGAAGTCCTTGTACAAACTGAAGCAGTCGCCGCGGATGTGGTTTGGTCGCTTCTCCTCCGTCATGCGTGTTGAAGGCTACACCCAGAGCAACGGGGATGCTACCATCTTTTTTCGGCATGGCCCGCTCGGGGTAGCTATCCTAGTGGTCTACGTCGACGATATCCTGATTACTGGCTCAGATACTATTTAAGCCTCCCGCCTTGGACGTGCTCTTGCTCGGGAATTTGAGATTAAGGCACTTGGCCCCCTTCGTTATTTCTTGGGCCTTGAGGTTGCCTACTCGTCTCGCGGCATTTTCGTCTCCCAGCAAAAGTACACTGTTGACCTGCTGACACTGACTGGTATGACCGGCTGCTCTCCACTCTGGACGCCCATTGATCCCAACGTGAAGTTGGGTGAAGGGGGTGACTCTCCGTCGGTCAACCCCTATCAGTATCAGCAGTTGGTGGGGAAGCATTTGTATTTGACTCACATTCGCCCCGACATCAGCTTCGCCGTCAACCTACTCAGCCAGTTCATGCATGCTCCGCATGAGATTCATCGCCTGGCTGCCAATCGGGTTCTTGCATACCTGAAAGGCTGCCCCCGGGAGGGCCTCCTCTTCCCACGGAGCACTGACACCACTGTGAAGGTTTATACGGATGCTGATTTTGACGGGTCCGTCGTCGACTACAGTTCCACCACCGGGAACTGTGCCTTCGTGTTCGGTGGCCTTGTCAGTTGGAAGAGCAGTAAGCAGGACAAGGTGTCCCGCTCTAGTGCCGAGGTGGAATTCCGGGCCCTTGCCGATGGGGCTTCGGAAGGCCAGTGGATCTAGGGGATCTTGCGTGAACTTCGCGTCAAGTATTCCGGTCCGATTCACTTCTACTGCGACAACAAGTCAGCCATTGCGCTGGCCAGAAATCCTGGCCAGACCGGTCGGATCAAGCACATGGAGCGTGACTACTACTTCTTCAAGGAGCGGATGGACAAGGGCATCTTCGACCTCAATTTTGTGTCTTCCTTCGACCAGGCCGCCGACGTCCTCACCAAGGGCCTGTCTAACCCCCTCCTGGTGCGTGGGGTCTCCAAGCTCGGTATGGACGACATCCATACCTCGCTTGCTGGGGGCTGTTAGTGAGATAGGCCCTATATGACTAATGGGCCCTGTTCTATTAGCCCATTAGCCCTTACTCACATTCTCTCTCCTAGGGTACAAATACCCTTTCTCGTAACCAAGTATGATCATCCTTCTCCATCTCCTTCCTCCTAGTCTAACCTAGGTTAGGATTTCACAGTTGCTGTGGAACTTCGTCATGGTTATATAGGAAGGGATTGGAAGAAGTGCAAGAGGAAGGAATTAAGGATAATATTTATTCCAGGAATCGTCACTGTTTGACGATTTAATGACGATGGCAACGAGGACAACAGTGTCCATCATTCAAACGTGGAAGTGTTCCGAGAGCCCCCCCAAATAAAAGAGAGAGAGATAACGGAGTTGTTTTCAGTTTTAACGCTGCCCTTAATTAATCTTCTTGAATTTGATCTGAGTAGTGCGTAATACAAAAATAAGGCAGATCGGGCGTATTGACGAAGAATGTCAGGCGAGATATAGGGAGAATAGAGAGAAGCAGAAGAGTGACCAATGACCCTTTTGTGTACTAAAGATACGTTGCGCCTGGTTTGAGTTGATGATCTTTGCGATCATCTTCTTCTCGGTCTTCCTAAGTTATCTTTATGTTCGTTTCTTGGAACTTCGCCATGGTTATCCAGGAAAGGATTGGAAGAAATGCAAGAGGAAGGAATTAATGATGATTTAATGACGATGGCAACGAGATGGGTGAGACTGTCCATAATTCTAACGTGCAAGTGATCCAAAAGCCCCCCCCCCCCCCCCGGCACCAAAATAAAGACAAAGGACAAAGCCGTAGTTATCAATATTAATGTTGCCCTTAGTGAATCAAATTGAATTTGAGATAAGAGTAATGCGTAATAGGAGAATAAGGCAGATCAGTAAACTTTACCACTGGAAACTGATATAGCTCTTAGATAAGCTCGTTATCTGATATTTTTGACAAGTACTCATTTATTTAGGATATGTATGTATATCTCTGATCATTCATTCAAAATATGACACTATCCGGGAAATCAGATGTGGTTCATTAAATGAGTGACTTAAAATTCACTCTATGAATTTATGCCCGATTGAAAATTTTGACAAAAAATGAATGATAAAATTATTTATATTACCTCCTCTAAATTAAATAGATTTCATTAAACTACTCATTATTTTTTCTTAAAATTTTAACTTGATTTGGTCTCACTATTACTCCACTGAGAAGGATAATCATTTTTATCAGCTATCAAACAACTCATAATGGAAGATGAGGATGGGTTCTAGGGCCTTGATCTGCATGAAAACTTGGAATAATTCGCTGCAGAAGACATAATGGAATTGAAATTACATCAATAAAATCATTAAACGAATCACTCAGGCACAGATCATTATGCCATCTTGATCGCTTATAATTGGGTATGTTTCATAAAAAACCCCTGAACTTTAAGTATGTTCTAAAGTCCACAAGGCCATTAGTTTGTGTCCCTCTATGCACATGTAACAGTCTAGTTAATGTATCCAGATGCTAAACTACCTTTATTCGCCTTCCAAATTAATTAACTATATCATCATATAGATTATTTAATATCGGATCAATTTAACTCAATCAATAGGTCGAGTCTCCAGCCCGTGGGGTGCCAAGCTACATCTCGTGCTCTAGAAGATACAAAGGAGGGTGTATTGACTCACTCATGAAACATATTTGTCATTATTTATTGTATACATATAGCCCCTCATCCCCTTGATTATCTTAGGATGACTTACGGTATGGTCAACTGCCAAACCTTAGTCAGTAATCTGAGTTAGTATTGTGTTATTCAGAAGTCATCGGAGAACTCTTCTCCAATATTTCAATGCCTTAGCCGACTTCATCACATCGTCATCCTTGCGTTGTCTCCTCTTACTCCGAGGGCAGATGATCCCAACTTGACCACTCAATCAAAATCTTATTGATGAACCTGTACAATCCCATCTTTCTGCTAAAGAGCACCCACAATCTATCTCATGTGTCCCCGCAATAATGGCTACAGACCGGTCATACTCATCATATGAAAGAGGCTAGATAATGAGATTCTATTCAGATACTTTGATGTCCTTCTCAAGTATGCTAAGAACAGGAATATTTAGAACGCATGCTTAAAAATAGTGATCTCTATATTACGAATTCATCATAATTCAATCAGTCTGATCATGTATTCATGGACTTCATTATAAGCATCACATGTCAACTAAAATGAACACATTCTCTTAATGAACATGGAACAAGATATGGAATGTGTGATTGACTTGGCGACCACATATATTTCCATCAAATACAATGTTAGATGGAGTATGATGAATTATTTTATCAAAGTAAAAGTAAAATAAGTAAAAATATGAAACTTGAATTTTAAAAAATATACTAATTGACTATTTCAGAATCCATCACAAGCTCAAGTGCCACTGAAGGTCACTCACATATGACAGGCCCTCGTAATATGCCTATACCTTGTGAGTATTTGCCTATACATCCTCTCCGAGAGAAAGCTCATTTTGAATTTGTCTGAACTAAATTATTTCTATTGAATTTAGAAAGGCTTATGTCAAATTATCAATCTTACATATTTTTTTAATATAATGAAATATTAATTGTATGTCATTTCTAATACACATTTAATTAAGATGATGAGAGACGTAATGTTTTATATGAGATGCACAATGACTCTAGTACAAGCGAATGACCATATTATTAAAATTACTTTTGTGGTTGTGAGACTCTTATATTGGGTTGGTTATTTATTAAGAAAATGTGTTGTTATTTAAAAAATATATGTGTGCAGGTTTTTATTTCAAATATGTTCTAAAAGACGTGTTAAATAAAATATCAGTCAAATATAGCTATCCCTTGGTACTCAATGGCAGAGTTCCTAGAGATATTTCCTAAAAGTGAAACTAATTCTGCTGATTTTTATACCATATTTCAATATTGAAGATTAAGGCTTATGGAATTATAGGTAAAAAGTATGAATTTAATGAATATCCAAATTATATACAGGAATCATTGGGTGTTTAACTTAATCAGGAATATTTATTATGACATTGACTTTTAAAATAAACCTAGATTGCAACGAGGAAGGATTATCTACACAGGGAACATATATTAGAAATGTTATGCTTATTTATTGGTGAGTAAGGGATGAAGATAGATATGTAATAAAACTACGATATGGAGACTGAGATAGGAAAACTTAAAAATGGAGCGACAAGAAGGTGGTATTTAATAATTTTAGGGAGAATATATGGAATTAAATTTAGTATGGGAAGATAGAGAGTCTTGGGTAGAGAAAGGTTGGATGAAAGAAATGAGGGAGAGAGAATATGAATGGTGGAGAAATCAGAAGGTAAATATAAGAAATGGATAGATATAAATGTATAAAATATATAAAAGGGAACCACTCTGGAAGAACTCATCTCAAGGGGAAAATATATCAAACTTTTCTAGTTTAATAAATTTGTGGGTATTAGACTAGAAGGAACTGGATACTTATGTGTATATATATCTTTGCATCTTCGTGTTGTTTTTTGCAACTATTATCTTCAACTCAACAGACCACCCCAAGAATCATATTTTGATGCCATCAATTTGGTTATTTTACTTTAACATCTTTTAATGGAAACGATTGGCAGTTATACATTAAAGTAATGTGTTTGGTTCATTAATTATAGTTTATATGTCATAGATCAATGTGTCTTATTGTGATTTTTTACTTTGAGTAGTTAAATGTTTATCTCATAAGCAGAAGGGAATACATTTCCATCCAAATGGTATTTTTTTTCTTTCACTACATCTTGTTTTCGTTTTTATATGATTTTTTGACTTGAGATAATTTCTCAATGAAAAAAAATCCAGAGAGGAATATTTGGATCAATAGATATTTTAGATGTCCACTATAAATCCTGATTAAGAGCAAAATTTGTTTTGTGAAAATGTCAATAAATATTGCATTTTTTCAATGGAATTCCTAACCAAAAACTTTTATGGAGGGTAATAAAGTGACAATGATAACCTTAAAATATCAATTAAATATATGCATATATAACATGCATATATTCTAAAAACAGTGGAAATGATTATTCTTTATAAGCATTAGGAAATTTGATGACTCAACAATGACATTTTATCAATGTATTTATTTTTTACATTAAAGGGAGTTTTATAAAATTTAAAATAATCATATGAGTCAGGCCAGGATTACTAGAAATGTGATCAATTTTTAGTAATCAATATTCAAGTACATAGACCAATTTAATTCTCATAATTAATATTGATTAATAGACTTTTATTCTGACCAACTTAAATATCAGTGAAAGAATGAACATCTTATGTTGTGAAAATTTTCAAAACTTAAATTCTATTACCATTGAAATAAGGGATTTGATTTAAAGTTTGACCATTTTCTCTTTTATTCGTGATTTTTCTCCATTTCTAGACAGTGTGGGTCATGGATGTAACATCCAGTTAATTGTAGTCCCCACCTCTTGGTCATGACTCTCTCAGCCTCTACCATGTTCTAGGGTAAACTTCTCTAAAGAAAAGCAAGTGTCTCATGTTGGCAAACTGGTTCTTACAAATGACACTTTCAGACAGATGGGACAGGACTGAACAGCTTTCCATTTAGTCATTCCTATAAGGCATTTGATTTCGTGTCAAGCACCATCCGTCGCAAACTGTCATCGTCACCCAACATCGACAATGATGGTCATTGTGATCATCATTGACAGTAGTTATCCCTGCCAAAATCAGTCAACATCTTCGTCAATAATTATCGTTGTCCCCATTGACCAGGGTAGTAATTCACATAGACATTGTTGTGGTCATCATCCACATCAAAGACAGTCGTCATGGTTTTTATCCACATCGAAAATATTTTTGGAGATCATTATACATATCCACACCATTCATCATCCCCGTCAATGACAGTAGTCAAGGTAATCATGGTCATCATGGTCGTCATGGTCATCCCTGTCCACAATATTTGGTGTCCTCATTGATGACATCAGCAGTGATCATTGTCCCTATCGACATCAGATGTCCTCCTTGTCCTCCACATTGACAACAGTCTTAGTGGTTGTCCTCTCCGTCAACAACCGTGGCATTCACCGTTGAAAACTGACTGTCACAACGGTCGTCCCTGTCATCTATGTTAACAACAGCCATTGTCAACAGCAGTTATCATCCTCTTTGATGACGCTTCTGTGAATTTTCTAATCTTCAACAACACTTCAATCATTGTTTGTTGATATCACAGGCACAGTTATGGTTGTAAGATTATTAATTGTAGAGTACATAAATTTAAATTTAAATACATAAAATATAATATTCTATATATATTAAAACATTATTATTATGATTTTTTGGTTTTTCCCCCAAATGGTCATCGTTCACCTCCATCATTTCTGTCATCAATCATGTCCAACAAAAAATATGTGAGCATCCATCGCAAAAACCTACTTGCCAGCCCACTAGATGTTGACTCACGCACTATACAAGTTAAGAACAAATCAATGTGTTGACACTTAATGTCCCATTTACCAAGTAGAATGAAAAATAAAAACAATTTTATGGGTTTTCTCTATGTTGATTAATGTTATCTAGTGGAAATAAATTAAAGAAACTGCAGAATTTATAAGGAATTCTTATCCAATTGGGGGTAGAATTTTATGTTCGAGTCAAGATGTTGAAGATGGCCACTCTAGCACAGATCACACTCCTCAAAGTGTTCTCGGTAGGGCTGTCAAGTGCTACCAAATACTCTACCAATGCTGCCTGCACCGCTGCCTCACGCCCCTTGGCGTCGGTGTCATTCGACAGCATCTTCTTGGTCAAACTCCTCCAAGATGGGAATTTGCGGCCAACAACAGTGGCCACGCAGGCCACACCCACCGCCATGTCCCTAAACACTACCGCCATCGCCGCCCTCGCGTCTCCTACTATCATTGGCAGCTGTAAACCAGCATCCAAATGAATTGTCTCAGGTTGCAACTTCTCTAGTGCTGCAGCCGTGGAGGCAAGCTACTTTTCGGCTTGGTGCAGCAACTAGGTAGAGACAGCAAGGGAGTTAGTGTCGCCACACCATCAGAGTGAGGTATGCACCACCTCCAACACCTACCGAATAGTGACGAGGGTAAGGTGGAAGGAGCTGAGGGCATCAGCGAAGGCGTGCAAATATTCAAGCAGGTTGTGGGCAGCGGCGGCAGTGCTACTGTGACGTAGGGACTCCTGTGTATTCCGGAGGTAGAGGTCGGTGAGGGCTTGGTGGAGGTAGTCAAATGGGAAAGTTTGAGAGGGAGGCCCTCGCCAGAGGGGAGGCCCTCGCTAGAGGGGCACGAGATGGTTGTGGCGATGAATTCTGTCTCGATTTTAGCAGCAGAAGAAAAGTGAGCACAATAGGGGAGGCTGGCAAAGTGCTCTTGCGATGGTTTCAGTGCCTTGGGGGAATACCTTGCCGGTGGCATCATTGCTCTTCCAGCTAGGGAGGGAGATCGAGAGGCAGAATCTGAAAATCATATTGGTTATCTCTTTGCTAGTTTGGGGTCTATTCATGCATTTTGTGGCACATTTTGTCATCACACTGACGTAGCCATTATGGTTGTATGGGCTGCATCTGGCAGGGTATTACAAAAGGCAGTATGCTAACCAAGCGAGGGCAATATAATGTACCTACAAAGTAACCCCGCTACCGACTATTGTGGCTGGGCCCCGGAAGAATGACATATATTGTCTTGTGAACAAGCATCGGGAAATGACAATGTGCTACAACAGGTTTGAGTATTTCATCTATGTATTTGTCTGGGCCTCTATAACTTATCATTATGTTCTTTGTCATAGAACTCTAGGTAGAATATGAAGAGTTATAGGTAAAATAAGGGTGAATTGAAAGTAGATATACAGAGGAATAGATTGATAACCTTGAAATAGGGTTTAATTCATCTTTGGTGTTTTTGAGTTTAATTATTAAAAATATAAATTCAAACTCACTTCAGTAAGTTTAGCTTGTGACGAGTATGGATTGTCTCCACAAGGAATGGTAATTAAGGACTTAAAGTTGTATAAATGGTGATTAACGAGGTGAGTGGAGATCTGTATTAAACATGGGGTTCTGAGAGAAGTTAAAGGGGTATGTATAAAACACATGATTGAAAAATGTAAAGATGTAATGTTATGG
Source organism: Wolffia australiana (assembly GCF_029677425.1). Taxonomy (NCBI): domain Eukaryota; kingdom Viridiplantae; phylum Streptophyta; class Magnoliopsida; order Alismatales; family Araceae; genus Wolffia; species Wolffia australiana. The sequence continues at coordinate 5,782,167 of NC_135852.1, read as the reverse complement.
TAGAACGGGATGATGAAATGGAGATAAGATAACATTGATGCTAAAAGTACTAATGTAAGGTGAGGATTCTTACTATAGAACTTTACATTCTGTCAGAACCACAGCAACTTGAGAAACCAGATGAGCTTTCCCTCTTCTCTATTGCCTCTTCTCACACATCAAGGGAACCAAGCATGAACTTGATGGATCTCAAAAAATCTTCCCACAAATGTAGGAAGTAATTTTTAGTATGATATTTACAAATATCCATGCCTCAATTTATAGATCAAAGACATGGATGGAAAGAGGGGGTTAAGACAAAGCTACCCTCAAAATTGTAGCTCAATTCACTTTCTGGATTGTCAGCTATCAAGCTCTAAAGTTGGATAAATATTTGGTCATTCATTTTATCTCTCTCCTCGTAAGTAGGATGTCGCTTCCTCTTTTAATGATTGGTGTGGTCTTCTTATCTTCTATGAATGCCAACTCTGAGAGAACCACGTGTCTTTATGCAGAGGAAGAAGACAAAACACACTTTTCCTATTATTAAATGACATAGTGACACATGTCATTTTTGTCATAAAAATAAAAGGAATCACAATCATTGTGTAACATCGAGACGCACTGTCACATGCCAGTTTAATGTGTTTTGTCTTTATTAAAATCATTCATCGACATGCTAACGTGTGTTAGTGACAAATTTAAGGAAGGGTGTGGCCATGTGGATTAAAGAGTCACAACACACATTTTCTTCATTTTTCGCATCAACTGTCCTCACATATGCATAAAAATGTCTTTAATGACTTTTCACTTATAAAAATACATAAAAAATAATCATTTTATCTTTTATCTCTGCAAATATTTATTGAAATTTAAATCACTTATTCTTTCTATTGGTCCTTATCACCTGCTAATTTTTAAAAAATTAAATATGTTATCCAATGATTGGACATTATGGCATCTCACTTTGAGAAAATCCATAGTGGCAATTTTTTGCAATGATTAGTTTGCTAAGCACTACAAAAATCACTCATTTCATAGAATGGCGAAATGTGGCACAGTGGCTATAGATCCCTAAAAATCCATCATAAATCCTTAAGAATCCATCATAAAGCCAAAAAAAAGTTAATATACTTTTCAATTCAAAAATTATATATTTGTGAATTTAATGTGAAAAAACTGAGGAAAAAGCATATGCCGACTCAATAAAATATTTACTTTATGAATATGATATCATAAAATTCCATAAAATACTGAAAATCAAAATATCACAATAAAAATAGATTTAATCATTTCAAGCTTGATAGCATGTATTTATAATTATTTCTATGCATAAAACATGTAAATTTACCCAGTAGTTTTTGTGGTATCATAGATACAGAAGAATTGATAATCTTATTTATAATGATTTACCAAAAAAAATATAGAAAGGATCAATTTTTATATGATAAAAATAGAGAGACTTGTTAGAGAATCTTTTTCCATCAAAATGGGACAATTTCCTTATTTTGTGTGAGCTTTACATATTTGAGTTCTAGTTCCTTATTCAAATAATCGAATGGGATATCTCATTGGATTAAGTTAGAGTTAACTCAAATCCTATCAGTCAGTTATAACACCCATTTTTACTAGGTTAATATGACCATATTTAATAGTTAATTTGCCTTAAATCAAGTATATGTGTGTGTTATAAATCCTATGATGATTAAATTTTCTCTGAACTGATATTTTTAAATTTATGAATATTTAAGTGTTCTAATGGTTTTTATAACATCATTTTCTGAGAGAACATATTTTTTGAGTCAGAATATGATTTTTCCTGAATTTTTTTGGCAATATATTCAAAGAGATATCATGTTGTAAATTCAAAATAAATTTTTTCTAACATTTTATGAATTAATATCTAGTTATTTAAATTATTTAATGGCCTTTTGACTTTTTCATATCATCCTTATTTAATGGTTTTATAATTATTATCACCCTTTCACCTCATATTCTTTGCATCACAATCTCTTATTTTATACATTTCTCCTCTCATCCCTCTTGAATCATCATTTAAACCATTATATATGTTCCTTGTGGAGATGACCCTTGTTCATCACTAAGTAGTCAAATTATTTTATGAGTAAAGGTTTATAAATTATTACTCATTAACTCAAATATCAATGAAAAATTAACACCCTAAATTTGAGTTCATCAACGGTTCAATTATGCTGAAGGGGTCTGTATCTCATTGTGATGAAGAGTTAAGTTAAATATTTTTGTTCGTCTTAGTTCTCTATATAAATATGAAGGGATGTGTATGCTATATATTTACTGTTAGTTAAGGTTTTTCTTATTTGCGGATTTGTTATGTCTCGCTAAGTTACTTTGAATGAATTGAAGGCCCTAGTCAAGCTCGGCCAGGTTTTTGGACCCTGGCATGTGCCACTCTTGAACCATTTGACACTATGGCTAACACCTCTCTAAGATGTTAGGCCCCCCATCTATGCCTCTCTGGCTGACCTGTTGGCCATTGTCGCTAACAATACGTCATTTGAGCTACACTAGATTATAGTGAAAGTATTAAATGAGAATTAAAGTATTTCTAATCAGAATTAATGATGTCACTAGTAAATCAATCTGACTATAACATAAGAGTAATGCATGATATGAAAATAAGGCAAATCAATAACCATAAAATCTGCAAATTAAGATGTCTTCATCTAATATTTTGTGGATTAGCCATTTATTTGGGATGATAATGTTGTTGTGTTTATCTAATACTAGTGAATTATAATGACATCGTAATATAGTGATTTCTAGTCTTTAAACATGTATTCTAAATATTCTTATTTGGTGGATAGTCGAGATGGACTTCAAATTATCCGGATAGAATAGCAATAAATGATCATACTATTATGATAAGTATAGCTGATCATGTGGCTATTAGTGTTGTGACACTAAGGACAAATAGTCGGTGTTCTTCGGAGAAAAAGTTCACTAAATTGATCCGATGAATCCCTGAATAGTATTATACCTATATGTCAATCAGGTTGATTCATGTCACGATTGGCTAAGTGATCCACTAACATGAGACGCCAAGGACATCTCGTCGATAGATGACTACATTTTGACTATGACAAAGTCATCGCTCAGATGTAGTACGTGTTGGGTTTGAAGCTTTGGTTCGTCCATGGAAATCACGTTTCCATGGATGCGAAAGCGTGGTCGATTGATTCTCAATCGATCTTTAGAACAAAATACTGAGTACTTTTTGGGGAACTCGTTCCGCCCTTGACTTTGCCTCTCCGAGATCATTCTGAAGTCGTTCACGCGTCGGGCCTCTAGAAGTATCCACGCGATCACTCGGCGTTTGGATCGCCACGTCTTCTTCTTCAACTCTTTTTAAAAATCTAGAAGATATCCTCACCATGAAGACATTCTTCCTTGGATGAGTGGAGAAGAGAGTGGAGAAGGGGAGAGGCTCTCAAAGTAGGCTTGCATGGGTGTTTTACATGAGACCCCTTTCCCTCTTTACATTTCACTTAAGGTTTTTCTAAAAAACCCTCCAAAGTAAAATATATTCACCAATGCCCTTATGACCTTGTCCGTGTGACCCTCTAGGCCCATGTATCATTCTAGTTAATAACTTTAATGGCCCAATAACATTTATTGACGTTAATTAACTATATTAACATATAGATTAATTAAATAAGGATCAATTTAACCCAATTGATAGGTTAAGTTTCCAGCCCGTGGGGTGCTAGGCTACACCTCGTGCTCTAAAAGATATCGAGTAGTCTCGAACTCTCTCACGAAACATTTACCGTCATCGATTACCATATATGTATAATCTATCATCTGCGCGAGACTCTCGAACGACTCAGAGTATGGTTTATCGTCAAACCCTAATCCGTCATTGGATTAGTACTGATGTGTAACGGGGATCATTGGAGAACGCCTTCTCCAATATCCTCACTACCCTGGCCAGGGATTTTTTTGCATCGTCTACCTCGAGTCAATCTCCTCTTATACCGAAGGCAGATGATCCCATCTTGACCACTCAATCATCTCTTTAATCTTCTTACTACATCTGATCTATAACTTATTTGAATCCCTTGATTAGAGGCTCGTAAGTCATAGTCAAAACGTAGTCATCCACTCATCAGATGTCTTTGGTTTCTCAAGTCAGTGGATCACTTATACAACCGTGAGTTGAATCAACCTGATTGACGTTTAGGTATAATACCATTCAGGGACTCATATGAATCAATTTAGTGAACTCTTTCTCCAAAGAGCACCCACTATTTGTCCTTAATGTCACCACACTAATAGCCACATGATCATCTATACTTATCGTATTAGTACGATCATTTATTGCTATTCTATCTGGATAATTCGAACTCCATCTCGACTATCCACGAAATAAGAATATTTAGAATACATGTTTGAAGACCAGTGATCAATGTATTATGATCTTATCATACTTTCTCAGTCATTGCACGTATTCATGGACATCATTAAAAACATCATACGGAATACTAATGCACGTAAATATTTTATTCAATGAACTTAAATAAACATAAAATGTGTGATTGACTTGACGACGACATACTATCCATCAATAAGAAGCTCACGGAGATGATTGAGTGATCAAGAAGGGATCATCTGCCCTCGGTATAAGAGGAGATTGACTCACATAAGACAATTCAGCAAATCCTTGGCCAGGGCAGTGAGGACATTGGAGAAAGTGTTCTCAAATGATCCCCGTTACGCATGAGTACTAATCGAATGATGGATTAGGGTTTGACGATCAACCATACCCTAAGTCATTCAAGAGTTTCGCGTGGATGAGGGATTATACATATATGGTAACCGATGAAAGTAAAGGTTCCATGAGATAGTTCAAACACTTCTCGATATCTTTTAGAGCACGAGGTGTAGTTTGGCACCCCACGGGCTGGAAACTTAACATATCGATTGGGTTAAATTGATCCTTAGTTAATTATTCTATATGTTGATATGGTTAATTAATAAGGTTGGCCATTAATTTTTATTGGGCCACTAAAGTTATTAACTAGAATGATACATGGGGCTAGAGGATCACAGGGACATTGGTGAATATTTATTACTTAATGGGTTTTTGAGAAAAAATTAAGTAAAATATAAATAGGGGAAGGGGCACCCATTTTAAGCACCCAGGCCAGCCAGAATTGGGAGCCCTCCCCCTTTCTCCACTCTGATCTCTTCTCCACTCAAACAAGGAGAGTATCTTCACGGTGAGAAGATCTTCAAGATTTTAGAGGAGAGTTGAAGAAGAAGAAGTGGAGATCCAAGAGCAACGTGATTGTGTGGATACTTCTAGAGGTCAGGCATGTGAATGGCTTCAGAACAATCTCAGAGTGAGTAAGTCAAGGGTAGAACAAGTTCCTCAAAAGGTATATATGATGTGTTGTCTTCATCCATGCAAAAAAATTTAATTTTTAATGCTCTATCTAGTGTGTCAGTTTAATTTGTTTGAAATGCCCCTGAATCAAGCAAAGATTTGCAAAACTTTTCGACACTGATTTCACATTTGATAACCCGTGCCACTTGATCTTTGCGCTTTTGAGGAAATTCGTTTAAAAAGTTGAACTAATGCTCTCTGAAAGTGGAATCCTCTTTTGTTTCCTAGGAGGTGTGTAGAGTTTTTTCATAAATTTAGAATAATCAGGAATGTATTGTATTGCATATAACACCGAGGTTTCAATAGTGTCTTCCTTCAAATATTCAAGAAGTGGGCTTTCTTTCGACTTTTATTTCTTAGAGTTCAAGGGATTAGGAAAAGGTATGGGTGGACAATATGGTTGTGGGTTAGGTTCCCTTTTGTGATCTTCCTCTACTACATGATCATAGTGGTTTTCTTGTTCATCTTGTTTTCCTTCAACCAGTGTTTGTTTTCTTGAAACAAAATGTGTATTAGACAATTCTCTCCCACTCGTAAGTTTGGACACCATATTTACATTTTTTTCTTTGTCATCTTCTATAGTATCACTCACGTCATGGGTCTGTTCACTATCTATGTTACACATGTTATCAACATCAAGTAAATTACTTTGATTAAAACAAGCTTGGTAGGGATTTTACCTGGTCGTGCGCCCATTTTCATATAGTCATCATGAGTACCTTGCGGCACTCCAACGTGCATAATTTGTTGACTTGTGTGATGCCCCATCTCTGCCTTGAGTTGGTCCATCTCTCGTCGATGCCTTTCTTCCATTTTGTCAATAATCTTGAGCATCCTATTCTTGTTCTCTTGGACTTCATCAATCACATTGGTGTTGCATTGGTTGGATCTGAAAAGTTAGTGTAAGGTTTATACGGTGGGGGTTGAGGTTGGTTGTTTGCTCTTCATTATAATTATTGTTGTGGTGGGCGATGGATATGCTTCCATCCCTATCCCCCAAATTTTCCCTATGAGCCCATTGAAATTGTTCATCTCATGCTGATGGCGCACGCCATCAAAGATCGTTGTCGACGTCATCCGTGCTGCCCGATACCGTCGTCGAAGGTCGGGTGAAATTGGTCAAATTATCGAATTTTGTTTTCTTCGTTCTTTCTCATGTTTTGTGTTTTCTCGTCTCATCATTGTGTTTTCATCATGTCCGCGACGCGTCCCTATGTCCTTCGTCATCGTCACGGGGAGAGATCCTTAGTCATTTTGGATCCCCTCCCTTGTGCCCTTCTTTCTTTGTTTTCTCTTCTTTTTATTTTTAATTTCCCTTTTTATTTTGTAATGAGGGGACCCATTATATAAGGGCATCCCTTAATGGACCCTTTCTTCCCCCCTTGTTGACCCAATTGGGGGCCCATTGACCTCTCCCATTTATAAGGGAAGAGGGGGCGCCCTAAGGAATTAGACCAGGAAGAAGAAAGGAAAATCGTTGTTTATTCTCTCGTGGTCTCCCTCCCTTGTTCAGAGAAGGATACATAGGAGGGAGGAGTTGAGGGAGAGGAAAGGCAGGAAAGAAGGAGGCATAAAGAGGAAGCGTCGCCCTAGGCCGTCGTCCCCCTTCAGGCCACAACTTCAGATCATGGAGAGGAAGATCGGCAGCTGAATTCTCGTTTGAACTGCTTCAGATCCCATCTTGTGGAATGCCATCGCTGACATCCTATGCAACTCGCCGTGCACCGAGTGTCGCGATCGTTCACGGTCTAACTCGAGAAGAAAGGGAACAGGTTCCTCCCCGCTCCCTTGTGCATGAGCTGGGATGACCTCAAGACCTCTCGACCGATCGTGAATAGAGGACTCATCAACCCGGCAAGGACCTGACGGAGCGTGACATAGGCATTTTCTGAACCTGACGGATTTGGAAAGTGACGATTGATCAACCGACGGGGCCCCCTTGACGTGCGCGAACAAGTCTTCACAGCAGTCTCCCCATGCCTAGGCACGACACCAAGAATTGCTGCCGGATCCACGCGCGTGGGACGGTTGAACCTGTGGGCGCCCTCAGTCTTTTATCATACGGCCACCGTTCAAGTGCTGCGCGATAGTGACCGCGAGCACTGAATTGTTGAGCGACCATGGAACCTAGGTGCTATTCCATTGGGCAATCTAGCCCTACTGTGGTTCTCTATCACTCTGGATGCTGCCCCGCCGAGAGTTCACTCCTCTACTCCTCGCATGGACCACGATGGGTGATCCGATATCCCGTCGGCTCGCGCCCCTCCACTTTTCGGCCGAATGCCCCGACTGACGAAGCAGTCGTCACCCCTATTGATCCTCTGAGCCCAATCTGACGGCGTGTGCCGTTTGCTAATGCTCCACAATTACCAGGTCACGCCGCGCCCCACCGCTCAGAACGCGCTTGCTGTGTCGGGACGTGAGCAGAAGCTTATCAACCTCCGGCCCCCCTTTCGACCATTCCTCCCACCCTCGACTTCTGTGACCTTTTACCAATAGCTCCGACATCATCGTTTGCTCATTGAGCCGCCGTTCGCTCGTCGGCGACTCTCTGCCACACCCGCTTCAACCATCGCCGATTTCGACAAAATCCTGCACTATGAGTCATGCCGATGAGGTACCCGTCCTCTATCATCGCTCGTTTATTTACCTTTAGCAGTATATTTTTGTCTTGACTCTACCACGCTTGGGCTAGGTAGGTGAGAGAGAATTGGGAGAACTACAACTCTGTCAGTGTCTTACCGGCACAGACGAGACCGTCCGTTACGTGCGAGCCCTACGGATAGAATCCATTCGGCCGTAGAAGCCTTCGTCACTCCGATGAGGTTCGAGAGGCCACTGTTGTCGTCACCCGGCGATCCCCGTACAAGCTTGGAGCTCGGCACCTCCCTCGAGTCAGAGCTTGCACGTACGACACGTAGGGCACTCATTATGCGCAGCATAGTTACATTGACCCGTTAGGGTTACCCGTCGGACGATGACACCGTCGACGTTCGATACCATCATCTCTTATCGGCATGGAGCCATCATACTCGGTGTCGACCGGATGACAGCTCCGACGACGTCCGACATCACATGCCTACCTACTGCATTAACTTCTGAGATAATTAGTTTAACTTCTCTAGAGTGGTCACCACTTGAGCATATTTCACACGGACTTATTTGATTACCTAAAGACTGGCTGTATGATCCTCCACTATTCTATCATTGTCATAGGGGTATCAATTTCTCATTCATTCTTTCCATAGCTTTTCCCATCATGATCCCAATCTATTTTCCAAATCTGTCCATGGTAATCTGAGGTTCAACTCCTCTAACATCCAACAATCCATGCTTTTGAGTGACACTTATAGGATCGGAAGCATCTTGGTGGTAGGATACATTGTTGGTCATTTTCTGTAGGAGGGCCATAGCATCATCTTCTTACATGTCTCCTATTGCACCTCCACTAGAAATATCATTTCTTCTCTTTTCAACATCATTTAATCCTTTGTAAAATATTCGCTCCAATTCCCCAAGTGAAAGCATTTTCTTATGAGCCCCATTAATCTTTCCCAAGCTTTACTAAAGGTGTCATTTCCCCACTGAAAATTTCTGAATTTTCTTCTAAATGAGTTTTTCCTTGCTACTGTATAGGACCTCTTCAAGAAACATTTTTCCATATCACTCCATAATTCGAGGTTTGTTCTCAATGTTCTAAACCAATCCTTCGCTCTATTGTTCAGGGCATTAGGGAATAGTTTCATTCTTTCTGCCTCTTTTGAAATCCTTAACTACAACTATCACAAGCCTCATAAAATAGTTATAGGAAGTCATATGGTTCGTCATTCGCTTTCCTTAAAAAGGATGGTAGCAATTGGGATTGGCAGGACTCTATCCTAAACATCGCATCATCTCTAATGGGGCTAGATATCCTAGTCAAAATAGGTGTTTCAGATGGGGTTGAGTATTCTCTAATGCTCCTCCTTCCCTCATTGACTACTTAAGGATTTCCTACTCGGTTTCCTGCAGGGCCCATCAGTGGAATTCTAGTGATTGTCGCTTCTACGGGTGCGGATGAAGTGTGACTTAATTCGGTTGAGTCGGCATTTGCTATTGGCTCAGTTCTGTCACTATTCTCTGATTCAAATCTTGACCTAAGCTTCATACTGGATTTCAAATTTAAAAGATAAGCACCCATTAGTTGTCAGCCACAAGAGAAATTCCGAAGTATAAGATGAATAATGATTGTCTACTATAAGAAATAAAATACAAAGCAAGAAAATATCTAATTAAAACAGCACTTTTTATAAACAAATAAATAAATAATTTGAGATACATCTTTCAACAATCAATTGATATCAAAGAGAACAAATTGAAATTCCTTAGCAATGCTTCCTTGGCAATGCATCCAATTGATAAGCCAAAAATAGGGGTGAATAATCAAATTAAAAACAAATTTTCTTTGTCAATTTTAGCTTACAGAAGAAAACCCTAACTTAAGATGCATAGTGATAAGTAAAGGTATCGTCCCAGGGAATCTAGTTAAGTGTTTCAATTACTCATCGAATTGAGTCATCTGACCTTAATTAGAATTAATTTAATCTTTAATGAAGATCAATTTACCCTAATTTTATGAAGAATTTAGAAAGGGGGTAGAATAGTTGGGAAGAATAGAAGAATAAGGGATCTCTAAATTAATTTCTTTGATCCAATGAAAAGGATCTAAGCGGTTAAGTACAGAGATTAAGAAGAAAATTTTATTTTGGTTGTTTTGGGGGAATTGGGTATCCAAATTCAGTGACTACTATGTCATAAACACAATCTAATATATCCTACAAATTAAATGTATTTACAAATTTTTATACTTAATTTACGATAGGAATAGTTAGATCAATTCAATGCTCTGTCCTCTTAAACCTAGTAAGGGCTAGTACATTTTCCCCAACCTTTTCATTTAGAAATTCAGACCAAGATAAAGAAGAATAATAAAAAAATTCACTAACACTTGATCCAAATTACATTAAAATTCAAATACAGTGCAGTAAAAAGTACCAATTACAGTTGATCAAGGTGGTTCTCCTTTCTGTCTTCCAGCTGTGAAAGAGCCCCTTCCAGAATGACCTCTTCAACTCAAATATCTGCTTTTATACATAAGTTAAATGGGAAAATTACCATTTTACCCCCATAATTAAATAATTTTTATTTATCAATGGATGATTTATATGATTAGTCCAACCATATATAGACAGGGGAGGTTGAGAGAGCAAATCCATAAAAAATTGAGCTCAATCCGACTTCAAGATCAAAAATGGAGCCAATTTGAGACTTTGGATCAATTTTCATTTATTTAGTTTAAACTTTTCAATACATGCAACTGTTTGTTGATCGTTGATTGGTCAGTGAATTTTCAACTTGTTTTGGCACATCCTCTTTCTCGGCGTGCCACATACCCCTTGTACTGAAATCAAAAGAACAAGAAAAATAAACCAAAGACATTTTAGGATGCATTTAACTGTGTGTTTTTACTGCAGATAGCCAACCAAAAATCACCACGTCACCTCCCGTTTGTGCGTTTTGTATGTGCCGCACGGACGATGCACTTACCACCCTCAGGGGATGTATATGCTTACAGCACTTAGGCCGTCGGATTCTATTCCGACGGCCAAGATTTGACCAGGTAGCCACACGAAATCAATCTCTTGCAGTTTTCTACAAATGTCAATGCTAAAATTTACACTCGCAAACTGATGCCTCCCTAAAGTATTTATGCATATGCCCCTCCACTTTCTCTCTTTTCCATATTTCCTAAAAAATATAGAAAAATCCAGATTATTTTGATAAAGCCTTCAACTACTGTTAATTGGATCTTTACGCCTGCAATGTGCAACCAACAGCTTTTTTAAGGGCACATTTGCAACCCAAAATTTTAGAAAAGTACCTCTGCCATTAGAAATTAATGTAAACTACTATTTATATATAATTATATTTTTTCTATTTGAAATTCATTTTTTCTTTGAATAAATTCCCGAAAAAATTAATAAAATTCTTGAAAAATATAGAAAATAGATTAATTCATTCCCACATTTATTAACATTCACGTTTATTTTTAAACCTGCCATTTTGATTTAATAGAGTTAGTCCAAGCTTAGATAAATTCCTAAAAATTCATAAGTTAACAGTAAATATTTGACAACAACCCTATTTACTCTCTTGAAATGGATAAAGTGTGCTAATTACTTGAATCAAGCACAGAATTTAGGGTGTTATCACACATTATCTCAAAGATGGTGTTGTATCCATCGCCTTAGGCCACTCTCACATCAACTGCTATTGCTACATTGCCCTCCACATGTGCACATGACACTCATGTCTCCATCTTTAGTAGATTTTTGAGAAAAAAAGCATGTTTATGTAATGCGCTTTGATGCATCCCCATGTAACATGCTCATTGCCCTTAATATATCAATATTTGTAGTTATTGTAGTAATCAAATATACTACATTTTTTATATTTTTCGTATAGGGATACATGAATTGACATAAATATTCAATGGACGATAATGCAAAACATTCATGACCAGTCATTGCATTTAAGGGAGCTAACAAGGATTAGGAGAGATTGAAAGACAGTTGGATGTCTGTAAAAAAAATCTTTAAACTCACTTCCTCTTGAGAAGGACATATTGAAAGAGAGAGATATTTTGAAGGTCCAGAAATTTTGAAATGATTGGAAAAGATCAACATACAAGTTGAAAGGCAATTTGCATCAAGACATTTACCTAATCTTCACAGAGCATAGGGATCTAATGTTTGTCCCTTGCCTTACATTGGCATTCTGCATCACATACTTTAATTAGTCTCTTAGAGACCTTCTCATCACCATTCACCATCATCCAGCCTACCCTTCATCATCCATGACCATTTATTATCTACATGTCATATCATCTACCTCATCAGGATATCATCCCATGTTTTTGCCTAATGATAAAGCCTAAACCACTATCTTCAGCCAACTATCTCTACATTGATCTCCTACAATGACTATCTTTCCCTTGTGTATCATCATTTCACACATTTTCTTTGCTTTATCCACCCTATGTATCATCTTGTAGATTGTCACACCCAAGTTAAATACATATACATTCCATCACATCTCTACCTCTTACTATACACATCTTTTTCTATCCTATCTAAATCACTATCTAGAGATTTGACTCATAGTCATTCACTAACTACTTTTATTGATGAAGTGTAAATCATTTATGAGACTTTTTACCTTAAATTTGATTTTATCATCCAGAGTGGCAAATCTCCCTAGGCTTTGCTAATGGTCTCTATCGTTTGTAGAAACAGCATATAATTCAGCCCATGGAAGTGAAAGGCTACTAGGACAAACTAATGGATATTATCTGATTGTCAAGCCAGTTACACCACGATTTTTTATTTAAGTTCATTGAAAGAAAGGTATGTTTTTATTGTTATTATTTTGTAATCTTTATAATAAAATCCATAAGTACTTGCAACAGCCTATTGATTAAGATGAGGTCATGATATAGTAATCCCTAGTCTTTGAAAATGTTGTCTAAATATTCCTATTTCATGGATGGTCAAGATGGACATCAAAATATATGTAAAGAATATCACTATTTAACCATATTTGCATTTTCCATATGATCAAGCTTGCACTTGCTACGTGGAGACACTAAGGACACGTCGTGGGTGATATTTTCATGAAAAGTTCACTGAATTAATATGTATGACTCCCTGAATAGCATTATACCTAAATGTCATGCAGGTTGACTCGAGTCATAGTTATATAAGTGATCTGCTTACCTGAGATACCCACAACATCTAATGGATGGACAAATATGTTTTGACTATGACCGCTGACTATCAAACCATGAATTTGAAATAAAGTCTTGGCTTGGATGCAGAAAGATGTACACAAATTTCACTAAACAGTTCAGATGGCATTGTTTGTCCTCGAATTTAATTCATTGTTTTCTATCTTTTATCAATGTCTTTTAACAAAGACCTTCAAAATTTCATAAAAGGTATAAAACTCGCTCAAACATTTAATTAGACTAAGATCGTCTCCACATGGTTTAGCCTTTAGAGTTGCACTTAATAGTTGAGTTATAGTTATGAGCAGTAATGAAGGTATTCAAGATGGTGAATGTAAGAAGGAATTTGTAGTTGTAAATAGAGAGATAACTAGGTGAATTAGAGAACTAGATCTGAAAGACTCTGAGATAATATTAATTTATAAATTTTATAGATAAATAATAAAGAAGAAAGACATGGAGTAAGTGTTACGAGTAATGTAGTATAACTAATGGAACAAGTAAAAAAATTTGAATAAGATATATAAAATAGTAAAGTTCTATGAATGGTGGCTAGAGGGTTACTTAATTTTTGTAAGCTATATGAGAATAGGGGTCAGTGATAAGGCTAAAGGTACTAAAATTTGAGTTAGAAAAGGAATAAGAGATAATACAAATAAGGGATCAGTAATTAGTTTCGTAAGAAATATGAAGTAGAAATAGGAGAGAGAAAATAAGTATTCTACAGATGAGGGAAAGTGAATATTATAAGTCGTATAATTAGATGAATAAATGATAAGAGATATATATTAAATTCTCAGGAGTAGAGAAGATAAGTGGAATTATATCATTTATTGAATTAATAAGACAACTAGTTAGATAGGTAGAGGAATTAACTTTGATTAATTTAGAAGAGATTAAGTGATAGTGTAGTAATGAGGGAAGAGAAAAAGGTTAGTTAGGGTAATTAATCGCGTATATATGATTAATATTGTAACTATATTGGTAGTTGACAACTTAGATAGATTTAGTAGTTACTATATAGTTATATCTACATTTAAAATTTTTATAAATTTTTGAATATTTTTTATATCTGAAAATGGTATATACAAATGACAAAAAGAAATCATGGTATTGAATTCTGATCAATCTGAAGTAATTTTAAGACTGAAATAACTTGAATCAAATTTAGAATGTTAATCTACTAAACTGCAATAAGAACAAGCTCAAGAGATACTAGATCAGCCCTGATTCAATGAGCAAGAGTGTGGGCGCTGCTCGTCACCGCCAAAGTTCAGAGTGCAGTATCCCTCACTCTTCTCCACTATGCTCGCACAGATCTGAGCTCCCCAAGCTATTTTTGAAGCCTCCCAAAACTGTCTGCACTCCTCCAAAGCTGTCATGATACTGTCGTATGCTTCAATGTTAGGATGAGGAACCTCAACCATCTCCCCTTTCTGCGACTAGAGATAGAGACATTAGGCATTCAAAATCCCTCTTTAAGGTGTGTAGAGAGATTCTATCAAACAGCCCTCCATGAGCTGTTGGATCAGCCGGTGATCCCCTTGTCGGCACCCTCCATCTGCTAGTTGATGAGGATGACAGCTAGGGGCAAAGAAAGACAGTATTGCCCACAGCCTTTTGATTTCCCTTTAAAACAGGCAACAACTGGAATTGAATCGCAGTTGTGGAACCACTTTAATTCATGTACCCCTTGACTCATGTCACCTTGCATTGTCAACATGCCCTGTCACCATTCTCCCTTATGATTGGTCCATTCGTATGGCCCCTCATCCGCGTCAACATCCTGAATCTAATCGAAAGTGTAGAAAATATTTCAAACTCGAGTCCGTTAAATCTCACTGTCCGACCTTTTTTATGAAGAATGGATGATTGAGATTATGTCAAGAACTTTATAAATGCCCCTTATGACTCAGACTTTGGGCCAGTTCACCTCAAAGCCCATTCAGTATTTCTTATTATATTTCATAAGATTGTAGCCCGTTGTGCCGCGGTTACTTTATTGCTCATCGGCCTGGCCCGACACGGAGCTGAAAGAATTAATGGGATATAATCACATATCAGAAAAGTTTAGGAAGCCTTACTCTATAAATAGCATGGTAGTATAGATTGAAAGTAAATGACTTCCCTTTCTGCGAACTGAACTCTTTGGGGACTCAATAGATCTACTGTTGGGCTTCCATGCAGCCATTGTGTGGGTGCCTCATGTACACTTGTGAGCCTTACTCTATAAATAGCATGGTAGTATAGATTGAAAGTAAATGACTTCCCTTTCTGCGAACTGAACTCTTTGGGGACTCAGTAGATCTACTGTTGGGCTTCCATGCAGCCATTGTGTGGGTGCCTCATGTACACTTGTGAGCCAACTATTTAGCTCCTAGTGTTGGCGGTGCTCTCGGACTGCTGGCCGCCTTGAGCATTGTGTGCTTGCTGGCTGGTAGTTGGCTTTAGTGCCGCCGATTTCTTCAGCTGAACACTTAAAAACATTTTTTTTTTCATTTTATTCTTTATTGAATATACTTAAACTTTAAATCCATAACAATTAAAAAATAATTTCTAAATGTAATAAAAAATGGCCTTGAAACATTAGATTTAATTTTAATGATAAATGGTCATATTGAAGATTTTCAAAAATTAATACATGGAGGGAAAATATATAGTAAAATAAAGATAAAATCAATAAAATGATGCATATAGTCATTCTAAACTGCGTATATTTTTACTACGAAAAATGCCTTTACCATGAGGGTGGTGAGAATATTAGAAATGGACTTATGCATTAATCCTTGTTATGCATTAGTACTAACTAAATGACGTAGTAGGACTTGATGAAAAACTAGACCCTAATTCATTCGTGAGTGTTGTGTCCATGAAGGATTATACATGTACGACGACATTAACAAATAAGGATCCACAAGAGAGTTTAAAAACTACTCTATGTTTTCTAGAGTACACAGTGTAGCTTGGCACTCTGCATGTGAGAAAGTCAACCTATTGATTGGGTTATATAAAAGTTTAATAATTAATCAATATGCTGCTATAATTAATTCATAAAGTTAATAAATAAATGTTCTTCAAGATTTAAAGTTGTTAACTATAATGATATATGGGCCTACTAGGTCATCTACATATCTCAGTTTGTCGTATTTTAAAAAATACATAAAAATGTGTATTATTTAACAATACAGACCACATTCTATCGTTATAATCTAACTATTAACTGCACAATAATTTAAATATTAACCTCGTAGTTCCTGATTTCATCTGTCATTCCTCTATCTCCCTTTATCTAATTGACTAAACCTCTCTAAACTAATTCAAAGTTAACCCCTTCTGGACTATACTAAAAATCTAATCATATGTATGCCTTTCCTTTCCCCACCATTTATTTGTTATAATCCTATATATGTATATCTAGTCTCTTCCGTATCTATCCTTATTCTTATCGCCCACTCTATTTTCGTCTTGATCTTATATCTCACTAAAAAAACAATTCCGTTTTAACTACCTACCTAAATGTTAATATCCCATTACTATGTATATAGCTCCTATCTAGCATACAATGTATAAGACACTTTCAATGAATAATAGTACACAATTCAGTACTATATATATATCTCCTATCTTACATACAATGTAAAAGAATAGTATCTTTGCTAATCTCTTCACCTTATTTTTTCTAACTTGTAGTCAAAACCAATCAATAATTCTTCCACTATCTATATTATTCCATCCCTTCATCAGCCTTCTGAAAATTTTCATTTTTCAAAAAATATAATTAATATATTAGCGTACAAATATCTCACCTCTGACTTTCTTATTTATTTTGAACTATTACTGGCTAATTCTAATTATTTATTTTTTACTCTATCACTATCATAGATTAGTCTTACTTCATTTCACATATTATCATAATTCATAATTAATTACTCTAAATAGTCACTTATCATATTAATTTTCCTAACCCTAACTGAAGTATTAGATTGCTTATCAAAGAAAATCCACTAAGTTTTTCAAGGCGACCTCACTCTTGGTATAGATATTCAAGTAAGTTTTCTTTAATTACAAATTTCATTTGATTCATGAAAATTCCTTTTCAACAGTTCTAAAACCTACATGCCAAATTTCTTCCATCCACCACCGTGATAATCTCCCATGAACTATTACCTAACTTTCCATGTGATCCAATTCAATACATAAATGATGCACAATATCCACGTTTAATAAAAGATATCATGTGATGTTGTCAAACATTCAATGTCTAGTGTGAATAATAATGTGAAATCTATACCATTTAGACAATACAACATATTCTATTTGCCTAACACCTATTATCTTATTTGATGAGATTTTAAATATCAAAAACATATTTTATGAATTTGCTCTCAATACAATAATATTAAAAATGAGACTTGTGACATATTTCTAATGGGTTATATATGACTTGATCTAGATGACATGATGATCCCACGTAGCAGAAGACTTAAAATGGAATAACAATGTCATCATGAAAAATGCGAAATGAATCACTTGTTCACAGACCACATCTGTGATTTATTGGATTCTCGAGGGAGACGTATTGAACTACTCATGTGTGCACTCTCCATTTGTATCCATCCATGGCACATGGAACCTCCTCCTTTCATCCCACAATTTATGTTCAACCTCCGTCATTGTCATTACGCCTTCCCAATTGCATCAAGTATGGAGAGGAGCCACATGAAAAATGTGGAAGAAAATTAATTCTGTCGAACAGTTCTGGCCTGGGTGACTTTTGTTCAGGACCATCCCCTATTTATACTAAGCGGGTATTTTTATAAAACCCCCCAGAATTTAAGTATATAGTTTGACATCCAAAAGACCATTTGCGTGTGACCTTGTAGGTCCACGTATTGGTCTATTTAATGACTCCAACAAACCAATAACCTTTACTGGCCTTCAGAAATAATTAATTAACCTTTATGAAATTAGAGGATGAATCTTGAGAACTTGAAACAAGTTGGGGCAAGGTTTAGAAGCAAAATTCTGATGATTTTGATTGTTCTACTGATGATATGGACGTCACTGGAAGTTGTTCTTCCCTTCTCTACTCCATCCTTGATTTCCATAACTGCCCCTCCTATTCCAAGCTCCTTGCATGAGAATATTACCTTCATATGCATTCACCTATTCAAGAGTAGGGCACATGGCATTGATGTGATCAGAACTCTCACAAATGGAATAAAGATGAGAAGGATGCTTAGGAAAAATGGCTGATAAGATAAAAGTAGAAGAGGAGTTCATCACTTTCTTCATATTCTAGGTAAGCTCCTCTACAGTGTTACTGACATTGCCTATATCCCTTTTCACATTATATTTCCATATATCAGATTCTACTACACTAATAGCAATCAGCACTCCATGTTTTGGTCCTAAAATTCTCCTATTCTGACTCAAGGCCTGATGATGTGCACTACTATCTGCCCATCTGTCAATAATACTAGTGGCTTGATCAAATTTTTTACCAATAAAGGTACCACCACTAATACTATCCACTCTGCCTCTCTCATGATCATTCAACCCATCATAAAAAAATTTCACTTTCTGCCAGTCATGAAGACCATGAAGAGGGCATTTTCTAATGAGATATCTCAACCTTTCCCATGCCTTACTGAAAGAATCAGTTCATTGGGTAAAATATCTAATTACTTTTATATCAGCATTAGTCCTTACGAATGAATAAAATTTCTGCAAAAAAATTTCTCCATCTCACTCCAATTCAGAAAATTTTTATCCACTATTCTGAACCAATCATTTGCCTTATCTTTCAGAGTATGAGGGAACATTCTCATTTTCAAGGCATCTGAAGTAACTATTGCAATATTATAAGAGTCACATTTCTCCACAAATTCATATAGGTAATCATGAGTATCCTCGTCTCAACTTTTCATAAAATGAAGGCAAAATTTGATAAAGATTCGGATCTATTTGAAAAATCACATTTACATCTATAGTCCCATGGACTCAAGGATGGATGTTACTCTCCGCTTGCACATAATAGGCTCTCAATTTCATCATTCTATTAACATTATAAGGAATGTAAGCCATATCCTTAATCTGTTGCATGAAGGCCTCTCCCGATTCTGCACCAAATTTATCCAAATTCTCAGACTTTCTCACAAAATCTAAAGCTATTAAGCATGTCCTCTAAGGAAACTTTAGAGATCACCAAGTGCTCCTCTTACCTTCCACTATCATAAATATTTTATCTACTTTAATCATCAGTTGAATGTATAAAAAATAGAATGAGAAGAAACGCCACTAGTTAATAACTCGAAAATCAAATTTACATTATCTCCCAGGCAAAAACGCTAGTTAATAAGTCCCAATTTGGGGGTTTTATGCCGTTGTTTCAATCTTTACATAGCCAAAAATATTTATGAAAGTTTTGACTTAAATACTCCGAAATTAATATATGGTAAGTAAGGGGTTGATCCACAAGCAATCCAAATTTTATTTTAGACTTTTTCTCAATCTTGGAAATGGAAGAAATCAGTTTAAAAGTGAAAAATATATATTTTCTAGGATTTTTTTGGATTTTTAGTTAATTTATATTATTTTATAGGATCTAAATTGAAGGATAAATTCAAGGAAGAACATTAAAGTATTTTATACAAATTTTCCTAGTTTTAATTAGCACTAGAAACGAAACATATATATTTTTAGATTTTTTCTGAAAGTAAATTCACAACAAGGGCCACTAGAAATAATAAATATCATCGTTAGATATTATTCGGATTTTTTAAAAAACTAAATCAACCAGAAATTGATGATATTAAATTTAGGGATTTTTTCTTAATTTTTTAGCAAACTTAAATGCAGAAAATTATTTATTTTCCTGGGCTAGTTCGACCTGGTCTAGGCCAGTTCAACGGCAGTTCAGGGTGGCTTGCCTGCTTCCAAACTAGCCAAAATTTGGCTAAGTTCTGATGGGGGGCACCCTCTACCCAATGGGTGCCCCATTGTGTGCACGTGGACTAGGGGGCAAAAGGGCGCGCTAACCACACGCATGTTGTACCTACAAGACACAATAGTGGTAGCATATGCAAAATACAAAGCATGTGACTTTTTATAGAGGTTAATGGGGGATATAGATGAAGGTCTAGAGAGAGAGAGTGGTCCAGATGAAGAGATAGAGAGAGAAGAAGAAGAATATATGGTGTAGGAGATGTTTTTAATGGAATTTGAAGGTGAGAATGGTTGCGTTTTCTCTTTAATGAAATTTTGGAGGAGCAAGCTAGAGGTATGATAGTGGAAGGGAGAAATAGAGGTTATAGCTGATGCATAAATATTCCAGGGAGGTAGTTAATAAAAAATAGAGGTTTATATCTGATGCATAAATATTCAGTTAATCTTGATAGCGACACAATAAACTCAAGATTAATAAGACCAAAATCATCTAAAATGTATCAAAATAATAATTGCATTTATTATGCTATCACATGGTAAAATGACTTAGGGTATGGTCAGCTTTGAAACTCTGATTGGTCATCCGAGTGAGTGCTGATGCGTTTGGAAATCGTCATAAAACTCTTATCCAATATTTTTCAATCTTGGCCAAAAACTTCATCACATCATTCTCATTGAGCTATCACTTTTGATACCGACGGTGTACAATCCTATCTTGACAACTAAATCATCTACGTGAACTTCTTGATGTACTCAAACTAATTCTATTTACGATCTCAGGTATAGAGGCCTGTACACCTGTCTATCCACAAGAAGATATTAGTGTCTCAGGTCTAAGGACCACTTATACAGTTATGACGTGAATCATCTTGATTGATAGTTTGGTATAATACAATTAGGGGATTTTTATGGACAATTCAATCAACTCTTCAACTAAAGAACGCCCACGTTCTATCCATAAGGTCTCTACAATAATCGCTATGGCACAGGCCATACTCATCGTATAAGTAAGGCTAGATACTGTTATACTCTATGGATACTTCGATGTCCTTCTCGATTATCCTTCGAATGAGAATATTAAGAACATATGCTTAAAGACTAGTGATCTCCACATTACAATCTTATCATAATTCACTAAGTTAGATCACATATTCATGGACTCCCTTGTAAGCATCACATGTGCAATTTAATGAATAAGTTATATTATAGAATGTATAACGAGACATGAAATGTGTGATTAGCTCGTTGGCCACATATATTTCCATTAATTTTATTGTCCACAATTTTCAGTCTTATTATAAATATAATTTATTTCCATTCATATTACGTAATGATTAACAACTACAATGTTATGGACCGTGGGATAATAAACATTTCTCATGCAATAATTAAAATTTTGACTGAATTTGGTGGCTGATAAAAAAATGAGAGGCAGTTATAATGAGGAGAAATAACCCTCTAATAATTAGCACATAGCTTACCACATTTTGGTACAATAAATAGCATGAAATTTTTATAATAAATATCATTAATTTTAATACGCGACAGTGTAATATCTGTAATTTATTTACTCTGATGATTTTTTATTCCAAAGGTTTCTTAAAACTTTTTACCCTTCATTGATAGATAAGTAGTTAAATTAAATAATATGAAAAGATAAATATTTTAATAAAACAAGACATTGAATTAAAAAATTATTTTGTTCTATTCCCATCTATAAAATGGATGATTTTGAAAATGGAATCGATGAATGATGACAACTTAAAATATTTTATGAGTAGTTATCAATATCCACAAAGATAAATAAAATATGAAAAATTCCATGGTGGATTCACAATGATGATGTGTGCTTACCATGACTACTTATTGAATATTCAATGAAATCATTGATACATTATTGAAACAAATCCTATCTTCACCATATTACTTTTTTCTACACTCAGCCTTATATAAATCAGAATGAACTTCGTGTGACCGAAAATTCTTACTTGGGGTTTTTAAGATGAAGGTTCATGTAACAAATACCACACTACATTGAACAATATTTATTTAGAACAAAAAACTTCACAACCGATGCTTATATATTGGATCATTAATATTTGAATTATCATGGCACCTACATGGGACATTTTTCCGGCAAGTGCCCATAAACATACACATTAGGTATTAAGTTGGTGCCGCGCTTGGGTGATAGAATTTGTTGAGTTTTAACCAAACTAGATAGTGGCGTTTATTTCCAAAATGGAACTGGTGTTCGATTTCTTACTCACGGTGAGTGGTTTTTTATATGTAGTGTGCCAAGTTTCATTTCACAATTGGGCCACCAGCTTTTAAGCAACAAAGTGAGCTTTTAGTTTCCAGGTGAGCATGTCTCTTCAATCACCAGTTACTTCACAGTCATACATAACACCATTGTCTAATAAATGGTGATGAGGAGCAATCTAGAGGTATTTTCAGATGTTTAAGACGCATATTCACATGAGATGTTATACCAAATTAAAGAAAGACCAATAAAAAATCAAGAACCATAACCAGCCTTTTTATGGTATTTATGTTTTAGCATAAACCAATAAACACTACTAGGAATAAATAATAATTGGCTAGTCGGACTGATCATGATTTAAAGAAATGGTTCATATGCCTCTTCACACAAGATCATGATTACAAAAATCAATAATGTAATTATATAAGTATCTATAACTTCGCACAGGTTAAGAAGTTATTCTAAAATTATGATCGCTCAAGTCATTCAATCCTATCTCTGTTACTACGGATGAATTATTCGCATCAGATGAACAAAACACGATCCCATCAAATTGAATCAGATCGCCCAACAGTCTAACCTCCTGCGTCATAATATCTTTCTTTATGTCTCCACTTTAAGGTGGCAAAACGAACTCACAGAACTTTAAACCTTTGAGAAATTAAAGAAACCCGTGGAGTCGCACCTTTATCTTCATGGGTCGATCATGACAAATTGTGGATCCATGCAATAATTTGTCACTCGGAAAAAAATGACAGGCTGCAAACTTGTGATACCGTACGAACTCCAAAAGAAAAATGATGTTTCGTTCTTTCAATCTGTCCTTGTGCGTCGTTGAAAATGAGAACCATGACCATGTTGTTTTTTCACTTGCTTCAATACCGCAGAGCCACACCACCCCTGAAACTTTTCTATGCCTAGATGCATACTCAGTTCGACTCAATACGTCAAAAAAAGGACAAGATAACATCAAAATTACATCTTCCGATGCCACTTATCCAATTATCTCTATCCACATCTATCATTTTTGTTTTATCCACCAACTGATTTCAAAGTCACAGCCTTAGGTGTAGTATTAACCCAAGAAACGGTGCTGCTCCCTTCCCTTCTCTCTCCCTCGTTAGCTGAGAACATTTAGTAAAATAACACTATGCCGGATGAGAACCCTAAACGCCGCCTCCAACTGTGCATGTAACACGCTTAGTTCTTGCTCCGATTTCTGCAGCTGTCTCTTCAGTTCAACTACGTCTTATTTCTTCGTCTTCTCCAGCGCTTGGGACATAAGCACCGAACATACACACTAGAAGACCCCGATGGTGGGCTTTGTCAAGCCGACCGGGTCAGAAACTCGCCGTAGAAACGACGCGGTTAGACGTCGCCGGCGAGATCACCACCGAACACTTGTGACACAAGAAGGAGCACCTTCGTTGTAAACTCAGAAAAAGCTCTATTCAAACAGAACCTATTACATCTCTTAAATAGGGAAACAACAGCGGAAGGAAAGCAACTAACTATCCCACGATCGGCCAGTGTTGCACGGCGTGGAGAAACTCCCGCATCACCGCACAACGTGCCCACGATCCGGTTACGTGGCCACAAACCCACGTGCAAGGCTCATATTGACAGACCGCAGGTACAAACCCATCACCTTGGCAGGCAAGTGGACCGCCACGCTTCCTCTCCAACTGCTTCAAGGTCTTGGAAAACATATATTAATTTTTTCAGAACTACTAAAAAAATTAATATATGCTAGGATGGTTAAAAGATGACAACGACTACATGCTAGGATGCGGTTGTGCACATGAATGATTGGATGGTTTGAGAAACAAATTGATGATAATCAGTCCTCAAACGTCGCGTTTAGGAAGCTAATGGCTGAACATGAGAGTATTTTGGGACAATATTTTATGATGGGATTCCTTCTTCTCTGATTCATTCGCATTTCTAATTTCCCCAACCATTTCTAGATCATCAGAGATATTTTTGGTCAATGCCCACTCTCCAACTTGCCTAGTTCTCCGTTCTCAGATTAAAAAAAATAAGACTTGGAACTTTTTCGAACCTACCCATGACCCCTTGTCGCAATCGGTTGCCTTTTATCTACAGAACTGACCTACTTGTAATAAGTTAAATTTTATTGCCTCGTCTCGCTTCACAATTCGTGACTTCTTCGTTGGCAGATGCCTCGTTGCTCAGCTTAAAAAAGGTCATTTCACCACCAAAAATGAGCAAGAGAATAGTGAACCGTGGCTGATACACTTTGCCTTGCGCTGCAGAAGCTCGTCGACGTGTACTCTATCGCAGTAGAACAGCTTCACCGACTACAGATCCAGCGTGCGCTGGGAAATCAATGTGCCATGGAAGACGAGTTTGAAGCGTGCATCGAACTTCTAGATGTCTGCATCGCAGCGAGAGAGGTGGTCTCGTCTCTGAGGCTGCATGTGCATGCCCGGGATCTGCGGTCGGCGTTTCGGACCAAAAGATGCGTCATCACGGCCACTCTCGCCTACCACCGTGCGAGGAAAGCAGTTCGGGAAGAAGGCGCCAGGTTTCAAAACCCTGAAGCAGTTGGATGCGTTTGTAGCTGTGGTCGACTTGACCGAGACAACCATCGGGGTCTTCTTGTGTGTATGTTTGGTGCTTATGTCCCAAGCCCTGGAGAAAACAAAGAAAGAAGGCACAGTTGAACTGCAGAGACAGCTGCAGAGGTCGGAGCAAGAACTGTACGAGTTAGAGGCGCGGTTGGAGGCAGCGTTTAGGGTTCTAATCGAGCATAGTGTTCTCTTACTAAATGTTTTCCGCTAATGAGGGAGAGAGAAGGGGAGGGAGCAGCACCGTTTCTTGTGCTTATTTTCCGATTAGGGCTGTGACTTTGAAGTCAGTGGATAAGAGTAAAATGATAGATATGGATAGAAATAATTAGATAAGTGGAAGGGATTATGGTATTCGGATGTTATCTTAATCTTTTATTTACGTCTTGCGTCGAAATATGGATAGAAATAATGCATCAACTCACAAAAAAGTTTCAAGGTTGTGTATGGCTCTGCGGTCTTGAAGCAAGAGAAAAAAAGAACATGGTCATGGTTCTCATTTTCAACGAAGCGCTAGGACCGATCGGAAGAACGCAATTTTATTATTTTTGGGAGGTCGTACGGTATCACAAGTTTGCAGCCTGTCATTTTCTTCCATGTGACAAATTATTGCATGGATCCACAATTCGGCATGATCTACTCGTGAAGATAAAGGAAGGACTCCACTCCACGGGGTTTCTTTAATTTCTGAAAGGTTTAAAGTTCTGTGAGTTTGTTTTGCCGCCTTAAAGTGGGAACATCAAGAAAGATAATATGACAGAAGAGGTCAGACGGTTCCGCGATCTCAGTCTATGGGATGGGACTGTGTTTGGATCGTCGGAAATAGATGTATGATTGAATGATTCGAATGATCATAATTTGAGAGTAACTGATATATCGGTGTACTTTTGTATAAGTATATTGCATGCTAGTGGTGGGATAAAGAAAATTTTAAAATATGTATGATCATTTAAAACAATTGGGTAGGGGCTAAGTCCACCTTAATTATTAGGATGTGATTATTTAAGATAAATTAAAGAGGATTAAGTTTCTTCTCTTTCTATAAAAAAGGGCCAGGTCCTTTGGTCTTAAGGGATTTTGACTCTTTTCCTGGGTATCCTACTGCCAAGATAAACTTCAGATAGTCATCATGTGCTGATTTAAAAGATTTTCTCTTAGGATCGCTTGATTGTCCCATAATAATATGTGATGCATCCATGTTGGTTTGCATTTAAGTGCATTCAGGTGCAATCTAGTTCATCCTTAAGAATCGCCGCAGCTTTCTACGGATCTAACACGTCAGCAAAAGATCTTGTCCATGGAACGTTAGCTTTTTCTTTTCAATACTGTCGTTGATTCTTCTAAACCATGACCATGTATCGAGAGGCGTATGAACCACTCCTCTAAACCATGAATCAGTCCGACTATGCCATTATTGTCTCTTCTTACTAGTGCATATTGATTTTGTAATATAGAAATACTATAAACATGCTACATCTGGTATTTTATTTATTATTGATCTTTTGCTGATTTGGTCAGCGCAATAGATATCAACCCCCATGTGAATGTGTTTATATTGGTACACATTACCATTATTTAGAGCGTAATGTTATGCTGAATTCTGAATTAACTGGTGATTGTAGATGCAAGGTTACTTTGTTGATTGGTACAAGGTTAATCGGTGATTCGAAACTGAAATGTCACTTTGTTGTTTAAAAGCTGGTGGCCCTCATTGTGAAATGAAACTAGTCACACTGGATCAAACACCACTGACCCTCAGTGTGGAATGGAAAACCAGTATCACTTTTGGATTAAAATGGCATTGTCTACTTTGATAAAAACTCAGCAATTTTTCATCGCTGGAGCCAAACACTTGTTTAGTACTTCTTGGGCATGCCTTTGGGGCGTAAGAACAGCAACGTCTGATATAAGAAACATGACCCAATATATGAGTCTCGGATCTGAGATTTTGTTCTAAAGGACTATTCTTCAATATATTGTGATATTTACTGTAGGAACCATCTTGTTAAAATCGACCATGAAAGAAGTTTGATCACATGAAATCCGTTATGATTGATACAAGACACAATGAGACACACTAGTATGATGTAAAACATATGATTTCTTTGAATACCGTATCAAGGATTCATTAAATATTTAATAATAAATCATCCACACGGCATTCTACATATTTCACCTTTTTAGATATTGATGATGACTACACTTAAAACATATGAAATTGCTTTCAGTCATAGAGTTCACTTTTCAAAGTCATTTTTCAAGGAGAGGTAATATAAAAAGAAAAAATTTTGGAACTCAAAATGTGTTTTTCTTTTATTTTAACCTTTTATCTCAATCTTTTTCTTTTTGTATTTGATTAGGTCTGGCAGGTTTCGCACGCCATCTAAAAGAGTGATCACACAGGTCCTCTTTTTATTGCACTTGAGAATTCAATTTGTGTATCTCCTTCACTTTTTCACAACTTAAATAAGACGTTATAGAAACTCCATTATAATCTGATCGAGGAATAGAAGCCACACCAAACAAATCCTTCTTAATCATATTTTGCATAACATCACATTACATTTATGGCTTTCCAATGTGTGTCTTGATTAAATGCAAACGAGAAGCTTCCTCATGGCCACAGAAAATGTTAGCCGTGTATTCGTGGGTTGGACAAAGGCATGCCTTCATACCCAGAAATATCTATGAGAAAATGAATATTAATCTGATGGATTTCAGCAGAAATTAGTTCAATCAGACAGAAATTTGGATTCACACGACATTATCCATAGATTTTATGATGTCTATACATTCTAATTACATGAATCCAAATAGAACTTCTTCCAGATACCTATATAATAACATCCTCATATCGTACTTAGTGTGTCCTAATATATGTATGCCGTAAAATAATATTTATTTATATCAAATTTTTTCCTGGTATGGACCAAATTTTATTTGGAGTCTTATTTAACTGAGTTTTGATTTTGGAATTGATTTTATGTTTTTGCCTCTTATCTATAGGTTCCATGTCTTAAAATGTTTTGAAGCTTAGTTCACACAAATAGCGAGAGGAAAGAGAGAGAGTGATGATCCTCCATATGGATGCTTTGAAAAATATTTCATCAAAAACTTTATTAGTAGAAGAGACCAATGGGGCATCTGATATGAAATTATTTGTTAATAAGTACCTTGATAATGCAATACTAATATTATGATCCTGCAATATTAGTAAGATGGACGGTTTTAAACAATGAAACATGACTGACATCTTATTTATTAAGTGTTTCTGTATAAAAGAAATTGTGAAAAATTATTTCAACATTTAAAAAGTAGACGTAAATTCAACATGTTCTAAATTTATGTTTTTAAAAACCCATTAAATGGTCTATTGAGGTGTTATGCTTGTAGAATGTTTTGTATCATCTAAATTGTACAAAGTTGAAATATTACTGACAATAACACTTTGAATATTTACCAAATGTTATCTAATACCGTTGATTATGTATTTTACGGATCAGTTTTGCATTATTTTTGAAATTGACCAAAATGAGGGTTGTTTGAAAAAATTGATTATAATCCATGAGCAATCTTATGGTCTGATCAAATCTTATCGAACAGATAAGATTCAAAAATTGATTGATCCATTTATCAATCTTGAAGCAGATCATTTTTTACGATATTTATTATCTTCCATGATGATTGCGTCATTTCATGGTTCGGAGGTGTTATTGTCAGGCAGGGGTATGCTTATATTTTGCACACATGAGACAGAATAATTATTATTTGGATGTCCTCTTCCAACAATCTTATTATAATATTTTCAAAAGAGATGAGTAGAAGATCAGTGACCTGTAGGTTAAAGTGTTGATTTCAAGTGGATTCCTACAATGGGAGACTTGGAATAGAATGTAAAACCACATCTAAAACCCTAGTGATCCAATAACCTTGGTACAGTTTTCATCCATGATTTGTTGGATCCTAGAGTGGGACGTGTAGAGTTGTTCAGAAGTGTAACCGAGAGAGAGAGAGAGAGAGAGAGAGAGAGAGAGAGATAGATAGATAGATAGATAGATAGATAGATATATATATAGATAGATAGAGAGAGAGAGAGAGAGCAGTACTGCTCCTGTTCCTATTCCATCTTGATACGTGACTTTAACATAAGTTGATGGGAACACAAAAATACAGATTTAGATAGATCTAGCTGGAGAAGTGGCATTAGAAAAATATAATTTAATGTTATATTGCCTTTCTATTTCCTAATAGATCCAACCGAGTAGGTATCTATTTACAAAAACTATCAAGACTATATGTGGTTATGACATCTGAAAGCATTGAAAAGAAGATCACGCTCATGATTCTCAATTCCAACAACGTACAAGGATGTAGCGAAAAATGCATCGTTACAAGATTCAAAATCTATACTAATATTACTGGTGAGAACTGACTGTATGGATCAGAAATTGTGCATGATCTTCCTGTGAATATAAAACTGGGATTAAACCAGGGCTTCATTTTTAATTTATGAAAGGTTTAGAGTTCTGTGGGATTCGTTGAGTCACCTTAAAGTGGAAACATAAATGAAAGTTATATGACATGGGAAGACGAATGGTCTGGGGATTGGATTTAATAGGGATTGGACTGTATTTTGATTGTATGATGCAACAAGTATATGAATCCCGGTGAGGATCAGATTGAATGATGATCCATTGTGTGGAACATATGTTCACTTCACCCATAGGATGATCTAATCATGAAGTATGATTAGCATGTTAGCCTTTTCAACACAATGGGCTGACCAATATAATATTAGACACGAAATCATACATACTTAAAAATTATTTTGGCATATTTATGTTTCATGTTATTTTATTTTTAGTCCGAAGTACATTCCATGCATTACTAGGTTTATTGTCTTATTTCTACATATTGTGTAATGAATTGTGAATGATTCACAAAATGAATACCTGATAGATATAATTTAGTCAAATCATGATTATTTTACATTAGGACTTTAAATTGTTGAATAGAATTTAAGACTAAACATTTTATGGAGTAAAATCTGTTTGAAATGTTGATATATAATATAAAGAAGAACAAAGAAATGGTGTTGCATGAGGCAACCGACAATTGCAGTAGGGTGTAGGCAGTGATGAAAGCAAATTTCACGTGCATTTTTAGTATCGTTGAAAAATCATTTTTCAAATCAAATAAAATTCATAATTAAACAAAATGCACTCAAATGTATAGTAGGAGTGAGGTCCTCTCCATAGGGGCTTTCCTTTAGAGGTTAATTAAATGGTTGAGTTGTAGTTAGGGAGAAGTAGGATTATATGTAATATGACATACGAGCAAGTAGTGATACAAAGAAGTAGTGAACGAAAGAGTCAAGATAGTGATAAGATAAGATCACTATATCACATATTGTAATTAACTTTTTTATTGATATTAGAAGTAGTAAGCAAGTAAGATAATGAAATAACTTTATACAATATAAATTTAGACTAAATGACGATACTATGATAGGTACTAGAAGAGGTATATATGATTAATAAGATGTGGCGAATAATACGTACTTGTAATTATACAATATGGGGCAGTTATTGATTTAATTAATAGTGAGTTACACTTAATCTAGCAGATATAATAATGATGGATATTAAGATTTATTGCGATAGTTGTAATATTTGTTTCTTTACCTAAGATGTAAGAATAAGAAGAATGCAGAAGAAAGGGATAGTAAATATGATAGATAGGGAGAGAAAATGATTATTAATTGAGTTATAGATTAATGGACTAGAACAAAATACATATATATATATGTGCTTAGAGTAAGTAAGAGAGATAGGTGGATAATAGATATTATCTAATTTATAAGAGAAATAAGTAGTTAGAGAGGCAAAATATTTTAAATAGTTTAAATAACTAGATTCACAAGAGTAGAGATAGATAGAAGGTGAGTGAGAAAGGAGGATTAATAAGATTCTTAAGAGGAATAGTACAATGTATTTGTTATTATTTTATGTTTATGATTATCTTAGAATAACAGAAATGTGATTTATAAATGTAGATGTTTCAAATGCTTTTAAAATTCATTTATAAAGAAAACTCATAGGAAAATCACATACATCAATCGACACCTAATAGCACCTTAAATTTGGTATTTAATTCAAGTAATGAACACAATTTTATGCATTTAAATAACTTAAAATAGGGTTGTTATCATATATTTACATGTTAATTAATTTTTCAATGATTTTCTTTTAAATTCTGAATTTTATGGATATTATTTAAGGATAGAACCATCCTATTTAAATAAAAATGGCAGGTTTAAAAATTAATTTTAATGTTAATTAATTTAAGTATTAATTATTTAATTTTCTTAATTTTTCTAGAATTTTATTGTTTTTTGGGAATTTATTCAAAGAAGAAATGAATATTTTAATAGAAAATGATATCTTTAAAAGGAAAATAGGAATTTTCAAGCAATTTCTCAAGGCGGAGGGGTTTTGCTGAAATTTTAGTTGCAAATATGCCCTTAAAACAGCTCTCGGTGGCCCATTGCAGGCGTAAATATCCAATTAAAATATTCACAGGGTTTTTATCAAATTAATCAGCATTTTGTATGGTAGTTTAGGAAATATGGAGGAGAGAGAAAGTGAAGGGCATATACATAAATGTTTTGGGCGGCGTCAGATTGCACGTGCGAATAAAAGCAGGGGTTTTGTGCAAATTCCAAGAATTTAATTTTGTGGGTGACATGGCAAAATCTCGGACGTCAGATGAGGAATCAACTGCTTAAATGCTATCCGTATATGCACTGCCTGTATGGCGCATACAAAGCGCACAAACAGGAGGTGACGTGGCGCCATTTGACTGGGGGCGGCAGTATTAACAAATGGGTAGGTGTACATTGCCACATATAAGGTTTATTCTATTGTTTCCAAGATGGGACACGTGGCGTGCGGAGAATGAACCCACCAAAGCATTTATAATCTCGATAGCCGATCAGAAATCGACATGTAGTGCGAGTGTTTCAAAATTTAAAATTAAATAAATAAAGATTGATCCAATGGCTCAGATTGGTCAATTTTCATTTATTAATAATTTTTTATCCTGAAGTCAGATTGAGGTCAATTTTTTTATGGGTTTTCTCGGTCTTGACCTCCTCTTTCTATCTTATGAGTGGATCATTCAGATCAAGCCTACATCGATAGATAAAAATAATTACTTATTGGGGGTAAAATTGTAATGTTTACCATATAACCTAAGTATAAAAGCTGAATTTTGAGATGAAGAGGTCATTCTAGAAGGGGCTCTTTAAAAGCTGCAAGACAAAGAGGAGCTACATCCTGGATAAACCCTGTTTGGTATTTTTACTACATTGTATTTCAATTTTAGTGTAATTTGGATTATGTTTTAGTGAAATTCGTGATTTTTCTTGTTGATCTTGGTCTGCATTTCTAAATCGCTTGGCATGAGCAGCATTTACAAACCTTGTCTAGAATGGAGAGGAGAGATGATGAAATTGATCTATCTATTCCACTTGCACATTAAGAAAAAAATTCTAAATTTTTTTGATTTTTAGGATATATTAGATTGTGTTTATGATATAATAGTTAGTGAATTTGGATACCCAATTCACGAAAACAAACTAGAACTAAATCTCCTTCCTTACCCCTCTACTTGAATGCTTGGATCAAAGAAGTCAATATAGAGATCCCTAATTCTTCTACTCTTCCCATCTCTTCTACCCTCCTTTCTAAATTCTTAAGCTAATTAGGGTAATTTAATCTTTATTGAAGACTAAATTAACTCTAGTTAGGGTCAAATTATTCAAGTAGATCACTAATTGAATTACATTACCAGCTTCCCTTGGACTATACCTATACTTATCATTATACATCTTAAGGTTAATGTTTTATAAATTTCATTGTATAAGCTCAACTCATCAACAATAAGGGGTAATAAAGTTGCATAATCCACTTCTAATTTTTGGCTTATCTACACCCTATAGGTGTTCAACAGAATACAACAAAGAGATTGAGTTGATAAAATGAGATTCAAAAACCTGATTGCATCATTGATTTCTACTTAATCTTTGCATGAGTCATTCATATGATCTAAATATCTACTCAATTATGTTCAGACGACCACCCATAGCACCTTTATTTGGGCTCACCCCTGATTGCGGCTTGTGTCATAGTTGGCATCCTCCATGTCGACACTCCTTTTGGTGTGTCATGGGCCTTCCTGTGTGTCTTCTTGAGCAAGACCCGCTGCCCTGGAGCTGTAACCGACTCAAACACATCTAGACAAGACACTGAAAGGATGTCCAGCCACCCATTAGTTCTCAATCAGAATATATGTAATCAAGAGCTTTTAAGGCCTTTTAAACCCTTTAAAGTCCCTTCAAGGGCTGTGGATGAAGTGGTCTGACCAAGGGGACCCTTCGATCACTTTTGATAGTCTCCCTTGGTTGGAAACCGTCGTCTCACCAACAATGTCGATAGCCAAGCGCAGATATGAATGGGCCTAGTTATTGATAACATGATAAATGAACATATATTTCCAGACATTTAGATGTTTTATTATTATAAATTTATAACTTATCATGTTATTATTTGAATTAACCAAATATTTATGCATTTGCTAGAAATTCCAAATTTTGCACATTATGATTATTTTTCACTAACTTCATTGATTTCTATGAAGTCAACCAGTTTGATTACTCATGAGTATTTTATAGTTTCAAATGTGGAAAAATTTACAAGAATTAGAAGATACAATTCTTAGGAAATTGGAGAATTTTTTGGAGCTTAGTGATTATCAAAATGGGCTGAAATGATGAAATGGTGTTGTGGGCTTTTAAAAGAGAAATCAGCGGGGCTTGGGCCACAACCTGACCTACCTATTGGGCCTTCAAACACCTTACAAAAGAAACAAGATGGAAATTATAAGACAAAGTGATGCTGGACATCGTCAATGACGTCGTCTAACGAATCATTTCCGAAGGGGATGTTACTACGTGATGCGATTGGTCCTAGGCAGATGAATGTGTCGACCCTGACTCGTGGGGTTTTGCTGAGCTCGGAGCTCCAGGGCGGGCGACTAGTGATAGTGACGGTGACCTTTTGATCCTCGTCAGAGTGACGCCAATGACAATGGCATCAAATAGACTAATTCTGTTTACGCTTGCACGTAACGGACAGGCTCGACCCGTACCTAGAAAAATCACTCAAACCGTAGTTTCCTCAAAATATATTTCTCCCACCTAATTCTAACCAGAGCGCAGTGGAGTGCAGCCGAAAATATACTGAAAGACGTAATATAACTATCGAGCAAGGGGAACGACGTACCTCATCAGTGGCGGTGTCGTCTTCGGTGTCTTCGTCGGTGCATGGGCTGGTGGGTCTGGTCACTGGAGGCATGCTGGTGACAGACATGGCTTTGCTCAACTGGTGGCATTGGCGCGGTGCAGGAGTGGTAGTTGGAGGACAGAGGCGAGGTAGAAAGATAGAGACGGTATGCAACAAAGTGGCTCAAGCGGTCAACCAAGTTTGGTGGGCAACCTTGAAGTGGGTTGAGACAAGCGGAGTTTGGCGGCGGACGCGAGCGGTGGCCACTAGTTCACCGGCAGGTGCGAGACCGGTGCAACGGCAGGCGGAGGTGAAATGGCGCAAAGGCTCAGTGAGGTGCACGTCCAAATAGGTGGTGTGCAGGCGACAGGCAACTCTGGGCGCAACGTGCACACGGGCGTGGCAGTAGTGGCTAAGGCGGGACTATGAGGGCAATATGATGAGGGATCAATGATCCTGGCAACTCTAGTCGAGTGCACGACAACCCTTAGACCACATGAAAATGTGGTGTAGGACCTTGTGTCACCGCACGGTCACATCCGGGGGACGAATGTTGACCGCTCTACGATTGTTCCCAGATCGCAGGACGGTGATCGCTGTTCGACAGTGGGTCCATGTGCGGGCACAGTGAATGACTCAACTTGTGCATCCCAGTTGCAAGGAGAGGATTCGATTGCTCGGCGGTCGTGCTGAATCGCTAAAGAGCGATCATGATTCAGCGGGTGACCAAGAGTCACATGATCGTGGGCGATTCTCCAAGCAACTCTAGCAGTGCGGTGCAATCGTCGGTGGGGCCAAAGGACGCCGCCGGCACTTCCAAGGGGGTGCTGCGAACACGGGGTACGAGGTGCAACTTTTGCCACGAGCGAGAAGCTTGAACAATTGTAGATCATGACGACTATTCGAGCCGCGATGGAGCAGCAATAGACAGCCATGCAGGTCAGTCAAAGTGTTCTTACGCAGGATGGTTCACCAAGAACAAGGCCGAGGATGTTCTTGTGACTCGTCTGCACTCCAAAGGTCACACAAGATCGTGTGAGGGTGTACAATACGTCTCGACAAGGACCAGAACACTACAAGCGTGAACAGCAACAACCGGCTATTCCTCTACACTTCCCACTTTCCCTTGTCTCCTCTTTGTTCTCTTATTCTCCCTCTCCTTCCTTCTTCCTCCCTCTCCTCTCTTCTCCCTGTTGACATCTGACTGAACAAGCAACTTCCAAAAATGAAACACTAGATCTGAAATTGTCAAATGCCCATCATGACCTTATATAGGGCCATGATGGGCCCTTACTGTTGGGTTCTCTGCCTTGGTTCAGCCATGGAAAACATGTTCCATGGATGTGGAAGCGTGTTGGCGATTCACAATCAATCTTTAAAATAAAACATTGAAAGTACCCTTGACTTTGCTGCTTCCAGATTGTTCTGAAGCCGTTCACGCGTCCGGCCTCTTGAAGTATCCACGCGATCACTCGGCGCTTGGATCTCCACGTCTTCTTCTTCAACTCTTCTTGAAAATCTAGAAGATCTCCTCACTATGAAGACACTCTTCCTTGGATGAGTGGAGAAGAGAGCGGAGAAAGGGAGAGGGGCTCTCAAATCAGGCTTGCATGGGTGCCTAAAATGAGACCCCTTTCCCTCTTTATATTTTACTTAACATTTTTCTCAAAAACCGTACAAAGTAAAATATATCCACCAGTGCCCTTATCATCATATGCGTGTGACACTCTAGGCCCATGTATCGTTTTAGTTAATAATTTCATGGACCAAAAACATTTATTGACCAACCTTATTAATTTACTATATCAACATATAGATTAATTAAATAAGGATCGATTTAACCCAAAGGATAGGTTAAGTTTCCAGCCCATAGGGTGCCAAGCTACACCTCATGCTCTTGAAAATACTGAGTAGTCTCAAACTCTCCCATGGAACCTTTATCATCATCGGTTACCATATATGTATAATCCATCATCCGCGCGAGACTCTCGAAGGACTTAGGGTATGTCTTATCATCAAACCCCTATCTATCATTCGATTATTGCTGGTGCGTAACGGAGATCATTAAAGAACGTCTTCTCCAATATCATCACTACCTTGGCCAAGGATTTTTCTTCATCATCTTCCTTGAGTCAAATCTCCTCTTATACTAGGGGCGGATGATCCCATCTTGAGCACTCAATCATCTCCCTAAGCTTCTTACTACACCCGATCTTTAACTTATTGGAATCACATGATCAGAGGTTCGTAAGTCATAGTTAAAACGCAATCGTCCATTCACGAGATGTCCTTCGTGTCTCAGGTCTGTGGACTACTTATACAACTGTGAGTTGAATCAACTTGATTGATGTTCAGGTATAATACCATTTAGGGATTCGTACGGATCAATTCAGTGAATTCTTTCTCCAAAGAGCACCCACTATCTGTCCTTAGTGTCGCCGCACTAATAGCCACATGATCAATTATACTTATTGTATAAGTAGGATCAACTAGTACTATTCTATCCAGGTAATTAGATGTCTATCTCAACTATCCATCAAATAGGAATATTTGGAATACATGTTTAAAGACTAGCGATCACTGTATTACCATCTCATCATAATTCACTATTTCATTGCATGTATTCATGGACTTCATTATAAACATCATACAGAATAATAATACGCAGATATTTTATTCAATTAACATAAAAAAATATGGTAGTGTGATTGGCTTGAAGGCCACATAATATCCATCACTTACAAGAGGGTCCATTAGCCCATTCTAAAACGGTCCAGCGTGGAGGGCCCATTAACACAAGGACTCTCCTTAGAACAACAATAAAAGAAAAGGATTCAAACGGTAGATGGACGTCGATGACGAAGATGAGAATGACGAAGGCAATAAAGAAGACAAAAACAACAAAGACGATGACAAAGACAAAAATGACGAAGGTGAGACTAAATTGAAACGCGGGGAAATATACAGACTTGCTTTTCACCCGGGTATTTGAACCCAAGCGCCTTGGCTTGCGCCTTGGCGTGCTGTCGGGTGGGATGCGAGCCGGCAGGGGTCGACAATGACGATGCTGATGACTTTGAAGAGGTATCCGATCGAGTGGGCTCACGCTCCATCACAAAGCTCTCAACCATTGGAGAGAACGAGGCAAACTGGCAAGAAAATAGAATTGAAACTGCCCAAAGAGGTATTTTAGTAATTCTTAAAATGTATAAATACTCTTTTCCGCTCTCATTTCCCTTCATTCTGGACGTGCTCTAGCAAGTGACTGGCCAGCAGGGCAAGTCATGTTTTAGAATTTTGGTTGATCAACCTGCTTAATGTAAGTTTGTTGAAGTTTTCATTCACTCTCATCTCTTGTTTGCATTGAAAAATGCCTGATCCTGTCAAAATATAATGACCCAGACATGAGACGATGCATTGAGGGCTCACTAGAATTGCATTGAGGTTTTAGGAACCTAGATTTCCATTTTCACATCATCATCCATCCATTTACCCTTAAAATTCATCATTTTCTCACTCTAAACATTCCATTTTCCCCTCTTTGTCTCTCTTGAATCGGGTCATTCTCTCTCTAGATATTCATATATATCTCTAGTTCATCCTCTCAAAATTTCATAAAATGTATCCTTCATTTTCACCTTTAAATTCCATCTCAAACTTCTTCTACACTCTCTTTTTATTTTCTCTCTTTATCTCTTCATTTCAGTCATTTTCTCTCTCTAAAACCATTTCTCTCTCTCTAAAATCAGTTCCAGTCTTCCTCCAGATCATCATTCATTCTTCCTTTCAAATTTCACAAAAAAATCGTGTTTGAATTCCATCATTTAGGGCAAAAAAGTGGAGAGTGAACTTAGTCAAATTGACTAATTCCTGACCATCTTGGGTCAAGCCCAATGGGGCTTAGCCCATTTGGCTAAGTCTTGACTTAGCCGAATTGGGCTGAACCTTAGTGGGCTGACCAACTAAGGCCAGCCCTGTACGAGCCACACAAGGACCGCCGCCTCGTCCGGTGCGCTGCCGCCGCTCCACCGCTGTCGCCGTCGGCAATAGCCGTGAAAGGTATTTTCCTTATTTTATATATTGAAAAATTCCAAAAAATCAGAAAATCCGTAAAATTAATATAACCAACATTCAGTATTTTTAACATCTACAAAAATTCTAAAAAATATTCAACTCTTGTTTTTAATATTTCTATTGTTTTTTGGGGTTAGTTAAATTCAAGAAAATTCAAAAAACTATTTATTTCATATTTCTAGTGTGAATTAAAATTATGAAAATTAGTCTAAAATATTTTTAGTTTTTTTATTTGTATTTCCGCTTCAATTTAGATCGTAGGAATTTCTATCAATTGACTAAATAACAAGAAAAAAACTTAGAAATTATATATCTCAGAAATTATTTAAACTCACTTCCTTCATTCCAAGCTTGAGAAAAATTCTGAAATTAAATTTCGGCCTCTCTGTGGATTGACCCATTACTTGCCCTATATTAAGTAGAGTACTTAAGTGGAAAATTTTCATAGAAATTTTTGGTTAAGTCTAAATCAAGACAACGACATAAAACCCCTAAATTTGCACTAATCAGTTATCCAATCCCTTTGGTAAATTGGATAATGGTTACAAACAGATTACAGACATAATCTCTTATTAATCTATTGCACCCACATTTTCCATGTTAGCATCCTCATCAGCCAGCCTCATCAGCAGCCACCCATGTGATTCTTATGCCAATCAGTCCTGCCATCCTCAATACTAACTGTGACTGGTCAGAAGTTTTAAAAGAAGACAGAAATAAAATTGTATAGAGAGAAGCAGAAATCAGTGTCTAATATTATTTAGGAATATCAGAGGGTTGAGATTACATTGCTTAGTTTAAAATGCACTTGATATGACACTGACTTTGTGTCAGGATGGCCTAAAGCCTAGCCATCTTTTCTTTCAAGCTTTATTAATATAGCAGCTGGTTGGGCTCTAATCACTCTTGGTTCTTGTCAGCTCGACTTTCTATAGAGCTGAAACAAAAAATTATTACATGAATCTTATTTCAAAAATCTAGAAACTAAAGGCTAATATAAATGTCAAGCAAAACTATGAGTGCTTGCATGGGCCTTTGACTCTGGCTTGCACATTGATCCCATATGCCTTTGGCCTTGTGCTCTAGTAGAACTTCCACTTGTGCACTAGTGCTCGCCAACTGGGGGAACGCTTGAGCACTTTGTGCTTGGCTTCCTACAGCTTGCTTGTGCACTACTGCGATTGTAATGTTAGTTGATGGAACTTGTTAGAATTGAAATTTTTTTGTAGTTTCCTTCTTTGATATCTCTTTTATGAATTCCTTTTTCCCACAGTTCACTCTAGCCCTAGAGAATATAGAATTGCATAACAAAGAGAGGAATTGAAGTTGTTAAATTCAATAACATATAAATGTATTTTTTATGGGCATTAATGGGTTGGTAAATTATACAAAACATTATGTTCAAAATTGTTTTTTTCACCCAATTTTGATTTTAATGAATGAAATCAGAATTCATATAAAGTGAACATAACATCTATAAAATCAGGAGAAAATGGCTTTTAAAATATGATTAATTTCATGCCTCATTTTGGGTTCATAAGGAAGCAGGCAGAGAGAGCAACAACTTGTGAGTTCAGCCTTCATGCTAGCCATGAATCAAAATTAGACATCAGGGGCAAGTTAATTCTGGTTGGTCAAGTATGTATGACATATCAAGGCTCATCTCACCATGGACACAGCCCACTTAGGCCCAATAGCTCCACAAAGGCTATAAGGACAGAGCGTGGAGCTTGCAAGCAGGTGTAGAAAAGTGTTTTGAATTCAAATAAACTTTAATTTGACATTTATAATGTAACTTTGATCTATAAAATTTACAATTCTGATTGGTCAATTTGGGAATGACGTTTTAATTGTATTTGTTAGTGTAAGGCTAGTGCGACTTGAAGGCACATAATACGTGACTGTAGCCCGAAAGTGGCATATCCTAGAGCCAACCTGCCTTGAATTGTAATCATCACGTGAAAACTTTTAGGTATCATGATATAATATTGACTATCTGTTATTATTAGAAAAGATCGAGTAATGAGATTAAAATATCTTATTTTCATATGGCAGGATGTTGTTGGGCGACGGACGTAGACAAGGAAAGTGAGTCCCACATGAGCCGCAAATGGATTGAGTTGTGGATGCTGATGATGATAAGGACAGAGCTCACAAGGAGAAGGGTTCGCGACAATGATTTTTTAGTCCTCATTGATCCCAGTTGTGAGTGGCAAAATCATCCCTCACTACCCTTTATTTTCTTTTTTGTTGTCTGGCTCTCAGAGTTTTCCAATCAGAAGCCTGTTGGAAGAACCAATGGCCTTTTGAAAATTGTTTATGGATGGGTCACAACATCGACGGTGCATTAAATGAAATTTTCTCACCCTACTCTCATTATATTCCAATGGAGAACAAACAGAGTTGTGGGGGAACCCCAGCTATGTGAAGGCTTGGATAGCTTAGGGAGGTGCCATAGGAGCCCCAAGACAAGGACATGAGCTATAAAGCACAACGATCAGCAGTCCCGCTTTTCTTTACTAAGATAAGGTAAAATACAGTTCTTGTAAATTTTTTTCTAATATATTTTGATATTAAAAAAACTAATTCAGTGCATACATTCTAATTAAATTGAACCTGGAATAGAGTTTTAATTTGTGTATCATCAAACAGCCTCACTGAGGCATTCTGAAAACAACCTTTAATATTGGACTTTCCTTATTTCCATTTTACTTTCCCTTAACCTTTATATCATAAAATAGCATAAATAAATAAATGTACCTAAATCATTCTACT
This sequence comes from Wolffia australiana, assembly GCF_029677425.1. Lineage (NCBI taxonomy): Eukaryota > Viridiplantae > Streptophyta > Magnoliopsida > Alismatales > Araceae > Wolffia > Wolffia australiana. Next base: position 5,740,940 of record NC_135852.1, on the reverse strand, counting down.
ACGATGATGTATCTTCTCTCACTTTTGAGAAATATTTTTGTTGTTTCTCTCATTCTTAACCGTTTTCTTTTGTAATCATTATCTCTTGTGTTTATTGAGAAAAAAGTAGAGATTTTCACCATTTCACTAAATCTTTATCTTCAATTAAAAATTTATATGACATGCAGCTCTTGTAGCTTACGCTGACCATATTTACATCTTTGTTTCCATTAAATTAAATATATATATATATGCATGTTGTCAAATCTTAAAATGATTATACTGATTTCTACAAAAATGTTATGAAGTTTTGGTATTTTTTGGGGATTCATATGACATTAAATTCAGAAATAATAAAAAAATTTTGAGTCAATATATAATTTTTTTATATTTTTTACATTATATTTGTGATCGTCTGATTTTTCTAAGTCTAACTGTATATTTATTTATATTTTTGGGCTTTTATTTTATTAAATTTGAACTTTAGAACATATTTTTGAGCCCTTATTTTTGCAAGACAATGTGTCACTCTTCAATTCGTTGAACAGCAACCAACCAAGATTTAGGTTTATGATTGGGGGCAGCAAATCATCCACCTAAACCATTATGGCATTGCAATTAGCAATGCTATAAAGGCATTTATTGATAAAAAAATTGCTTTTCATCTCTCTTTGGTGCAGGGTGACATGGCCCAATAAAATAAGGGCCACATTTTTTGCAGTAAATGCATTGCGTAGACCAAGACAATTAAAAAAATAATTACTTTTCTTCCTTCTATCTCTCTGATTAGTGAAAGATAGCAGTGTTGGGTAAGGTGTCATGTGTGCGCATGGCACCACATGTGTGCATGGTGTAGACATGTCCACATGGCTAGTATTTGGTGCTCTCTCATTGGGTGATCCAAGGAAGGAAGCTGATGTGGTGTACGCCACCACTCAGATGCGACAAAAGTAATTTGATTGCATGTTTAATTAATACATAGGTATTCCCTATTTTGTCTTGTCCCTAGGGTGCCACATGGCGCAATGAGAGCCATCAATCATGGATGACGAGGAAAAATCTCAACCAATCATCGAATTAAATGCTAGGATGAGACAAAGCCCTAATGAAGCCCTACTTATGAAAGTAATGATAATTATGAAAGTGATGTCGTGAATTTATGTCATTAGATTTCTTGAAGTCATGTCGTTAGATGGTGTTACTGAGCAGCTTTTAAGGGTATATAACTATCTTGGAATACTATTATTGGTAAATAATATGTTGACCTGATTTAGCATCTTAAACCCTGATTTAATTTAGCACATATATAGTTTTGTAAACAAATTGATAATAATACAGAATTTTTATCAAACCAAGTAATGAATCACATTTCTGTTTGATGGATCGTCAAATTATCTTATCCATGTACAACGAATGATGTGGAGTTATATTATGGACTTATCCTGTTTCGCCCCACCAGATTCACGATATACTATTTTGCACAGGTTTTATATATGTATAAATATTTTGGTAAAATAAACTGGATAAAAATTTTACGCCGTGTGCATCAATATGCCAAATAAGAGGAACCCATGATACACTTAGGGCCACTATTCAGATAGATGTTTAAGTGCTAAAAGGATGGGTAAAAATAAGAATTCACTAGGAACTTTTGTCATGCTTTCTCACTGCCACAAATAAGATGAAACCAATCCAATTGGTTTGCCTTTTACGGAAGATCATACTTTTGGTACGGTTTTAGTTTAAAGGTCATAATGAATAAATAATGGAACATTTACTATATTATATTTGTAATATGTAAAATCTAAACAACTTCAAACACTTTTGGAACTCCCCGTACTCTTGTCGTCCTGCCAAGGACCCATGCAGTAATTTCTGTTATCCCTTTACTGGTGCTGCTCATCCATCTATAACATCGAGCATTGCGATTATTTCTGGAACTATATCTGATGCTCTTTTTTATTGATATATTATTACATAGATGTTTTAAATCTTTAAAACCCTTGGCTCAATTTTTTTTACTTGTACCATCAGTGAGTCTTTTTCTGAATTACTTTCCTAAATTACATTCTTTTGTGAATTGTATGATATAAAAGCCATTTTAGGAATCGTGCCATCCTTGAAATGATTAGTAATATGGGAAAATGTTTGACAAGAATATGTCTTATGATTTTCCTTTTGATTTGGAAATCCATGATAATATATATTGATAGGATGATCCTAATTTTTCTCCCACCTCTGTATTCCAAAACATATATTATCTTCCGACCCCTCCTATTATTATATCGCAGAATTCGCATCCTACCTTCTCGTTTTTATCTCTTACCCTCTAAGCCTATGTGTCACACCCCTATTACTCTCTCTAATTATATCCTTCTCAGTACTATCAATTTTTGTCTCTTAATTTATTTTTTTAACATTGAATAAGTTTTTTGACTTTTCACTTGACTTTGATGTTGAACAATCTAACTGCTTGAATAGAGATCAGACTCAAAAGGGACCCTTACCAGACTGAGATCTACTCCTATGTTTTGATACAGATTAAATTTTATGTTTAAATCAAGCTCGAGACCTAGGCGATCATTCGGTACACACATCTACTCCACTACTATCCTTCTAAAGATAATTCAATGTCAAATAGGTTTGGATAGGGAAAGAAGCCAACATACTACAATAAAATAAAATACATGCATCACAAATATTAATAAGGGAAATAGGAGAATCGTTCAGACAGTTTGAGAAAGTTAGTTATTTTCTCCCATTCCATCTAATTTTGGGTACTACCCCCTTTAAATGATTGCTTAATGAAGCATATTTCTAAGGATATGGATTCAAATGTGTTTTGAAAAGGGAATCTTTTATTTTATTTCTCAAGTATTAAATATCATGTACATTAAAACGGCATAAGGTTAATACTATTAAATGAATTTATTTATTTATTCTTTATGATCATGAAATTATTTATTTATTTTACTCTTCAGGTATATTCATGTTCTTGATAATTATTTATTGTTTCCTCAACCCAGGAATTCTTAATATGTATCCTCTATAATTCCATTTGTTCCAAATATTTTGTTTTCTTTTCCTCTAAAAAATTAAGAATCCCATTTTTAAGTTACCCGAAGTGACTTCCTAACCCTCCTAATCGGAGTAATCGATTACATTAAATCAAACAAATTTCCTAAAATTGATTTAATATGCTAAAGTTTTTTTCACCAAATATGGTATCAATAAGATGATGATTAAAATATATAACATCAGAATATTTGGAAAATCGGAATGACGAGATTGAATCGTATTACCAAACACTAGGTCAATCTTATTTATGTGGGAGCATGGCGGAGTCGATAGACATCCAATGTCCAACTAAATGCTACAAACAGATAATTCCACCGAAGATAGGGTACTAAGCATTGAATTGAACAAAATATTTCAAATTTGCAGATGCCAATAACAACCGAAAGTTGCCTGACCATCACGTTTAATAACCTCAACTTCGTGCCTTGGGTTGAGGTTTTCAACAGATTCATATTGGCTCAAGGGAACATCTCTGATATCACTTCTCCACTTGTTCCAACGTCATTCGGCTGTACAAACTTGGTTCATGGTTGACCCTAGTCCAACATTTCTAATGCTACCTGACAATCCATCCTCTTGTTAAACCTACCTTAATAACTCCAGCTACCATCTTGTTTCCATTAATAATGGCAAAACCCGTGCGGTGTACGGACGTAGCACCGCTCAGTCTAAACTCACCTCTCTTGTCTGATATCATTTATGTGCCTACAGACACGGTGGTTTTTAAACATTCGTGCTAGTTCAGTTTCCTTCGATTTTAAAGATTAAACATTAGGTTTAAAGCGCCCAAGTGTTTTGATGAATGCCCAAAATGTAAAAGCCTTAAATTGCTTCGTCAATTGGGATCCGTAAATGATAGATTCATAACATGGAAGTAAATACACCTTGACTGCGCATAATTCATTAATAGATCTGTAATACAGTTGTGCCATCTCTGATTCATTTCACGCGTATCATCTTCATTCAATATCTTCCTAAGATTCACACCATTATTCTCAATTTAAGAAATTAATATACCACGATGATTGAACATTTGACGAATCATTCAATCGGACTTCCATCTCGTCCAATGGCTCACTCGTATCGGACGATCGCAATACGATTTCATCCCGTGGAATCGCCTGACCGTCTGACTTCCCCTCTGTGATACTATCTTTCCCTATGTTTCCACTTTAGGGCGGCAGGACAAATCCCTCAGAACCATCAATCTTCTAGAAATAAAATAAAATCCTCCGTTGAATGGCAGCTTTATCTTCACGGGTCATTCATGGTAAACTGCGGAACCATGCAGTAATTTGTCCCACGCGAGAAAAGTACAAATTGTGAATCTTGTGATAACGTAAGAGTTCCTACAGAAAATGACGATGCATTTTCCCGCTCCGTTCCTGTGCGTCGTTCAAAACAAGACTCAAGACCATGTTCATCTCTCTCATGCTTCAAGACGACATAGCCAAACATAGCCTTGAGTTTTTTTTGTGAGGAGATGCCTACTCAGTTCGACCCAATCCGTAAATAGAAAGCCAGAATAACAGTAGAACTTCCATGTTCCAATGCCACTTATCTAATGAGCTCTATTTAAAACTGTAATTTTGGTTTCCTCGTCGATTATTTTAAAAGAGAGGTCCCGCTATCTGTCTTTCTCTCTTTCACCATCTGAGAACGTTAAACCAAACTGCTTCCGGGACGGATCGGATGAGATTCCTGAACGCCGCTTTCAACCGCCCCTCCAACCCCTAAACCTCTACTCCAGCGCTTGGGACCTAAGCACCAAACATACACACAAGAAGACGCCGATGGCGGCCTCGGTCAGACCCACCGCAGCTACAAACGACACCCCTTAGCCGCCTCTCCAACTGCTTCAGTGTCTCGGAAAAACTAGCGCATTCTTCACGAATAGCTCTTCTCACGCGGTTGTACGAGAGACTGGCGGTGCTGACGTATCTCTTGGTCCGAAACGCCAACCGCAGTTCAAGAGCATTGCGCTTTGGAGACGACACCGCCCCTCTCGCCACGGCGCTGTCTTCTAGCAGCATGAAACGTTGATTTCGTAGCGAAGCCTAAATCTGCAGTTGGTTAAGCTGTTCGTCTGCGATAGAGTACACGTCGACAAGCTTCTCGATCGCAAGACTAAGTGATGGGTCACTATTCTCTTGGCAACGGGACATCTGCGAACGGAGTCACGGGTTGTGACGCGAGACGAGGCATTAAGACTTAACAAGTTACAAGTAGGTTAACGCAGAGGTGTCTGATCTACAGATAAAAAGCCAAGTGAAAGTGACAAGGGATCATGGGTTCGGACCCCAGGTCGAAAAGGTTGCAAGACTTAATGTCTTTTTAACTAAGAGCTGATACAAAAGTAGGTTTGAGAGTGGGCGTTGACCTAAAATATCTTTGATGAGCTGGAAATCGATTGGGAAATTAGAAACACGAATGATTGTGGAAGGAAACCCGTCATGTCCGGCAAATACGAGGGAACAACTCCGCCACTGGGCAGTGTTCGTGTTCTCCAAACGATGCGATCTCAGTTGGGAAACTGCGATAGGATAATGAAAGACCCTACAATATTTTGCTAAGAGGAGCTCAGTCGCGCGACAAAAGAGGATTATGCTGACGAAAGGAGACCTTACAGCTTCAACAATGTCTTGGAACGTACAAAATTTGTTTTGAGTAGATCAAATTTGTGCCCAAGGGTTATTTGTAGATTTTTCAAATAAAATACATATGGTATTAGATTAAAGGAATAAAGGAGGTTCTTCAGAACCACAAATAGAAATTAAAATAACTATCTGAGTTCCAAGCGGGATAAAAACATCTAGGTTGAGAGGGCAGATTAAAGAATGACGGCAGACCACTTGCTAGAATTCGTTCTACGTATGATAGACTGGATGCCTAGAGATTGAAATTGATGATAATGAGGCCTAAAATTTAGCTTTGAAGAAGCTAACGGATGAGCCAGTGAGAGTGAAAATATATACACTTTGACTTTGGTGATTAATAGGCTCTGCCACATGGCAGCACACAATTGGGCCGATCTGTCCATTCCATATACCGGGTTGATCTACTCTCAATCAAATACAATCGGTCGGACTTATCTTCATCTGCCTCTTCTGATTGATTGGAGTAGACAAGTGAGATTACCATCCGGGCCATCCAATCAATAAAAAAATGTTGATCAAAACAGACCCGCTAGCAACCGATCCGGCCGCAGTCCACGATATTCCGGTTCATCAAAGATATTTTAGGTCAATGCTCAATTCCGGTTCATCAAAGATATTTTAGGTCAATGCTCACTCTCAAACCTACTTTTGTCCCGGCTTTTGGATTAAAAAATATCAAGACTCGCAACTTTTTCGACGTGGGGTACGAACCCATGACCCTTGTCACTTTCAATCGCCTTTAATCTGCAGATCACACACATATGCGTTAACCTTCTTGTAACTTGTTCAGTCTTACCGCCTCGTTTCGCTTCACAACCCGTGACTCCTCCCTCGGAGATACCCGGCGGCTCAGGATAAAAAGGGTCATCTCCCCGCCAAAAAGGAGCAAGAGAATTGTGAGCCATGGCTGATACACTTTGCCTTGCGCTCGAGAAGCTCGTAGACGTGTACTCTATCGCAGGAGAGCAGCTTCTCCAACCGCAGGTCCAGCGCGTATTACGAAATCAACGGTGCATGGACGGCGAGTTCGAAGCATGCATCGAGCTTCTCGATGTCTGTGCCGCGGCGAGAGAGGCGGTTTCGTCTCTGAGGCTTCATGCTCAGGATCTTCGGTCGGCGTTGCGGACGAAGAGATACGTTAGCACGGCCATTCTCGCCTACCACCGTGCGAGAAGAGCTGTTCGTGAAGAGGCGACGAGGTTTTCCAAGACCCTAAAGCAGCTGGAGAGGAAGCGCGGCGGCGCCCTTGGCGAGCAAAGAGAAGCGTTTGTAGCTGCGGCGGGTCTGACCGAGGCCGCCATCGGCGTCTTCTTGTGTCTATCTTCGGTGCTTACGTCCCAAGCGCAGGAGAAGACGAAGAGAGAAGAGACAGTTGAACTGCAGAGGCAGCTGCACAGGACGGAGAAAGAACTGTACGGGTTGGAAGCGGGGTTGGAGTCGGCGTTTAGGGTTCTCATCCGGCATAGTGTTCTTCTACTCAACGCTTTCAGCTAGTGCGAGAGAGAGAGAGAGAGAGAAGGAGAGAGAGCAGCACCGCTGATTGTGTTCATAGTCCGTCCTGAGCAGTGGTTTTGAAATGAGTCGGCGGGTAAAACTAAAATGGTAGATTTGGATATAGTTGGAAAATGTTATACCGCCTTTCTACTCCATATTGGGTTCAACTGGATATCCAAATAATTATCCTTTTTATTCAAGCCGGCCGATGGCAGAAGAAAGGACGTATATTTGCCTATTTGTGATGTCGAAATCAGTTATCTTTTTTGCATCCGTCGACTTATTTTCATAGTAGTCAATATTTTCGCAAGAAAGTGTGACGTGGGTAGAGTCGAGTAATATCCTTCCTCTCTTGTATTTTGGAGGTATAAGATAAAAGTGTTGGAGCTTTTTTGGAACAAAATACACGAGAGCTCTGAAGTCTCGTGGACTTCCCGTTGAGATAGAGAGGATCAATAGAAACAGATACCAAGCACAACCTCTCTAATAAAAGATAAACATACTTTGGGGAGTCCATACTTTCTTACATCTTCATCTCTGTTCATAAGGGAAGGAACCGACAAACAAAATTATAAAATAAACGAACTGATGTCAGTAAGAACGTCGGTAAAGGAAGTCGGTAAAATCATTCACGGACACTGGTAACTCTCTGATTCAGCATCCCTAACAAATAGATCTTATATTTTGGGGACGTCAACGAAGCTTCTCACTTTGGTTAGTCCGTGAATTTTTACAATTGACTCTCGACTTCACAAGAGGCCACCGCCACTGTTGTATACCTTTCTGCTGACGGAGAAGATCATGGTTGTGTTGTCTTGAAGCATGGAAACGAGGCAGAATGATATGACTCTCGTTTTTAAAGTCACACAGGGGCCGATAGGTAGAGTGCATTGTCAATTTTCATTGGAATTCGTACGGACAATCTGTACTTCTGCAACGTGACAAATAAGTTCATGAATTGGCATGGTCGACCCATGAGAACGATACCCCCCCCATTCGACGGAGCTCCTTCTATATTTCAGTAAGGTTGCTCTTGTGCGCGATAGAATAACAAAAGAGGTCAGACGTTTTGTGATGCAAGAATGTGAGAATGTGCAGTGGAGGAGAGTTGGAGGCGGTTTCGGTAGGGAATGACTTGGCATTGGCATGGCCGCAGCATCTATAGGTACGGAATGAAACCCGGTTTCGGTCTCAGTATCGGTTTTTGGCTAATAGCTATACCTATACCTTAATTCAGTACAGTCTGGTTTGGTTAATGATTGGTTTCGGCTCGGTAAAACCTCTAAGTTGAGCCACATGCCACTAAAAAATATAATATTAAAACTTTAAAAAATATCAATGTCCAAATGTAGGTAAAAATATCGATTAGCATAATTAAATAAACAATTGTACTAGGTAAAGATTCCATTTGAAGAATTTAATGAAAAGGCAAAACTGTATGTGTGCATAACTTTATATATTTATACTTGAATTTACATATTTATAAACTTACATAGACAAATATTTACATATTACTTTATTTACATATTTAAATACTTAGATATTTATATTTTTCTGTCTTTTGTAATTGGGAATTTTACGTATTCATGTTAGTCGCATATTTGTGTAGTTATAGTATTTGTGTTTTTTTGTACTTATATTATTTTCATATTATTGTTATTTGGGTACTTATGTTATTTTCATATCTATGTATTTTTTATATGGTATTTGTGTATTTATGTTATTTTTATATTTCTGTGTTTAGACATTATTCTTTTTTTTGTATTTATAAGATATCAAAATTTCTTTTACATTTTCAACAGTTAAAATCTGTAGCGTAGTTGGCATAAGGTCCTTAGAGACCACTGTGGACATCTTGGGTTGAATCCTCACCCTAACAGTATTCCTTCCATCGTGGATTTGAGTCCAGTTATTGGTCCAGTTTTCTCATGATATCAAAATAAGTACTGAACTTTCGATAAACATGTGATTCCTAGACAGATGTTCGCAGTTTGGTCCGATTTTACCAAACGAGTGGTGAACTGATAACACTCTAAATTTGGTATCGAATTCAAGCAATCAGCACAATTTTATGCATTTAAGTTGTTTAAAATAGGGTTTTTATCATATATTTACATGTTAATTAATTTCTCCAAGTGAATTCTGATTTTTCCTTAATTTTTTTTATTTATGAATTTTATCAAATTTATTTATGCTTGGAATAATTCTGTTTCAAATAAAAATGGCAGGTTTAAAAATTCATTTTAATGTTAATTAATGTGCAGATGAGTTATTCCATTTTCTAGAATTTCTAGAATTTTATTGAATTTTCTAGATTTTCCAGGAATTCATTCGTGGAAGAAATGAATTTTTAAATAGAAAAATGATATATTTATAAGGAAAATATGGGTTTTAAAGCAATTTATAAAGATGGTGGGGTTTTATTAATTTTTTGTTGCAGTTATGCCCTTATAACAGCTCTTGATCGCCCATTGCAGGCGTGAAAATCCAATAAAAATATTTCCAGGGTTTCATTGAATTAATCTGAATATTTCTATGATTTTTCTATTTTTTAAAGGAAATACGGATGAGAGAGAAAGCAACATGTGTATCGACATATAAATTTTCTGGGGGGCATCCGTTTGCGCGAGCCCATTTAAATTCCTGAAAATTTTCTCTTCGAGAGGTAAGTTCACCGCCCGTGCAATGCATATACACCCAATACTCGGGAGGTGACATGCCATCCTGTGCTTGGCTGGCGGCAGTAAAAGCGCATACAAAAGTGAAAAGTGCTATCTATGCTATTTATTATTTATTTTTTCTCTTATTTCAGCCAGGAGGTACGTGGCGTGCCGTGAGAGGAGGCTCCAAAACATTTTTAAAATGTGCCAGCCAATGGGAGATCAAAACGTCATTGTGTGTATGGAAAAAAATAATTAAATAAGTGAATGTTGATCCAATGGCTATGATTGTTCCAAATTCATTTATTAATACCTTTTGATCCTGAAGTTTGATTGAAGTCATTTTTAATATAGTTTCTTGTCTCAACCTCATCTTTCTTTCTGTATGCTTGGAGCATTCAGATAAAGCCTACATCGATTGATATAAACTAATTACTTATTGAGGGTAAAATGGTAATTTTTACCATTTAACCTAAGTATAAAAGCTTAATTTCTAGATAAGAAGGTCATTCTAGAGGGGGCTTTATCACAGTTGCAAGACAGAGAGAAGCAACAACGTAGATCATTTCTATGTGGTATTTGTATTTCATTGTATTTGAATTTTTAGTGTAATTTGGATGATTTTTTAGTGAATTTCGTCATTGTTCTTCTTGATCTTAGTATAAAGGTCTATATCGCTTGGCTTGAGCAGCATGTAAAGCTCTTAGTTGGATTGCGAGGAGAGATTGTGAAATTTACCTAGCTATTCCATTTGCACATTAGAAAAAATTATGAAAAAATGTTTAATTTCTAGGAGATATTAGATTGCCTTCATGATCTAATAGTTAGTGGATTGGATACCCTATTCCACCAAAAAAAATTAAAACTAAATCTCCTTCCTTTTTATTGGATCAAAGAAGTCAATTTAGAGATCCCTAATTCTTCGACTATTCCAATCTCTTCTACCCTTTTTTTCTAAATTATTAAGCTAATTAGGGTAATTTAATCTTCATTGAAGATTAAATTAACTATAATTGGGATCAAATTATTCAAGTAGATATCTAATTGAATTACCTTACTAGCTTCCCTTGGACAATATCTATAACTATCATTATACATCTTAACTTAAGGTTTTATACATTTTATTGTTTAAGCTAATATTACCAATGACAAGGGATTCTAAAATTCCATAGTTCACCCCTTATTTTTGGCTTATCACAAACCCAAGCCACAGACAGTGGCCTCAACCATTCAGAGATGCCCAACTAGAAGTCTATTTTCTTTTAGAATAAAATTTTTTAGTTTTGTGGCCTATCAAGTGATAAATTCATTTTGAAAAAAACTACAAAGACCAAAACCTCCTCAACTTAGAGACCTAAACTACAACATTTAAAGTGGGGACTAAAAATCACTAATAATGTGCTAATTTTCATAGTAATGTTTTTTCTCCTTGAAATTATCAAAAATCCATATTATTAAAGTTTAGAATACTTTTTCACATTTTATCATGAATTACCAATTTTTCTTTTTTCTTTTTACATAATGTTTTGACATTAATTTCAAGAATAAAATTTTTTTACCAGTTATAAAATATTTTTTATTCATTTAAATGGTTTAAGAAGTTTATTTTATTTTAATATGATATTCTGATTTTTCTGGATTTTCAAGAATTTATATAAAATATTCTGAATTTAAATTCATAAAAAGAATAATTTAATAATTCAAAATTATTATTTTGAATTTATTTAAATATTACTAATGAATTAATAATTTTTCAAGTCCTTGAAGTTCATGCCATGTTATCAATCAGCCATATGATTCGGAGGATAGAGAAAATTGGATGGCTTAAATCCCTTCAAATTGATGCGGTGATAACTAATGACCCTCAAAGACTTTAGGGCTAAAATTTTGAGGGTAATTTCACATTTCCCTCCTCTATTCATCCATCATCTTGGATCTACAAATAGAACCCCACATCATTGTAAAAAAGACCTTGTTTGATTGTGTTCCTAATTATGGTTAGCAGAGTGATGTTCTCATTCAAAATCCCGTTGACGTTCGAGACGAGACGGCACAGTGCGCCTACCCTCTCCTCCAACCTCCATCTCTGCTCCTGTGCCAGTTCACCAGTTAAGCCGCTGACGCTCTCTGGCTCCTCTCCATCACACCTGCTCTGGCTGCAGCAATTGTGGTCGAATCTGCACGACGAGCTATGCGCCAACGAGGTACACCATCCTCCCGCTTGCTCGTTATATTATCCTTTGCAGTAAACTTTTGTCTTGACTCCACCGCGCTCAGGCTAGGTAGATGAGAGAGGAAAATTGGGAGTTAACTACGAGAAATTAGAGCGTCATACCGATACAGACGATTCCATCTGTTACCTGCGAGCCCTACAGATTGATTATGTTCAGCCCGTAGACGTCATCATTCCCTCCGACGATGTTTGAGAGGCCACCGTCACCGTCGCCGGTGACCCCTTCAGAGCTCAAAGCTCGACATCTCCCTCGAGTCGGGGCCTGCAAGCACGACATGTAGGACGCATTCATCACATTGCATTGTAGTTACATTTCCTGTAATGGTTTATCTATTACGTCGGACAAAGACATTGTCGACGTCTGACACCCCTATGGAGGCACCGAGCCATTATCCTCAGTACCGACCGGATGACATCCTCGACGACGTCCCGCATCAAATTGGTATCAGAGCATTGTCTTGATATCCGTCAGGATGACGACACCGTCGTCATCCAACATCAAATTGGTATTAGAGCATCATCTTGATACCCGTTCGGACGATGACACAGCCGTCATCTAGCATGTGTCCATCTCCATCTATCATTACCCAACACTCCCAAAGTGCCATCCAAGGTATCTTTAATTTAGAATGAATTGGTATTCTTCTACTATAAAGTAATATTGAAACTCATTATTATTCTATAAAATATAAATAAATTGGGTCAAACATGATTAATATTTCACGACCTTACTAATCATTCTTTTAAAAATATCTTTTCACTATTTTGGTTTTTTAAAATTATATTTGTCTCCATAAATCAATATAAAATTCTAAAAAGTAGAAATCAAAGATAAAAATTCACATATTCAATACATTCTTTCTATGGATTTGACCCTTACTCGCTCAATGCGCATTGGCAAATTATTTTTATTGTTGTATAAACCATAAGCCTTAAATTACATTAAGCCCCAATTTCGTGTTCATTTGTGACTTAGGTGAGTAATATGCGAATAAGCCTAGAAGCATGTAAGTAACCTGATCTTTTGATTGTACAGCCTGAAATATAATTTTGATGTGAATCAACGTGATTAACAGTTTGGTATAATATCATTCAGGATTTTTTACTGATCAATTCAGTAAATTCTTTCTACCAAATAACACCAACTTCATATCCACACTAGTCCCTACACACTAGTGGCTATGATATCCTTCTCGACTATGATTTAAATAGGAACACTTAGAAAATATTATTAAAGACTAGTGATCTCTCTATTAATATATTAGCAAAATTCACTAATTCTGACTATGTACTTTTGGACTTCATTTTAAGCATCACACGTGCACTAGAATAAATATGTTTTATTAATAAACATGAAATGAGATATGGAATGTGTGATTGGCTTGTCGGGCACATAAATTTCCACCAAGAGGACTAATTGGCTAATATCTTCACCAAGGGAATATGAAGAATCAGGTTTATAGAGATGTAAATGACCATATGAGTTGTTGAGGAGGAACCACATCACGATCAAGGGAGAAAATGTTGGAATTGATCACTAGGGTTAGAAGAAGATTATAGAATGCCTGTTTTTTTACTTATTTCCCTGTTAATATTTACCTCGCATAACAACTTTGAACTTCTTGTCGTCTTAAAAGGTACTCGTCTGGTTGTAGAACCGCGAGCATTTTTATTTTTCGTCCATCTATTTCATTCTATGTTAAACCTCAACACACCCCTCTATGTCCTCTCCTGCGGAGATTGCCATTGGCTATCGCCTTCATATTCGCTGGCCCTGTCTCGCCACATCTACCTTCCTCTCCCCTTTTGCTCCACGGTCACACCCCCATCTGCGGTCCTACAACACTGACCCCCTCACACCCCCTCTTCCTTCTATTTGTAGGGTCAAACACCCCTTCCCACCTACGATCTCGACATAGCCACCTCCACCACCCTGGTTGATATTCTCCTCTTCCCCCATATCCTTGTTGGGTTCCATGCCTTGGTTCATCCTTGGAATACATGAGTACATGAAGCAGAAGCGTGTTAATCGATTCATAATCGATATTTAAAATTCATACATCAGATGTACCTTTTGGGGAATTTTTCCACCCTTGCCCTTCTCTCATTGAGATCATTCTTAAGCCGTTCACATGTCCAACCTCTAGAAGTATCCAAGTGATCACTTGGCGCTTGAATTTCCACTTCTTCAACTCTTCTTGAAAGTATTAAAGATCTTCTCACCATGAAGACACTCTCCTTGGATGAGTGGAGAAGAGAGTGGAGAAAGGCAGTGCTCTCAAATTTGGCTGGCCTGGGTGCTTAAAATGAGTGCCCCTTCTCTATTTATACTTATGTTTTTCTCAAAACCCCCACAAATTAAAATATACTCACCAATGCCCGTATGATCTTATGCATGTGACCCTATAGGCCCATGTATCATTATAGTTAATAACTTAAGTGGCCCAATAATAATTATTGGCCAACCTTATTAATTAATTATATCAACATATATATTAATTAACTAACTTTCGATTTAAACCAAATAGTAGGTTAAATTTTCAGCCCTTGGGGTGACAACCTACACCTTGTGCTCTAGAAGATAGCGAGTAGTGTTTGAGCTCTCTTATGGAACCTTTATTGCCATCGAGTACCGTCTATGTATAATTCATCATTCGCGTGAGACTCTCAAATGACTTAGGGTATGATTGATTGTCAAACCCTAATTTGTCATTCAATTAGTACTGATGCATAACGGGAATCAAGGGTGAGATTCGTGCCATATCCGAGCTATGACTTATCAGAATCCCATGATTAGAGGCTTGTAAGTTATAGTAAAAATATAGTGGTCCATCCATGAGATGGCCGTGGTGTATCAGGTCAATGGATCCCTTATACAATGGTGACATGAATCAACCTGATTGAGGTTTAGGTATAATACCATTCAGTAGTTCGTACGGATCAATTCAGTTAACTCTTTCTCAAAAGAGCACCCACTATTTCTCCTTAGTGTCATCACAATAATATCCACAAGATCAGTTATATTTATCGTATAAATAGGATTACTTAGTGTTATTCTATCCAGATAATTTTATCTCTAATAAAATGATAAATTCCTAGGAATTTACATACATTTCAGATGATTTTGGTATTTGTGCATTAGCTATAAATTTCAATTTTGCACATTATGGATATTTTTAGCTAATCTCCTTGAATTCTCTAAATTCAAGCAGTTTGACGATTGATGAGTATTTTATAGTTACAAATGTGCAGAAAGAACCAAATGGTGTTTTGGGCCTTCAAAAAAGAAATCAGAGGGAGATGGGCAATGACCTGACCTGCCCATTAGGCTCTCAAAAGCCTTACAAAGAAACAAGTTGAAGATCACAATGGGAAGCTCTTAACCCATGGAGAAAAAGAGCCAAAATGGCAAGAAAAGAGAATATAAAATGTCGAAAGGGGTATTTTAATAATTCTTCTTATGTATAAATACCTTTTTTCTCTCTCTCATTTCCCCTCATTCTGGACGTTCTCTACCAAGTGGCTGGCCAACAAGACTAGGCATTTTCAGAATCATGGTTGTTCAACCTTCTTGAAGTACGTTCGTTGAAGCTTTTATTCAATCTCTTCTCTTTTTTTAATTGAACACGCCTGATCCTGGAAAAAATATAAGGATCTAGACTTGGGAGTAAGCATTGAGGGCTCACCGGACTTGCATTGAGGTTGTAGGAACCTAGATTTCCATTTTCCCATCATTATATATCCATTTCCCTTTTATATTCATTACTTTCTCACTCTAAACACTTATTTTCCCTACTTTCTCTCTCTAAAATCAACTATTTTTTTCTCTAGACCTTCATCCATATCCGTAATTTTTTTTCCTTCAAATTTCATAAAAAATTTCCACTATTTGCACCTTCAAATTCTCTTTCAAACTCCTTCTACCCCCTTCCTCACTTCGACCATTTTCTCTCTCTAAGCTCGTTCATGTCTCTCTCTAGAATTTTAATCATATCTCCCCTTCACCCCCCTTTAAATCCAAAAAAAATCATTTTTTTGACATCTTGAAGTCCTCCTTTCCCATCGCTGCCACAGCTGTGCTGGTGTGCGCTAATGCGCCCCTTTGCCCCCCAAACATGTGTGTGCGTAGCAGAGCACCCAGTGCATAGAGGGGCACTCTCTATCTGAGAATTAATCAATTTTGGGCTAAGTTCAAGAGGGAGTTGACTTGTTCGAACCGGTATGACAGCGTCCTATCGGCCTTAAAAAAACTTTTTAAGGTTTTCTAGAGCATTTTAAAAATATTTCAATCATAAATAAAAATTCCTAAAATTAATATAATCAATATCTTGTTATTTTAAAATTTAAAAAATATATAAAAAATCTATGAATCTTGCTTGTATCATTTCTAGAGGTTTTTGGTGTCAATTAATTCTAGAAAAATCTACGAAAGTATATTTTCAAATTTTGGTGTTAATTAAATTTAGAAAAATTAGTATAAACATTTTTGTCATTTTTCTTTGTATTTATGAAAATTACAAAAAAACTATATAAATTAACTAAAAATCAAAAAAATCCCAGAAATTATATTTCTCACTATTTAACTCATTTCTTTCATTCCAACATTTAGGAAAACAAATCTAAAACTAAATGCCTGCCTCTCTTTGGATCAACCCATTACTTGCCTTGTATTAATTATTGAATAGTTAAGTGGATTTTTTTATAAATATTGTTGGCTAAGTCTAAATTCAAAAAACAACATTAAACTGGTGCCGTTTTCTGGGAGGTAATGAAAAAATTTTATAAACACTTCATTGATCAATATCATGTTCCATGCATGGCACATGTTCTAAATTTCATGGTGCAGCGAGGCATGAAGGAACTAGGTATTTTAGGTTATTAATTTTTCTAAATTCAAATGCTTCTATTCAAAAATATTTGACCCATTCTTTGACTCATTTTCTAGCTGCAACTTCAACATAGAGAGTTCGCCACTATCTAAATTTATGCCATAATTTTGGTATAGAAAATTAGATCTTGGTGATTGAAGATTTCCCACTAGTGGAACTCCATAGCTGAAAGAATGATTCAGCTTACAAGAGGATAATTATATTAGAAAAGATAGCGAATTATTATCTAAATACAAACAAAGTTAGCAATTTTATCATGTTTCAAGAGTAATATCTCTTCAGAAAGTTTTCTGATAAACTAGAAGGCTTTTGTGATGCCACAAACATCCTTTCACAATAGAGGCCACTACATCATCTACTATTTTGTGGGACATCAACTTCCTTTGAGATCAGTTAGCCCTGTAATGCATGCCACATGTGATCTGCAACCCAATCTCTCAAGGACTCAATAATGAACAAAAAAATTTTACTTAAAATTGCATATGCTGCAACGAAGTAGACGGGGAGAGATTGTCAACATCACATGAAGTTCAAACCTATGTTCCCCATTGTGACAACATTAGACCCCTCTAAAAGAAGCTTGATTTAATCTCTAGTGATGATATTTTTTTTATCATCCACACCAGTGTGCAAATGCTCAATAAAGTGCCCACCTCTTCAACTTCAACCAAGCAGTAAGTTATGGAAGATCAACCATATATACATGCAAATGACTCAAAATTAATGAATATTCTATGAAGTAAGAGAAAAAATCAGAAGTCTATGTAAAATATTCTAAAGAGGAGCCTAGCATTTGTCCTCGTGATGAACCACTCAAGTGGTGGTCTAAAGTTAGGTCTACAAAATATCCACGACCTGCAATGGTCACAAAGAAGTTCTTCTCTATTTGTGCTTCAAGTGCACGACTAGACCATTTATTTTCATCACGAAGAGGGATTGTCATTTTCAAAAGGGGCCGTTATCCGCAGAATTTATATCCATAGTGAAGACTTTAATGGACTAATAAGTCCAATGAGGAGTACAAAGAAGAAGATGGTAATGTGATCGTTGTATGGTAGTACTACAATTGTGTATTGTTCAATCCTGATGTATGTCTATGCTTTTTTAGCTTGTAGCAGTGAGATTGTGCCAAAGCAATGCTATGTTGGATGTGGTCCAACACAGCAACTGAAGAGAGTTCAGAAACATCTAAAATGAGTTTTTATTTTCCAAGATGGACCTTATAAATTACATTGTCGTGCATTATTTCTTTAGGAATTCTTGACAATTTTTCATCTTTGACTTTGACAAGTCAAATGACTGGACCAAGGCCGGAGCAGGACCGGACAAGACTGGACTTTGACCAAACTTTAGATAAGATTTAGGTACATTCTAGAAGGGGGGACCAGATGGGGACAGTCAAAGTTTATTTCCACGCTCATGTTTTGCATGCTACCTCTCTATAGCATCTGTCCTAAATTCTCTTGCCGTTGATCCTCTCCGGGTGCTGCTGCCCTAAACTCGTCTTAGGAGTTACCACACTTCCTAAATCACAAATCGAATTGAGAACCTTATCAACTATAGAGGAAGGGCAGGATTTCTACACGCCCATAGCGCAACGACCAACGGCATACACCATGGACTAAACCACCAACTCCAGACCCTACAGAGACGACAAGATTTCACCGGCAACGCTATTTTATATTTATCAATATCCAGTACCGGCTATCTCAACAAACCGACGCAAATAGCACATTCATCTGAATCGAAATCATGGTTTTTCTTGATCAGTAATAAAACTAAATCTTTCATTATTTCTTCTTCTTCTTTTCTTCCTCTCTTGTACCAAAAATTCTTCTTCCTCTCGAGCCCATTTCGACAAGATTAATGTTTGGTCAGGGGATCCCATGCCGAGGGGGAGGATTTCCTCTAAAACGGGAAGGACTTGACTGGTTCGAAGGACCCATCAAGCCCAGTCTGCAGATCTCCTCCAACGGCGGAGCCTCCCAGCTCCAAGCCCTCCGCTGCAAGTCTTCCAAGCCCTTCACGCAAGCCCCCATGTCGAGCGACGCCACGCGCTGCCTCGCATCCGCCGCCTCTCGGCCGGCTACCTCATCAAAGACTTTCTCCCAACCATCTTCCCTGCCTCTTCTACCGTCACAGAGCTCCAAGCAACCGTTCCTCCACTCCGTCCAGCTCCAATCGGCGTCGACATTCGTCATCACCTCCTCCAAGCACTGTCCCGTGCAAGCCGGCCTGCAAGGCCTACACTTGACGCCGTTCATGGGCCCCCGGCTTGCTAAGGACGCCACTGGGACGCCGAACGTTGACGGTGGGAACGGGTAACGGCGTTCACTTAGCACGCAGAACGGTAGGCTGAGCTCTAGAAACGGCACTCCGGCTAAGTCCAGCTGGGCCTTGAACGCCGACTCTGAGTTCAGTCCTCGGTAGCCAGCCGCGTCGAGCGAGGGGATGACGGAGATCCGGGAAAGAGCCACGGATGACGTCCTCGCATCCCCAGCGCCGAATCTGTCGTTCAGGCCTTCGAAACGTGAACCCTCAGGAACAACGTAAGCGTCAGCGATGAAGCTCCTGACGCTTAGCGGCGCCGACCAGAACGAGTCTACTCTTGTGCGGACGATCCAGTCGTAGGAGAAGTTGCCCTGCAACTCGCGCGCCTTGATAATGGCGAGGCATCCTTCGACCAGATTGAAGTACTGGAGAAGCCCCTGCAAGAACGAGACATGAGGCAGATGGAAAATGACTCAGTCTTGCGTTAGAGACCTCTATCAGAACGGGAAATGGAACGAGCCCTTGCTGGTTCGTGTTCCGTCATCAGACTCCACACAATTGGAGTCTATTTCCATTGGTTCTACCTGTATTCCGTTTGGGGAGCCGCGAGAGGAGAGAACGCGGGCCTGCGACTCGGTCTCGGTTAGGACGTTGGGACGGAAAATACGGACAGCGGCGATCCGTGGCGCTGCGGCGAGGAGGAAGAACTTGAAGGCGTCCTTGTCTTGCGGGCTGTGAAGGAAGAGGTCGGCGTTGGGGTATTCCAAGAGAATATTCTTCACGATGGAAGGTCCGGTGAGCTCGAAGCGGCGCGCGCCGCCGACGAGGCAGACGGCGATTCGCGCGTGGTGCAAGTCGGCGTTTTGTACGGTGGGGTCGACGAAGAAGGTAGGAGCGGAAGCGCGGTAGAAGGGAGAGAGTAGAAAGAGAATCAGAGATGGAACAATTAAGAGGAGTGAGAGGCGTAGAATGGTGGTTGGAGAACGCTTCGTAAAGACATCGCCGGGATGGTGTACCTCGTCCGGCTGCGCATTGAACCTCATGATCGCCTCTCTTTGTCTCTCTCCCCCCCTCCCTCCTAATCTCTCTCTTTTTATCAGTCTCTCCCTCCTCTCTCTATCTATCTATGTCTCTCTCCCTCCCTCCCTCCTAATCTCTCTCTCTTTCTCAGTCTCTCCCTCCTCTCTCTATCTATCTATATCTCTCTCCCTCTCACTCTTCCTCTCTCCCTCCCTCTCTCTTTCTCTCTCCCTCTCACTCTTCCTCTCTCCCTCCCTCTCTCTTTCTCTCTCCCTCTCTCTCTTTCTCTCTCTCTCTCTTTCTCTCTCTCCCTCTCGGTCTCTCTTTCTCTCTTTCTCTCTCTCTCTCTATCTCTCTCTCTCTTCCTTTCTCTCCCTCTATCTCCCTCTCTCTCCCTCTCTATCCCTCTCTCTCTCTTCCTTTCTCTCCCTCTCTCTCCCTCTCTCTCCCTCTCTCTCTCTCTCTCTCTCTCTCCCTCTCTCTCTCTCTCTCTCCCTCTCTCTCTCTCTTCCTTTCTCTCCCTCTCTCTCCCTCTCTCTCCCTCTATCTCCCTCTCTCTCTCTCTTCCTTTCTCTCCCTCTCCCTCCCTCTCTCTCCCTCTCTCTCCCTCTCTCTCCCTCTCTCTCTCTCTCCCTCTCACTCTCTTCCTCTCTCTCCCCCTCTCTCTCTCTCTGCCTCTCTCTACCTGTCTCTCTCTCTCTCTGCCTCGCTCTCCCTCTCTCTGCCTCTCTCTCTCTTTCTCTTTCTCAGTGTCTCTCTCTGCCTCTCCTTGGCTCTCTCTGCCTCTCTGTCTCTCTGTCTCTCTTTGTCTCTCCCTCTCTCTCGTTCACTAAGAGATGAAGTTATCACAACGCAATTCTGATTGTGTTTCTGCGCGCGGAATGTGGAAATGGGATTTGTATCGTTAAATAGCTTGCAATGGATTAATAGATCGTTTACTGGGACTTACTGGAAAGGAAGTTAAGGAGAAGAACATGATGATGTTTCGTTGGATGAGAGCCTATGTGCATGTGGGTAACCAACAATACCTGGAGAGGGCTAGAAAGCTCTGATGGAGATTGAAGGACTCAGAAAGGAAACGTCTTCTGGAAGGCAATTTGCACAATAATATCAAGCCACTTGGCTGTTAGATTTCTCCTGTTTACACAGTACAAACAAACAATGAAAAGTGGAGCAAGAAAGAATTTTCAGCGATCAAATAACATATCTTAAAAATGCATCATTTATAAATCAGTTAGTCCATGAATTTAGTATTTTACATGCATACTGTCATTTCTTTCATTTGGGTTCTGAATTGTTAGTACACATCCAGATTATTTGCTTTTTATTTTGATCAACCCTATTTAAGGGAAGTTACACGTTATTTTCCGACACTAGTGAATTGAGTACAAATGTACATGACTTCTGTATTAAAGAGCTAAGTGAATAAGGATTGAATGGCAAAACATAGCTCCTAATTTTTGGACAAATCAAAAACTAGTTGTGTGGGCATAATTGGGAAAGGGGCAGGAAGTGGAAGACCCAAAATGATCCGGGCCATAGGCCATCTGGATGGATTTCTGTCCAATACCCATGAGGGTAAATGCACAAGGTCTTGGATCCCAGCGGCACAAAGAACAACTACAAGAGCAGCCCCCCCCGGCCCAGCCGTAAAAATAAAAATCAAACTAATTTTAAAGTAATAATTTTGTAGGAAATTTGAAAATATACAATGCCTAACTGTTTGATTTGATTCCAATGCATAACATTTATTATCCTCTTCTCTCTTCAGTTTAGGGAGAACCCATTCTAGCCAGGACAGGAAACCATCTCTCATTTTCCGTCATTTCTTATCATTTCATTATAAATGAGGTTTTTTGGAATATGAAGTGAAGGGCTTGCAACATTTGTTGGACAATCCTAATGACTAAGTCAAATTATTGGAGATGAATCGGTCATGTCTCAGTGTGTTGAATTTTGTCGTATAAGGTTTGATGAGTATTCAATTTTTTAAAAGAAGTAGCTTTATCAAACTTTCTGAACCTTATACGACAAAATTCAACACACTGAGACATGACAGATTCATCTTCTATAATTTGGCTTAGTCATCATTACTTTCGGTGTTATTTAAAATCACAGAAAACATAGTATATGTTTATTTGTAATAAAGAAAAATGCAACTTTTAGCGTATAGTAAACTGAAAAATATATTACCATAACCCATAATTTATGTAATATGTAGAACCACATGTTTTTAATACCTGGTTAAAATTTCAGATTAGAAGGATTTCATCTTATTGATCAAAATATGTTGTCAGCGTATCTGTTGCTGAGTAAAACATCGCTAATTGATTCAAATATTTGTAGATAATGCAGTATACATGATCAATTCATTTGTCAAAAATATATTGAAGTCTATTAAATTAATAAGTTAATTTTAAGTAATTTCCAGAAGAGGGGTCATGAAAAATAAGTTATTTATTCCATTTCAAAAAATTTTGAAATTAATTCCGAGATAATAACTTGGAGTTTAAAATTAAAATGCTTACCAATGCCCTAATTTCTATGTCTAATTTAATGCTCTTTGGCATTCATTAGGCACATGTTTTTATAAGCACCTCTTACTCTGTTATTTAACATAACAAGCCCTAATATTTTTAATAATACATCTTTCTCGTTGTGGAAATTTTGCAGCCATGACTAAATAATAGTTATTCTCTCCTGAAGTTAATATACACGTTTTATGAAATACTGTTTAGGTTTCCCACCTCAATATGAATCCATAAGATCCAGAATTATATTTCATTGTCCTGCTTTTGTGGACATACTACGTATATAATCATGGTTCTGCATGTGGTAAATTAAAAATATAAATCATGTGGCTCAGTAAAAAAAATTCTGATTTTTAATAAACATAAATATTTTTAAAATCAAAATCATATTCTTTGAATAATTGTTTTTAATGCAGGTTTTTTAGATTTATTACTGAAGTGATATGATCTTAATAAACTGTGTGAAAAGATGGTTATGCTTTGTGTGTTCAAACCAAATATAATTTCTGATAAAAGAAATTTCCGTATGACCTGAAATCCTTTATTTGGTGCTCGAGTTGTGGAGATACAACAACAATAGCATCCCCCAGAATATACATCGACATGCCATCTTATTTATAATCTTAAATTTAAGTAAAATCATACCAATAAACTTTCAGGGAGAATATTTTTGAAGATAAAAAAAGAAATAAAAGGTAAAATGTGTGCTAATGTGTAGTTTTTTTTTGGGATCTATATTTGAATATCACCTTTTTAGTTGGTAGTCGATAGATATTTAAATGAGTAGGTTGATAAATCATATAATTTAGAAAAATAATTTATGAAATTAGAAACTTATAGGATAAATATTACAGCCAAAATTATTCAAAATATCTATCATGAAGTACAATATATATGAAAGATTTTATTTGTATAAATTTGATAAAATATTCATATATGGAGCGCATTATCTAGTCCTTGAATTATTTTGAATATTTTATTTTTTAAAATTCGGTATTAATATTGTGCAGGCTAGGAATAAATCCTTTGGAAGAAGTAGTGTGCCACCTTCAAAGCCTTCAGAGCCGACCACTAAAAGGTTTAGGAGGTGAGTAGGAGAATCTTTGACGGACATCTAGGAGAAGGGTTTTGGGTCAGACAGACAAGAAGCATCATTATGGTATTCTATAGTAAACTTGGACAGATGTGGAGGCCAAAACTACACACAATCTGTATTGTCTCGATATTACCAACTGATTGTTGCTTCAGGGTCCTATTTGAATTGCTTAGGAATTTCACACACCGTTGTGATTTATATCTCCATGACATGCGAATGAGAATAGCCTTAACATATCACCTAATAAAAGTGTTATCCATATCCTTTATTCTTTTACGAGGTAGATTGAAAATAATGAATAGGATAAATACACATAATTTACCCCCACTCTTACCTAAATCCTTGGTAGGATGAATGAACAAGAGGTATCAGAGCTCACTAGACGTACAAATTTAGAAGTGTTGATATGCACTAGGAAGGGGAAAATTCGTGAATTTTGACATCTATTTGTGTTTTATGTATTCATTTCTATGTTCATTCAATTGAAACTCACCGCATGTCTCCATTTGGGAAAATATGTTTTAACCTGGTTCGGGAATCCTATTATCCTCGACCTCTAGTCTATAGGTTTCTAATTAACACATAACAGTTACAAAGAATTTCTATGCTATTATATTCTTTATATATCTTTCTGTGAATGTCACACACAAGCTCATTTTATATTCACACCCTGACGTATCTTTCGGCTGCGTGATAACCACCCTAAATTCATGGGATTTTCTTCACAATATTCCCTTGACCCTCCCTACTCTCTTTGAGCTGGCCCTCCTCTTGGATGTCCTTCTTTCCTCAACACCACACAACATCCTCAAGTATTAACTCTCAAACTCAATGTGTTTGCTTCCCAAACAAGCATTAAAGTAAAAAACCTTTGACTTCAGTCAATTGATTCAGTCTTCCCAAGTCAAGCTTGAATCTTCTAGAGTAAACTCTTGACTGAAAATGAGCTGCTTACAATTCTTTAGGACTCAAACCCATGACTCTTCTCATCTCAACCACCCAATTAAAGTTTATATAACTCAAATATTCCTATGAAACTTTCTAATGAAATATAATTATCTCAATAACTGGTTTAATAAGGATCAAATATAATATTTACCAATATCATAAATATTTTATATTTGATATGAAATATTCAATATATTTCATTTAGCATGCTCATTTTGACTTGAAATAAATGTCATTGTATAGTTGAAATATTATTATCTCGGTGATCAACCTAAATCTAATTTTTACATATCAGTTGTCATTCTAAATTTTCCCAAAAAAATAAAAATATTTTTCATCATTAAAACCACGAACATAAAGTTTATCATTCTAAACTTTGAGTAGATTCAGCAATATATTTGAAGGAATGAATTTCTGAGTGGTCTGATAGAGATTCAAAAATTGATTATATATTTGATGAGATTTTTTCTTTTGAAAATACTTATTTAAATCAAGTTTATTATGTGATTATTTGAATTGCTAAATGTTATTCTGTATTACAATCAGTCCACAATTGGCTTTTTATTAAACCAACAATATTATTTTGATTGGAAAATTATGAATTACTTCACTGCAATAGTTATATATGATTAGAAAATATTATAAGTTAGGTCATTTCAGATCAAGATATGGTGAGTAAAACATAAACATTGTCCCTATATTTATGGATAAGTTGGTTTTAGTTGAGTGTGTTTACCTAGTTTGAATTCAGTCACTAGAGTTATACTAATCATATATTATCTTTATTAGAACTGGCAACTATTTTTTTGTGAATGGATATCTGTTTTCCTATTATCTAGATTAAGTTTATTTTATCATAGGTAGTACTGATTTTGAATTGAGTTTCACATTAGACTTTCATGGACAAATTTAAAATATTGGGAATGAAAAGAGTCTAATTTTTACATTGAAGGAAACATGTTGATTCATGTCTTGCATACCTTTAAGAAAGATTCTTATGCGTCTGATACATCATCCTTGGGGAGGAATATTAAACTATTTCAGGATATGTAATTCTATAAATATGTTGCGATTTAGTTGTGATCATTATCGAAGGCGATGATTGTTACCAAAGATGACAGCAGTTGTTGACAAGGATGAAGACTATTGATGACTACAACTGCTATTCTTGATGACTATGACTGATGTAGATGATGAAAAAAACTGTTGTTATCGACAGGGATAGGGGCTGTTGTTAACAAGGATGTCAACTAATGGTTATGAGGAAGAAAACTGTCATTGATGAGAATGGCGATTATTTTTTATGACTACTACAACTATCATCAGTGGCGGGGATGGTGCCTGTTCTCAACAACTGTCTTGAACAAGCACGACAACTATTAAAATGTAGATGAAGATGAAGGCTACGATTGTTGTCCTCGATAAGGACGACGAGTGTCGTTATTGAGGATGACAATTATGGTTGACAAAGATGAAAATTATCATCGATGAGGATGACAACTGGCATTGACAACAATGATGATGATGATGTCGGGACTTATTCATGCCGATGGTAACATTGGCCAATGCCAACATCAACTTTACGAGTCAATGTCATTAGAAAGTGAGTGTTGAATCCCATCCTGTCTATCCAAAAATGTAATTTGTTGTCTGCACAACAGACCTTCACATTACAGGGCCTTACAGCTCTACAAAGGGGAGATATTCTCAGAGAACAAAACTATTGGATACAGAACTCTCATCTCTCTCTCTCATTCACTCACTACATCCCTTTCTCTCTCGTAGAAGGGTTTGGGCTGGATAGACTAATAATCAAAATCTGTCAATCCCATCACCCGTTACATCATGGATAAATGACAGAACAAGACTGATGATGAAAGGGTGACGATGACAAAGTAGAACAGATGACTATTGGGACGAAAGCAAACCCCATGAACAGATATAGTGCAGGAATGCGGACGGGACGGTAATTTTATCCATGGACAAAAAATTCATCCCATCCAGGATTTTGGACGATTCATGAGATGAAGAATCGTCTGCCCGTCCCTGAACGAGATAATTGCTTCGTCCATGGACGAAATAACCGTACCGTCTGGGGTCTTGGACGCGGGATGGGGTGGTTGTTTCGTCCTGTGGGAGTATAGTATGCACATGAGAGGTCCACCTGCCAATGCACGTGTTGCACCACGCATCAATTTCTGAGTGGTCTAATGCTGACGCACGCCCTGTTTAGTCTCAGGACGTTGGACGGGATGTGAATTTATTGGATGGGACAATTTCAGACTTGACCGGACATGGATGGAAAAAGATGGGACGGGACGATTTAGACAAAATTCTAAAAATTTAGACGTAGGACGGGACAAACTTAGTCCCATCCTGTCCATCATCCACTTCCCGGACGATCTGGAACTTTGTTCGGAGACATCAGTCCAACAAGCCATCCATGCAAAGCGTCATCCGTCATCCGTCTAAGAAGCCTATTCTATTCCCTACTTGGCAGGGAATAGTATAGCTAGAGGGGACTCAATCGCCCCTGCCGGTGCCGGCAGTGGAATTTCGTCTCTCTTCTCATTCTTCCAATTCGCCCATTGAAGAAGACTTCAGCCCAAGATCTGCACTGAAGTCACCGAACATGGGTCGCTGATTTTCTTCAGAAATCTGCCTCTTTTTCAACTTACCTCATCTGGGTTCGTCGGGAAATGATCTGAGCTTTCCATTGATTGCTCATAGAGCTGGCGGAGCTCCATAGCCGTCGGATGGGCCCCCCTCGTCGGCGATACCATTCCCATTGTCCGATCCCGGGCTCTGCCCCTCGCGCTGTTGTCTTCGCTGCCGGCGCTGTTCTTCTCACGCTCCTCGTTTTTCTCTCCTTCTTCGCTCCTCCCCCTGTCGATGGCCCCGCCTTCCCAAATACTGATCGCCGCTCGTTGATTCCTGTAAGGTTTTGTGATTTTATGGGTGTTGGTTTCATGGGTTTTCTTCCAGTTCTATCATTGATGTTTGTTATCCTTCGTTAAGCGCGGTGGAGACGGACAAAGGGCGAGGACTGTAGTTGCAGATGGGGTCCTCCGAGTGCCGGTTTGGCTCGCCATGTTAAGATTTTGGTTGTTTGTTTCATCTTGAAACTCCGAATTAGAGTATCTTGGTTTCTTAATTGCAGGACAACGGTGGAAGCGTGGGAAATGAGCTGTGGGGCTCAAAGATTTCCAAATACTTCTACGGCTGCAGTAATGCTTCAACAAAATTCCCAAGTGCGTGGCTTAATTCCTTTTTTTAACTGTCTTGGTTCAGATAGGGGTTATGTTTTCTCGTTAGTTTGTTTTTCCTTTTTTTCCACGTGCACATTATTCTTAGTTTTACTGAGGATTCAGTCTTTCGGAGTTCATCCCTCCTGGGTTAGTTCGTGTTATTTTTTCGGCAATGGGGAATTATTTTTTTCTGATTACTCGTTTTTTGTGGGTGCTTTTTGAATGAGGGACTAATTTATATCATTGGGCTTCACCTCAGCTGCGGAAGATGTCACTCACTCCAATAGGTTCTTGATGATTGCAACAAGTGGAGGGTTAAATCAGCAACGGACAGGGGTAAGGGTCACGATCAAACATACTATATATATAGCTCTCTACAGCTTAGTAAGGCATTTAGGAATTATTCAAATATATATTTTTATATATATGTAGGATATGAAAAAAATTGATACCTGACACTGATATCTGATATCGTAATCCAACCCTTGAGCCAAAGTTGGATGCATATATTGGGGTGGACAACAGTATCAGATATTGGTACTGTAACAACCGATATCCAATGCTGTCATCCAGTATCCAGATATTGCAAAAGACAGATAGCGGATAACCCATTTCCTATATACGGTTCGGCATCCAACTTGATATTGTTACTCGATATCAGGATTCAGGCGGGCAAATACTAGCTGTCACTCTCTCCCTCTCTCTATTTCTCTGAAAAAAGCTTAGTAGCTTTATTTGCCACAATTTTCCTATATGAGATCATTGTGTACGAGATCATTGTGTTATGCGTACTTAATCACATTGGTCAATGTACATAACCATAAAACAAGTGAATGAATAAAATATTTTGTCATAATCTCCTCCATCTGTAAGTTTTCTGGTTCTTTATCAAAGTTCTCCTATCTTTGTGATCACAGATAACAGATGCAGTTGTCGCAGCACGTATTTTAAATGCAACACTTGTCATTCCCAAGCTGGATCAGAAATCATTTTGGAAAGACTCAAGGTAGGGTATTTACAGTATTTCTCCTACTATTTATTCTCTCAGCGGTTCTTTTGTGCAGAATGGAATAGAAACTATTGAGATAAGTCTGTCAAGAAAATCTTATCCTGAGAACACTAAACAACTTTCCCCTTGCGTGCAGCAATTTTGGGGAAATATTTGATGTTGATTGGTTCATCTCATCACTCTCGAAGGATGTTAAGATTATAAAGGACCTACCGAAGCGTCATGGAAAGTCATTGTTAAGTCCAACGACAATGCGCGTACCGAGGAAGTGCACTCCAAAGTGCTACCAAAATCGTGTTCTACCTGTTCTGTTGAAAAGGCATGTAAGTGCTCAGTTGTCTAATTGCTCTTTGGTTTTCACCCATCAGGTCATCTGCTATGTCCTGACACAACATCCATTGAGACCAGGTTGTACAGCTCACCAAGTTTGACTACAGACTTGCTAACAAGCTGGACGGAGACCTTCAGAAGCTTAGATGCCGTGTCAACTACCACGCTCTTAAGTTTACTCATTCTATTCAAGCAATGGCTGATTTGCTGATCGATCGAATGAGGCAGAAAAGTAATAAATTCATCGCCCTTCATCTGAGGTGAAAGTTGTGCTTATTCCCCCTGGTTGTTTATGTATTTACCCTGAACCCTGAACCCCAAAACCTGAATCTCAAAACCTAAATCCTATATCCTGAAATTTAACCCCTAAACCCTACACTCTATACCTTACACACATATGTCCATCTGCCCGTCTCCTGACGCATCCTCTCGTCTATATCTTACTCTCTCCCTCTCACTCTCTCCCACTCCCTCTATCTCTCTCTCCCTCTCTCTCTCTCCCACTCCCTCTATATCTCTCTCCCACTCTCTCTCCCAAAACCTCTATCTCTCTCTCTTTCCCTCTCTCTCTCTCCCACTCCCTAAATCTCTCTCTCCATCTCTCTCTCTCCACTCCCTGTATCTCTCTCGCTCCCTCTCTCCTCTCTCTCTCACCTCCTCCATATATCTCTTTCTCCCACTCCCTATATATCTCTCTCTTTCCCACTCTCTGTATCTCTCTCTCTCTCCCACTCCCTTTATCTCTCTCTCTCTCTTTCCCACTCCCTGTATCTCTCTCTCTCTCTCCCACTCCCTCTCTCTCTCTCTCTCTCTCTTTCCCACTCCCTGTATCTCTCTCTCTCTCTCTCCCACTCCCTGTATATCTCTCTCTCTCTCTTTCCCACTCCCTGTATCTCTCTCTCTCTCTCCCACTCTCTGTATCTCTCTCTCTCCCACTCCCTATATCTCTCTCTCCTTCTCTCTCTCCCACTCCCTATATCTCTCTCTCCCTCTTTCTCCCACTCCCTGTATCTCTCTCTCTCTCTCTCTCCCACTCCCTGTATCTCCCTCTCTCCCTCTCTTTCTCTCTCTCCCCTCCTCCCTATATCTCTCTCTCCCTCTCTATCGTACCTTATTTATATAGGGCATGGGGCACGTTCTTAGCAAGGCAAATGAGTCATTTCTACATGATATCAAGAGCCATAGGCCTTTTTCTTTTAGCCAACTTGTCGCTACCCTGGGTCATCATTATCATAGTCGTCAAGGTCTGGCTGCTATCAAGGATATGCTGCTCTTTCTGCACTTGGGATGAGGATTTGCCTTTCCAAAATCCATAATATAAAACTTAAACCCAAAACCTGTTTCCATAAACATTGAACCCTAGACCCTAAACTAATACCCTTATGCTTGAACCATAAATCCTAGACACTAAACTGTGAACCCCAAATCCAAAAGTAAGATTGTTAATCCTAAACCCTGGACCATAAGCAATAATTCCTAGAATTTTTGTTTTATTGAATTGTCTGACTATCAGGTTCGAACCGGATATGCTTGCATTCTCTGGATGCTACTATGGTGGCGGGGAAAAGGAGAAGAAAGAGCTAGGTGCTATTAGGAAAAGATGGAAGACCCTTCATGTAAAACTTCTATCTTTAAAACTCCTACAAGTGAAGATAGGGAGAAAATTTTTGTTAATATGAGTCATTTTCCTTGAAATTGGTTGTGCAGATCACCAATCCAGACAAGGAGAGGAGGCATGGAAAGTGCCCATTAACCCCTGAAGAGGTGGGCCTCATGTTGAGGGCTTTGGGCTTCGGCAGGAATGTCCACCTTTATGTGGCATCTGGAGAGGTGTATGGAGGGGAGGAGACGCTGGCTCCTCTGAAGGCACTCTTCCCTAATATCCACTCTAAGGATACTCTTACTAGAGTGGAGGAGCTCGCCCCATTCGCTCCCTTCTCATCCCGAATGGCTGCGCTTGACTTCATTGTCTGCGATGGCAGCGACGTCTTTGTCACAAATAATAACGGGAACATGGCCCGGATCCTTGCAGGCAGAAGGTACGGGAAATACTTTTATGAAACTTATTTTCCTGTTTTTAATTGTTTATGAGACATGGTGTGATGCCTTCTCTTCATCAGTGTGTTTAACTCACAGAAAACTTTTGAAGTTCTCTCTCTGGACACGTCTTTCATTTCTCTTTTTGCATGTTACTCTCTCTTTGTTGATCTTTATCCTTTTTATTTTCCTTTTATCGTTATAAGCATCTGTCTCCATTTTTTCTTTCAATCTCTCTATCTCTACTTGTCTATCTTATATTTGTCCCCATCTTGTTTTCCTCTATTCTTCATGCTCTCTGTCAGTCTCTGCTTTCTCTCTGTTACAAATCCGTCCCTCATTCTATCTTTGTCTGTTCCGCTCCCAGAAATTTCTATCCCCCTCTACCTGTCATTTTAATATTTCAAATTTCTTTGTCTCTATCTCAATCCCTTCCCTCTCTCCCGCTCTCTCTCTCAGTCTCTTTCTCTCTTTCTGATATCCGCCTATAATCTCTCAATCTTTCTTTCTCTTACTACTACACTCTTTCTGATATCTTTGACTCTCCGGCTTACCTTTTTTTGCATTCATTAGGAGGTACTTCCTTTACCTCTCTGTACTCTTATCTGTGTCTTCATTTCTCTCAACTATATTTCTCTCTGTATCTGTCTGCACCTCTCCTTTTTCACTCTTCTTATCCTCGCCTCAGCCATCTGCATTCCTGCTTATGCGTACTCAATATAGTGATATCTCGTTTCTTCTCTCATCTCTATCACTCTCTCCATTATTCTCTCTCCCTCTATTTATATTTATAGAATCTTATGGGCCAGAAATTCTGGTGCTGAACAGGAGGTACTTTGGACACAAGAGGACGATACGGCCAAATGCAAAGAAACTCTATTCATTGTTCCTTGGGCGGGCCAACATGACATGGGAGGACTTTGCCACGAGGGTGCGGACCCGGCAGAAGGGGTTCATGGGAGACCCCAAGGAAGTCAGGCCTGGCCGGGGTGAATTCCATGAGAACCCCTCTGCATGCATCTGTGAGGACCCCCAGGTCAAGCTACTCCCTCCCCCTCCTGGCCGGCGAAGAAGAGAACGGGCCGAGAAGCCCAGCGTGCTTGGCGATGAGCCCGATCCAGTTCCCCTCGACTACGAGGAGATTGAGGCAGGGGTCCTCCCCAATGGCACTGTGCCTGAGTATGATGAGATGCTTTCTGAACCAGAGGATGGACCAGATTTGGAGCTGGAGGACCAATTCTCTGACTAGCC
The DNA here is from genome assembly GCF_029677425.1 of Wolffia australiana. Taxonomy (NCBI): domain Eukaryota; kingdom Viridiplantae; phylum Streptophyta; class Magnoliopsida; order Alismatales; family Araceae; genus Wolffia; species Wolffia australiana. The sequence goes on along the minus strand of NC_135852.1, from coordinate 5,708,209 downwards.
TATTTCCTCAATTCGTTTTTGGCACCGATTCTTTTTTTTTGCTCTCTGTTTCGAACATAGACAGGGGGTTTGTTAGACTGTACAGCCTTGTTTGTCTTCCATCCTCCCTACATTTCTCTTTCTCTACCCTCCTGATGGTTCCTCTAGCATTTGAGAATTTCTTAGAGGCTTAGTGCAGATAATAGCACTCTTGTAAAGCGTTGAAGCCTCCCTTTTTATACCCCACGGACATATGTATGCTATGTAGCTGTGGCATGCTCTACCTTGCATGTGAAACTGAACATATCTAACACTTAACTTCAGAAGCCTGGGTGACCTTCACTGTTTGCACTAGTGAAACTAATTAGCTGAAGTACAGAATGTGCTTATCATTGAAGGTTCACTGATACATAATATTTAAAGGCGTCTAAGAAGTCCTTGGTCTATTTTTATTTAACATGCTTATTTCACTAAATGGGCTAACCCGTTATCTCTCTTTCTTCATTCTCAATTATATATATATATGTAACCCTAATTCTAAAACAAGGAAGTATTTATATTTCTGTCCTTTCTCTTCTCACAGTTATCTACATCTAGCGGAAATTCCGTGGCTTCCACAAAAGGAATCCGTTCATGTACACTCCAATGCTCTTTATAATCACTCATAGCGATGCTGATGAGCCTGGTTGGGGAGAAATCTAAACTTATGTAAACTGAAGCATACTTGTCAATTATTTCCACCAACTAAAAAAAAAATTGTATATTTATTTTGGGTTTCCTTAAGCTGACAAGCCTGCTATTTAAGTCAAATAAGATATTACCAACCATGCTGAGACTCTATTATCTTGAACCCGCCTTTTAACTGAGATGTTGGTGTCATGAAGAGGATGTTAACCAGGTAACTGGCATTAGAGATAAAGATGACGGGCATCCTCCCCTCTTCTTCATTTTCATCCCTGGACCCTCTTCTTCAGATAAGGGGAAATCGCAAGAGAGTTTCCAAACTCTCTAAAACCACTTGCAAAATGGTCAACCGAGGTTGAGGTTGTAAGAGAAGGTGAAGTCCATGATGACGATGGTACATGCGTGGTCTGTGCGCGTAAGCAAGTTCGTTGAAGATTCCTCCTCGATACACCAATTCAGAAATGATTATTATCCATAACATTTGACTGGATATATAAAGTTTTCGAGCAAGCAGAGTAATTGCTTTGAATCTGGCGTTCATATTCTATCATCGTGTGTGGAAGAAACGAGAGCTTTCGCCAGATAACGCGTAAAAGCATTCATACTAATATAATAATCCAACAGTACAATCAGAAATAACGCGTTCGAGCTTTCGTAAACGCCATACCGACGGCAATGTTTGTCTGTTTAAAAATATAGACTCTGACGAAAACGATGAAGATGACGATGAAGAAGATCATGATCTCACCCACGCAAGGAGTTGACCGAGTAACTGGTCGATAGAGCTCCTACTCTTTTATCGCGATTCTGAGTTGGGTTTATAACATCGTGAACTCGTAGGTGAAGAGAGAAGAGGAGGAAGACCAAGGAGCTGATGATAAGGGTGAAGATGACTATCTTTGTTGGGTTTTATCTCGTCTTTATACTACCTCTCTGCGCCGGTCAAAGTCCTTACGGTTTCCGGTGTACGCTGAGGCGTTCTTGCCAAGCCTTCGCCGGATACATGCCCCAGAAGGAGACGACATACGAGAGTATCGCAGCACTGTTTGGAGTGAACTCCATTTACGATCTTTACGGGGCCAACGGGATCAACGAGACCACTCCAACGTCGACGAAGGTTACGGCGAACACCACAGTCAGAGTCCCGTTCGCGTGCGCCTGCAATAACGGGACGGGAATCTCCAGCAAGGGTCCGGTTTATCTGTTGAAAGAAGGGGATTCGCTTGAAAAGATAGCAGGCGAGACGTTCAGCGGTTTAGTCACGGCACAGCAGATAGCCGCTGCGAATAGCATCGTCAACGCCTCTTCCGTAGTAAAGCCTGGAGAACGTGTTTCCATCCCCCTTCCCTGTAGCTGTGGTACAGAGGAGGTTGAAGAGCCGGTTCACCTGGCTCATGTTGTAAGGGAGAAAACCTCCCTCGCGGAGATTTCCAGCATGTATTTGGTGTCGCAGGCGTCGCTGCTGAGCTTGAACAACGTCTCTGATCACAGCAGCTTAGCGGCTGGACAACTCCTCGACGTCCCCCTTCAAGGTGAAGAAATTATCAACCATCTATCTTTCTATCTATGTATCTATATTTCAGTCTGCGTCTTGATCTATCCATCTTCCTGTCTATCTATATTTGTATATCTGTCTGTCTGTATGACTGTGTTTCATACACAGCCAAGAATACATATTTATAGATGTGGGTAGTTCTATCTTTGCATCTATATTTGTGCCTTTGTATTTATATCTATTTACCAATATATAAATAAACATAGATATAGATATACACAGGGACATAAATATTTGTAGAGATACATTTATATATGTGTGTGTGTTTGTGTCTAAATTTCTGTCTGTGCATATCTATTTAGGTATCTATCTATATAGAGCGGCATATTATATTTATTTCCGTCTCTCTGTATATCAATCTAAATGTATATTTCTGCCCGTGTATGTCTATCTATCCATCTATCTTTTGTCTCTATTTATTTATATGTCTAGCTACTTGTCTTTTTGTCCGACTATCTCTCCGTCTAATTATCTTTGTTTCTGTTTATGAATGTATAGATTTGTCATCCATCTATAAACCAAAGGATCCATTTGTTCTACATGTATTTATTTACTCCATTTTTATCTTCCTTCATTTCCTTATTTCTGGCCTTATTTACTCCATTATTGATGTATTGTACTTATCACTTTCTTTCTATCCCTCTATTCTTCTCAATCAGTCTCTACATTTATCTCTCAGCCTGTGGCTCGTCGTGGATTCGAGCCATCTCTCCAGACGCCGGTCTATTTGTACCCGACGGAAGCTATGCTTTGACAGCACACAACAGCATCAAGTGTTCTTGCAATTTCCCTGGGGTAGAGTGAGTGTTTTTTCCTTGTTTATTAATTTGGTTCTTTTCAAAGACAACAGAAGAAATCAAATGAAACTTATCTTTTTTTTTTTCTCAGGTTGTTCTGCATGCCCTCCTCTGATACAGTGAAGAACAAAAGCTTGGGAGGCATCATTCCGACGTGCCCCGGCGGTCCCTCTCACAGATATGGCCTCGACTTTGGAGTATTTTACGTGGCCGAATGTTCTATTACGAGGTGCGTCTACGCCGGCTATGACGAAAGAATGATCTGGACTGCCACAATAACTCAACGTTACAACGATTGCGGTAGATTATATTATCTCTCACCGTAAGTTATAACTTTGGAACGTGCGTCTGAATTTCTCAACCATTTATTGTTATTGTTTCCCAGATGATACACCGGATTCAAGTGTGGGAGGAGGATCATTAGCCTGGAGTTTTCGGCTGAGCTTCTGTCTCACAATCCTTGTGTTTTTCCTCGGTTTCTAGTATTATTATCCAATGATACAGCGTTGTGTTCAGACTTTGTTTTTCCTTTATCGAGATGTAGGAAAGTATTATTGTTTATGGGAATTTAGAATACGATTAGCTAATAAGAAATTGACACGTAATAAGATTACTCAGACAATCCAAATTTGTGGTTATTAGACCAACTTATTCCACTCTCCTCTCCTCTGGTTAAAGATGATCAAAGCTGGGGCCCACCGCTAGTTCTCTTTCAATATTCTAAATTCTAATTTCCATATCACTGTTTTCATTTTAAACTCTTCCATGTGTATAAAGAGTACTTTAGGCATTCTGGTTTACTTGATCAGAAGGGGTGGGAGTTACTTTTGGTGGTTATGGGACAGTGTCTAGGGATTGTATTTGTTAATAGACTTGATATGTTGAGATACTATTTAATTTGGGCCTGATATGGCCTTTTTGTGACTCAAACCATGTGACATGGAAGATCCCAAAGTTGTTATCGGTTACTCGTAATGAACAAAAAACTGTGAGGTATTCCTATATTCCTTTTAAATAGTATTAGGGCATGCATTCATAACTTGAGTTGACATGTTAAATCCATTATACTGACCCTACCTATTTGGGTATTAAAAGAAGCGACAATAAAAAGTTGTTATATTTAATATAATTAAGTAGTAATTAGTGTTTAAATGGCTATGGGTATTTAGATAAATAAGATATCCAATGAGATATGATATAAGAAGCAGTCTGAGAAATACATTATTCTCCCTCTCCCTTTATAGTGTCTCTCTATTTTATTACTCTCATCTCTTTTCTTCAAAAAACAATTACTCTCATCTCTTAATTAAAAAAATTTCTGCTGCCTATCTTAGTATCTCATTTCCTTATAATGCTATAATATCTCTAATATCCATAAAAAAATAAGAATCATAAAAATAATACACAAAATATACCTTATACTATAAATGTATTACTTTTATCTTTCTTTATTTCCATCTAACTCTAACAATCCATTCCTACTTAATACCAATCTTCTCACTTTTCTCTATTTCTACCAATTTCTAACAATCCATTCCTACTTAATACCAATCTTCTCACTTTTCTCTATTTCTATCTAACTCTAAAAATCCATTTCTACGTAATACCAACCTTCTCACTTTGCTCTATTTCTATCTAACTCTAAAAATCCATTTCTACTTAATACCAATCTTCTCACTTTTCTCTATTTCTATCTAACTCTTACCTATTTCTACTTAATACCTTTCTTCTCACTTTCGCCCTCCTTTTATTCTGCTATATAAGGAATTCCTCTTATTTTTCACATTATCACTTTCTTATTCCTAATCCTAGCTCAAGCATTACTTCTATATCTGAAGGCCAGCCCCTTTGGTGAGGACCTCATTCACAATTAGACATGCTTGAATGAGTTTTATAACTAAAACTTTTTGATAACGGCAAGTTGAATTTACAACAACATCAAATTTACACCCTAATTTCCCTTCTTCACTAAACAAAAAAAGGTCAGTTGCAAGTTTAAGTTTGTAAAGAATAGTGAGTTAGAAAATATATCACTCATATTTGCAATGGCTAGTTATACATGATCTGGGGCCTTAGTATATTGAGTGTATACATGCGACATAGCATGCCTGAAACCTATTGCGCATGATATGACCCCAGTAATACTACTTGCATGGCTCTTTAAGCTATTCATTCATATTTTTTCATTTTCTCTCTTTTTATACTTTAATACCAGCATAAAAAATCTCAAATTTATGCCGCACAAAAAAGGAAAACCATTATAAATCAAAAATATACTTACTGGATTTCATTCATAATTCTGATACCGGAGCTATCTTATTATAAAATATACATCTAGAACCATCTGTTTAGGCATGAATGTGAATATGTGGAAACTAAATAATAAGATACATTATACTAAAACTTTTTATGAATGTAAATTTGAGATATACGATATGACACATGAGAATACGCACTTAACCACTGCCATTCTAGGGGTTACAAAAATGGGTCCTACATATTGCTTTTGTTATTAACTTGTGTGGTCTAACAGAAGATGGGGATGGGGGGATTTGATCACTAACCATGAAATTATGTTCAAACTTTGGCCCAAGATATGAGAAAAATAATCTTGGTCCTGGACATTCTGCCTTCGCCTTCCATTGACTTCTGATTTTAGGTCATCAGATCTTTGCCTTCAAGTGGTGATTGATGCCTCAATACAACACTGTGGACAGAAACTTGTTTACATTCCATTCAATTTAATGAGAATTTCATGGGACATTTCATGAATGCCCCCATGGGATAACTCCTATGTTGGCTAAAACCGAGCGATATACATTCGGCCTTTACCGTCATCGTTTTATAGTTCACTTCACACCTCAGTCCTAAATATCTTAAACCCTAACTGTTATATTATTATCCTGGCTTTCATGAATGAAATAATAATAAAGTGCATGTAATATCAAAAAAATCATGTAAACTGAGATGTAAATATTTCGCATGCGGAATTAAATGGATGAATGTTTTCATTGAGCAGCTGTAAGGAGATCTCCATGAATGGAGGCCTGACCATATTAGGCCAGAAACTCTCTTAAATAATTGCGGACTTGATATGTCCAAGAGGACTCGGTAGTGACAACTTCATACGGGTATGTCTCGCATCTTACTATCAAACTCTAACTCAATTACATGCACAAATTGAAATCAGAATAGATAGATTGAGTCACGGCGCAACCGTATTTGTTGAGCTTTCCAGGCATGAACAAGTTGATTTTACAGAAAGTGGTGCGGGACGTTGATTGGAAAAGTCGATGTACTGGCATTGGCCTATTTATTTGATCTTATCAAAATAATAGTCTGAAAATAGGCAGATCTTGACAAGTATGATAGATTTCATGGAATGATCTGTCAAATCAATAAATTCACAAAGAAATTGGGCCCAGATTCAAGAAATTCATATAGTCTCCGGTTCAATGACACATTATAGGCATCCATATCGTTCCACCATTTGAATATTTGAGAGATACATTTGGAATAGTATCCTCGTGGACAGGTTCTGCAAGAACCTCTCTCGTATCAGCGTTAAGCCTTTTTATAGTGAAGGACATGAAAGAAAATTTTCTTCCATGGCATTGAAAAACTAAAGCAAGTGGTGCATGAGACGTTATTTTAAGACTTCCACAAAGCTAGTCGCGGCCCAGAGGATGTAAGGATAATAGACATTTGTTGATCTGAGTATTACATGTCTTTATTTTCTCTCTCTTGTTAGCCCATTAAGGGCCCTCTCTAGTCAACCCATTAGGGCTTCCTATAAAACCCTGTAATCTCTTTCATTTGCTATCAATAATTGTTCTTTTTTTGTTTACATGGTATTAGAGCCCTAACCCTAACCCTAATCTGGGTTTCCTGGGCTCGACCTTGCGCTCCGATCTTCGGCGGTTCTCACGACCGCCTGATCTCGCGCTCCGGTCTCTCGCCGTCTCGCTCCGGGCCTCCCAGGCGCTCGCCGTTCTGACATCCACCGTCCCAGCGTCTTCTGCTCCGGCGCCCGCCGTCCCGGCCTGCACCGCCTCGGCTCGCGCCCTCCCGGCTCGCGCCGCCCCGGCTCGCGCCGTCCCGGCTCGCGCCGCCCAGCGCCAGCGTCCGGCGCCCGGCGTCAGCGCCCGACGTCCCGGCTCCCACTGTCCCGGCTCCCGCCGTCCTGGCGCCCGACGTCCCGCCGTCCCGCCGTCCCAGCGCCCGCCGTCCCGGCGCCCGACGTCCCGGCGCCCGACATCCCGGCTCCCACCGTCCCGGCTCCCACCGTCTCGGCGCCTGCAGTCCCGGCTTCTCGTCGTTCCAGCGCCTTCTGATTGTGGTCTACTCTGCTTTCATCATGACGAACCCGGTTGTAGCCCAGACCTCTACTATTACGCCAGACTCGACGCCGGTATCTACGTCACATGCATCTGCGGTGCCTCTCGAGCCCGAGAATTGGTCGTCCTCCTCTGGACCATCCTCTTTGCCTCGGATGCCTCCGGATGGTATGTTTACTGGATTCAATCTCCTGCAATGGCGCCAGTACGTCCAGATAACTTTAAAAGGGCGTCTCATGCGCCATCTTCTAGAAGACGGACCTTCCCGGACCGATCCCAAGTATTATGACTGGCTGGACGTTGAGGGGGTAGTTCATCGTTGGCTCTTGGACAGTATTTCACCTAGTGTTAAAGGTGAATTCATGTCTCTAGAGTCGGCTCGGGCGGTCTGGGAAGCAGCACTTGAGAGCCACTCCAAGAAGCACAACATTGCGACTCTGTACGAATTGGTACATCTGGCTGTTAACCTGCGTCAAGGGGACCGGTCTATCATGGAGTACAGTACGGAGCTCATTTCGTTGTGGAATGAAATTGACTACTACATGCCACCCGACCCCCATTCGGTGGACCGCCAATATACTCTTCAACTTCGGGTTTTCCAGTTTCTTATGGGACTGAACCCGGAATATGAAGTTGTACGGGCTCAGCTTATTCATCGGGAGACTGGTCCTACCTTCAAGGATGCGCTCCACAGTGTGCGGGTTGAAGAATCCCGCTTTCTGCAGGCCCAGAACTCGGCTTCGGCACTTGTAGCTTATTCCTCTTCGTCTGCACGCCCATCGTCGACTCCACCACCCGGCTCTTTGCCACGTGGTCCGACGGCTCGGACGGAGGATTCTCCAAAGGGTGATCCTTCGCTGTTTTGCAATTACTGCAAGAAGCGAGGTCACTCTAAGGAGACGTGCTACAAGCTTCAACGGAAACGCGCACAACCGAGCAACCTTGCTGCAGCCGCCTCGTCCGTGTCCCCCCCGGGTCAAGTGCCTATGCTGTACGATCTTCCCCCGACTAGTGCCTCGCTCGCTAGCTTCACTCCGGAAGAGATGGAGCGTCTACGCCGCTTGCTTGATCCTCCAGTCGTCGGCTCATGCTCCTTGGCCCACGCAGGTATGTCCACCAGTCTTCCCACACCTACATCCCCTCTTGGCCATTCTTTTTCCTCTTCCACTTGGCTTCTTGATTCCGGTGCCACTGCCCACATGACCCCAAATCCTCGAGCCTTTCAAACTTATGCACCCGTTTCTGGCTCCTCCAAAGTTAAAATAGCCTCCGGCGATCTTCTCACCGTGGCGGGTATTGGTCGTGTGGCCCTTTCCTCTTCTATGCATCTATCTAAAGTTCTTCATGTTCCTCGCCTTACTCATCATCTTCTCTCCCTATCTAGCCTTGTTCGCAACTTGAAACAAGACCTTACCTTCTCTCCTAATTCATGTTTTTATCGTGATAAGGTGTCGGGGAGGACGATTTCCATTGCTGAGGAGCATGAGGGGCTCTATCTTGTTCGTCCTTGTTCGAGTTCTCTTGCTTTTGCTGCTGCGGCAGTTTCCCTTTCGGCTTCCCACGAGCGTTTGTGGCTTCTTCATCGACGTCTCGGCCATCCTTCTTTTGCTACTCTTCATCGTCTCTTTCCTAAACTCTTTCAAGGCCATTCTGTAGACCGTTTTGTTTGTATTGCTTGTCGAATTGCCAAACATCATCGTACCACGTATCCTATCTCGTCTTCTCATTCTTCGACCCCATTCTCCCTTATTCACACCGATGTGTGGGGGCCTTCCCCTATTCATAGTACTTCTGGTTCTCGGTGGTTATGCATCTTTATTGACGACGCTACTCGATTCACGTGGGCATATTTCTTGAAGAACAAATCGGAGATATCTCGTGTCATTCCTCAATTTTACTCCATTATCCAAACTCAATTCTCTATATCCATTCGTCGCTTCCGCTCCGACAATGCTAAAGACTACGTTAACACCACGTTAAGCACCTTCTTCCAAGACAAAGGCATTATCCATGAAACTTCTTGTCCCTATACACCACAGCAAAATGGCGTTGCCGAAAGAAAATTCCGTCACATCTTTGAAATGACTCGGAGCTTTCTCTTCCATATGCATGTGCCCAAGTATTTTTGGGGGGAAGCCGTCTCCACCGCCATCCATCTTCTTAATCGCCTTCCATCTCGAGTGCTTGACTACTCCACTCCCATTGACCGTCTTCAGCATTCCTTTCCAACTCTCTCTCTCCGAACTCATCTTACTCCTCGTGTATTTGGATGTGTATGCTATGCGCCCAACCACCAACTTGGTCATGATAAACTGGATCCCCGTGCTATCAAGTGTGTGTTTGTTGGCTATTCTTCCACCCAAAAAGGCTATTTATGCTATCATCTACCCTCTCGTCGGTTCGTCGTCACCAAAGATGCCACGTTTGATGAATTGCTTCCCTACTATTCCTCCTCCTCTCCTGAACCCTCATCGTCCCCATCTTCCTCCGATCCACTCGAATTCCTCATCCTCGTCCCTCGTCCCTCTTCACCGGCCTCGCCCGCCGTGTCTCTGCCTGTTGCTCCTCCAGCAATTGTGCCTCCCGACCCGCCTTCGGCCGCCGTCTCAGTCCCTCCTGTGGAGCCTCCTCCAGTACCTGCTCCTACGCTCGACCCTTCTGCTAGACCTTCGATTCCTCCGCTCCCTATCCGTCGCTGCCCGCCTGAAAAATGCTATGGTATTACCCTTGCTCGTCGCAAGCCTCGGCTTCCTTCTTCGTCTCCTGCTGCCCCGTCTACCTCAACCTCCACCCCTCCTGCCACCTCCTCATTAGCCGTGCTGCCCTCTTCCCGTTCCTCTCCCCTCTATCCGTTGGCGGAATCTATCTCCTCTCATCGCCTCTCACCCTCTTATCATGCCCTTCTCACCTCCCTTGATGCCACTTCCCTTCCCAAGACGGTGGACCTTGCCCTTTCATTTCCGCATTGGCGTCAGGCCATGGCGGAAGAACTTCATGCTCTTGCTCACAATGAAACGTGGGATCTGGTTCCTCTACCGGCCGGGAAGCATCTCGTGGGTAGCCGTTGGGTGTATGATGTGAAGCATAATTCTGACGGTTCTATTGAGCGCCACAAAGCCCGAGTTGTGGCACAAGGGTTCACTCAGAAACATGGCATTGATTATCAGGAGATCTTTGCTCCCGTCGCCAAGCTGAATACTGTGCGGATCTTATTGGCCCTTGCTGCGGATTGGGGCTGGATTTTGCAACAATATGATGTGAAGAATGCTTTTATGCATGGAGAGTTGACTGAGGAGATCTACATGGCATTACCTCCTGGCTACACTTCCTTAGTGCCATCGTCTCCGCAGTCTGTTGTCTGTCCCCTGAAGAAAGCATTATATGGCTTGAAGCAATCTCCTCGTGCCTGGTTTGGTCGTTTCACGACGGCCATGCAGCGTCGTGGATACCGTCACTGTAATGGTGATCACACCCTTTTCTACCGCCATTCCACGTCAGGGGGAGTCGCTATTCTTCTTGTGTACGTGGATGACATCATTATTACGGGTGATGATACGATGACCATTACTGAGCTGGCTATGTATCTCTCGTCGGAATTTGCTATTCGCCATCTTGGCCTGTTGAGGTACTTTCTTGGCATAGAGGTGGCCTATTCTTCCAACGGGATCTTTATTTGTCAGAGAAAGTATACGGTGGACCTTCTCTGTGAGCTTGGAAAAGAGGACGCCAAGCCTGCTTCGACACCGATTGATGCGAACCATCGACTTGGTGCCGATGCGGATGAGGAGCTTGCTGAGCCTGGCCCATATAGAAGACTTGTGGGAAAACTGCTTTATCTCACCCACACTCGCCCGGACATTGCATATTCAGTGGGTGTTCTGAGTCAGTTCATGCAGACTCCTCGCATGAGCCATTTTCATGCTGCTCATCGTCTCCTCCGTTTCCTGAAGGGCACCATTGGTCGTGGATTATTGTTTCGTCGCCATACCGGCCTGCGTCTTGAAGTCTACACCGATGCAGATTATGCCGGCTCTGTGGTTGATCGTCGGTCCACATCTGGGTATTGCACCTTCTTGGGCGGCAATCTGATTACTTGGAGGAGCAAGAAGCAGAAAATGGTCTCTCGATCGAGTGCTGAAGCGGAGTTCCGTGCCCTTGCGCACGGTCTGTGTGAAGCACTTTAGATTACCCAGCTTCTTCGTGAGCTACGGTGTCCAGTTTTCTCTCCTGTCCAGCTGTTCTGCGACAACAAATCGGCGATTAGCATTGCTCATGACCCCGTTCAGCATGACCGTACAAAGCACATCGAGATCGATCGCCATTTCATCAAAGAGAAGCTTGAATCGGGAGATTTTTGCACGCCTTATGTTCCGTCCGCTGAACAGCTTGCAGATATCTTCACCAAAGGGCTTCATGCCCCTAGGTTTGAGGAGCTCTGTTCCAAGCTGGGTGTGGATAACATCCACGCTCCAGCTTGAGGGGGAGTGTTGATCTGAGTATTACATGTCTTTATTTTCTCTCTCTTATTAGCCCATTAAGGGCCCTCTCTAGTCAGCCCATTAGGGCTTCCTATAAAACCCTGTAATCTCTTTCATTTGCTATCAAGAATTGTTCTTTTCTTGTTTACAACATTTTTAGTAAAATTTACAGAGAAAAAAAGTTGAAGTTCTAATCCCTTGGGCATGACGCATGCCACCGGAGTAAAAATAAACTTTCTGATTATAATAGCTTTAATGTCGTTCAGGTAAAATCTGACTGAACTAGGTCGACTGATGCAAAAAACTTCATAGAAATACATAAAGAGCACATCTGATGAAAGCTCTTACTACGGGCTCACGGATGACGATGAATTTATCATCCTCATTCCCAAATTTATAGTCATGTTTTCTTGAAGGAGACGAATGACATGATGATGACGAAGCGATGACGAGGAATGATGGGGCCATGACAAATTCATCATCAAGAATATTCAAGACCATCATCCGCATTGTCATCGTCATCGCCGTCCTCCATTGTCCATCATTATTGTTCTGAACAAATAACCAATATTTTGTACCAATATTGCTGGAAGAAATGATCATCCATAATATTTTCAATAAATCATAATCAAAACCAAAGGAAAAGGGTAAAACCTTCCAATGGTTCAGTTCACTCTGACATTAGTATTCCCATAACCAGTCTTCTGGCCCAGTATCGTCAGTTGCTCCACAAACTCTGACCCGTCAAGAACCTCCGTCGTCCCATATATGACATGCTTAGCCGGCAAAGTCCGCTGGGCCAACTCCAACAAGCTCCTGTATTCAATATAGTTCCCACCACCTATCATGAAAACGATGGCCTCCTTAAACGGCCCCTTCAAATGGGCAGAAGATGCAGCTCTTGGAGACCTGGGATCGAAGGAAAGGTATGTTTCGATCTCAGGGTTTGGCTTCCCTTCCATCAATGCCTCAACTATCCTCGTCAGCGCTAGCTGCCGCTCGCCTGAGAGAAGGTTCTTCATTCCTGCTGTAACTGCGCTGATAGATTGACCGTAGAGTTTCTCGGCCCAGTCCACAATGTTGCTCCTGCTCGACGCCGTTGCCGAAGAGGCAAACGATGCAGTAAGGGACTTGATCTTCTTCACATATTGAAAGGCAGATATGTCCACCTCGGACATCACTAGAGCTTCTTCTATCTGCTCCAATTCCGACACTGGCGTAGTTTCCATGGCGAGAAGATAGGTTATCGCAAGCCGAAGCTTGTCTGTCTTTGTGCCTTTCCCCTTCAGAAGACCCACCAAGGCGCTCCTGTCAACATTTCCCTTGGATAGCATGTCATCTTCGAGAGTGCAGTAAGTATCCAAAGACCTCTCTTTAATCTCTCCCAAAAGAACAGTGGCTATGTTGGTATGCTTGTCAATCATCTTCTTCCTTTCAGTGAGTTCAGGAAGGGAGTTGACAGCGTTCATCAAGTGTTGGGTGTTACCAATAAGGTCGGTGCCATGGAACTCGGCCCCATCCTTCCCACCAGTCCTGCGGTTGACCTCGTCAACATCCTGCTTGTACTTGCTCAGTTGAATTTCAATCTCCTCTGCAACCTTGGGAAAGGGTGACCAGCTGTTTGAGACCCAGAACTGGTCAGACTCGTCCAATTCATAAGACTTTGCTGCCGATTTCTCCCCTTGGACAGTAACTCTGTTGAGCTTCAGCGCAAGAACATCATGAGTAAGCACCCTGTAACTCCAATCGTGCTGAATTCCAACAGCAAGTTCAAAATTCCGGTCGAAAAGACAGAGAACAGGACGTTGGAAGGCACTGCTGAGATTGCCACCTTCGTTGAAGAGGTTGTTCTTGACAATCAGGTGGTCACGAAGCCGGGAATCGAGAGCTGACGCCACCATTTCTGCCGGGCCGCCACGAGCGCATCGAATGACAGGCACAACACCAAGCGTGGCAAGAACACAGAAGAGACCCGCAGCAATCTTCTCAATGATAGCTTCAATCTCAAGATCAGTAGCAGAGGGATCATTGAGTTGGATGTAAGTGTCCCGTTGAGCCAAAGAGAAGAGACTATCTTCCAAAGTCACAAATTCGAGGTACTGGTCAAACAGCTTGGAGATTCTGTGAGCAGACTCCGCTTTGAGGACCCCAGCCGCGAGATCTTCCAAGAGAGGTCTCGGTATTGATGAAGAGAAGTTAAGGTGGAAGCTCTCATACAGTCCTTTGGAAGCGTCAACAGCGATCCGGGCTACGTTAGCAGGCGTGGGCTGCACGAAATAGATAGCGGGGACGCCAGGAACAGCCTGCCTCTCCTTGTCGATCACAAAGTAGAGCGTAATACCGTGCTTGCGGAGGTCCTTTACGTGGATCAGAGGCGAGAGAACGTCCCTGCAGAAACGGTCCAAAATCAAGATCTTGTATGCGTCTTCGCTTATCGCGCCTGCATTTGGCGGCTGGTTTAGATTCAGCAGCCTCACGATGCAGCCTGGAAGCATGAGAAAGAACAACTCTGAGAAATTATGCCACACGAGGACTACTTGATTACAAAAAAAAAGCAAAAGAAATTCGATTAGTCTGGAATGAGCGAATGAATTGAAACCTAGTTAAAGATTCATCACCAAAAAAAATTTATCTCAAACTCAATTTTCTCGATCAGTACAACAAAGATGGAGAAATCAAAGACGGAAAGCGAGGAGACGTCATACTCGTCTGTTTTTGCCGGAGATTGAGGGATGTCGCCATGGAGATCTTTGCCTGCACAATTAGGGCTCACAAAGACTTCGAAATCTCGATCTTGAACGAATTTTCCAAGCCAGAATTCCCCCTCGATCGAGCAAGAGCAGCCTTCTTCCTCGCCCCTTCCACGCGATTCTGGATCTGTATGACTGTAATCCCCCTTCATTCCCTCTCTCTCCAGCAATTTATAGGCTACCAGGCGGACCCGTTTACCCAAGTCGGTTCGGATCCTATCTCCGTTAAAACCCGATACCCGATATCCGAGACAGAGATGACGCGTTCGTCATCGTCCCGTCATCAGAAGCCCTCTTGATAGTCATCATCTTCGTCCCGTCATCAGAAGCTCTCTTTCATAGTCATCATCATCGTCATCGTCATCGTCATCATCCTCTCGTCCTTATTGACAGGGAGCTATAGTTCCGGATCATCCGGGACGTGGACAATGGACGGGACGAGACAAATTTTGTCCCGTCCCGCATCCAAAATTTTGCAGATTCATCCGAACTGTCCTGCCCAAAAATTTGTCCCCGGACGAAATAGTTCGTCCACGTCCCGTCCATGCCAGTTTCATCCCGTCTGGAGAGAACCGTCCCAAGGTCCCTCGTCCCGGACGAAATATCCAATAAAAATAGTTCCAAGGTCTGATTGAATTAATATGGATTTTCCAAGTTTTTTAGGGAAATATGGAGGAGAGAGAAAGCAGAGGGACATATGTACAATTACTTTTGGGGGGCGTCAGTTTGGGCGCGTGAAAAAAGCAGGGACTTTGATGCAAAATGTCACGGAATTGATTTAGTGATGCCGAGTGGCAAGATCTCAACTGTCGGAGGCGAATCCAACGGATTTTCGTTCATCCCTTACCGTCCATCGTCTAAGACCTCCGGACGGGACGGTTTCTTCGTCCGACTGGATGAAAACCGTCCCGTCCAGTCGTCCCCGGACAAATTTTCGTCCTCGTTCTCGTGATGAGGCTGACAATTACATTATTTTCCACGTGTCAACCAACCCACCACTCTCGGCGAGATCACACTGGACAGCGGACGGGAAGGATCAGAGCATTAGCTGCCGATTCGTAGAGGTATTTATTTTGTGCAAAACAATGAAATGGATGTCTCTGCCATTTTGAAGAACAAAAAAAAAGGACCAAGAGGGGAGTTTGACCAGTCAAAAGCGCCAACCAGGGAAACCGTTGACTCTAGAAGACCTACCCGTTGACCTGCTTCGCCGCGGTGCCCTCCGGCAGAACCGCGTCACGCGTCTCCACCTGTCCGTCCGCCTTGGGTATGATCAGCCCGTACCCGCCTTCCTTTCTCTTGTACAGAATGTTGATTTCGCCTGCCATAGCCAAGATAATATCAAGATAATGTTGATTTCCCAATTGTGCTAAAAGCTATAGCTGATAGCAAGGGTGCTATTTTCATCTTTAAGCAGGATGTTGTGGTTCAACAGTTTTCATTTTTATTGTTTTTTTTGCTTACCCGTTTCGTCATTTCTGAATCCGTAAAAGTCGTGGTCAAGGTTCTCCAGCTGCTCCATGGCCTCTGCCAAGGTCAACGGGGGCATTTCGAAGTACTTTGTTCTCACCACCTGCAAACATATGCATTATTAGTGGTTATGTAAATCTAAATGAATTAATAAAAAACAAGGGGATATTTAATTCTAAACGGGTCATCAATAATTGAGATCAAAGCGAATAAGCCCGATCAGTCGAGAAAGTGGAAATCTGAGAAGCGAATGCAACATTAAATGAGAAACGTTAGATTGATTTTCTGCTTAAATTATTTATTAAGATGCTATTTTAATCAATGGCTGATAAAAATTCAATGAATTTTGGCAGTAGAATTTGAGTCCAAAATAATCCGGGACCACAGAAAAGATTTTACCCTGACACAAGAAAAGAAAGAAATTTCAGTGAGAAAATCCGAATAAAAATATAGTATAATTTTTTTTTGAGGCTTTAAAAAAAAGCTGAGAAATTATTCAATTTTAGAGGACACAACTCTGTAAAATGGCAATTTAACCGACTAAATGAATACTATGAAAACCATCCGATGCAATATTTTTAGGAAATTGCGGCAAGTTTATGCTAATGCTTATGCGCACCTTTTGTTTTTTAAGGCTTTAAAGCAAAATCTGAGAAAATAATATATTTTAGAGACTCAACAAAAAACTCTTACTACTAAGTAGCTCAAGCCATAAAAAACATCCACAAGCTATGATTTTCAGATTAGAATGAGAATCTGATCACAATGTCCTCCTAATGTGAAAAACGCAGAAAGTTCATAGTTATGCTTATGCAAAGACACACCTCATTTAGAATATCTTCTTCCCCTCCCTCCGGCACCGTCACCACGACATCGTCTTCTTCCTCTGGTTCACTAACATCAACTTGAACCTCGGCTTCCCGAACCTTGAGCCGGTTGAACCCCTTCATGTGACGGCCATGGTCTGTGTCCTTCTCCTTGATCTTCCTCAGCTTTCGCTGTATGATGTGGGCTGCCATGTCTATGCTCCCATAGATCGTCTCCGAGTCCTCCTCTGCTCTCACAACCCCATGCTTCTTGCTGAACAGAGTCACCTGCCATTTTATAATCAAGCGTCTGATAAGAACCTTGATCTAGGCTCGTATCAGGAGGAGAGTAGAGGACGAGGATTGTAGAATTTCCCGCGGTAGAGAGGTGAAACGGGAGTGATAAGATGGGTCGAACAGAGGGGGTAGAGGGGTCAACCAGGGATGAGCCAGCTGAAGATCCGGTGAGACGATCACAAGGATAGGGGATCGTTGACGGTCAAGGGGACGGGACCGAGACGAAAAGTATTGAGATAGTGAGCCAAGAGGCCAATCTTACCTTCAGTCTTGACTGCCCTCCTCAAAGGAGGGTTATACATATTTATAATAAAAGCAAGCAATCTACCCTAAGCATGATAAGACTAAAATGCACCTAATGGACTAAAATGCCTAAGATACCATTGGGGGTACAGGATAGTATCAGCGTCACAACTAAATATGGTTTGGGGACAGATGACTGGTGACGACAAGGGATGTACAGAACAATCTTTTTGAAGAGGTAAAAAAATAGTCATCAGTTCTGGAGACTGTTGGTCCACTTTGTCATCAGTCCATTTGTGTTGTCTCCTTCGTTTCCATTTTCGGAGTACAGCGATGGATGAATGGATGACGAAGATGCAGTGGAATGGATTTAACCGGAGATGGAACAGACCAGAATCGATATAGATGTACTTAGACAGATACATTATACATTTATCGATATAGACATACATGTACATACACATTATTGATACAGATGTAGGTACAAATGAAGAACTATAGATACATAAATGTTGAGACGAAACTGCAGATTTATACATAGAAAAAAATTGATTTATAGATAGATATGCATATATAGAGATGCATACTAACAGAAAGAGATAAAAAAATATATTGGCTTTAACATCATGCATAACTGTGATTAGACATGCACATAAAAATGTTCAAGATTAGTTTTTAACTTTTTAAGAAAAAAACCTTGGTTTTCCCCCTGTCATCCTCCATTGGCGTCGTCAGTCATCCAGGCTTGACATCACTGTCCAGGTCCGTTGTTTGGACTTAGAACGGATAATTGATGACGATAAGCGACCGAGATGATGAACTGATTTGAATTATTAGTATAATTATATTAACAGATATAAATGAGATATATATTGGCATTGACATTGACATGTACATGCACAAATCCAATCAAATATGTATCTAAATCTGTGCATAAAACTTTTAATAATGTAAAAAAAAAACTAGTTTTTCCTCCACATCTCGTCATCTGAAATCAGTTAATCCTCCCCAGACATCGTCATTCATCAGCTAAATTCGGACCATTGATGGGATGACTGATGAAGATAATGGAACGAACTACTGAAGGTTCTTCATCCACCCACAAACATCACATCAGAGTTCAAATGGCAGAAAGGAAATGGCAGAATAGCTACCTCGCAACGGCGGAGCTTGGGCCCTTTGCCACCAATTTCCCCTCCTCGAAGGGATAATCTTACATCGACCTCTCTGACAAGATGGCTGTGCTTCTGCACCGATTTCCCAAGTTTATCTTCCACATGCTTCTTCACCGCTTCCGTGAGCTACCCGAGAAAAACCCAAGAACAATCAACCACAAATCAGGCGGAAAAAAATCCCCATAAAAAAAAACTAAAATTCCACCTCTAGATTCTTCCCCTGAACAATCAAGCGCACAGAAGACAGCGCGCCGTCCCACGACATGCGAACAGCGGAAACCCCCTTCTTCTCTTGAGAGAACGGTTTGGGCGCCGATCGGAGCGGAAGAATCGAGACATTGTTGAGGAAATCAGAATGCAGAACGGGTACACCAGCGGGTGCACCTCCGCGATTGATACTCAGATTAGAAGAAGAAGACGAAGACGGGAGGGAAGATGAACGCGGGTGAAGGTGAATCTGCGCGCGGAACCCGGTCGCCGAAGCAACCGTCGCCATTTTCGCTCTACAAAGAAAATATCAGATTTCCGGGTCACTCCCAATGAATCAAATCTGAAGAACAGCAAGAACAGCAAGAACAGCAAGAAGATCAAGAAGAAGAAGAAGAGATTTCTACGCGTCAACGAGAGAGAAGACTGGTAATACTGCGGGCGCTTTGCTGTGGACGACTGCCGGACTGAGAGTCGAACATTATCCAAAACTATATTATATCCCGCGCGATATTTGATTTATAAAATACATTTTTGCCAGAATAATTCGCGAAACATTGTTAACGGGCTTAGCTCGGGCTAGCGCAGAAAAGTCAAATTCAGCCCAACCGGCTAAATATCTTCACTTAAACGGACTGAACACCCGGGCACGAAGAACATGCGCACCCAATCAGAAACCGTCAGCGGGACTAATTTATAACAAACGTAGGACTACGTGCATTGCGCCAAAGATCTTTATCGAAGATATTTTTCGCGGCCGGGAGTGAGCAAGGAAGGCGAGTGGTTAAGACTGTGCCATGTCAGCTGGGGCCCACCGAGATACTTGCTGACGTGTCACCTCCCATCCCTGGAGATCGAGGAGAGAGAGAGAGGAGGGGAAGATATTTTGTGTTTCTTCGACGTTTAAGGGAGGAAGATTGAGGAGGAAGTTTACATTTTTCGGGAGCGGGGGAGGAGAAAGTTGGAGAGGAGACGCGGGATTGATCTTCGTTTTTCTTCGAGGAAATCGGGCGGAGTTGGTTGAACGAGTGATTGATTCTTCTGTGCTGGTTTTCTGAGGTTTTTTTAGCTGTTTAGGGTTCGATTTGGTGTCCTGTCGGACGAGTTCGAGGTCAGCGGGAGGGGATATGGGTGAGATTGTTGATGCGGCGAGGGAGAAGAAGGAGGTCGATGGAGGGGGAACTTACGTGGAAGTCGTGAAATGGGATGCTTTGTTGCCGAAGATGGTGCTGAGGGTGTTGCTGGTGGAAGCTGATGATTCGACGCGCAAGATCCTCTCTGCGTTGCTTCGGAAATGTGGCTTTCGAGGTTAAATTCTGTCTGTTTTGTTTTTGGTTCTTGTTGCTGAAGCATTTAGCTTTTACGCGCTTGAGAAGTCCTTCTGAGGTTTAAAAATTGCTACCGTGGCTGAGATTCTCGGATTTTCTCCCAAGAATTGTCGTCATCACTAGAAATGGAACTTTTTATCAATTTTTTTGTAATTTTGTAAAATTTCAGATGATTATACGCCATTCGTAGAGGACGTTTGTATTTTCATCGCCCCTTTTTTTTCTCTGCGTGGTTTCTTTTGGTGAATCGATCTCCTCCCCGGTCTTTACTTCGGTTCAATGAAGTTTTCAAGTCGTTCCTACATATTTTTCAGCCAAATCGACCCATTTGTATTTTGAAATTTCATCTTCCCTGGTTTAGTTTTCATAAATGTTCAGATCCTCTAGCTACCGATAGCGTATCTTGTACGTCTTCTTAAAAACTATTTCATATGTTTTTGTTAATTCAATTCCATTCTTTATCTTGAATTTCATGTTGATGTAATAAAAAATTGCGAAAATTTCTTCGTCCTCTGTCCAAACAGTTTCTGCGGCTTCTGATGGACTGGAGGCTTGGGAAATACTGAAAGAAGAAGATAATAGGATTGATCTTGTCTTGACCGAAGTGGAACTTCCCAACATGTCTGGATACGCACTTCTCAGCATGATTATGGAACGCGAGAGTTGCAAAAGCATCCCTGTCATAAGTATGATTTGCACAACCTATCATAATTTACCTTTCATTCTGACACTTATAGCCCAACTTTTTACAATGAATTCAGTGATGTCGTCGCGTGACTCCATGAACATGGTGTTCAAGTGCATGTTGAAGGGGGCAGTTGACTTCCTCGTCAAACCCATGAGAAAGAATGAACTTAGAAATCTATGGCAGCATGTTTGGAGGAGGCAGTTGGTGGGTTTTTACATCTTATCTACCACTCTTAAATCTGGAACTTTTATATTGATGTTATTTGATCCTTTTTCCAGCCAAGTGAAAGTCCTGGAAGTGCTTGCGGACAAAAGAAGGCCGAAAATTTGGCGTTCTTGCCCAGTGCAGCCAATTCCGAGTGCAATTCTGTCAGCAATCATTCGACTGAAGACATGGATTCTAGCCATGAACAAAGAGAACGCAGCACCAAAGGAAGTGATACCCAAGTAAGTTATTTCTGCAGGATAAATATCAGTGTGTTATTAAAAAAACTCTATTCAAATTATTCATTGTATAATGTTATTTATGCCTTGGGTTGCAGAGCTCTTGCAATAGACCGGATACGGAAGCTGAAAGTGTAAAAATGCTCAGTGTTTGCGGTCAAAATGATTTAAAACTAATAATTTCCGGTGATGATCGGAGACATTATGCTTCCGATGGAGGTAACATCTTGCATCTTGACCCCTCAACCTAATTTTATTCCGTGGTATTTATTTTATTTATCATCTTAGATAAAGAAGGCACTAGCGACAGAGAAACTTTGAGCCCTCGAGAGGATCATGGAACCCAACATGACAGAAATCAGCATCATCTCCACAACAGTTCTGGGTTCAAAAGATGCCGTGTGCTTCAAGCCGGATTGCACAGAAGTCAAACCATAGATGTTGACGAAAGCTGGGAATTCAGACCTCAGCTTACCCCTCCTTTCAGCAAGTTTGAGAGCAAAGTCGACAAGTTAAACCACTCGTGTTCTTCGGCATTTTCCTGGTAAATTCTCTTCTACATTCCCCACTTCGATTATTAGTGCATTGTCAATTTCAAGTTAAGGTCTTTAACATTTTCTTTTGCAATTCGATTGAAGTTCCTTTCAAGTCAGGATACCGAGTCATTAACTATCTCGTAAGTTGTTAAATAAATTTTATTTTTTATTCCATGAAAGTTTCATCTAGTTTAAGCTACAAAATCATAGATACCTTCCACCAAGGGATTTCTTGCTTTCTCAATACCAAAAGTTTTTGTTTTTGTTCTTTTCATAACATCAAATTCCATCTTAAATCAGGGAAGTGAATCATTTCTTTTACAGTAAACTATCAAAGAAAATAACCTGCTAAATAAATTTTGTTAATTGACAAGAAAACTATCTGTTGCTCAGGTACAGCGCCAAGCCATTGGCGCCCACGGACCAGCTGGCAAAGAACAAAGACCAAGGTTCAGACCGTGGCTCGATGTTTCTGGCCCTCTATGAGCCATCTGGCCCAGCCCAGAAGCAAACCCAGGACGACCAGACCTCCGGCGGGGGCGGCAGCGTGGTCACCAGCGAGAACGGAGCCCTGTTGGGGCCATCTGCTCAGAGGGAGGCGGCGTTGACCAAATTCCGGCTCAAGAGGAAGGACAGGTGCTTTGAGAAAAAGGTCAGCAAACTGGTCAACCCTCTTATTCTGATTATTTTAGCCTATCTTGCTTGGTTTTCTGAGCTCTAGTAATGTTCTTCGCAGGTTCGTTACCAAAGTAGGAAAACACTGGCTGAGCAGCGGCCACGTGTCAAAGGCCAGTTCGTCCGGCAGGTCAAGCCAGGTGTTTGACCTTGTTTTATGGCAATGTGTCTGCCCGGTTTGTCGGTTGACTAACTACATTTTTGTAAATAGAGTGTAATGTAATTTTATGCTCTGTTTATAGTTTCTGGCTGCATTAGCAGATGATAATGTTCTTGGTTCATGGGTTATTTTTTGATGGGCCCCTTGGGATGTATTTGCTGGAACTCTGGAATCTGGATGACAGTAATTTTTAGAAATAGTGAGAAGAAAAACAATCAGGAGTGATGGAAGGGAGGAATGTAAAGAATGAATTTCTAGAAATGGAAAGTGGTTTTTTTTGAAACTGGGGAGTAATGGTACCCATGAATTTTCTTTCAAAACCGAGTTGCTGAAAAAAAGATATGGCACATTTTTTTAAAATCAAGGGCTCTAATCATTGACTATAATGTGCAAAACATTATTCTATTATTTTCAAAATTTATTCTTCAACAATATTATGCAGTCGTAAATGCTTATGTAACTGAGAATGCGGAGGATTGTTAGACTCAGAAATTGATAGAACTTTTTAAAACAGATGGTATCATATAGTACACATCATATATCTATACACCTTAGTAAAATGGACTTGTAGAAAGGAAGATAGGGTACATTGTTGAAGAAGCAAGGGCTATAATCATGGGTCTCCTATTAAAAAAATGAGTTTGCTTTGTCATCAATTAAATCTGGAAAAATATCCCAAACAAAATATATTTGGATGGGCATTTTTAGTTCATAAACATAATGTGGGATTGTTTTGTTCATAAACAAAAGCAATTAAATCATGTTTTGTTTGTTCTGACACCAAAAATGGTTTAAATTTTTTTCTCCTTATCTGAGGGATTGTTTTGTATATTAAGATGTTAACTTTCATTAGAATTCCTGTATTATCCTGATAATTGCTACAGAGAACAGTGTTGTGCCTCAAACTCAGGGATCCACGGCAAATATGGATACAAAGATAGATTAAATGTGATCACACAATATTTTATAAACATTACAAGTGTTGAAAGTTACCAGTTGTATTAGTTTATGTAGACAACATGATTGTAACTGGCAATGATGGGGAAGAGATAAAAACCTTATGTTTTCGATTGTCTCAGGAATTTGATGGGAAATATTTAAGCCTTTTGACTTAAATATTTCCCATCAAACACCGCACAGGGGTTTGTGCGATGGTCTGTCCGAATAAAATGAACAATTCACACAAATTCGCACAAAAAGAACCAATAGACAATTATCCTTCCAACCAGGACATCATGACTGGGCATGATTCATGATCGATAAGCGATCACAAGCGACTCGATCGATCACCGACCCCCAAGGCTTGATTATCGTCCTTTATCTTCTCAGCGTCACATCTCGCTCTGCCCACTGCGCGCAAAGGAGGGAGAAAAGGAGGATGGAAGGGACGATCCGGTGCCCGGCTAACTACGTTCCCCTGTCGCCGATCAGCTTCCTCGAGCGCTCAGCAGTCGTCTATGGCGACCGACCATCCGTCATCGACGGCCCCCGCCGCTTCACCTGGTCGGAAACTCGCGGTCGGTGCCTCCGTCTGGCCTCCGCTATCGCCCACCTCGGCGTCTCCCGCAGAGATATCGTCAGTAAAATTTCTTTCTTTCCCCTCCGATCATCATTTAGCTTCTTCGTTTCCTCTTCATTCATCGTTAATTTTTCACCTCTTCCTCTCCGATCACCGTTAAGCTTCTTCCTTTCCTCTTCATTCATCGTAATTTTTCAACCTTTCCTCTCCGATCATCGTTAAGCCTCTTCCTTTCCTCATCATTCATCGTTACTTTTATTCGTTTTGCTCTCCATTCATCGTTAAGTTTCTTCCTTTCCTCTCCGATCATCGTTATTCTTCATCCTTTCCTCTCCATTCATCGCTAAGTTTTCCGATCATCGTTATTCTTCTTCCTTTCCTCTTCATTCATTGTTAAGTTTCTTCCTATCCTCTCCGATCATCATTTTTTTTCTTACTTTCATCTCCATTAATACTAAAGTTTCTTCCTATCCTTTCAGATCACTGTAAATCTTATTCCTTTCCTCTCCATTCAGCGTTAAGCTTCTTCCTTTCCGTTGTCATCGTCATGTTTTCTTGGATTTCTGGGCGTTTTTGGTTATCGGTGTCTGCTCATCCAATCATTTACATGGCACTTATCACCGAGTAGTGTTCTGGGTTGATACCCTTGTTTGTATGTTTGAGAGAGAGAAATACATGGATAGAGAGAGAGAGAGTGAGAGATAGGAATCGGAGGGAGAGAGAGGAGAAAAAACACAAGAGGGAAAGAGAGAGACAGATAGAAAGAGAGAGAGAGGAAGAGGGAGATATGGGGGAGAAAGAGAGAGGAGGGAGGGAGTTGGAAAGAGAGAGAGAGCTATCTCTACTGAATAATCGATACAATTTAGGGCGTTCGGTGAGGTGAGAAAGGGTTCGTTTTCTCACCGATTGACACGATCCGAGCTTCCTTCAACAGGTGGCCGTGCTTGCCCAGAACGTCCCCGCGCTGTACGAGCTCCACTTCGGGGCGGCCATGGCGGGGGCGGTCCTCCTCGCCCTGAACACCCGCCACGACTCCGCCATGCTAGCAACGCTTCTACGTCACTCCAACGCCAAACTCCTCTTCGCCCACCGCCCCCTCCTCGACGTCGCCGTCGGCGCTCTGAACCTTCTCGCCGACGCCAACCCCCCATCCTCGTGCTCATCGCCGATGACTCCGAGCCGAGCCCCGACCACCCAGAGTACGAGGACCTTCTCCAAAGGGCGGACCGGGGCTTCGAAATCCGCTGGCCGGCGGACGAGTGCGAGCCGATCGCGCTAAACTACACCTCCGGCACCACGGCCAGGCCCAAGGGCGTCGTCTACAGCCACCGGGGCGCGTACCTCAACGCCATGGCTTCCGTACTCCTCTTCGAGCTCCCCGCCACGCCCGTCTTCCTCTGGACCTTGCCCATGTTCCACTGCAACGGCTGGAGCTTCGCGTGGGCGCTGGCGGTGCAAGGCGGTGCCAGCGTCTGCCTCCGCCAAGTCTCCGCCGAGGCCGTCTTCCACAGCATCGAATCCCACGGCGTGACCCACCTCGCCGGCGCGCCAACCGTGCTCAACATCATCGCGGCCGCGCCCGCGCCGCGGCCGAGCCGGCCGGTGAGCGTGCTGACCGGCGGCGCGCCGCCGCCCCCGGCGGTGCTAGCGCGGATGGAGCGGCTCGGCTTCCGCGTGGCGCACTCTTACGGGCTGACGGAGACCTACGGGCCGGCCACGGTCTGCGTTTGGAGGCCGGAGTGGGACGCGCTAAGCGAGGCGGAGAGAGCCGAGCTCAAGGCTCGGCAGGGGGTGCACCATCTCGGGCTCGCCGCGGCCGACGTGAAGGACCCGGCGACCTTGCGCAGCGTGCCCGCGGACGGTCGGACGGTCGGGGAGGTGATGGTGAGAGGCAACACGGTGATGAGCGGGTACTTGAACGACGCGGCGGCGACGGCAGCCGCGCTCGGGGAGGGATGGCTGAGAACTGGGGACCTCGGCGTTCGCCACTCGGACGGGTATATCGAGCTCAAGGACCGGGCCAAAGACGTGATCATCTCCGGCGGGGAGAATATCAGCAGTATTGAAGTGGAGGCGGTGCTGTTTCAGCACCCGGCGGTGGCGGACGCCGCCGTGGTGGCGAGGCCGGACGAGTTCTGGGGGGAGACTCCCTGCGCCTTTGTGACGCTCAAGGGAGGCGCTGGCGAGGTCCGGGAGGAGGAGATTATCGCCTTCTGCAGGGCTCGTCTGCCTCGTTACATGGCCCCCAGGACCGTCGTCTTCGGAGATCTGCCCAAGACCTCCACCGGCAAGACGCAGAAGTTTGTCCTCAGGGAGAAGGCCAGGGCCTTGGTCGGCAGCAAGCTTTGAAACCCGGACTTTCTCCTATCCAGAGGTTGATTGATTGTCGGTTGTGGGGGTTCCTCGGTGGGAGGATTTGTATTGAATCGTGTCTCCTTCTCTGCTTGCTCTTGGGGTCTGCAGAGAGAAGCAGTCGAGCAGAGATGATGCGAGAGAGAGAGTACAGTGAAGAAGATGAGAAACTGATAAGAAATGGGAAGTGAAGAAAAAAAAGGAGTGGAGAAGAAGACTTTCAGATGAGTAGCAGAGAAAAGTAGAAGAAGAAACTGGGAGAGTAAAGAATAGAGAACACTATATTGCTTGAGAACAGGTTTGCCTCCTCGTAGGTTCAGAGAATATGGCAGGTTTGTAATGTGAATGCCCTTGTGCCTCCTCCTCTGTCCTTGTGCCTCTTCATATCATCACCAATAGATGACTGTATCTCTTCAAGATCCTTTACTGTACTCTCTCTCTCTCACTCAATATCTCTTCAAGATCCTTTACTGATGTATCTTTAACAGAAACAAAGTGAGAGAGGTTAGAGGAGAAGAGAGAGAGACAGTGAGAGAGAGAGAGAGTACAGTAAAGAAGATGAGAAATAGAGTGAGACAAGGGTAGAGTAGGAGAGAGAGACAGAGATAGAGAGAGACTAAATACAGTAAAAAAGATGAGAAATAGAGTGAGAGAAGGGTAGAGGAGCGAGAGAGAGAAACAGAGATAGAGAGAGACGAAATACAGTAAAGAAGACAAGAAATAGAGTGAGAACAAGAAGAAGAGAGGGAGTGAGAGAGAAAGAGAGTTGGGAGAAGAGGGTGAATACTAATACCCTCTTATCGTTTTTGACATCTCGGCGGCACTCAAAGGCACCAGTATTCCCTCTATAGAAACGGTATCCAAATTTTCGCACATGTCGTGCAAATTTTCGCTGGCACAAAACCACCTGTGCGATGTGCCGTACTAATTTGCTCGTTAATATAATAAGAAATAACTCCTTATTTCTTCGCTCCCGCTCGTGAACTCGCGCCTCATGCCATTTTTTTGAAAAGATATTAGATCACCGTGGGACACTTTAAAATGAGTCATGTTTACAATCTCATTATTCACACAAAGCATTTGATGACTTATCGGCTGGCTTGTTTAACTAATAGTTTCACGAAAATGGATACAAATCGGAATAACTTCCAATCTTGTTTCTGGATTAAGTTGTAAAGGTATATATGAAGTTCTTTCAGAACCTCTGTGCATTTCAGAAAGCTGGGTTGAGGGAGGTTCTGGTATTAATCAGAATGAAGAAAGCTTGCTTGAAATTCCGTTAGGTGGGGAGAGAGGAAAGCACTGCGGTCCCGACAAGGCGCGTAGCGGTTACGATGAATGAGGCCAAGTTTACAAGCGTTAAGGAGCCAAGTAAATGTTATCCACTTATTCAGAACGTTAGGGGCGAACGAGTGGGTTATGAAGTCAATGAAGATACATCTGAATGGTATGAAGTAAATGAAAATGAATCTGTTATGAATGTTGGACAGTACCCTCTTGCGGTGGAAGAATAAGAGGGCGAGAGGTTTTTTTTGAGAGAAAGAGGCAAGGGAAAAAAGAACTCACGACTTGTCTATTAAAAACTGAAATACAACATACATTTATAGGGAAGAAAAAATAACTGTCGAGGGAAAAACGTGGATCCATGCTCCCACGTTTTCCCGCAACTTTCTCTAAGCCACAAATGAGGAAAAAGAACGTTTCCTCCGCTTACTCCACGTCGCTACTCCTTCAAGCCACGTTTTGATGCATCGTGGTTATTCAAACAATCTCCCCCATAATCATGATGCATCTCCGAGATAGAGACAATGCCAAGTCGAAGACGAAGTTCCACAAACTTGATCCTTCCCAAAGACTTTGTGAAAAAATCTGCTAACTGATATTCAGAACTAACATAATGCAAGCTAACCTTCTTCTCTTCTAGGCATGATCTGATAAAATGGAACCTTGTTTCAATGTGCTTTGATCTGCCGTGAAGCACTGGATTCTTACTTAAGGCTATGGCAGATTTGTTGTCTACCATCAACTTCACCGTCTTCTCTATCGTGTTCTTCAATTCTGCAACTAGACGTGCAAGCCATATTCCTTGGCATGCTGCTCCAGTTATAGCGATGTACTCTGCTTCACATGAAGATAGGGCAACGACTTTCTGTTTCTTTGAATACCAAGCAATCAAATTTCCTCCGAGCTAAAATGCCATACCTGAAGTACTCTTTCTATCATCCATATCTCCGGCATGATCAGAGTCACTATATCCAATCAGTTCACATTCTTCATCTCTTTTCTTGTAGACGAGTCCCAGGTCCAAAGTGCCTTTTATGTACCTGAGAATTCGCTTGATTCCCGTCATGTGTTGAGATGTAGGTTTCTCCATATGCCTGCTCAAAATCCCAACTGAATACATCAAGTCAGGCCTGGTATGAGTCAAATACCTCAAGTATCCAATTATGCTCCAGAATTCAGTGGAGCTAACTGGTGGAGAAGATGTATTACAACTGAACTTTTGTCTTGCTTCAAGGGGGGTTTGAACTGCATTGCTTTCTTTCATGCCGGTCTGCTCCAGAATCTTTAGAGCATAGGCTTTTTGACTAAGCCGTATCTCTCCATGCTTCTGATGTACTTCTATGCCCAAATATGAGCTGAGCAATCCAAGGTCGCTCATCTCAAAATTCTTCTTCATTTCTTCCTTGAATTGCTTGATATCGTCCTCCGTTGATCCAGTCACAATCAGGTCATCAACATAAACGCCAATTAATAACACATGGCCGGCAGTGTGCTTCATATAAACAACATGATCTTGAATGCTTCTAGTGAATCCAAGAGAAATGAGACTCGTATCTAGCTTCACATTCCATGCCTAGGCGCTTGTTTGAGCCCATACAACGCCTTCTTAAGCTTCAACACAAGATGCTATTTTCCTTTCTGAACAAAACCTTCTGGTTGTCTCACATACACTTCTTCTTCTAGCTCGCCATTTAGAAAAGCTGATTTCACATCCAGATGATGTAACTTCCATCCTTCTTGAGCTGCTAAGGCCACCAATACTCGTATCGTCTCCATTCTTGCAACAGGAGCAAACACTTCATTAAAATCAACACCGAGTTTTTGAACATACCCTTTGGCGACCAATCTTGCTTTGTAGCGTAGAATCTCTCCATTCGGACTCTTCTTCACCTTGTAAACCCATTTAAGACCGATAGGCTTACATCCGGATGGCGGAGGGACAAGTTGCCACGTCTTGTTTCTTTCAATGGCTTCCATTTCTTCTATCATGGCGTTCTTCCATTCTTCTTCCTTCCATGCTTCAATGTGATCTCGTGGCTCCTCTGATATCAACATACACTCCTCTGGATCAAGATGAATCTGATCTGATTCTTCATAGACTTCGTTCAGATCTCTATATCTTTCTGGAGTCTGGTTTGATGAGGATGAACCTTCATGTCTTGATTGCTCTTCATGCGTAGCTTCTTCAGTGCGTGGACCTTGAGCATAGGAATCCGACAGGATTTGCTCCCCCTGGATGTCATCATCACCAAGTTCAGAGAAACCAGGAATTTCAAGCATACCTCTACTTTCTTCATTTTCTGGATCTTCCCACTTCCATTTTTCTTCTTCTTCAAATATCACGTCCCTGCTCATGTGGATCTTCTTCTCTACTGGATCAAAACATCTATACGCCTTCGAACCAGTCTCATAGCCAAGTAGAATCATAGGCTTTCCTCTATCATCAAGCTTCTTCTGATTTCCACCTATCATCTTAACATGAGCAATTGAGCCGAATACCCGCAGGTGACTCACATTTGGCTTTCTCCCTGTCCATGCTTGGTAAGGAGTCTCTCCATCTAGGCTCTTTGTTGGTAAACGATTCAATGTGTAGACGCAAGTGTTGACAGCTTCTCCCCAAAATTTCAATGGCATGTCCTTGCTCTTGAGCATGCTTCAGACGGTAGACATGATGGTCTGGTTCTTCCTTTCTACCACACCGTTTTGCTAAGGTGTGTATGGGGCAGTAAAATGTCGCTTGATCCCATGCTGGCTGCAAAACTCCGCAAACTCTTTAGAGAGAAATTCTCCGCCTCTATCTGTTCTTGGGTATCGATACTTATACAAAAATCAGAAGTTCTTCTCTGCTTCAACCACAGCTTTAAACTTGGTAAAAATCCGAAGAGCTTCTGATTTTTGTATAAGTATCGATACCCAAGTTAGCCGTGAAAAATCATCAATAAATAGCATAAAGTACCTTCCTCCTCCGATTGTTCCTGGCGAGATAGGACCGCATATATCAGCATGCACTAGCTCAAGTGGACGAGTTGACCTGAACGTGGTTGCCGAAGGAAATGGACGTCTACGCTGTTTTCCAGCTACACAATCTCGGCAAAGGCTGTCCGGCATCTTCAGAGCTGGGAGACCGTCGACAATCTGGTTCCTTGAAAGTCCACTCAATGATTGGAAGTTTAGATGGCAGAACCTCCGATGCCACCTCCACGCTTCTAGATAGTCTTCTTGTACTGATAAGCACATCTTCTTCGTGCTTAGCTTCAGCAGGTACATTCTTCCTTTTGTCTTCTTGACGTTGGCCAACAGTCTTCCTTCACGATCATGGATGGTGAGTCCTCCATTCTCCATCACCACTTTGCACCCATTCTTGTCTAGCTGACCAAGGGAGAGAATGTTAGTCCGTAATTTAGGGACATAGAGAACATTAGCCAGTATCACGGATCCATTCGTCTTCGTCTCAAGGTGGATACTTCCTTTCCCGCAGATGTCCACTCTAGAGTCGTCTCCAAACCTGACCGTCCCATCAGATATCTCTTGAAGATCATGGAATAGATATTTCTTCCCCGTCATATGGTTGGTGGCTCCGGTGTCGAGAAACCAGAGATCCTCGTTTGACGATTCTTCATCAACTCCTAGGAGTAACGTCTCCATTTCTTCAATGAACGCCATTAGCAACGTTGGTGGCTCCACTTCAGCTTGGGCAACATTGAGTATCTGCTCCTTCTTCTCGTTGCGACATTCTGATGCAAAATGCCCAAACTTCTGGCAGTTGTAGCACTGAATCTTGGACTTGTCGAAGGGCTTTCGCTCACCCTGATTGCTTCGATCACCAGTGCTCTTGCCGCGTCCTCTTCCACGTCCTCTAGTGCGACCTCTGCCACGTCCTCTTGAGTGCTCTCCTCTTTCATTCTTCAAATATTCACCACGGCCTTTGTTCTTCTCAATTGCTTGCGTCAGCAGAGCTTGCTCCTCTTCTTCAAGTTGACGATCTCGGATCTTTGCCTCATGCACTTTTCAAAGACCCAATCGCCTCATCGAGGGTCATCGTCTCGAAATCACCGAACTGCTCAAGTGTTGAAGTAATTGGATCAAACTTTGCTGGTGTTGATCTGAGAAGCTTCCCAATTACTGATGCCTCAATAATATCCTCTCCGAGGCTTCTTAACTGCGCCACTATATTGGAGAGTTTACCGGAGAAGTCGTCGATGAACTCGTCCTTGCCCATCTTGAGATTTTCGAAATCTCTCTTCAGCCCTTGAATTCGAGCCTTCTGAACACGATCAACACCCACATTTCTCTTCTTGAGCGCCTCCCAAATCTCCTTTGCAGACTTCTTGATGTCGACTTGCGCTTGGATCTCCTCAGGAATTGCTCCGAGGAGGATTGAGAGAGCTTGACGATCCTTCTTCCTCGCCACCGTCTCTTCTTCAATCGCTTCCCATAGTCCATGCGCCTCCATCAACACCTCCATTCGAACAGCCCACAAGGAGTAGTTGGTCTTCGATAGAACAGGAAATAGCAACGGTGGTGCCATATCTCCTGCCCTAGGTGCTCCACTTCCCGCTCCGTTGATAGCACGCTCTGCAGAAAAGCTTCCTCCAGCTTGAGCCACCTCTTCACTTCTTCTTGGCATGGTGTGATATCAACAGGAGGAAGAAAGGACTGCCTCAGGAACCTCTATGCTCTGATACCAAATGTTGGACAGTACCCTCTTACGGTGGAAGAATAAGAGGGCGAGAGGTTTTTTTTTAGAGAAAGAGGCAAGGGAAAAAAGAACTCACGACTTGTCTATTAAAAACTGAAATACAACATACATTTATAGGGAAGAAAAAATAACTGTCGAGGGAAAAACGTGGATCCATGCTCCCACGTTTTCCCGCAACTTTCTCTAAGCCACAAATGAGGAAAAAGAACGTTTCCTCCGCTTACTCCACGTCGCTACTCCTTCAAGCCACGTTTTGATGCATCGTGGTTATTCAAACAATGAAATCAATTCAGGGGTGTGTTTAACGCCTTAATCCAGTGGTCTTCTTCTAACACTAGAAAACCACAAGAAGAGACCCAGGACAAGAGCATGTCGTGAGACTAAAAAATGATAAAGAAAGAGGGAGGGAGAGAGGAGCTACAAATTCAATACGGAGGGAAGAGTGAGCGGGAGAGAGAGAAGAGTGACAGAGAGTGAGAAAGAGGAAGAGGGAGGAGAGCGACTGAGAGTGAGAGGGAGAGAGAAGAAATAGAGACAGAGAGAAGAGATGGAGAGTGAGAGGGAGAGAAAAGAGCGATAGGAAGAACGAGAAAGAGGGATAGAGACAAGGGAGCAAGAGCGAGAGAAGCAGAGAGAAAAGCGATAGAAAAAGAACAAGGAACAGTAGAGGGAGAGTTAACAGCGTCACAGAGAAAGAGAAGGGCGATAGAGAGAGAGAGAAAGAAAGAAAAAAGGAGAGAGATGAGGAAGTGAGAGTAAGAAAAGAGCACGAGAAGCTGAGAGAAAAGCGATGGAGATATAAAGAGGGAGAGAGAGGAACGAGTGAGAGAAGAGTGAGACAGAGAAAGAGAAGAGCAACAGAGAAAGAGAAGAGTGACAGAGAGAGAAAGAGGGATAGAGAGGAACGATAGAGAGAGAGAGAGAGAGAAGACCTCACTCATGACTCTCTTAAAAAATTCACACATTTTGGCACATTCTCACTGCACAAAGGTCTGTGCTATGTGCAATGCGGTTCCTGTATACACTGTGCGAAGTGTGGTGTGAAATTCGCACCGCACCTCGCGATCCCACAATTCACAATCAATCTCACAGAAGGACCATTTCTAATTATTGTAACGGTATCCAAATCTATATCCATTATCCATCGTCATACGAAATATACCCATTTCTTGGATAACAGATACCGTCATAGATGATAATCTCACATTTAGGGGATTTAATTCGTCGTTGGTAATTGAGATTATTCAATAAAAATATATTTAACTGTACTTAAGAATATTTAGTTAGTCATGAGTACAGATCGCCTCCAGAGGGAACGAAGATTAAGGATTTAATTTTCTTATTATAGTGATTATAAGTACGAGAAGAGATAAATACGAGAATAGATAGGCGAGATAGTGATATTGTGGAAATATAAGTAGAATTACAAGAAGTGTTATGAGAATTAGGTAGAGGGCGTGAAGGATACGATAGTGATCTAATGCGCGAACGGTTTGATGGTAAAGATAGAGACGAGATGATGGGGACGTAAGTAAGTGAAATGATAAATGAAAAGATGATATCAAACTACAATTATGATAATAATGATGTCGGGAGAGAAATAACGCAAGGCGAGGACACTTACTTTAGATACTTACGTCCGCTTGGATCACGACGATCTGTGAGTGCCAGTAAGCTCCCCCTCTTCTCTTATGCCTCTTCCCACGCACCCAAGACACAAAAGAACACACTGATTGGATCTCAAAACTCACTATCTTTCAATCAGCCCACATAAGTATCAATCAAGTTCTAGATGAATTTCACAGTGATCCAGGCCATAGTGATCAGAGGGTATGGATCAGAGGGTATGGATCAATCAAGTTCTAGACGAAACAATGCTAAAAATTTCATTTCAATCGGAGTTGAAGATCAAAAGATATAGTCGTTTGAAGGTGGAGCACTCCTTGATTTTTTCTCTCTCTTCATCATCCGCTTCCTCGTTTTCCATTTTTGGTTAAAAAGTCACGTTGTTTCAAGTTTACAAGTCTCCTTGTCTTTCCCATTCAGACTTCTTGTCTTCCGCACCACGTGTACCTATCTTTGAAAAAGAAAAAAACAAAAGTACTTTTTATTCTTTCTCAAGGCTGATGTGGCGGAGCGTCAAGGGGCGCCATGTCTGCTTTTTTGGCTTTTCATCCACTCAGTGGCAGACACGTGCACACCATGTGCACTCGCGCATCCAATGTGTACATGTGGTGCCGTTTTGCAAGGCCACGTCACCGCCGCTAGTTCAAAGAAAAAAAGAGGAAAAAGTTAAAGTTTATCATTTTCTGCCTCGGTCCATGCACATTTATTGCAAAAAAAGGTCCCCTTTTTTATTGGTCCACCTCGCCCTTGCTTCAAAAAAATTAAAAATCATATGTTAGGCATAATGGCAATTATTCCTTCCCAAAATCGCAAAGCCATGATTGCCTGGAAAAATGATTGGCTTTGTGAATCCATTAGTTAATTAATATTCAAACAATTAATTCAAACAAGTTGAAATGGTTGGAGAAATGACATACTTGTTAATCTTTGTCCACACGTTTTTCCTTACACTAGGCTTTCCAAAGGAGGTATTAATGCAACTTTTTCATTTATTTATTTCCATATGGGAAAATGGCTCCTTAAAAAAATTAACTGATATTCGGATCTCGGATATCATATTTTGTACATATTCTAATATTGTAATCTGCCTCCATCTTGAGGCATCCATCCGGATATCCAATAACAAGAAAATATTGGATATCCATGCGATATCCAATAGCAGCATCTGAGTTCATACCAATTTCTTACAGGTACTTTGTATTTTGCGAATCTCAAAAATTGGACAGATATCGTACGGGCAAACACAAATACACGTTATAAGAAAAACAGAGGCATCACAGAAATGTGTAGATAACAGATTAAACAACATTGGCTGACAAATGCATGTAGGGATTACCTAACAATATCTGGACCAATATTGCTTGTCATCTATTGGTAACATGCATATTTAGTACTTTAACATGATCACATTTACATGTATATTTTTGCATTAGATTACTCATATTTGCATGTTATCAAGCTTAAAATATTAAATCTATTTTTAGAATGATTTTCTGAATTTTTTGCATTTTTATGAATTTTTTGGAGATTTTTCTAGCAATAGATTCTAAAAGAATATAATTTTTGAGACAGAAAATGATTTCGTGGAATTTTTTGACATTAAATTTGGAAAGATATGACTTTTATAAGTCTAAAAAATTATTTATTTGTATTTTTTTGGATTTTATTTTATGTAATATGAATTTTAGCAGGTTTTATAGCCTTTTATTTTATCTCGTGCTGCCACGTGTCGCCTTTCAAGCCGTCGAACGAAGAAGAATCATAGCTATCACTGATGGCTTCGCGAAATGAAAAAGTTGCATTAATACTTCCTTTGGAAAAGCCTAGTGTAAACAAAAGGATGTGTGCACAAAGATTACCAAGTATGTACTTTCTCCAACCATTTCAACTTGTTCATATTAATTGACTATTAATTAACTAATGTGAGAATGAATAATATTATTCATATAGTGAATAAGATGAAAGTCTGTCTAAAGAAATACCAAGATGCTACGGTGAAATGTGGAATAAAACAACCAAGATACAATCAATGTGAATGTGTATGGAGATAGATAAAGAACCTCTGTAAGTCACCAGCGAGACGTCAACGTCCAAAGCTCTTGATGTAGGGCACTAGCTTTTCGTATGGTGCAGTGGAGGAGCTACACCTTAAACTAGCAGGACAAGGGAGTAATCACCAAGGAGTTATGTAATTAACAAGGGAGAGAGGGGAGAAGTGAGGAAGGGACAAAAAGAATAAGCAGAAACACCACTTGACGGTTGTAAAACGGATTAGGGTTCAAGAGGAGGTGAAACCCCTTGAAATAAGAGGGAAATGGGCCCCAAATGGGCCCTTTCCTCACAAACTGACACGTGAGAGGGGGATACGCTTTGATTTCCCTCCCTCTTCCACACTTCCCCGGTGGGGAGGCTGACAAATCCCCAACAAAGTCAAATAGCTTAATCAGGATAATGTATCTGGATTATATTTCAGATTATATGTCGGATATCAGAAAAATTGATATCCAACAGTAATATACAAATCATCATTCAATCCCTGGTACAAAGGCAGATGCTAATGTAAGATGGATAATGATAACAGCTATACGTAAAACCAGATATTAGATATCCCATTTGTATTATCCGATGGAGCATTCATCCTCATATCAAACATCAGTTATTAGGATCTTGACAAGGAAAGACTAACGTGTACCCAAGTCTTAGTCCATATTGTTTTCTTTCTGTATGATTCTGCTCAAGAGGATATAAAAAGCAAACATTGATCTCCAGTGTCGGTACAAACTTGTTAGGAAAAAATACACTGTTTTGAATCATAGTTGACCTTTAAAACACAATGATGATATCTCCTTTGGACAGTTCAGTTCCGTGATTTCTCAGT
The DNA here is from genome assembly GCF_029677425.1 of Wolffia australiana. Lineage (NCBI taxonomy): Eukaryota > Viridiplantae > Streptophyta > Magnoliopsida > Alismatales > Araceae > Wolffia > Wolffia australiana. The sequence goes on along the minus strand of NC_135852.1, from coordinate 5,671,243 downwards.
TTCTCATGTGACTTTTTGTTAATCTATTTAATTCTATAATATCAAGATGTATCCACTTGATCGCAGGAATGTTGAGCCGTGTTATCGATCCACCCTTCTCATTTTGCCATTTTGATCTTAGAGGGAATGAAACATGAGGAGAGAAGGAAAAGAAGGATGGGCACCTAAAGAATTATGTCTTAGGTGAGTTATGTTCAAGGCTTTCTCCTATTTATATTTTTACGGGCCTTTTTTATAAAAACAGTAAACGTAGAGTAAATCTTCTAACATCCTAAACACCATTTTCAAGTGGCCCTATAGGCCCATGTATAAATCTAATTAGTACAGCGTTGAAATATATACAAATTTAAAAAGGCATTCTCCTGATGAATTTTTTTTTTCTGTTTTCTTTACCTTGACTGACTGTCATCATTTATCTTGTGGGTATCTTTTTCCCCTTCTTCTTTATTTTCTTCTTATTTTCTTCGTCTTTGCTTCTTCTTCTTCTGTTCTTATTCTCTTCTTTCTTTCATCCTCTTGTCTTCTTCCTTTTTTCTTTGCAATTTGCTTATTTTATTCTTCTGTTATTATCTTCTCTTTTATTTTTCCTTCTCTTCTTCTTTTTCTCCTCTCTCATTCTATTAATTTTTTGCTAATTTTTTATTTTCCTCCCCTTTTGTCCTTCATTTTTATTCTCTTATCCTGCAAACTTTTCCCCCTATTTTCTTCTAAATATTATTTTTTGCTTTTTTCTTCTTATATTTTTATTTTCTTCTTATATTCTATAATTCTTGTTTTGTTCTTCTTCACTTCACCTTTTCTCCCTGTCATATTCTCGTTATTTTATTCTTCTTTCTCTTGTTCTTTTCTTCCTTTTTTCATATTTTCTTTTACTATTCTTCCTTGCCATTTGTTCCATTTTCTTCTTCTTCTATTCTTATTTTGTTCCTCTTTTTGTTATTTTATTTTTGTTATTTTCTTCATTGTCTCTTATTATTCTATGATGATTTTCTATTTCTTTCATTTGTTTCTCTTATGTTTCCCTTTTTTCCTCTTCTCTTCCTTTTTCCTTCTTCTTTTTCTAATATCTTCTTCTTCTTCTTCTTCTTCTTCTTCTTCTTCTTCTTCTTCTTCTTATTCTTCTTCTTCTTCTCTTCCAATTTTATTCCTCTTGTTTAATTTCTTCTCCTGTATATTGTTTACCCTATTAAGTATTATTTTTCGTGTCCACATTTTTCTTTCTTATTGTTCTTTTCACTTCCATAATTTTTTGCCTTTTCTTCTTCATATTTTTCCCATTTGTTCCCTGTCTTCTTTTTGTTTTCTTCATCTTCTGTTCTTCTTTTCTATCTCTTTCTTATTTTCTTCTTATACTATTGTTCACTATTTGTGTCCATTCTTTTCTTCATTTGTTCTTCCATTGTTTCACCATTTGTTTCATTTTCATTTTTTCTTTATTGTATTATCCTACTGTTCATCTTCTTTTCTTATTATATACTTGTTTTCATCTTATTATCAACTTCTTATATTTCTCTTTTCTTCTTCTTTTATATTCCTTCACCATTTGTTTATTTCTTCTTTTTATCTCCTTATTTTCATCTTCTTATACTTCTCATACTTTTCTTCTTCTATTCTTTTCTTCATTTGTCTATACTTCTTCTATTCTTCTATTCTTATACTTCTTCTATTTTTTTGTTCTTATTCTCTTACCATTTTATCCCCCTTTTCTCTTTTTTCCTATTTTGTTTGTTCTCTTATTTATCTTTTTTTTCTTCTCTTGTTCTGAATTTTTTTCCCTGGATGTTCTTCTTACATTTGTGGTCGCCTTTTCTTGTTCTCTTCTAATTTTTATCATTTTTGTAACTTACCTTTTTTCCTCTATTTTTCTTTGCTATTTATCTGTTTTTCTACTCCTTTATTTCTTCTTTAGTGCCCTTCTCTTCATCTTTTCTTGTTTATCTTTTCTTCTGCTTATTAAAATAAAGAAGAACCCACTCCCGCTCGTAAACTCACACCTTTGTTTCAGGTAAAAAACCTCCTTTCTGCTAGGCCATTTTCAAACCTTTCTTTCCCACCTTGAGGACTTCTCGATTCTTGTGATTCATGGCCTGACGCTCTGCTTGGTTATGTACATGTTCCGACTCGCCGGTCATTATAGATCTAGTGGCATAGCGAGGCGAAGGGAGCTTTAGAAAGTAGGGGTTTTACTTCGTACCCTGGTGCGAAGAGAAGGGATTGGATTTCACCTATGATCATATCAGTGGGCAACCAACATGTACTTGTTAGCATCTGAAGATGAATTTCTTGCTCCTGCTCATAAATCGCTCCCACTCGTTAACTCGCACCTTGCATGAATCGTTGATTCATTGACTTCTTATATTCAAAATAACATAACCTTGCCGCTATGTCCCTTCTTCACTCCTAAAGTCGCGCCTCAGATTGATGATTCCAGGCTACCCGAACTCGTTACAGACTAAAAGGAACAAGAAGAGGTGATGCTAATCATTGTCGTAGTTTCACTACCTGTAGCTGAGACGGCCCTCATCTTTCTTTTTTCTATTCTTCTTGCCCATTTTTTAATTTTCTTTTTCTTTTCTCGTCTTCTGTTTCCATTTTTATTTTTTCTTTTGTTTGTTTTCTTTGCTTGTTTTTATTTCCTTCTTGTTCAGTTCTTATTTTCTTCTATTATGTTTCATAATTTGTTTTGTTTTATTTATCTTTTTTTATCCCAGTTCGTCCTCTTTCCATATTCTTATTTACTTTTTATATGTTATTTTTCTTTTTTTATTCTTTTTTCTCTTCCCCTTTTATTCTTATTCTCTTGGTCTTGATACTTACTTTCTTGATGTTTTATCCTGGATCTTTATTTCATTTCTTCTTCTTCTTCTTCTCCTCCTCCTCCTACTCTATATTATATTATTAATTTGTTATTGGTATCAATTAAAATTTCAAGGGGATGTAATACGTGATAACTATTCAATATTTATCAATACCACTATTTAAGAAATCAATTCACAATGGATATTTTATATAAACATAAACTCTATAGGATTATAGAATTTAAAATCAAAATAAATAATAATAAAATTATGCCCATAAGTTACATTTTGTCACATGTGTGGTCTGAATTTCTTCCTAAAAGCTCTCCGTACATGCACATGGGATCTGGTGCATTCAAAATTTTCACACTTGGTGTGGATTTTTGCATTGCACCATGTCACCATCTATGACAAATGACCTCCTCTTGGCTGCACAATTGTTTTCATGAACTTCTTGTAGCACCTAAGCTACGGTGCTTTGGAATTACCTGAATAGGAACTTGGGGTCAAAGCACAAACATCCATCCACATGTCTCTATGTGTCTCCAGTCTAAGGATCAATTATACAACTGTGACATGAATCAACATGATTAACAGTTTAGAATAACATCAGTCAGTGATTTACAATTGTCCGTCCACAATTCAGTGAACTCTGCCCCCAAAAGAGCACCCAGTTATGTCTCTATCATTTCCAAATTAATGGGTACATGATTGAGTATATCCATCGTATGCTGTGGACTACATAGTGCTATTCTATTCAGATATTTCGATGTCCTTATGAAGCATCTTTTGAATAGGAATATATATTTAAGATAAAAGCTAAAAGACCATTGTCCTCTGTATTTTGATATCATCATAATTTTCTTAGTCAGATAACATATTTATGGACCTCATAGTAAGCATTAAATGTGTGTTATAATTAATGTACTATATCAATGAAAATTGAACAAAATGTGAAATCTATCAATTTTCCCATGAACACATATATGATGGCCATTTGTACCCTTAAATCTAATGGCTTGGAAAAATAGCTGGGTAGGAACTACTCTCTCCAAATTCATAGTTTTGTCCATCCTTTTTGTTTGTTGCACAATGTATGACTTGTCTTGAAATTATTTCTAACCAAATGGAATAAGAGAAACATGGAAATCTCAGAGTCAATGAGGGCTTTCATTATTTCACTTCCAGACGTTCAGGAATATGTTCATCTTTTTATGAAAAGTTTCAAATCAGGAATTTGAATAAGTTCAACAGCCATAAAACAATTTCACAACATTCTCTTAAAAATAAAACCAAATTATGTGAAAAGGAATCCTAGTTTGCCTTGGAGCCTTATCACCCAAACTCCCTGCTTCGCATTATTAGGGAGTTAGTCTTGCCCACTGTTGTAGAGCAAATACTTATCTTCTAGGGTTACTTCACGATACATGATAAGCTCAAGACAAAAGTAGGAGAACCCAATCCACATACTTCTAGTTCACATGGGTTGCACATGTTCTTTTGTCAGCTGACGGCATGTCAAGGGTCCACTCTTACTCAGCTGGATCTATCAAAGTCTTCTCTAGAGAGGTCCCCCTACATTAAGAAAAATTACTCGATAGCCTCAAGATTAGAGGTGAGAATGAGAGATAATTCCAACCCTAGCGAAATTAATCTACAATATTGACAGGGTACCAATTAGTCTATCCTCTTTATCTGATTCTCACGCAATTTGGGAGTAAAACGTTGGTCGACAGACACGAGATTTAAATAGACATTCAGTGGTAGAGAGACAGAAGCAGAAAACTGAGAGAGATAAAGAGGGGGGACAATATCTATCTACTGTTCTGGGTAGATACATTTCATCTCTCGCTGAAAGAAAGGCAAACCGAGTGGGTCAAGACTCAAGAGACATGTACAGATTATCGTCTTAGAGGGACGTCTAAACTGACTGAATGATTTTTCTCTTAGAGAGAAAAAGGTAAACTTGCTCTACGGAAACGATAGAGAGGTAAACTTTCACGGTTTGCAAAGAAGGTAGACAATCTCACGGACGAGGGCAGCGATTCTCCATATTTATCTCTCTTTCTATCCATATCTTTATATCTATCTCTATCTCTACCTCTATCTCTATCTCAAGCTTTATCTCTATCTCTATCTCTATTTATCTCTTTCCCTTTCTCCCCAAGAGAGAGAGAAAGGTAAAACTTACACGGCTACGTGTTAGAAAACGATAGAAATTGATTCTGTTTATTCCATATCGTTATATCTATATCTATCTCAAGCTTTATCTCTATGTCTATCTCTATCTCAAGCTTTATTTCTATCTCTATCTCAATCTAAATTTATATCTATCAGTATTTATCTCTTTCCCTTTCTCCACAAGAGAGAGAGAAAGGTAAAACTTACAAGGATACGAGTTAGAAAACGATAGAAAACGATAGAAAACGATAGAAAACGATAGAAAACGATAGAAAACGATAGAAGGAGAGAGAGAATCAGAAGGAGATCTACTTGGGAGGTCGCCATTGCCGTGGAAGATGAGCTCAGAGAACAGCGGCGGTGGGGGAGTCTGCCGGACCATCTTTCTTATTCTACTCCTCCTCGTCTTCCTCCTGGGCATAGCCATCCTCGTCTTCTACCTCATCTACCTTCCGGCCAAGCCGCGGTTCACCGTTCTATCGGTCTCCATCGACGCCACCAACTCCACCAAACTCCAGTTCACTCTCTCGTTGCACAACCCAAGCCGGCGCGCCGCCGTGGTCTACGACCGCGTGGCGGCGATAACGGGCTTCCCCGGCCAGCCCATCACGGCGGCGGTGGCGCTTCCGCCGCTGCGCCAGGCGGCGGGCAGCACGGTGCTGGCGGCGCCGTCGCTGGACCTGGCGGCGCGCCAGGTGGCCGGGGTGGTCTCGATGGAGCTGGCGGTGAAGGCCCAGCTGAGGTTCGAGGCTGGTCCAGTCCGGAGCCCATGGTACGAGCTCCGGGCTCAGTGCCCTCTCCTCTTTCGGGCCGCCGGTCCCAGCCCGGCGCCCCTTCTCAGGCCCGGGTTCTGCTCCGTCCGCATCAACCTTTACAAGTGGCTGTAGGCTGCTTCGTTCGTTCGTGAACCTGTAAAAATTCCTCTGGTTAGCGTTCCCGAGGAATTTTTTACAATCCCTTTGAATGGGTGTTTGTGAACAGTTGGCATTCCCGAGGAATTTTCTTACAGTCCCTTTAAATGGGGTTTAGTTAGAGCTGGAGGACGAAAACGAATGACGCTTTTGGACGGTGCGAACAAAATGGAACTGAAATCTGTTCTGATATCCCTCCGATGAATTTTCTTTCGTCATTTTCATCATTCGTCACGTTTATGTCTTCTTGACGAGTCAGTCATTGGTACGTTCCATCAATCGTCCACTAAAGTAAATGGAACGGAACGTAAGGAATGGACATCCCGGTGACGGAACGGACGTCCTTGACCCCCCCCCCCACTCTTCCAGCCTTTTTCTCTCTTCGTCTGTCGCCTCTCTTCACCCCTTTCTTTCTAAAACATGACATGATTTAGTTGATAGTGATGTCAATTCAGGAAATGGAGCCCCTTCCAAGATTTCTTTGGTGGATAGCAAGCTGACGCCTGCTGAACAAATTATTATTATGGTCTGTGCACTCTTGGCCGAAGGGGCAAGAAGAGCAGAATCCCTAGATATTCTAATATCACAAATGCAGGCTGACTTGTTGGCAGATGTGGTAATTTTAAATATGAGATACTTGCCAAAGATTCTGCCTTTGGACAGTAAAGCAGCAAGATCATCCTCTTTTGATTCTGGGGCTGACTCTGCTGGAATTTCATCATCAATAAGTGCATCTATGCTGAAGCAAAGCACCATCCCATAAGAGTATATAGTCTCTACTTGGAACACTTCTTCAAAAAAAAGTCTCTGCTTGGAACAATTACTCCGATGAACGCATGTATTTACTTCCGTGGTTTGTTTCACAGGTAGAGGCTTTCTTTCCCATGCATCTCTCATATGTAGTCAAAATGTGGTTTGTTTTCAGCATTATTTTTTTATCTGTATATTCTGTTGCAGTTGGATTACTGCTTACTTGAATATATTAAAAAATTCATCATCGGTAGAAGTCATCAGTCATTATCGTCTTTTCGTCCGTCATTTTGCCACCCGTCATTCATGACGAATGATGGATGATTAATGATGTATGACATAAATCCCAACGTTCAGTCATCTGTCCACCGCTACGGACTATGACGGATGATGAAATTTCAATGGACAGATGATGAAACGCCATCCGTCCTCCAGCTCTAGGTTTCATGTATGGTTGATGTTCCCAAGGAATTTTTTTACGATTTAATAACAGGATGTGTGTAATCTTTGGCAATCTTTGGTCGAATGTATACCTTGATTGAGCCAGGTGGATGGGTTGGATCTTATTATCTTCGGGTCCTTAGGTTGTGCTATTTTTTGTAACGAAGAAAACAAATAAATTTTTCCTCCATTTTTTAGTTGGTTTTTCCTTTAGTCGTCAAAAATTCTTCAACGGGCAATATCGTCGACCTACTCTGGCGAATTAATCCTAAACTTGTGTTGCGTGGGTTTATGGAGTGTCTTTCACCCAGTTTTAAGGATGGGCTGCCAGTGGGACTACTGGCAAGTGGGAATGGCATGATTGTTAGTGTGTGCGGTGTCCACCTTAGACCTCAAGATTTTCAACCCAAAAAGTGTAGATAACAGATACCATCAATAGTGCATTTGGTTTGGACGCTCTAGAGGCCATTCTTCATCCAAATCAGGGCAGAACCAGTGTTGGGTTCTTGGGGCATTGATCTGGATTTCAACTAGAGATGGTCACACAAAACAGTGCAACCATCTCTAGTTATCAGGTTGTCTTCTTATGGTGAACTTCATACTTCTTATGGACTGAGATGGTCACACCGCCCATTCTTTCAGCTCTTGGACATCTGAGTGTGAAGGAGATTTGCTGATTTAAAAACTTCAATGTACTTTATTATCACTTGTTTTAAGTGGAGACTGCCTCAATCCTCTTAGACATGATCAACAACTGTCCGTATATATTCATGTCTCGATGGTTTTGGAAAAGGTCTCATGTAATCAATGCTTGACAAATCAGAAATTTTTTATTTCATTGATTGGTTTTAAAGGCATGTCATCGTTCTTTTAAAGGTTAATCATTTTTTACAAAAACAAAATGAGACCCTAAATAAAAAAGGCCAAAAATTGTACTAAACAACTTTGGAATCGATAATATCTTATTAGATATGCCCGCCACAACAAAATGAATGACAAAATTCCATAATCCTTCTATGTTCCTCTTCAAGGGCATATCTCCCCAACATCTGTTCAACTCCTGAAACTAAAATTTGTCTTCTCTAAGAAATTTATTTCTTCCTGCTCACTCCAATTATCTGGAGTTCTTTCTAAAAAAAAGTAGTTCATAATGTGAGTAAAACCAAGAGTTCTTCAGGTCCTAACCCTAAGGATATGCCCATCCAGGAAGGTTTCAGAAATAGAAAATGAGGCATTAACATGCAGTCTCGATAATATAATCAGCAGAATTTTTCTAGATCCACATCTATCTTTGATTTAAATGTCAAATTCTTGCATTAGTATAAACATATGAAACCAGTCTAAATAGCAAAGTATTTTATCTCCTGGAAAACTAAGCAATCCCTTTTGAGCAGCAGTATAATGTACCTTTAAGTTCCCTATTGATGTACCTTTGCATTACTCCTTGACCAATCAGGACGCCTCAATAGCGGCTTGACTTTGGGTCAAAGAAAGGTCAAAATAACACGCGGCAGACTACCACTAGCTATCATTAATTGGCCCTAGACATGGTCGTTATGTTCTGTTCTCTTTATTCGCACAAAAAATTCGCACAAAAGAACCGCACAAGGGTCTGTTCTTTGTTCTGTTCGTTTAATGAGCAAAAATAAGAACGCACAATTCGCACAAAATTCGCACAATCGCACAAAATTCGCACATTCGCACAATTCGCACAAAATCGCACATTCGCCCGCAATTCGCACATTCGCACAAAAAATGCACATTCGCACAATAATCGCACAATAATCGCACAATTCGCACAAAATTCGCACAGATATCTGGAAAATTTGAAAAAAAAAATATTATTTGTTTTTTAAAGAATAAAAAATGGAAACGAATTTGATCGGCTCCAGTGTGCGATTGGCTGAGAGGGAATACTTTTAATCTTGTTCTTCTTATGTCCTCCTTATTAGTCTTGTTGTCCCTCTATTATTTTTCGTGCTCCTCTAGTTCTTCTAGCTTCTTCTAATATTATTCTTCAACCTTCATCTAGTTTTTTTCTAATATTCCTCTTATTCATTTAACTTCTTCCTCCATCTAGTCCTATTATTTTAGGTCTTATACTATGTGTCTTTGACTTTTACTGATCTTCTTCTTTTTTTAGTATTCTTCTACTGGCCACCTCTTGGTCTTCTTCCACGTCTTGTTCTTCATCTAATTCTTCTAGTGTCTCCTAATATTATTCTTCAACTTTCATCTGGTTTCTTCTAATCTGCTTCATACAACAACTTCTACTTTCATCTAGCTTTTTTAATCTTTTTCTTCATCATCTTCCTCTAGTAATTTTTTTCCTTAAATCTTCTTCTTCTTGCTTCCACTAACAGAGTGGTGGGTTTCAGCCATGGATGTATAGAGCCTATGATCCATGCACGGTGAGATATGCTACAGCTTACTACAACAGGCCGGAAGTGCAGGAAGCCCTCCACGCCAACGTCACGGGCTTGCGATATAAGTGGGAGACTTGCAGGTCTGCATTTCTTCTCCCTCTAATAGAGCTCTTCGTGCTCTCTTATGTTGTGAAAGGGTTCCAGTGTAAATCCCTTACATCATCAATACCCAGATCCATGCAGGCTCAAGGATCCTTGGTCGAAATAAGTTAAAAATTCAGAGGAAAAATAATGGATAAAAATTTATCAAGAAATAATCAACTGTTCTCCTATGACTTAACAAGTAATTTGAGCGATCTCCGCACCTTCATTGCGCTTCATGAGACAACGAATCTTTATCCTTATTCTCTGTTCTGGGAACATAATCATTAAAACTGAAGATTAAAAAAAATAAATTATAAATATTAATGAAAAAATCAAAATGAAACCAAGATTATATTTTTTTTATGACAATCATCGAGTCGTCGACTCCAAGGAACATGTATGCCCATTCTTTTCCCTGTAAATCCCTTACATTATCAATACCCAGATGCATGCAGGCTCAAGGATCCCTGATCGAAATAAGTTAAAAATTCGGAGGAAAAATAATGGATGACAATTTTATCAAGAAATAGGGGGAGCTTCTTTCTGGAAACAATCAATCAACTGTTCTCCTTCTATGACTTAACAAGTAATTTGAGCGATCTCCGCAAAAAAAATAGGGGTTTTAAGAAAAATATGAATAGGAAAAGGGGCTTATCTTGAAAATCAACAGGGGCATAACTCTAACATGCAAATATTTGAGGATGTGAGTTTTCAATAAAAGGTAATGTCAGAGTGGTAGATAGACAATCTTTCCTCTACCAAACCCTTGTCAACAAGAGGAGAAATCAAGATATCCAAGAAGCAGAAACAGAGAATATAACTTCTTGATAGATCGTTGATCAGTTCCCTTGTACCCTCTGTATAATGATATTGACAGCCTCAACATTGAATACTCTGACATTAAGGAGGCTTGCCCACGACACCTCAACAGCATCAACAGCAACGGGTTCTTTTAGCAAATCTTCATACTCCTCAGCACCTTCAGCAACAAGCCCCATTGGATGTCGTCTATGTTCGCGTATCTACACAATAAAGATATCAAATGAGTCCAGAATAAAGTCAAGAATTTAAATGAAAGAGTAAAGTCACGAATCTGAAGTAAAAGGCATGCGCTTGAATCTCTAAGTAAGACGCACAGACCTTGGTGATCTACGATGCGTCGACACGAATGTTGACTGGTCCGTCATCTTCGTCACCATCCTCGTCATCATCCGCTCGCAAATCTTCGTTGCTGTACCAGGATTTCAGCATCATTAGGACTTCCACACTCTCTGCGGTGAGTCGCGATCGCCTGTAGTTGATTACACGGCGGCCTTCCGAGAATAGGCGCTCACATGCCGCACTCGTCGCTTGCACAGCTAGGAACTCCTTCGCAACCGCCGCTAACGATGGGTAAGAAATCTGGCCTGTAATGGGAGAAATGTTAGTCATGTACGAATTTAAGAGTATGAAAAATGAAATTCAAATATTACCTGTCGTCTTCCACCAATGCAACACGTGTGTGCGAAAAGCTGGGGGTGCTGTCGCATACACGTCAAGCTCCTCAATAGGATCAACTCGCTGCGGTAGTTCAGAGGAATCGAGAATCTCTTCCAGTTCCATTTGTATGAAGTCACCACTGGCTGCTATAGCGGATCGTTCGGTGGAACCGCACCCATCATTCATAGATACCGCACGGGACTGTAGGATATTGCGAACAGCAGATAGTACGTCACCCTTCACATGCGGATCTATCAAGCGAAGCTTCATGGATGGGTCCAGTAGAGAGGCAATAGTGAACGCCTCATTTCGCGTAAGTACGGAGACATATTTCTCCAACTTCGCCCGCTTAGCGGCACAAACCTTAGACAAGGCATTCGATTGCCTGGCAGAAATAACGTTTTCACTGTGAACGGTGGAAGACTCTGTAACTCCTGCTCTAATAAGGTCTAGGTGCCTCATCAGACCCTTAATAATTACTATGCCCTCATTGGATGTCGGTGCCTTGCTCCGAATTGCGACGGAGGTACCTCGCTGTAGTGGTTCCAGCAAATGGACAAATTTCTCGATGAGGTCCCACTCTGCGTCAAGTAACGGCCGTCTGCGAAGCACATTTGATAGCAGCATATCGATGACAAATCTCTTGCGAACGCATCCATGAAGCATCTTGAAAGTTGAGCTCCACCGTGTGGGGCAATCTATCGGTATCCTGCTCGTGTCTGTCACATTCATCTGACGGCAGTAGGAGAAATATTTCGCCTCTTTCTTGGACGATCCTCTTATAGCGACAACCACCTCTCTTAGGCGCTGGACAACGCCACCTAAGGAAATCGCTTCGCCTGCCGACTCCTCCGCAGGAGAGTCATTGACAATATCAGTTAGGTCGACATCGTCAACGAAGGCTGTCTCAGGCGCTTTGTCGATGACATCCCGCGCCTTAAGTCCAGCCTGCATCACTAAGTTGATCACGTGAGCAATACACAGCACATGTCTCTTCGCAGTGAAATGTGGGTTCACGGAACGCAACTCTCGCTCCAATTTTGTCATCATTGTTGTATTATTCGACGCATTATCCGTCGTCAACGCGCATACCTTAGCGCTCACGTTAAAATCTGAGAGAACCTCCAATACGATTTCGCTCAAGCACTCACCAGTGTGCGTGCCCTCCAACTGACGTATGGTGAGGACACACTCGCACATCTTCCACTCCTCGTCAATCCAATGCACCGTGACTCCTAAAAATGAGATGCGATTTGCCGAAGTCCAACAGTCTAGGGTGATCGCCACTTTTTTGACGCCCTCCAGTCGGGCGCGAATACCAATCTTCAGCTCACTATACAGCTTGAAGGCCTTTTCCTTCACTGCCCTTGTCGATGGGATGGAGATCTCCTCCTGTGCGATGTACCGCAACAATCGTATGAAGTACTTCTTGCAGACAATGTTCCACGATGCGGCTGCCTGGCATATGAAACGTACAAGCTCCTCTTTTGTCTTCTCCGCCGTGCGCCCAGTGAAGCATAGATTTCCGGTACTCTATCGATCAAAAACGTTTGACACAGATGGTTGGTTGGAAGAGGTCCCTTCTTGAGCATTGAGTGCGTTATACTCTTTACGGTGCACAGTCTGTAAATGACGCCATAGCACATTGCTGCAGCTGTATTTGTTTTGCTCTACTGTCACTCCACGACCCCTGGGCCGAGCAGCACATAAGTTGCATGTGAAGACCCTAGGCCCTACCGGGGTGAAGTGTACCCGGGCAGCGCATTCGTTCTTTCTCTTCTTCTTCTTTTGGGTTTGGCCAACAGTTCGCTCCGATGATGCGGAGCTCTGGGATGAAGCAGATGCGTATGTTTCGTGTGTTCTAGTCATCTTAGGTTGCAAGTTCAAACCTAATCAAGATTAATAAAGATTGTTTGGAACATCCAAGATAAATAGGCAAAAAAAAATAATAAAGATGACGAAGAAAAATGCACCACCAACTATGATAATAATCAGCAACTAATATCAGCAATTAACATTAACTGTAAAATCATTTATACAACATGAGGAATCATCTATATTCCATCTTTTTATACAACTAATATCATGGAATGTTCCACCTCCATCCATAATCTAAGCTTAGTCTAAGCATTGTTCACTTCGCAAGATGAGAAAAAAATATAAGATCTTGGCATTGCCCGCCTCCATCAATAACACAATCCTAACTTAATCACAGTCCACTCACCAAGATAATATAAAATTTTGATCATGGTGTTGTCCACCTCCACAAAAAATCTTAACTTTGAATCTAATCACAGTTCACTCCGCAAGATATTTAAATGAAGCTTCTCTCAATTCCCGTTTGTTTATATTTATTTATCAACAGAAAGCCATTTTCATTGCGTAATAAAACACATGCAACATTTAATAAAATCAAATATCAATGAATAAAAGTTTCTCCCATCTTTTCCTCCAATATAAAAAAACAAATCAAGCCAATATTTCGCCCATTTTTGAAAACATTTCATCAGAAATTTTTATTTCATATATATATGGGGGTTCACCAAGATATTTCACTAGTCATATCAGTTCTTATTCATCCAATTTTCACCGGCAATAGATTACATATATAGCTTCATTTGAAATTACCTGGTGGATTCTTCTTATTTCACTAATCAACCTCTCTTGCCCTGCAAGACCCCTCCAACTACAAGAGACCTGCGCATGACGATGAAAGATGATCAGATGATGATCATAGAGAACTGCGCATGATGATGAAAGACGAAGAAGAATATGAAGGAGGGAAGAAAAGGGCAGAGAAAGAAAATACAGGAAGAAGAAGAAGAGAAAAACAAGGAGGAGAAAAAGAAAAGAGAATAAAACATAGAATAGGAAATCAAAGAAGAATAAGAAGAGAAAAAAAACAGAGAAGAGGAAGAAGAGAAATTAACAAAGAGGAGAAAATTAACGAGGAGAAAATAAGAATAATTCGGTAGAATAGGAAAATAAAGAATTAGAATAAGAGAAAAAAAGAACAAGAAGATAAATTATTACGCATAAGACAAGAAACAGGACGAAAAAGAATATGAAGGAGGGAAGAAAAGGGTAGAGAAAAAAAATACAGGAAGAAGAAGAAGAGAAAAACAAGGAGGAGAAAAAGAAAAGAGAATAAAACATAGAAAATGAAATCGAAGAAGAATAAGAAGAGAAAAAAAACAGAGAAGAGGAAGAAGAGAAAATCAACAAAGAGGAGAAAAATAACGAGGAGGAAATAAGAATAATTCGGTAGAATAGGAAAATAAAGAATAAGAATAAGAGAAAAAAAGAACAAGAAGATAAATTATTAGGCATAATACAAGAAACAAGAAGAAGAAGAGAAAACCGAGGCAGAGAAAAATAATAATAATAACGTGGAATGGGTAAATTAACAAGAGGAAGAAGAGAAAGAAAGTAAAAGTAAAGAAGAAGAAAGAGGAAGAAAAAAACAAAGAAGAGCAAAACGAGGTGGAGAAAAAAGAAGAGGATTCAATGGCAGAATAGGAAAATAAAGAAGAAGAAGAAGAGGAGAAAAAAAGAAACAGAAGATAAATTAATAGGCATAAGAGAAGAAACAAGAATAAGAAGAATATGGCGAAGAAGAGAAGAAAAACAAAGAAGAAAGGATGAAGAATGATAGAACAATAAAGGAAAGAAAAATCTCCGGATAGAACAATAAAGGAAAAACGGAGTTTTTGGAGTGGGGATGTGGCGAGATTCAAACCAGGGCAAGCGTCGGCGGCGTCGGCGGTGTCGGTGTCGGCGTCGGCGTCGTGTGGCGACTGGCGAGAGCCGACTTGGCAAGGGAGAGCGGGAGAAGGAGAGAGCGGGAGAAGGAGAGGAGAGAGCGAAAGAGAGGGAGCTGTTCGAATGGGTTTTTTATTTTTTTAATTTACCTAAAAACGAATCGCACAATTTGCACAAAACGAACCGCACAGGGGTTTGTGCGAATTGCGGTTCGTTTCATTGTGCGTTCTCTTCGGAAAATCCGAACAGAAGGCACAATTCGCACGGATTCTCTCAAAGTGAACCGCGCGACCATGTCTAATTGGCCCCAACAGCCTAAGTCCTTGCAAGCGCTCAATAGAGTAATGGTGACGTTGACTTGGGAGAGGTCAACGCAAGAAAAGTCAACTCTATCGGTTATAAGAGCTCGCGGTCGTCTTCTTCCTCCGGCCGATCCGTTTCAACGTCTGGTTGGAAGGGTTAACCATGGCGGTGGCGCCATGAATGAGGTCTGCTGTCGAAGAAGAATTTGGAAGGGGAAACAGACTGAAGTCGCCAAGGTTGACTGTGGCTATGGTCCATGCTCCTAAATTCTACTGTCTTCCCACCTCGGGGCCCAATTTCTCTCCCTAGAAGCCTATAAATAGCTCTGGCTGCGGGTAAAGAGTCGAATCGAGAGGCGAAGAGCGGGATCTGTGAGTTTTGCTTCGTCCTCGGTGGCTCGGTAAGTCGTTTTTGTAGTCTTTTGTTTGCGTAAATTGATCGGAGATTTGTGGATTATCGAGGATTTGGATCGTTGTCTTTTTCGTCAGATTTTCGTCTTTTTTCCGTCGATTTTGGAAATTTCTTGTTGGATTGTAGATTCAATTTCGGCGCGACGGATTGGTTTTGTAGGATTGAAACCCTAGCTGGGGAGATCTTCTGAGGAGGAAGATTGTGTTTGTTAGAAGGTGCCCTAGCTGATCTTGAATGGCGTCCTCGGTGATGAATGCGACGACGATGGCTCTGTACTGGCTGTCGTCGTCCTTCGACGCGCCTCTCGCTCGAGCTGTCATCTTCGGCGTCCACGTAGACGGTGAGACTCGGCATCTGATCTCTGTTCTTCGTCGACTCTGCAATCTCCCCTCAGTCTGATCCGGCAGGCCTCGACTACTTGTTGCTGATGAAGGTCACCTCGTCGTGGAAGTTCTTCTCATCGTCGTCATCTTGTTTCTGCTCTCGAGGAAGAGTTACAAGCATCCCAAAAAGCCGCTTACCGAGAAGGTGACATCGGATACGTTAGATCAACACTTGGGAACTGAATTGCTCGAAAATTCCTGCGGCATTACCCTGAATTTTTCGTATTTTGGCAGGAAATTGATGAGCTTTGCGAAGAATGGGTGCCAGAACCTCTTCACCCTCCAATCACTGAAGAAATGCTGTATGAACCTCCTGTCCTCGAGAGGTGAAGAACAAGCCAGAATACTTCCTAGTTTTTTTTTTCCTCATATAGAAAAACATTGGAAATTTTCTCCTCAGTCTGATAGTAGTGATGAACAATGAAGAGGATTTTTTGTGTTTTCAGTGCGGCTGGCACTCACACTGTCATTGATGGGAAGGAAGTTGTCAACTTCGCCTGTGCAAACTATCTTGGATTGATCGGGCACGAGAAGATGATTGTGAGAGCAAATTAATATCTATTTTCAACTTTAAATTCTAATTTGCAAGTCAGTTACTGACACCAAATTTACCGCAGAAATCTTGCACTGCTTCGCTTGAAAAGTACGGTGTAGGATCTTGCGGGCCGCGCGGTTTCTACGGAACAATCGGTACTATCTCTTATTTATTCCAAGACAATACAAATATTCCATTATTTTATGATTTACATTGAACTAGTACTGTTATTTCTTAGTTTCTTTTATAAGCGGATTATTTTTCCGCAATTTGTTTTGTTATTTTGTAGATGTACACCTCGACTGCGAGGAAAGGATTTCAAAGTTCCTCGGGACTTCTGATTCCGTACTATATTCCTATGGAATTTCCACAATTTTCAGTGTCATTCCCGCATTTTGCAAAAAAGGAGATATCATCATCGCGTGAGTATTCATTCAGAATCATACTTTGCCTTACCATTATCATATGGATTAGTCATTCATTAACACTTCCGTCCCTTGCGTTTAAAACTTGAATTCCCTTTCTCTCTCTGTCTCTCTCCTTAGATTTATCGTTGTTGATTGATACGTCTATGGTTTAACAGAGATGAGGGTGTGCACTGGGGCGTTCAGAATGGGTTGTATCTGTCAAGAAGCACAGTGGTTTACTTCAAGCACAATGACATGGCGTCATTGGAGAGCACCCTGGAGAGAATCACCGAAGGAAATAAGCGCATCAAGCGGGTGCGCCGCTACATCGTCGTCGAGGCCATTTATCAGGTACTGTTGACGCGTCATCGTTGACTTTTTCATCTACCAAAGACGACGGGTCAGTCTCTATCTTCTGACTTTGGACTGGACACAGAATTCTGGCCAAGTGGCGCCGCTGGATACAATCATCAAGTTGAAGGAGAAGTATCTATTCCGTATCATCGTCGACGAGAGCAACTCGTTCGGTGTCCTCGGCAGCACAGGGAGAGGACTCTCTGAACACTTTGGCGTCCCAGTGAGTCTTCTCCTCCTTTGATTACTATTTAAAACTAAAATCTGAATAATTAATGATTAAATTGGGCCGTTTAGATCGAGAAGGTAGACATAATCACGTCCGGGCTGGGGGCGGCGCTGGCGACCGATGGAGGCTTCTGCACCGGGAGCACCAGAGTCGTTGATCACCAGGTCAGCCATCTGTTCAACAGTAGTAATTGGCACGCCTGGTCAACACTATTAACGAGTTCTGTTGACTTGTAGCGTCTCAGCAGCTCTGGTTATGTCTTCTCGGCTTCACTGCCGCCGTACCTGGCGAGTGCCGCCATCTCAGCAATTGACCACTTGGAAGAAAAGACATCCCTACTGGGTCAGCTTAGGGATAACATAAGTCTGCTGCGGAACGGTAACCCTCTTCATTTCTGCAATATCCAGGATAAAAAATCAGAAATTTATTTGTTTAAGCTTCTTTATTTTTGCTGATTGTTTATTCTTCTCAGCTCTGGGAGACGTGCCAGGGTTGGCCATCTCCAGCAGCCCATTGTCCCCCATTGTCTTCCTCACGTTGAAAAAGTCAACGGGGGCTGCTCGAGGTGACCTGCAACTTCTGGAGGACATAGCAAGCCGAGTAAGCGCACATATCGCCTTTTATTCTTTTTTTAAAAAAAAATTATTTTTAGGCCCTGTTGTCTGATTTATGTTCACTTCCTTTTACACAGGTGCTGAAGGAAGACGGGGTCTTTGTTGTGTCTTCGAAGAGGTCAACTCTGGATAAGTGCCACCTGCCGGTTGGTCTAAGGCTGTTCGTCTCCGCCGGCCACACGGTGGACGATATTGAGAAGGCGGCGGCGGCTTTGAAAAGGGTGGCGGCGGAAACGCTTGCCAAGATCAGCTGAGGATTATATGGAAGATTGGGTAAATTCAAAGGTTAGTAATAAACGGTCGCTGAGGTTTAGTCAGTGTACCGAGTCCCTGTGAATAAATTTTAAGCTTCCATTTCCTGTCTGTTTATTTCTCCCCTGCCTTAATTTTTTGGTATTCGAAATATTCAAAACTAGGAAAAAATGCTGGTGACCGTTGGGTCAGCTACTGCTGTCCTGACGACTTCTCAACAATCGTAGACCTACCTTATTGAATGAATGGATTGTCATTCAATTGCCACGTCTACCTACCTACTTATCTATCTGTCTGTCCACCCTATCCATTTATTTCTTTGCATAGTTCTAGAATCTTTAATATAATTGCTTATCAATCATCTCTATGCTTAGAATCAAACGCATTTATAGATTGTCGTCGTCCGAGTTTAAATATATCTTTCTAATGGTTGTTTCATTGATGGCACTTGAATTCATGTCTCGAAATAATGCTAATTTATTTCATGATTTCGCGTCATCACGTCCAAACTTTTTCTCTTTAAGGCTCTGGTCGGAAGCAAATAGAAGATGAAATCCGACAGATCCACGTGATAAATTTCATGATATTGTCTAAAAATCTAGGAATGTTTCATTTCGTATATTTTTAAGTTAACCATCTTGTTATTATGAAAATTTAATTTTAATGTTATTACATATCCGTTCTTTCTTTTTCACAAATAGAAATAGAGGTTTTCGTGGTTTGGATACTGATTCTCCTCTGGGGCCAAAATCTTTTCACGTGATAACATTTTTATTCTCGGAGCTTCTAACTATCCTGATATTTTAATTGACGAGTTACTAAATGTGAATAACCTACGTTTGGAATGTGTTTAGTTTATAAACTAAGAGATATAACTCATTATTCATGATATCCAGATCAAAATCTGGATATCATGAATAATGAGTTACCGTTTGGAATTAAATATCAAAACTCAAAGCTCCATTCTTCATTTTAATTCCCCTAATCCATATGTATACGCCTTGATTAAAAATATAATATCAAAACGATAAGATTATCAAAAAATCAATGTCAAAAGTCAATCCCACTTAAGATAGGGGCTAATCTAATCAATAAAATAAAAGTTGGACTCAGTTCAAAGTAAGGAAAACTAAAGCATGCAAGAGCAGAACGTAATTAAACAAAAGAATACAATAGCAGTCAAATCAAATAATATTTGTACTAATCTAAAGGTCCACCATAGAAAATGGTTTTAATCAGTAGATTTCTATTTTAAAAGTTTATGGTTTTCCTTTTGATGTCTTATTCATGAACCAGATGAGATTACATTTGGCAGCTAAAGTCATTCTAAAACATTGAAGTAACACAACCAATGTATATTAATTTAGGAATTCAGGAGTTCATCAAGCATGCATCAGTAAAATCTTAGATATGCATTTTATTGAATACATGCTCTATGGATTTCATTTGCCCGCATTCTTGTATTTCTATTCCAGAAGTTTCAAGAAAGAAATTCTTCGGGGATTTGGGCCTTATAGGATTGCATTTGGATAGCCCTATTAAGGTTTGCAAAAAAAGAGTAACCTGCTCATCAAAGCATCTCATGCATCCTGGCTTGAGACTCTCATTGAACTCTTAATATTTTTATTTTTCCTCAGAAGCCCAGCTAATGAAATTTGGAGGAAGTGGTTTTATTATTCTAGCCAATTTCCCAAAATGGAAAACTGATTCTGTTTATTCCAGCTCAGTTCAGACAGATTTTCACTTTAAAGATCCAAGTCAATTAAGACCTCGAGGACAACCAAGACAATACCTCACTGATCTGACAGGTCTACCAGCCTCGCAAGATTGCTAATATTATCAAAGTATATCCAAAGCAAGAAAGGTGACAAAAACAACAGTTCTAACTACATATTCTTGGGCTTACTCCCAGCCTGTTTGTCAATCCACGATGATTACTTTTAATTGACCTCCTGAAAATTCATGATATATTCCCTCCTTTTGCAGACTTCTTGAACATGGTCTATTGTTTGTCATCAACTATAGGGGAAACATATCAGCCTACTCCCACTATAATTCATATTTTACAAACATTAAAAAGATAAAACCAAATTAAGGAAAATAAATTTTCATACACCCATCAATGTGCATATTCTTATATCATAATGGTGGATCAATTTAACTTTTTTTTTGTTTTCAAGCACTTAGTTATTAACCATGTGTGGGCGTATCTCTTACTAGAGTGGGACTTTGGGAAGATGCTAGAGGTCGGATGCTAGAGAAAAGCCTAGAAATATTTGAAGGACTGTAGACTTGTAAGGGATGAACGTTCAGTAGGGAATCATGGCTTGGATAGACTCTATCCAAATTCACATTGGTAATGTAATATCAAATAAAAAACAAATCTGAAAACCAACAGCATAGATAAGACAAAAAATGACCTTTGCACATAACAAATCTGCTACGTCTTGGTTTCTTTAATGGTTATCTTCGAGCCATTCAAACATCCACACGATATTCTGAGTGTTGAATTTCCTCGTCTTTCCCTCAAACTATGCCCTCAGAAATCTGATTTCCTCTCCATCCAATCTCAGCAGAAGCAACATTTGGGAAGAGAAAGAGAAGAAAGGGAAGGGCACTAAAATATGATTCACATGGGTATCAAAGGATGGTGCCCCTCTCGATTTATGTTATTTAGGAATTTTTTGAAAAAAAACCATTTCCTAGATAAATTAAAATTAAAATCCTTAAAGTTTGAGTATATCCACCCAAATCTAAAAATCTTATACATGCGACCCTGTAGACTCATGTACCAGTCTATCCGATCTTTATTATGAACTATATCAACATATAGATTAATGGGTCAAGGATCGATTTAACACAATTGATAGATTGAGTCGCATGTCCATACTGTGCCAAGCTACACCTCGTTCTCAATAAGACACAAAGGAGTATATCTACTCTATCATGGAACATTTACCATCATTAGTTATCATGTATGCATAATCATTCATCCGAGCAAGACTACTGAATGCCTAAGGATATGGTTAATCATTAAACCCAGACGGTCATTCTAACTAGTACTAATGTGTGGGACATCATTGAGGAACACCACTATAATACTTTTAATACATTTCAAGGGGTTTAATTTCAGCTTCTTGAGTTAATATCTCATATACCTATGCTAAATGATCTGATCTTGATCACATAGTGATATTCAAGGACTTGTCACTTCATCTGAGCTAGGATAGCTAGGAATCTCAAAGTTAGAGATTTGTATGTCATAGTCAAAACACAACTGTCCATCCACAATGTTTCTTTGGTGTCCCAGGCCTACGTTCCACTAACTCAACCATGACATGAATCAATCTGATTGGAATTATGTATAATAACATTAAGAAATTCGTTCACATCAATGGATTAGGGTCTCCACACTAACGGCTATGGGATCAGCCTTATAATTACATGAGTGGGATCAGGTAATGAGATTTTTTTCTTGATAGTTTAATGTCCGTCCCGAGTATCACTTGAATTGAAATATTTATCAAAAATATTTTCAAATTAATAACCAACACAATTAAATTATGAATATTGAATATTCCCAAAAAAATAACAAGAACCACAAAATTTCTAAAATCATCCACTCAGTTTAACACAATTTTAACATTTTTAATGATTAATCTTGTATAAGGATTTGGTATATTTTTAATGATGAATCTATGTCGGAGTTGTCTTTTTCACATGTTAAATTTTCTAAGAATGCCCTTGTCTAGACAAGCTTATGTTATCTAGGTGTATAAAACATCTATATACAATCTCCTAAATCTGACCTATCACATTCTCTGTTTTGATATAGGATGTCACAACCAAATCAATAAATGTGAAATAAGAGTAAAGTATAATAAAGGATATCATAATCAATCATTTTCTTGTTTTTACTTTAAATTTTATATGATATTTATATATGATATTTCTTATTTTTTAATCAAAACTGTAATGTATATAAGGAATAAACATGAAGACAGAACAGATATGCTTTAACCTCATAACTTTCAACTGAGTGAGTTGGTATGCACTTCGAATAAAATAGGATACATTATAGTAATTTGTCTTCTCAAGTGTAGAATGGTAGTATGATTCAATTTCTTGGGTCCATCATGACTACTAGTCATGTAAGATATTTCACTGAACCAATTATTTTATAGTCATTCTATCCCTTAGAGAAAACATTGGTATTTATAGCTCAAATTTCTATTAGTGGCTCATGAAATTTAAGGATGTAATGGGCCTCCACCAAGTTGACTCCTATTCTATGTGGCTCAATTGTGTAGCGATTGTCCTATCAAAGTGGGTGTAATTATTCATTTGAATGTATGTGCTAATTTATTAGAGGCAATCTCATACAATTTCACATAACCTAAAACCCTGTTAAAAATATGAATCATAATATTAAAATAATGATCAAAATGCATGAATCTAATATGTTTCACATTTGATGCAGAATTTATTTCCATGTGAACTTGTCATACTTAATCTTCCTAAATGAAATATAATGAATAAATAAATAAGTAAATGATATAATCAAATAACAAGAGTAGATAATAACATTAAAGACACTTTTTATTAAATTTCCCCGAGAGTTCAATTCACTTTTACTAAACTAAGTGCAAATTTAATTATTTCTAGTGTTTTATTTAAGCTGCGAGTGGTGTTTCCAACTAAGTTCTAAGTTTGTTATTTCAGTCGGACTTTTCAGAATCACTTCAACCTTTTTGAGATATAATAATTATTAATATATATAGATTTATTTCCTTCTAGGGACTGTTGATCCTACTTAAATGAATCCCTTGTATCTAAGTATCAAAATAACATTAGTATATCTTTCACATATCGATCCTATTTAGAATAACTTTTGATGGATTTATACGTTGCATGTGCGAATCTTATAAGTAAGCCCTTGAATACATGATAATACTTTGTAGATTATGATTAGATCATAATAGGGAGATGACTAGTCTTGAAGTATATCTTCAAAATATTCTTATTCGAAGGATACTTGTGAAGGACATCAAAGTATCCAGATAGAATAACATGATCTAGTCTCCCTCATATTTTGGGGACGCCGGTCACATTGCGAATAGTATAGAGACAAGGACAGATAGTTGATGTTGATTAGTGGAAAGAGTTCATCAAATTGATCCATAGGTGTCTTGAAATGGTATTATAACAAACTGTCTACTAGGTTGATTCATGTCATGGTTGTGGAAGTAGCCCTTAGACCTGAGAGACCAAAGACTTCTTGTGGATGGACGGTTGCAAAAGGAGATGACCTTAGAGATGCTAATGGTGGAATCCTAAAAAGTTTTAATTCAGGTGCACTAAAAATTTTGGAAAGATAATTGAGCACTAAAGATGGGATCATCCACCATTGTTACAAAAGGAGATGGCTCAAGGAATTTGATGCAATGAAACCCTTGGATAAGGTAGTGGAATATTAGATGAGTCTCTGATGATTTAGAAATGTGTCAAGACTAACACGGATGATTGATTAGGCTTTAGTAGTTGACTATACCCTTAGTAATCCTAGGAGTGTCAACTGGAGGAGGATTATACCTACATGAAAATCGATGATAGATAGGTTACACGAGCCTGTTAGTATGTTTTCTTTTATATCTCAAGATCACAATGTGTAGCTTGGGACCCTACCGGCTAGAGACTCAACCTATCAATTGGGTTAGCTCAATGAATCATTAATTATTCTTTATGGAGATATCGATAATTCATTTGGAAGGCTCATGAAAGTTATTGGGTCATTGGAGTTTTTAACTAGATGATACATGCAGATGGTCTTTTATATGTCAGAAGTTATAACAAAATATTGGGGCATTTATGAAAAATACCCAATTAATATATATAATGGAAGACTGTGAATTAAATTCAGCCATGCCAGAATTGTTCAAGGCTTTTCCCCTTATTCTCCTGCTCTCCCTGGTTCCTCTCTATTCCTAATTTGATTGGGAGGGTGTAACAATTATGTTGGAATGTCAATGGCGTTTTTCAAGGCAATGGAAGGGATTTGATATGCCAGGGATTATGCGGATATGTCTAGAACTTACAAAATTAATATGTAAGACTATAATTTCTTAAAGATCTGCAATTTTTTTTAAACTTGGTGGATTTTCCATGTAACTTCAATAGAATTTGTGTACTTTCATGTATCTTTAATATAACTTGTTCTGTTTACCTAAGAGTATCATCCCATATATAATTTGTAAAATCAAATAATAAATTAGTTTTCATCCATTCATCCAAATGACATTCCATCTCAATAAATTCTAGCAGGAAAAGGAACCAATATCTTGGCCATTCCCTCTTCATGATGCCTCTTATTATCATATATCATAGTTGAGTCTAATACACATGTTTTAAGAGTTCAATTTATGTAAGGCAGTGCTACAAAAATCAAGGTTATAGCAATAAGGAAAGTAATTTCAAACAATTTGGGATGTGTAGTATAATCAAATAGAATCATACAAACTAGTTTCAAGACTATACTTTAGGACGTGTGAGTGCTTAATGTAAATGGTTCATTTTTTCATCCAATTTTTCTTCAAAATCCTGTAACCCTCATAGTTCATTTTTAGTATCTGGTTTCATCTATCCATCAGTATGATTGATATCATCTGAATCATCGTTTCCATATTCCTCTTATTAATTCTATTGAGTTGTATAAATCAAAAAGAGATCATGGAGTAACTCTAAGATTTTCAAGGCTCTGAAATCCTGGAAACTCAGTCTTACTTGCTGTAGCATAAGAAGACAGAAAACTATCAAATTAATAGGCATTTTTCACACAAAATTGGATTCCTAATTTTAGGTTTGGAAAATAAAAAATGTGGGTTCGCTACTATCTTCTTTTTTAACCACACAAACTTTAAATTTCAATCACTTTAGTAGATATCTTGTTTCGAATACCAAAATAGATGATAAGTTATTAAAACATATTGATTACGACCTTAGTGACAATAAATTCTACATCTTTGTTTCTCTAAATAACATTTAATTTTAAAATTTTTGTTGTCAATGTATGAATTCTTCTACACACGTGTTCTCTTAGTAAAATACCTCAATACCTTTTGAAGTTGACAAGAAAGGTTGTACACTAGTAATCCCAAATTACTGGATTTCTTGTCAACTTCAAAAGGTATTGAGGTATTTTATTAAGATATTTATCATAGAGGTATGAAATTATATTTAATTTTAAGTTCAAAGGGGTTTTCAAAACTCCAAATCATGTATCCAAATACAGTGATCCATGTAGTTGAGGAAATCGTCAAAGAAATTTAAAACTAGTTCATTGATCAGGATAAACTTTGATGAATATATTTACAGACTTTAGAAAATATCAAGGACATAAAATTATAGTGGTATGATTGTGAAAACATTTCTTCTAGATAAATACTCAATCTAAACAATCAGAAAGTTTCATTTTTAGTATAGCAAAAAAAAACATATATTTGTTAACATGAATTTAACAATACTCCAACTTTTATGTATTCCACATTCACCTTTTATAAGTGTATATTTTCATTAGATAAATGTAATTGGAAAGTTTAAAATAATGCAATAGTCATTCAGAATTTTAATAATGCATTTTATATAGATTTTTTAAGAGATTGATAAGTTACATATTTGATATGTTGAAATTTAGATTTTAAATTAATTTTTTTATTATCCATCTACATAAATACAAATGATTACAGACAATAGATTTGGTTCTGTTGATTGAATTTTGGAATCAAATCTACTTCAAAAGGCAAGTTATATTTTAGAAAAATATTTGGTTTCAAAAGCTAATCCTAGTCAGCAAATATTTTTCATCTTCTACATGGAAGAGAAGAAAAGTTGTGGACCTAAAGTATGGTGAATCATGTTTGGTGATTTGACTCCATTACTAGAAAGTTTGAGTTTTTGAGATTTCAAAAATGAACTACAGGTAGTAGAGGCACTTGTGACGGATCTCCAGTTCTCCTCTAAGCTTCTCAGTATAATGGTGAACAGAATATGAGTTTGTGGTAAAAAATTTTGGATCAAAGAAATGTTGGAATCTTGATTCTTCTTAGGATGATTCTGAAAAGAATGAACAAGTCGTTGACCATATTTATATGGCTCAATGTTAGAGATATCTATCTCACATCTGGTTACTTATTATTTATATCAAAATCTCACTTGTTTTTAAAGGGGCTGGTTATTTTATCCCTTTTCTCCATCAAATCCATGTGTTGCATCCATTTTAAAACTAAATAGAAAATTAATATTGTGCCAAAATATTTTAGAAAGTATTATGTCGCAAGAGGATGTCAAATTGACATCACCAATAAAAGAAATTATTGGATGGAAGGCTACCTATGATTAAAGTTGCGAAATCAATAGGAACCACTCACCTCCTTAGGCTCTCCACTAATTGTTGCCTTAATAGATAGACTCTATCGGCTTTTGATAACTGAGCTTTTTCTAAGAGTCTATTTACTTAGAAAAGCCTTCAGCCATAAAAAAATCTATACTTTCCTCTTAAATTGGTGTGATTAATTAACAATCCTCTGGGTTCTACCCATTTGGAGCAAAGGGAGTAATGACTTAAAAATATAAGATAAGAGTTAAATTCTGTGGAATAACTATTTAGAATTAATAACATTTTCCTTTATAATTTATATCATTATAAGCTTTCCCAGGTCTGGATTGATAAGATTTTCTCGAGGAGATTTTCATGATCTTTGAAGTGTGTCTTTCCAAAGGAGACTGTATAGTACTGATAAAATATATATACATAAGGTAAGACTTATTGAATATAAAATTCCCTGATTTAATTCACTTATATTCAATAAAAATGCCACATAAATATTTATCCATTCCGACGGATTTCATTCTCAAAATCCAAATTTAATCCCCTTGAGCTCTTCAATTTGTTTATTTTTTATGAAATAAATATAGAACTGATGTTTAAAACTGTAATATCTGTTGTGTTAGGTGGAAAAAAGATTCAAAACTACAATTTTCAGGTCATTGGCCTGATGAGTCAACTGATTGTTCTAGCCCTTTCGTTCCCATTCTTTTTATGAAAGCAAACTTTGTAGCACCAAACAGCTTTGGTTTCTTAACAGTGATAGAATGATTCCTTAAGTTTTGGATAGGCAATCTGCGGTGAAATAGAAGATCTACATTACCTCTTGCAATCTCTTTTTTCCTGCCTTCAATTGAACCATAACCAAACAGCCCTCCCAGGGTAACGATAAGCCAGAATTTGATTTCAATGAGATGTTCTAAGGTTCTGATTTATGCAACAATATTTTAAAGCTTTCTTACTTAATATAGGCTAACTAAATTGTTAAAGTCTTCAAATCCATGGGGAACAACTACTGATAGAGTAAACTGTAATCCAAATATTTTCTAAAATAGTTTTTTTGGGTGATTTTCTAGGTTGTGGATTTTTTGTAGTTTTTTAAAGGAAAATGAATGAAATGAATAAAACTAGTCAAAGCTATTTTTAAAATATGAAATAAATGTTTTTTTGGATAAGTTCAAAAAATGTATTATGATTTATTTGGGATTATTCTGGAAAATAGATAAAATTCAAGGCAAAGTTTTGGCCACCTTTCCAGCGGTGAAATCAGTGAGCGGCTGCGCTAGGCATGACAGACTTTACAGGCGATGGCATGACGCTAGGTTGCAGAATTGGGAAAGAACATGTATAGGACAAAAAATGATGTAAATTTTGCTACATGAGGAATGTTTTAGTGCCGTTTGATGCATTGGAAAGCTTGTTTGATGCATTGGAAAGCTTGAAGTCTAAGCTATGCACTTGGAAAAGTTGTGAAAAGCCAAGTACAAAATTCAGGAGATCAGACAAACCATGTTGTCACTTCTCCAAGGGACAAGTGCTGCTTTTTCTTCACGAATCTTGATTAAACTTGAACTCCTGCCCACATTCATGTAAAAAAAGAGTGGATGAAAAAACTATGATGCACTAGGCCTCCAAAAACAAGTTGGGAACATAAATCCAAGATGAGATACAAATAGAGGGGCGAAGAGACTAAATAGAAGTGCCCTAACTCTCCCAGCCATTTGGTTTGAGTGCAAGGGTTTTTTGGGCCAGGATTTTTAAATTATGCCTAGAAATAACTTCTTCCTCATATTTAAAAATTGACCTCTCAAATTCAAATTTTGAATTAATTTTTGCATTCTTGCCTTTAATTGACGCGGTTCTTAAAGAGGTTTGAATGAGCTTCAAGAGTGAGCTTGTTTTGTATGGGGCTTCATCTTATTATCTAGGAGATGGTTCAGGTTTCTCCTTTTCTTCCATTTGTATCCCAAATTCACCATTTTATTCACCTAAGTCATGTATTTTAAATAAAACTTCAATAATATGGTGTAAATTTACTTGACTCCTTTGCTTCCAGTGGAGTTAATCTCAAAACACAATAACATACACAAATTGATCTTCAGAATAAATCATAAATGTCTAATTTTATACTTAATTGGCAAATAATTCAATTTCAAATGTAAGAATAAGTGTTAAAAGTGTAGTATAAAATCATTTTTTGAGATAATTCATTTTATCAGGTGACGCAAAGTGTTAGGTAAATTTCACCCAAACAGAAAATTTATATTTTTTGTCATATCATTCCTACAAACATTATAATTCCTTTATAAATTTTCCACTTGGAGAAGGCATTTCATCTTGGATCTTTGAAATCTTGAATATAGGAAATAAATATCTCTTTATGTTATCATTTGTTTCAATACCTTTCTCCTAAATAATGAACCTAAGTAATATCTCTAATAATATATAATATCACACAAATAAAAAACTCAAATTTTATTTTATTTAAATAAATGTATTTGAAATTAATATGGTTGGCATCAAGATTCTCCCCTTAAGTTATACCTCTCTGATTCAGTATATATATTTCTAATGCAGTTTCATCATAATATTAATCTTTACTTCCATGAAGATAAATTTTTGTAGTCCCTATTAAAAAAATAGATTAAATAATTAAAACACAAGTATTTTGCCCGAAGTCAAAGAACTGCAATCACATCTTATAACCCAATATTTGTGAGGTCCAATAGATGGATTTTATTTGTCACAAGACGTAATCAAATATATTTCTGGAGATTATGTGCAGTAAATGTAGTATGTAAACATGAAATAATGTAATAAATAAATCCAGTAATGTTCTCTTTGAAATCACAATCGAAAATGAATGTTGCAGGAAGGGAATGGTGCATGAATCTTACTTAAAATGCAGGAGTAATGAAGAACTTTGATAGAATTGGATGGACAATAACTGACTTTGCATTTTATAAATGAAAGTTGGGATATGAATTATATTCTTTTTCTACATCATTCATTCTTTATAAAATGTAATAAACAGAAAGATGTACTGAATACTGATCAACTCAATTCAGGTAAAGCAAAGTTTATTCTCCCTAGGACTTTCTGAAAAAATGATTTATTTACACTTTAGTATCTACCATTTCACTAGATCTAGTATCCCTTGGATTTCAAGTAATGGAATATTATGGAGCACCCTCCACTATTTTGGATAAGTCAAAGATTCATTTCATAGTTTTTAGAGCTGGTGCTGTTGTTGTCTCCGCATAGGGCAACCCCCAGTCTTGTCCCAGATTGGGGGTTATGATCTTAGAACGAATGGATTTGACCTAACAAGACTTGGTAGCACTCCAAGGAATAGGCATAGTTCTAGTGATTGATTCTGAAACTAGAGAAGCTGCTCTGCAACTGATGTCAACCTTGTATTGGCATTCCTTAGAATCTCAGTGATAGAGTGGTAGGTTTTGCTTGATGATGGCTGATCACTACCTAGTACAGATGTTGGATAGGTTTCTTTAATTTTCTTATGCCAACACAATTTTGAGATATTTTCATGAAGACTTACTAGAAGAATGAAAATAAAAAGTATTCAAACTTTCCCAAATAAACCACAATGGTCAGCACATTGTGATTCCTACCCGATCAACAACCAAGCTCATGATGTAGCATGATAATAGGCTCATGTCCTATGTTCATATAATATATGAACATACTAATTTTAATAAATTATATTGAGCATTGAATAGCATAATAATTACACATAACATACTAATATTTTTAGTAACTTCATATAATTTATAGAGTTCTCTAACTTTGAATTAAAAAATAAAATTATTTAAATATTTTTTGGTGTCTAAAATACATTTTAGGTATTTATGCAGCAATACCAGTTGTTAAAATCTAATTTTATTGCAGTGTAGAAAATCATTAGCTGATGTAAATAATTGGTGCCTTCCAATCATTAGTTGTGGCTAATTTTTGTGACACATTTTTAAAGTTTTATAATTTTTTTACATTGAATAAAAGACATTCAACAGGAAAAAAGATGTGGATAATATTGTAATAAATGTTGATATGCACTTTTGACACATGGTGAGAGGATAAAAGTCAACCCTTCTTCAATAAATGAACCGACCTTCTAATGTTACCATGCAAGTGGCAACATGTGATTTGACAAAGGGAAAACAATGCCTTTTGTTGTCTCAAAAATATTTTTTTTTCTTTTTGGGAATTTTCCGCTACTCATGGTAGAATGGTGAAGATAATTTATGAAGAATTAATTCATTATTTTGGGCTGGAAATTTCTATAAAATTTATTTAACTCATAATTTGAAATTTACATAATTTTATTTAAATCAGGATAAATTTAATCAATGATGTTCTCTCCTTCCTAGAATTATTTTGAATCTTTCTCACTAGTTTTATTTTATTTAATTATACGTAGATAAAATCCTAAAGATCCTATAAAAAATTAAGCTAACTAAAAATATTTTTTTAAAAATTTTATTCTATTGTCTTACTCGCTTTATGCAATTAAAAAATACTATTTTTAAAATAGGAATATTAAACACATATTTAACCCACTTTCTGGTTTATCATCACCATATGAGGCTTGATGCCCTGCTTTGGTCCAGCCGGGACACATATATGGGTGAGGGTCCTACCCTTTTTGTTGGGCACGATCATAATTGGGGGAATAACTCCTTGGCTTTTAACAGGTTCTCCCTCTTGGGCTCTCTCTTTATCTCCTATTTTAATTTTCTCACTTTTTCTTGCACTGCTCATTTTATATATTATCTCTTGCACATCTGTCCCTATTCTTCATCTTATATTCTTTCCTTCAGTTGGCCTTTCTCATGATCATATCTTATTCCTACCCTTTTATCTTTGTTGTATGCTATCTCCTTATAGGTTCACTTGTAGAGTGTGTTGGTTTATGGTGCCTTGATTCAATTCTAGATAAAGATTAAGCTTTAAGGGGATTTTTAGCGCAATGCTTTAATGTGTGTTTTGATGAATGTTCAAAGTGACGCGTGCTTCAATAAGGGTTGTGATCAAAGCACAATAGGCCCTCAGTCAACTAGTTGATTGATTGTAGGTGAAGGTAAAGGAGCCTTAGTTATATTAAAAGGTTACTTAGTTTGACCATACGCTGAACAAGTCAAATCATGTATATAGGACTTGTATTTTATATGATACGAAGACAAACGTATTTTCTAACACTGTTCAGATAGTTGTTTAAATTTGTCTTTATTTGATTTGTTAAATAACTTGTTCAAAATCCTAGTTACTACCTTCGAGTATTTAAGGCTGAATTTACTGATGATTTAATGAAAATGAATTGCATGAAGATATTATTATCCAATGGTGATATCTTTATTTGAATGATGTGGTAAACATAACTAAAATTTTAAGATTTTTATAAACTCAAATCCTTGGCATAACTAGTTTTTGCTTTTAACTCTTGAAAGGTGTTTTGAAGTAATGGCAAAATTGCAAATATAAAAGATCAAAATTAAAATGGTTAGTATTTTATATTGCTTAATCATAATCAATGCATATGACTATTGGGATTTTAACAAATTACCATTATGCCCTTTCTTATTTCTAAGTCCATTTGTACAGTTTTGAGTCCCAATTTCAAACTCCCTTCTCCTTGCCCTTTGAAAATCGCATGCCAAAGCTAGATAGACCTCTCAATTCCTGGAGAAATTTTCGAGCAGTTTTTAGAATTATTTTAAGAGATCATTTTTTGAAAACATCAATACAAGTTCATAGAACTTGGAATCATGATTTTTGGTACAAGGCATTTCAAGATTCAAAGAAAAGAAGGCTGGGATCCAAACTTCGCACATCCTCGACCTTGTGATAAATTTACAATCTTTAGCATAATTGTTCTACTGATTTTGAGCTTTTGTTCAATGAATTTTTGCTAACATCCATACAAAACCAAATTACTTGGAATCACATTATTTGGTTGAGTTTGGATAGAGTTACATGGGTTTAAAATTCGACATGGAGGAATCGAGCGGTAAACAAAGGACGTAGAAATATTGATCTCTAGAGATTTATCTGATTTGGTTTTTAATACTTTGCGTGAGATAACAGCTGTGCAAAATTGTGTTAAAAAAGCTTTTCAGGTAGAATCATCACATTTGGTGCAGGATTGAAAAAGCTTTTTGAGTTTTAAGCACCAAAGGTCGGACGCAAATAAAAAATTTCATCTAAAGAAAAAAGTGGAAGAGAAGAGGACTGAAGAAAGAACGGCCACAAACAAGGAGGTATTACTGAAGGAAATTCATAGTTATGTTTATGAATCTTTATCTCCAAATTAATAAAATGTTGACATAAAACTATTTTTGTTGGAATACATAAAATTGATCCTTGTCTTGAATATTATTTTTAAGTAGCTATCATACTAACTGCTGTTGAGGAGAAGACATTATTCAGAAATATATTGTTATTCCCTGATCTTTGTGATCACTCAGGTTAAGGTTTGGGGACCATAAGAAGAAGGGTTTGGGGTCCAAGTTGAAGTAGATAAAGCAACATCATTTTGTGGAAGCCTTTGAGGGTTGAGAACGACAAAGCTTCATCGAATTTTTATTTTTCTTGGTATCCATGTTCAGCCCTATTTCCAAGTGATTTTCTTTGGGGGCATTCACACAAACTCGGTTAGGGCACATCATTACCTCTAGATGGATACCCCCGAACAACATTAAGGATTAGCCTAAGCTGTCTAAAAAAATAATTGTGTCTCCCATTTCCTCTACCTCATTTCTTAAGTAGGAAAATCCTAGGCTCATTAAAAATAAAAATAAAAATATAATATATTTAGAGAACCTAGTTCACCCCCCTTTTGGTTATTCCGTGGCCACCAAAACTAACAGTAGAAAACCCGTTTCTATTCAAGAAGAGTTGATATTGATTACCTTGAGGGGAAGTTATTCCACCCTTGACTTTCTCCCTTTGATTTTCTGAAGCCGTTACTTGTTTGACCTCTAGAAGTATTCACTCGATCAATTTGCACTTGGATCTCCACTTCTTCTTCTCCAACTCTTCTTCAAGTTCTTGATGATCTTCTCACCATGAAAACTCTTCTCATGGATGACTGGAGAAAACTCACAAAGGAAGATGGGGGGCAGTTTTGGCTGGCACGGTTGCTCCTCCCCGATTTATATTTTACTTATGGTTTTTCTTAATAGCCCATTAAGTAAATTATATTCACCAATATCTACATGATCGTCTGCGTGTAACACTCTAGACCCATGTGTCATCTAGTTAATAACTTTAGTGGCATAATCACAATAATTAGTCAAGCTTATTAGTTAATTATATCAACATATAGATGAATTAACTAAGGATTGATTTAACCCAATCGATATTTTAAGTTTCCGTCCCATGGTAGCCAAACTACACCTCATGGTAGTCAAACTCTTTCATGGAACCTTTAACACCATCAGTTTCCAGATATGTATAATCCTTCATCCGTGCGAGATTCCCGAATGACTTGGGGTATGCTTAATTGTCAAACCCTAGTCCGTCATCCAATGATTAGTAGTAATGGGTAACAGGGATCATTGGAGAATACCTTCTCCAATCTCCTCTTATATTGAGGACGGATGATCGCATATTGACTATTCAATCATCTCCAAGTGGTTCTTTATATACATGAGCTAGGACTTGTTTGAATTCATGGTTAGAGACTCAAAAGCCATATTCAAAACATAGTTGTCTATACACGAGATTTCATTGGTGTCTCAGGTCAACATATCACTAACGACCACATGATCAACAATACTTATCATATAAGTAGGATCAGATAGTGCTACTTTACCCTGCCTATCTCGACTATCCTCTAAATAGGACTAGTAATCACTGTATTGTGAAAGATCATTGTATTGTGATCTCACCATATTTAGAAAATGTCACATGAGAATAATATTGAAGAAATATTTCATTGAATGAACTTAAATAAAAACATGGTTGTGTGACTGGCTTGACAACCACATAGTATCCATCAGAGTGGACTAAAAAGGGAGAGACTCTAAACAGACCTTTCAAACATAATTTCAAGATTTTAGATGACTAAGAGGAGTCCCTCATTTACTTGAGTACTTGAACATTGTTTCATGTAGATTATTAAAAATAAATTCTTTAACTTTTATCCTCTAAAACAAGAATCAGCTTAAAGACCACACCGTTTTAATCAAGCATCATCTCTTTTTCTAAAAAAAAATATCTCAATTTTATCTTCCTTATTTTTTATCTTAATGTTTTCATCCATGCGGAGATCCGCCTAAACTTAATGCCTCTCACATTATTATTATCATCTTTCAATTTAGCAATGTAATTATTAAATAATTTTTTTTAATATTGTGCTTAACTCTAGATATGAGTCACAGAATCATTGACACAGCCCATCATGTCCATAAAATAGTGATTATATTTAATTTTTTATCTTTTTGTCCCAGATCTATTAGCTCCACAGATGTGACCTTATTTTTTTAGTGCAACGTTCAATATTGTGGGAACATTGGAGAGGACAATAACTTGTCTTTGCTCTCTTCCCCTATTTGATTTTTTGAAACTAATATTGTAACACACTAGCCTTTATTTTGAGTACCTTCACTTAGGATTTTATTTTTAAATCAAAATATATTATCTCAGTGTCCCTTATGTTTATGTATTTAGGATTGTAAAAAAATTTGACTATACGGTTATGGCATATTCACGATCATTGATAAATCTAATAGGTTCACTTCTATTGCTACCATCCCTAGGACATAAACAAATGATCCAATCTTATAGATCTCCCTTAAACACAACATAGGTGATCAAAAAGATTTCAGAAGACTCACCAGATCACAAAAGCCATTGACATAAAACACCGACTCAATTATTTTTTTCTTAATAGATCTCAGTTTATCTAAAAAGGTTTATTTGAGAAAATTTTTGGTACTTCTTAAGCCAGTTATGCCTTTTGAAAATTTTCCTCCTTATGGTGTTCTTGAAGATATGCAGTGCCTCTGATGAAAAAAACATCCAAAACATCTCAGTATATCTTTAATTAATATCAATAGTAGGAAATTCAGGAGGTTTATTTGTTCTCAAATTTTATGCACCTAACAAGACACATGCAGATTATAGAGTCGTACGATACAAGATCTGATCTCTTATGTCAGCACAAGTGCTTACTTTAGACATAAATAAAATCATTCATTGAAAGAAATGATAAATGAAGGATGCATTCCTTAATGAAACATTGAACAGTTGATTAAGGTGCTAAAATTATTATCCATTATTTCACTTTCAGTCAACAAAACTTACTGTATTATGAATAATAGATATTGCATTGCAAAATTTAAATTGATTATAACACTTCTACGTTAATTATTTATGAAACCACAATAATTGTTCTAAAATTGAAAATTGCTGCATTTTATTATGCATTATTTTTCATGATTACTCATTAAAAATGACATGAAATCTAATATATTTGATCTCTTTCTGACTGTTATTTGATATTTATATGAATATTTTCATTAATCATGAAGATTGATAATGTGATATTTATTCAGTTTCTTATGTATCCAAATATTCCATGAAATTTTTGGCCTTTTTGTTCATCACTCTATTCCATATTCAAGTTATTTTACTTTCAACTTTATAAATTTAAGACAGTCTATAAAATGTTTACATTTACCAAAGGTTATTGCAATATTTGTTACTTTTGACTATTTTTGTGTCTCATATTCTCATATTTTCTGAGATAATTAATTATAGAGTTTATGTACATGTATAATCCATCATCTACGTGGCACTCCTACACTGATTGGGGTATAATTAACTCTTAAACCCTGAGTGATCATCCTAGTTGGGATTAATGCAGCGATAAATCATTAGAGAAACCATTTTTGATATTCTAAGTAGCTTGGCCAAGGACTTAACTGAATCATCTTCCTTGATATTTCCATTTATATTGAATGCAGGGAATCCTTCTTGGCCACACAACCACCATTGTGGACTTGTTGCCTTATCCAAGGTAAGACTATTTGGAATTCTGCACTTAAGGACTTACAAGTCATAGTGAAGACTCAAATTACCATTTACAAAATGTATTTGGGTTCTTGAGTCTAAAGACCACTAACACAATCAAGATAAGATAAAACTTAGTTGACATTTAGGTATAAAACCATGCAGGGATTGATACGGATCAAGTGAGGGATTAATGTCTCCGGATTGTCCTTTTGACCACATCGGAGAAAATTATAATGATACGGAGAAGATTAGCATGGCCCCTGCACAGGGATGACGCACACAAAATCGAGAAATGGTCCATGAGTGTATTCAGGTTATGGGATAAATCATATTCATAAACATCAATGTTACGTAGTTTTATTTTATCCAAATATTTTGATGGTCCTCTTAAGTACCCTATCATTAGGAATGGCTGTTAGGGTTCATGTTTAAAGGTAATATGTTACTTGACTATGATCTTATCATAAGTTATTGATTGATTGTACACATCATTTGACTTTATGGTGAGCACTGCACATGCACAAAAGAAAATATGATTTTCTCAATGAATGATGAATAAGATGTGCGGTATAGTTCCCTCATTCTAAATAAAGATGAGTTTAGCTGTGGGTACCTAAATCGTGGTAATAAGATTTAGAATTTTGATTATGATCATTTCTCTTTTATATGGGCTACTCTGTATTCTGTTTCTTCTAGATTTGCGAGTCTTTCTCATTAAGGGATTTCGGGTTTGAGATATTTAATGATAATACCTTGGACTTGTTATGATGTCAATTCATTTCTCATAGGAAAATTGGAAAATCAATCATGCCGCAAGTTTATAAATTTGATTCCGTGAAACTCATATCAGTTTAACCAACATGCATATTCCGTATCTAAAAATGTAGAACTGGAGAAGATTATGTTGCGATAAGTATCTTTAAAGAATGATCATTCACCACTACATATTTAATCTTCGGATGAGAGAAAGGTGAGTTCTTATTTTACATTACACACAAAATTCTTGAACTCATTTCCACCCATTTATACTTTCAAATATTATTCACATTTCCTCGTATAAGAAGGCTCTGTAAAAAACACCTGCGGATGTCTGACTCAAAAATACCGATCTTTCTTTTTTTTCTAGATACTATCGATATATAACCATGTAAATCTATCGATTTATAAAACTATCAGTCAATCTATCCTTCTATGTATCCATCTGCCGGTCGATCTACCTATCTATTGAACTATCTATCTATCTTGGTTTCTTATGCCTGCCTGCCAGCAGCCGGTGGGGGGCAACGCAAAGCCTCAGTGGCCCAGTTCTTTGAGTTAATGTTTGTCCTTTTGCTCATACTATGAGTTACCAATAAGAATGCAAAGGTCTCCTAAATATATATTTTTTCGTTCTGAGAAAAAAAAGACTAAAAATCCGAAATCCAGGTTGATTAGCAAGCCTGAGAAACAGTACAGGAGCCTAAAGTTTGAAAGGAGACAGCATCGAAGAAAGTGTTCAGTTTTGCCGGGAGAAATTCGGAATGAGAGAGAGAGAGAGAGACCCCGCCTACGCCTATGTATCTATGCCCGTCGGGAGTACAAATAGTATCATTCGACGTTTCGTTGGCGCATCAAAAAAGAATATGTAGCCATGCCCAGTAGCTTCTCCCCAGCTGGTCGGCACATTTTAAATATCGCATATCTGTACCTCAGCGTGAGGAGAGAGTTAATGACACGGTAAAGCACAGTAAATTCTCCGCGGCGCAGGAAGATGGGAGAAAAACCGTTTATAAATACGGACGCCAGAGTTTCTCCCTGCGGGAGAAAGCGACACGTTGGCGGAGATACAACGGTTTTGATCAGAGGGGGCCGGGAATTCTTTGGGTTTTCCCGCCGGAAGTCTAGCTAGCTTCTCTGGTAAGGATTTCTCTCCTTCAACTTTCCTGCGCTGAAACGTCAGTAATGGCTGACTCGATGCTGCCCATGCGTCCCTTCGGGCCCATCCTACTTACGCTGACTCGTTCCCGTCAGGTCCCCTTCATATCTCCCCAGCCCGATTCTGCGACGTTGGGGATATAGATCGATCAGCATCCCAGGACAGAGAAGAGATAGATAGAAAGAGATAGGTTGATAGAGAGATAGGTAGAGAAAGAGAGAGTGGGTGAGAAGTTGAAAAAGAAGAGAGAATCATGGGAATAGGGGGGCGCTGGAATTGTGGTCCATCGACCTATCGTTTTAGCGAGAAGAAGTTGTCATAAAAATCTGACCAAGGAACGTACCCATCAGATGCGTCTGCCGGCCCCCTCCCCCCGGCCCCTCTCTATCTGAATAAATGAGAAATAGGGGGTGTCGGTCCCCAGCGTACCTCTCTTTATTCTTCTTTAAGAGGTGGGTAACAGTGGGAGGTAGATACAGAGCGACCGAGCGTCTCAACTGCAATTGTAGGTGTGAACTTATGAAGCGCGCGGCCAAATATCATCCCCTTTTCTCACTCTCTCTCTCTCTCTCTCTCTCTCCCCCCATCTCACCAAACCTTTTACTCTCTCTTGTAGAGAGAGAGGAGACAAGAGTAGTTAGATAGATAGATAGATAGATATATATATATATATATATATATATAGAGAGAGAGAGAGAGAGAGAGAGAGAGAGAGAGAGAGAAGGTGCAACTCTGCTGTGAAGTTGGTATGAACTTCAAATGGGCAAAGGTAAATAACGCCCTTTCCTCCATCCACCTGCCCGACCTCCCCTTTAACGCGTGCCGACAGCGACCCTTCTCTCTCTCTCTCTCTCTCTCTCTCTTAATCTCTCTTGTGCCGGCATCATGGACTGCATCGTTCGCTTGCAATTTGCAAATTGACTCCAAGACAGCGTTCACAACATGTTGAGCAAGATAGTAACGTGTTACATCGAGACAGAGGACCGTCGCCGAGAGCAAGAGTGGTCCTCCAGCCAGATCCACCCAAGACAAAAAACCATTTTACTGAAAATTGCTAGTCACCATGGCATTAGTAAACGCCGATGCATGCTGCCCTAACATCAAGCTCAGCCGTCGGATCTGCATCCGACGGCGAGGGTTAGGGGTCTCCCCTACGTCACTCAGTGACGATTAACATCTCTAGGAAAGACAAATTACCCGCCATGGACCACGGCGCCGGACCACCTGGAAGCAGTCGACGTGGTAGATTGGTGCCCTTAGGGAAGGGCTCACGTGGCGCAACCCCCTGCGTCGGCAGTAGCAGCAAGTTGACGACGGCGACGGATCATAGCCCGGCGGTCAAGGCTTCATTAGTAAAGATAATCCACAACCAAAAGTTTACTTAATTAAGACTTTCCTCCTTTACTTAATTACTTGTCCTCTTGCCTAGGGTTGTAGGGATCTCGTCCACATGTTGGCTCCTAGACGGAGGAAAAACCCCCCCTGCGCAAGGCCCACTCTGGTCCCCGGAGCAAGCGGGTGGTCCAATGTTTATTAAATAAAAGAAAATTAGTACGAACCCCAATTAATAATTACTATAGTTAGGGTTCCTGAGGAGAAAATCATGGCCGTCCGTAGCTCCCGGAACTGGCAAAAACGAGCGAAAGGTCAGAAGCTCAGCAGAATCTTTCTTTCCCAGATCAGCATCGCCGGCACGCCAAAAAGTTGCACCCTCGTGGATAAATAAATAAGTGAATAAACGCGGCAAATGAATTAAATGATGCGTGATTATTGGTGTTATATTGGGGGATTTTGTTGGGCTAAGACAGGTGTTGATGCGTGTTAGGCTGTTGGGACAAACTGGCAGGACTATTCTTCCGAGCCCAGGGGTTCTGCTGAACAACTGGCGACGGGGTGATTATCGAGAGGAAGTATTAATGCGATGTAAGAGACTACGTCACATGAACCCAACCGTATAGATAATCTGTATGCCTCAACCCACACCTTGAAAAGCTGTAGTTCTTCCCTTTACCTCTCTCTCATCCTCTCGTTTTCTCCCCATCTCTGGTTGTGCATCTGGCGATCTATCTGAATTTCCCCCTCGTGAAGAAGTGGAGTCTGCAAGGAACTTGTAAGACCTGCTGAGAGAAAGAAGAAATGGATCGTCTTGTTGAGCCTGCAAAGCCCCATGGATCTGTCTTTCCTTCCCTTCCGTTTAGGGAAACAACAGATCACACGATCGTCTAATACAGCGCTCCCCTTCTCTCTCTTTTTCTCTCTATCTCTCTTTCGTCAAATCTCCCTAGAAATGGAGCTTCACGAAGGAGTGAGGCGATTGTTCGATCAAGGAGAGCAGGAAGATCTTCGCCACAACCGCCGGGGCGACATGGCCTTTCACCTGGCGCCGTCCATTTCGTCGTCCTCGCAGATGGACTCCGGCGACTGCGGCGGCGGCGCCGCCGTAGATAAGGAGCACATGTTCGATAAAGTGGTGACCCCGAGCGACGTGGGGAAGCTGAACCGGCTCGTCATACCCAAGCAACACGCAGAGAGGCACTTCCCATTAGACCCGTCTTGCAGCGACAAAGGCCTGTCCCTTTGCTTCGAAGACAGAACGGGGAAACAATGGCGCT
Source organism: Wolffia australiana (assembly GCF_029677425.1). Taxonomy (NCBI): domain Eukaryota; kingdom Viridiplantae; phylum Streptophyta; class Magnoliopsida; order Alismatales; family Araceae; genus Wolffia; species Wolffia australiana. The sequence goes on along the minus strand of NC_135852.1, from coordinate 5,629,981 downwards.
TCCGCTATTCCTACTGGACGAGTAGCCAGAGCTACGTGATGACCAAGGGCTGGAGCCGGTTCGTGAAGGAGAAGAGGCTGGACGCCGGCGACACCGTCTCGTTCCAGCGAGGACGCGGGGAATCGACGCGTCATCGGCTCTTCATCGACTGGAAGCGCCGCCCGGAGATACCCATCCCGCCGCGTGTTTACCAGAGCCCAGCGATAATGTCCTTCGCGCGAGCCGTGCCGCCGTGGACTAGTTTCGATCCCCGCCGGCCCGTCGGCTTCGCCTACGGCGGCGCTGCCTTCCCGACGGACGCGCTCTGGTATCTTAGAGGGCCACCGGTGGCCCCGCCGATGCCGGTGCAACTCGGCCCGCCCATCGTGCTAAACTCGGTGCCGGTGATCCCCAGCGCTGCTGCCGCCAAGCGGGTGCGTCTCTTCGGCGTGAATTTGGACTCTAACTCGGAATCCGATCGCGACTCGGTTGATCATCTACGACTCAGTCTCGGCGTCTCCGAGGACACCGACTCGCCGAGGAAGGATAAGTTGCCCATGTCCTTGGACCTCGAGATGTAATAGAACGCAGACACGTTTGGCTTTCTCAAGAGCAATGTTCTTCTCTATCTCTCTCTCATCGGATCAAGTGACTTCATGCCTACGGTAGCTTCAACTGTGTCCACGTATAATTCTGGTAGATGCTGACGCCGCACTGGATGAAGAACTCGTCATCCGATCGTATTTATTTGTTTCCATTTATTTTATGATTGCTCCTATCCTTATTATTCCACCGGTAATCTCCGACTGCGCTCTATCCCTGCTCCTATTTCGCCAGCTGAATTTCCTCGTGCGGACAGCTAAGTTGAGCTACCGAGGACTGATCGAAATATCTGGGACAAAGGCAGGCCGGAACGGTTCTCGAAGCTTACGAGGCTAAGTAAGCTCAGGTCTCCATCCTACCCTTCTTCTGGTTGTTTATTCCCCATAACCACAAAAAATAGAATAAAAGATTCTTGGCCATCTTGAAGTAATTCAAGGTCCCTTTCTAATGGGAAACGATGCTTCATTCCTTTCCGGGCGGCTTAAGCTATATATAATGACAGACTTCTAAGAGCAGAATCCCTTCGTACAGTGAGGTGTACGAAGAATGATTTTCGTCTTTAAAACAGATCTTCTAATTTGGGCTAAACTGTGAAGACTTGCAGGCTCATGGGCACTTGTTAGATGCACATCATGATATTATCTAAACCGGGGAATCGGAATAAAATTTGTGGACATTGAACTGAGAGTTCGGTTCAATTAAAAGTTCTAGGGTTTTCTTCCGACTTTCCTCTGCTGAGCTGATGGAGCTTTACGCCGGTTTGTTGTTGCCGGACTTCATATTCGAAACGAGGACTATATATGATATGTGATATTAATAAAACGGTGAAAATGGAGATTCATTTAACTTAAATTTCTAGGGTTTTCCTTCCGGTTTTCTCCGTTGCACTAATAAAGCCTTCATAAGTTATGTTGTTTGAAGAAAAAAAACCATATCACTTCGACGGCCATACAGCATTCCTCCAGCATATTCACGACTTTAAACGTCTGGGAAAACTGATTCTTTACCCGGTTTCTCATTATAACGCTGTCTATTTCTCGATCGTCCATCTCCGGCATCATTTTCTGGTCAGCCATGTGAAGTGAAATTTTGTACTGATCATCACTGTGCGTCAAACACCGTTCAAATTTGCAAAAAGCAAACGTTCGTGTGCTTGCGAGTTTCGACTCGTCTACACACAGATTTCTGTTTTACCATTCATTTTTAAATGGGGGTTTTGAAAAAAACGAGATACTTTAATTTGTCACCAGTTTCTAAATCGTCGTGACGCAGACAAAATGTTCATACCATTCATATAATGTTGGGAAGAAATGACAGATAGGAATACAATGGGACACAAATGTAAGACCTTTACATGCTGCATAATTTGAATAACATTAATCTACGAATCAAAACTTTTGATCATCGATATCTTGAAATATTGAACGACAAAATTTTCGAATCAGGATCTACAGAAGGCAGGAAAATAGTTCTTTCCGTCTTGCATGGTTCATCACCATGATAAAGGAAAATAATTTCTTTGTGCTTACTTTGCTCTTTCTTTTTCCATAATAGTTAACTAGGGTTTTGAGGGCAAGATAAACGAGTATACGTCACTCACGATTATGGTTTTCTCTTTGGAGAGAAACATATACTGTTTCCTCTGCCCAATAAACGACGTATGGTTACTTCTGGATACCACTGATCAGGATATCAAATGGTTAAAGCGGTGCATACCTATATGTATGGAACAAATTTCTGACATGATTATCAGTTCAACTGTAATGATCCTTATATGGGTCATCTTTCAAGGACATGATTTACTTTTAATTGATATAAACAGATTCTTTACTCATTGCGTGATTTGTTATTTCCCTTCATCGGCTGAGATTGGATTTCTTATTCTCGTGATCCGTTGATCTTTTCATTTTCTGAACATTTTGTTTTTTTCCCCGTAGATTCTGGACGGAAGCCGATCCCATTATGAATCTATGGGTCAAAGGTCAATCGTCATTTATGCTTCCATGATTCTCCACTACACACAATAATCTTCCCACAAATCAAAATGCATTAGTTTCATAGGAAAGAGAAATGATAGCATGGAAACGGATCCCACTGTCCTGGATCGCCTTCCAGTCTTGTCATCAGTTCTGTCACAATTCTGACCGCGTTGTTAAGATACTCGGGGAGCAGCACCCCAAAAAACTAATTGATGATCGCAAGAGGAATCCCTCTTGAATCAAGCAGGGGTCTGGAGGAAGAAGAGAGTTCCTATTTGGAAGTCTTCTATGACAGAACGCCGTCAAGTATGTGCCTCCTTGGGATAGTAAAAGAGAAAGAACTGGTGAAGAAATCGAGAAAGCAAACAAGAGAATTTATGAGAGAGAGAAGAATCAGGGAACGAAAAATACAGTGCTGAATGCTCCATGCATCTTCACGTTAGATGGGGATGATCCTGCCCGTACCTTCCCCGTTATTATTGCTTTTTCAGCAACAGAGGAGTTCTGCGAACTCGTTAGTTTGGGATCATCGCTCTGGAGCATAGTACAGTGCACATTTAAAGTTATGTATTCTTGATCCACGTTTTCTTCTTCCGCAGTTCCACTTGCGTTGGTTGTTTCCATTGCAGGACTCCCTCTCTCCCCGTGAGAAACTCCCTTTTTCCAACTTTGTATCTCTATTTCTACATTTCTATCTCTTTCTACGCCTTTATCTCTCTCTATTTCTATCTCTTCCTTTCTCCATCTTTTTATCTTTCTCTTTCTCCATCTGTATATCTCTATATTTCTCTCTCTTTCTGCATCTGTATCTTGCTATTTTTTTCTCTCTTTCTGCATCTGTATCTCTCTATATTTCTCTCTTTCTCCATCTCTCTCTTTACATTCCTCTCTTTATCTCTCTCTTATCCATCTCTATCTCTTTACATTCTTCTCTCTCACATCCTTCTGTATCTCCCTACATTTGCGTCCCTCTCTCTCTTATCCATCTTTATCTCTCTACATTCCTTTGTCTCTATCTCTCACTTATCCATCTGTGTCTCTCTACATTCCTCTGTCTCTATCTCTCACTTATCCATCTGTGTCTCCCTACATTCCTCTCTCACTATCTCTTTCTTATGCATCTCTATCTCTCTGCATTCATATGTCTCTATCTATCTCTTATCCATCTGTGTCTATCTTCATTCCTCTCTCCAAAAATCCTTTTTTACTTATCTGTTAATCTCTCTATCCCTTTCTCCAAGTTTCGCTCTTGTTACGCATCTGTTTCTATCTATATCTCTCTTTATCCATCTGCATCCCTATATATTCCATTCTCACTATCGATTTCTCCATATCCATCTTCATTCCTCTATAGAAACATTCTCACTATCTCTTTATCCATTCTCACTATCCGTCTCTCTTTATCCAATATGTATATCTCTCTCCGTCGGTATCTATCTCTATTTATCTTCTTCTCTCCATCTGTAACTCGATCTTTTTATCTCTCTTTCATTTGTATCTCTCTCAATTTTTTTTCTCTTTCTTTCTCAATCTGTATCTCCCATGTTTTTCTCTCTCTCTTTCATCTGTATGTCTCTCAAAATCTTAATCTTTCTCTCTATCTCGATCTCCCTCGTTTTTTTGTCTCTTCTTCCTCCACCTGTGTCTGTCAATTTTTTCTCTCGTTCTATCTCCATCTGTATCTCTCTCAGTTGTTTTCTCACTTTCTTTCTCCATATGTATCTCCCTATTTTTTTCTCTCTTCCTTTCTCCATATGTATCTCTCTATTTTTTTCTCTCTTTCTTTCTCCATACGTATCTCTCTATTTTTATCTCTCTTTCTTTCTCCATATGTACCTCTCTATTTTTATCTCTCTCTTTCACCATATGTATCTTTCCTCTATTTCTATATCTTTCTACCATTCCCCAAAATTATCTCTCTCTACTTACTCTATCTCCCTTTCTCCGTCTTTATCTCTCTATATATACCCATATTCTTAACCATCTGATCTCTATAAATACATATCTCCTTAACCATCTGATATATATATATATCCTTCTCGACATATATATTTATATATATGTATCTGTATCTGTATCTCTCCCTTTCTTCATCTGTATCTCTATCTATTCCTCACTATGAATACATATATATTTCACATGTGTCTCTCTGTCTCTTTCTCCATCACTATCTCTCGATTCCTATCACTATGTAAATTTCTCTCCTTCACCATCTGTATCTCTCCCTTTGTCCATCGGTATCTCTCTGTATTCTTATATAAGTATAGTCCGTCACCATCCGCATCTCTTTATATATCTTTATTTATCTCCAACTCTATCTGTATACGTCTCTCCTCCATAGGTATTTCTCTATCTATCTTCATCTCTCTCTTTCTCCACTTGTTTTTCTCTCTTCCTCCATCGGTATGTTACGCTAATTCTTAATCTGTACCTCTCTCTATTTATCTCTCTTTCTCGAATTGTATCTCTCTTTCTCGATCAGTATCTTTCTCTATTTCTCTCTGTCATTTCCCCTAAACATTTCTACCTCATTCTCCGCCCCTTGCCTCCAAAACTTTTCTTCCTTTTTCTCTCTCTCGGATCGTTTTGCCTCGAATGAAGTGCTAAAAACTTCCCAATCCCAAGGAAGCGGTCCCTCAGCATCTCGTGGACTGTTATCGAAGCTAGAGGATGGGAAGTAAGAGCAGGACCACCAGCAGTAGAGACGCCAACTGGGAAGCTTCATTAAGCCTTACATCATCCCTGATCTTCATAATTCAATTACTCCCAATGGCAGCCGGGCTGAGGGTCTGAAGACTTGCCGGGGTGTCGGTGGGACAGCCTCTGTAGCCTCGGAGATAGGCTTTTGCATCTCGCCAGACCGAGTAATTTTTGCCGGTTTATCATGCAAAGTATCAGCTAAAATAAAATTTTGTTGGGTTTATGTATTCTATAGTGGACAGTAATATATGTTATTGTAGATTATAAGCTATAATCTTATCCAAAAAAAGTTATTCCATCAAGTTAATTATGGGATCTTGATGTTTCAATTAGGCGTGGTGATTAAATTAAACGTGTAGATGATAGGTCTATCCTAATTAAGATTAGAATAAAGGGAGTTAAGCCAACCTCCTAGGGACTTTGGCCCTCGGGTCAATAGGGTTTTCGACTATCCTCCTAGGCATCCCATTACCCAGAGAGACTCTAGATAGTGATCAGTGCTGATCGAAAAGGCCTCATCTCAAGAACGTTTGATTTATCTATTGAAGACGCGATGGATGTTTTTAAACTAGTATGTAATCCTTTCGTCGTAAAGAATAACCACAAGTTTTCATTTATTCATGTCAAGATACTCTTAAGTAAATGTGCGGATGCTTAAGATCTCGCGGGTTCATTAGAGGAGAGGTAGGAAAGATTGTGGTGGTGCAGGTGCACCATCATGATGTTCAAACGTGGGGCACAAATAAACGGATGTAAAGTGAACGCGACAAAAGGGCCGAAGAAAAAATCACTAAGCTGATTCTATTCGCCAGTCGGGTTCCTTGCTGTTATAAAATGACATTCACATTTCGGGTAAGATGGAAGTTTAGACGACTGGTTTGTGAATGAAACAGGATCACCCCTTCTATATCTCGGACTCTCTCTCTCTTTCTCTCAGCCTCCCCTCTCTCTCTCCCTCAATCTTACTCTCTCTCTCTCTCTATTTCGCTCTGTCTCGCCTTCTCTCTCTCTCTGTCTCTCTTTCTCTCTCTGTCCCGCCTTCTCTCTCTCTCTGTCTCTCTTTCTTTTTCTCTCTCTCTCTGTCTCTCTTTCGCTTTCTCTCTCTGTCTCGCCTTCTCTCTCTCTGTCTCTCTTTCTTTCTCTCTCTCTCTCTCTCTGTCTCGCCTTCTCTCTCTCTGTCTCTCTTTCTTTCTCTCTCTCTCTCTCTCTGTCTCGCCTTCTCTCTCGCTGTCTCTCTTTCTTTCTCTCTCTCTCTCTGTCTCGCCTTCTCTCTCGCTGTCTCTCTTTCTTTCTCTCTCTCTCTCTCTGTCTCGCCTTCTCTCTCGCTGTCTCTCTTTCTTTCTCTCTCTCTCTCTCTCTGTCTCGCCTTCTCTCTCTCTCTGTCTCTGTCTCTCTTTCTTTCTCTCTCCCTCTTTGCCTCGCCTTCTCTCTCTCTCTCTGTCTCTCTCTGTCTCTCTTTCTCTCTCTCTCTCGCTTTCTCTCTCTGTCTCTCTTTCTCTCTCTCTCTCTCTCTCGCTTTCTCTCTCTGTCTCGCCTTCTCTCTCTCTGTCTCTCTTTCTTTCTCTCTCTCTGTCTCTCTCTCTCTAAAAATTAGTTTTGAGATAAATACTGGCCGGCCATGCCGACAATAAATGTGGAAAATCAGGAGGAAACTTCCACTTTAGATTCGGTCAGGACCTAATGGTGAGAGATATTCCCCAACAGATAGGGCACGGGAACAAGGCCGATTGGTAAACCGTAGTAAATACATGCCGACAAAACACCTTAACCCTGTACAGCTGTTTATCATGTGTTACACGTTTGAATTAGGTTCTCGAGCTGGAGCCCCCATGTTTTTCGTAAATAAGTCAACGTGTCATTCAAGATATATCGATCAATCGAGTATCAAATCAAGATCAACAGTTAGATGTAGCATTGTACAGTTGTGTCATGATCTCCAAGTAACACTTCAACTTATGTTCTGCGCATGAGATTCCGAAGGGTACGGCGATGATAGGAGTATGATGTGCAGAGATGTTACAGACGACACGTGTTCAAGTTATTGAAGATAGTGGGAATTCCGTAAAGATCAAATGAAGTGGACACTAAAGAACACCAAAGCTATTTAGTCGTTAAATTTAATAAGTTATGAGTGTGTCAGCTACATCTCCTTTTCTATGCTGATTAGGGTTGATTAGTATAACTTCAAGAAGTAAGATTGATCTGGGTAACTTCCAATAATGGTATTACAAATAATCATGGGTCTGAAAAACTATTGTAGAATCAAATTTCAGACGGTGAATCATATTTTCGGTTGGTCACTTTCACAAGGCTATATTTAGGGTTGGAGATTTAGGTCTGAGGACCAGTTTGATTGGACCACAAAGGGACTATAGGTCCTCCATTTTATGGTGGACTGATTGGTTGGGCAGGTTTAGATTCAAGGGTAAAACCGGACTGGATCCAGAAGTAAATTTTAAAATATTTATCTAATGCCTTTTTGTAAATTCTAAAAAATATTAAATCCAACTCGTTAGATAGTTTCTATAAAGCTCAGCATAGCTGCCATATATTTGACCATCTGTTGGCACCCACTTGACGTAGAGGAGTTCTTCTTTGAATGTGGGCTGCAAGAAGCCATTACAATCTCTTTCTCCATTGAATGTGTCTTCCTTCTCCATTTATCCCAATAGTTCTCCATGAAGAAAGGGATGTCTGGAGAAAGACTTTGAGAGGGAGAAAATAAGGAAAGAGAGGGGAAGGCCCATTCATCACCAGAAGTTCTAAACTGTGTTATGTGGATATTCAACATAACCATCAACATAAATTTTCTACTTTGACTTTGACATTGACTATTCTACATGACCAAACCAAGACCATACAAGAACAGACTTGAACCAGACCACAGTTTAGGTAAGGTTTAGGTCTTTGATAAAAACCCAGACCATATAGGGACTGTCAATCTTAGCTATATTCATTCCCAAAAATCTGAAATTTCTAAATTCTTCAGTATACTTCAAGGCTTTTCCAAGTATCTCGTGTTTTATGTGAAAGCTGGTTCAGGAACTAGAAAAATTAAAGAGTCATTTTGTCTCACATTTTTAAGATAATTCAAGTGTTACTTTGCCCATTGTTCGATAAACTGAAGTTGAAATTTTAATGAATTATAAATTATTTCAGCTGGAAGGTGAATAGTCATTAAGAAAGCATAAAGTCAATAGGTTAGACTTAATAAGTATTTTAAGTGAATGTTTAAGGACCAAAGGTCAATAGAAGACCAAGTATCACTCACAAAATGAAGATTCACATAGATTTATCCTGGTGGCTCAAAAATAGGAAAAAAATACAAGAATAAAGATACTTTGTTGGCTAATTGAAACTCATAAATGAAGCTTTGTGACAGTGGAAGTCAATACTAGACTAAATGAAATCCTAATATATGAGAGTAACAGACCATATATTATCATATGAGTAGAAAATTTATGAACTTATTAAGATTTAATTTATGAATTTAAAAATCATTAAATTGTTTAATAAAATGAAAATTATACAACATTTTGTTATTTTTTTTTGGAATTTCATTCTCAGAATAGTAAATAAAAATTTGTGTTAAAGCATTAGATGATACTGACCTCATTATCCGTATGAGAATTGATGCATGCCATATTTGATGCATTTATTGGAAATGTCTATTCATTTAATGCTAATGATTAGAATTTAATACATGATCGATAACATGTGATTCATGAGCATTAACTTGGTAGGCTAGGGTCTACCTTAATAATACTCTTAATGTCAGGTAAAATGAAATCATGTGTTATCTTGAGTTTTCAGGAGATTAAACATCCACCTTCAATGCCTGAAAAAGGGTTTTAGTTTTTCTCACTTTTCATGTCTATTGTTAATTTTTATTATTTCTATATTTATTTCAAGGTAAAATTGGCATAAAAATTTTAAAGTATCATATATTATATTTACCAAGCTCTTATATATTATTTGGAGCATAAATTTGGTCTTATTTTGGGGCCAAAAATAAATTAATAATGATCAAGTAAAATGAGTGAATTAAACTTACCTCGCAGGAGATAAAGCCAACTAGGTTTGGAGGACCTGCCATAGTGGAAAAGGGACAACTACAAGGCAAAAATTGTCAGTTGGGTTCTTTTAGTGGACACGATATAGCAGCTCAAAATAGAGGCTAATGGAGGGCTGACCAGGATCCTTTCTTGATATCCCCTAAGGGCTTGATCATGGAATACCTTGCAATCTCCTTCATCCTCATTTAAACATAGAAAAATATGGAACTCAAAGATAGAGTGAATTTTTTTATTTTATTCAAAATGAAATGATGGCCATTTGTTGATTTTTTAATCTTATTATGTCTTCTTAAGTTTAATTCAGTTAGGGTATGCATTACATTGGTGATAATGTAATGAATTATAATGTCTTCCCTTTAAACTTTTGATACTAAGCTAATATATCAACTAAATTTAATCTACATCTAATTAGGTGTAGATTTTAAAAAATGATAAGTTTACTTGGTACCATAACTAATGAATACAAATATAGAACATGTAGTTTAACCAAGGATATCAATAGATGTTGAGGATATTATTTGATATAGTGCCACAGTTAACGCCCCCCTCCCTTACTAATATTGTAAAATCTGATACCTTTTATTTCCATAAGTGCACAAAAAAGATTTCACACCCATCTCATTCATGCCAATGATATGGAACCCTAGAATACACTGTAGTCACATTAATTTTTACCTCACTATAGAAATCATACAAAAGTTTCAGGTCTCACCTGATGATTAAATAGTTCCTAGACATGAAAATGTTATAACTGGATTGTTAGATGAAACCTCTGATCCACTATGGGGTTAGCACTTTAAGGTGTAATCTATGGAGGAAGTGAAACTTAGTTAATAGTATGTCCCTCTTATAGATACATCCTCATTTATTGAAACATTATAGATGATTTCCCCTTCATGAAAATTTTCAGTATCAATTCCTATACCTACCTCTACTTATAGAAACTATGATGAATAATATCTTCTCCTTTCACAGTGTCATCTTTTTTACTATTTCTACAACCTATGATGAGAACTCGGAATGCAATACTATTATATAACTCAGAATGTTTCAGGATGACTCATCACTATCCTTTATATGGATAATGGTGGCTCAAGTTCAAACAGGAAAAATCAAGTACAAAGAGAAATTAGTGCATTCTCAAACTAATTTAATGAACTATATACAGTGTTAATTACATGTGTTCATTATTTTATCAATGAATTTACATTTTAAAAAAATTATCTAAAATTTCTGTTATTTTTTAAGACTCTTAAAATGACATGCTCCATAAAATCCATGAAATATTGGATTTAGCTTGAGAATAAATGTATAATTATGACTACCCAAAATAAATTAAAAATTAAAAATTAAAAGGTCATTTAGATGACCCTTGCATTATGAAATAATGATACCCAAAAATCTATAACTAAATATTGAGGTTTAAACACCATCCTTGAGTTTGGGATTTTGACGAATCTACAACACTAAGTTAAAGTTGGCGAAAATCATTTCTTGTGCAGTATCTAAAAATAATAGTTATAAAGAAAAAATTTACACAAATGATATTTTAAATCCTATCTATTATTCTCTAATGAGTTTCCAGATGTGTATATTAATTTTTGTAATGAGAAGCTTCTGCATGAATTATGAAGATTAGCTAATTTAAATTATGGTGAGTATCTTTATCTTCTTACACTGGAAAGAAGTAGACGTTACATTAACAAATGCAGGGACATTTTTGGCAGAAGAGCATGTTATTTGAAATAAGAACAAAAGGAAAAAGGGGCTTTTTTAGTAATCCTTACCCGATTGTGCGCACATTCAAGAGTAAAACAATCGATTGAAGACGAACAATCGATTTGAAGTGAGACAACATAAAAACGGTTTCAACAATCATACCAGCCAAAAAGTATCTTCTTGTGCACCTGTTACAGTGCAAGGGGAAGGATTATCCAGAAGAATCACTAAGCTAATCCTTGAAGATGAATTGTTGTGATCGAGATCTTGTGGCAGAAAATTTGTAAGGACATTTGGGTTTTACGTGTGTTGTTGTTTGTAATTCTTGATTTCAGGACTAGCTGAGGAAGCTCTTGACAAGGTGCTGGGAGGTTGCACAATCTTCGACAGTTCGAGATTGAGCTTCGGAAAAGTCATTTCAGTGTCATTGGAGAAATAGTAGAGTACATTATTCTCCACATTGAATCCATAACATACACACATAAATAGTCTCACATATCAATATATAATCAGGGCATCCACCATAATTCCATAATGTGAAGCTGAAGTCTAATCTTTCAATTAGATCATCAATCCTTGAATAAACATAAGATTCTGATCAATTTCGTCTAAGCTTTAATTTTGGCACCGTCAAATTGCTTGTATTGGAATTAAAACATCAAAGTTAAATCTGTACTTAGATTGAATCCTAAAATGAGTTATTGAAACTGTGTGAAACTTGCTAAAGTCTAGGTTGTTCCTGAGTTCATAAGTTGAGTGAGATTAATCTTGGAAACCAAAGAAATAGATCATATGCATCTTAATTAAATCTATATATCTGCTGGTTGTTAATTGGAAGTCATTAAACTTATATTAGTATTGTGTCATCGCAGTTAATATTTAACTAGACCATTTGATTGAAATCTACCCATAATTACTGCATCTAGTTTGATTACTAAAGAAAATTTAACCAGACCAAATTAAGTTGAGCTTGGATTGGTCGTGATCAAACCCAAGGGATTATTTGACTTTGTGTGTTGGATAATTCTAACTTGTGTGTTGGTGTCTGATTAACGGTGTAGGAAAGCAAAAGCTTAATGGTTAAAGTAAGAAGTAGAAAAAAAACTGAAGGATTTGTAAAAATCCTTCCAGGTTTGAGTTACATTTTTATTTATTATTTATCTTTAGAGAATAGAATTTTTAATAGGCAGGTAAACGTGAGATTTTACTAAAATACAGACAAATTTCTGCCAAAATTTTCAGTGATTAATGTGCGCTCTTGAGGTAAAAGGTATCAAAGAGTCATATTTGAGTATCAAAGAAAACTTTAGGTCGGCTGTTTTACGTTAAAAGATAATATTTCTAATAGATTATTCACCAACAGTGATCAAACCATTTGACATTACTAAGTTTATAGTTGCTGCTTTATCTATCAAATATCATTGTTTTGCATTTTGTGAGAGTCTTCAGTAAAGAATATTGATTACTCATCACACTACCTTGGTTAATTCAAGCACGAAATAATTGTATCTCAAGGTAAAGGAAAATTCAGTCAACCAAGAGGACCTTGGTGGTCTGACAAAGAAGGAGTCGAGAAGTCCTGTGAACCTGCTAAGGCTAAGGGGGCCTGAGACAGCTCGCCATTTCAATTCCTAAATAGGTGATATCCATGTATCCCTATTACTAGGCTGGTTTAGCTTGGGGGTCTAAAGATTTGGTTAGGGATTGATTATAAATTACAACAAGATATCTTGGGACAAGAGTGAGGGATTAGCCCTAACCTGTATAAAAATATCGAGTGTCATCCTTCCCTTGCTCATCATACTAAAACATAGTCCAAGAGATCTTGGAGTATAATTAAATAATTTAAGAGATTAAAAAAATTTAAAAAAGACAAACTAATTCACATCCCCCCTCTTAGGTGTTCCCTAGAAACCCCCATTTTAAAACACTATTTAATTCTTAGAACATGGTTATTGAAACTTCCATGATAGGCATTTTCTTCCAATTCAAAAATCAGAATATTGGAATGGAAAATTTTATACTCTAATTTTCATTCAGCCAATGTGGAACATACCTTGGGAAACAATATCCCAAGAATGGAAGTTTAACCCTAGGCCGGAAATGGAAAATTTATAAAAATAATTATCAAGTGAATTTATAATAAGTGAAGGTTCGCAGATAAGGTTCAATTTAATTTTTTTCTGAACCAACTGTCTTGGTCCGTTAATATCAGGTGAATTTTGTGTATCAAGGTTTCTATACTCTATAAATTAATTATTGATGCAAAAAATTATTACCGATGATATATAACTTAGTATTTGATATTTGAATATTAAACCTACAGATTATAGATATATACATATCTTAGAGTACTAGTACCCAACTAAATACTAATATAATGAAACATTTATCCAATAATTCACTTATTGTGTGTAACCATTAATAATTTTTTTCTTGTACAATGATTAAGTCAGTACATATTTTTTGTAAAATTTTACACTTGCCTATTTAAAACATTTTTGTGTACCTTGAATATAAATGAAATTACTCTGGTATATGGTTACCCAACACCAAAAAACTTAATTAAATAGATTTAACTCTATAAGTTCTTGAATTCTTATTTATTACAATATACTTTGTAAGTAAGCGCCTTTTGAGTTATCCTAGTATAATTAAACTATCTTTCTAGAAAAATAGACATAAACTACTGAATAAATATTTTCATAAAATATACACTTGATTTATTTCAAGATTTTCATGGATTATTAAAGTTTTCTTAAAGGGGTTTTTTCTTTTCTTTTAATCTATGCTGCAACATGTATTTTAGAGGTTACTATTTTTATCGATATTTTCATTTTAAATATTTTCTTTTGGATACATGATCTTACAAGAGATATTTTTACGTAATAAAATTATTTTTATAGTTTATATTTAAGTATTGAAAATATTTCTCTCAATCATTAAATGTAGTATCTGTAAAATATATCAATTTTCTTAGACATCTTTGGTAAAAATATGTTAATATATGACAAATGTTGAGGGACCTGGTAGTTATCTCAATAATGTTTGATCAATCAGGTCAAATAAGTCAGTATAAATTCATGAAACTAAACTCTTCTAGTTCTTAGAAGGGTTATAAGTTTATGGATAGGAATATTATTTTTCAAAAAAAAAATTATAATATTGATAAGACTAATAAATTTCTAGGGGTCACTAAAGACCAAATTGTTTTTAAGAGTTCATTTTTATTAGGAAATGTTTTATTCATCAAAATGTTATTTTCTAGTAGGTAAAATTTATATAATAATTTATTTATGGAAAAATGTTTTTATGACTCAGATCCATATCCAGAAACTGTGTAATATTTATACATGAATGCTATGATAAGATGTTTCACTATCAAAAATGTGTACTTCGTTGGTTATTGTTAAAAAATATGCTTTATACTTCAATTTTACTGCTTATTTTTATATTTCCACTTGCATTATTTACCATTTAAGAATAAGAAAATAATTGTATGATTATTTTCCTAAGATGCAGTATTATGTATTTTATTGATTTTTTAGATGAACCCCGGTTGACTCCTTAGAGTCAAATAGTTTCTCCATTTTCTTGGATTTTTATTTGAAATACAGGACCTATGTAATTCAAATGGTTAATTTCAGACAAAAATGGGAGAAAAAGGAGAAACACAGGCCATCTCTTAAAAAAAAAGAAGAGACCCAATACACGAGGAGCCCACTTTAAAAGCTCATTCAAACCTCTTTAACTATCAGGTCAACAAAAGGCAAGAATTGGGAAACTAACCCACAATCTGAAATTGAAAGGCCTATTTTCAAGTCTGGGTTGGAGGGAACATGGACTCATTCTAGAATCAGGTAATTATAAACCTCCAAAACCTTGGAGTTATTTTGATCGGGTGGGAGAGTCAAGGCACTTCTATTTAATCTCTTCTCTCTTCTCTTTGCATATCATCTTGTATTTCTGCTCTCAACTTGATGTCCGGCACCTAGGGTATCTGATTTCTTTGAACCATTCTTGTTCTACAAGAGTGTGGCGGAGAGATTTCAAGGGTGATCAAGATTTTTGGAGAAAAATCAGCACTTGACCCTTGGGGAAGTAAGAACAAAGTTTGTGTGATATCATCAATGATAATCTGGACTTCACACTATCGACTACATCAAGCGCCACTCAAAAATTCCTCACATACCGAAAGTTAGAATATTTTTTCTCCACAACATGTTGATGCCCAACTATGTTACCCACCGGCGTGCCACTGCCTGAAAATTGCACACCTGCCAGCACAGCTGCCCACAGAATTTCACCATGGCAAGAGCTGCCGAAGGTTCTCTTTAACCTTAAATTTAATTTTTTGCGCCAAAAAATTCTTTAAAATCATAATTAAATTATTATAACTTATCCAAATAAAATTAAATCTTTATTTGATTTATTTAAAATAGTTTTGAGTATTTTACCTTTATTTTATTGATTTTTCTGTTTAGAAGTTATTTTAAAATTTGTAAGAAATATTCAATATATATATTTATGAATTGAACTTTATTCTCTCATTAGCTGCTCCTTGTGGATTCGACCCTTACTTTCCTTGTAAAGAAAAAATTTAAAAAATTGTTGCATAAGTCAGAGCCTTAAAATGAGTTGTTGATCCAAAATTATGGTTTATCTGGTATAAAGGAATGATTCCCGAAATTGATTAAACATACATTCCTTTAAGAAATCTTTAATTAAAATGGAGTAAAGTACACTTATTTAAAGACTAGATATGTTTTGGTATTTAAGTGAAACCTTTTATTGAGGTATCCATTTATGTAAGATAAAATTAATATATATTGTTTGTTCATTTTACATGACATATATTATTTTATCCATGAAATTGAAGATTTTAGATTATGTGTTTTTATGAATTTCAAAATAAACTGAGAAGAGATAACAAAATGTATGTTTTTATTTTGTTATGATGAAAGTTACAAGGACATTTTGGTAAAATGAAAAATGCCTTTGAACGTGAGCATAGAAAAGAGGTAAAATAAAAAGGGAGAAGAGGGGATGAAAGAGGTATCGGGTTGGAAAGAAAATTGCAGGCTGAACGCAAGAAAGAAGAGTCCAGAAATAGAGAAAGTCTGTTGGTGAAGAAAAAGGTTTACAAGAAATCGACAAGGAAGATAGATCAATCTCCAGTACAGCTCCAAAGATCAGATTTCTCAAGCTGATAATCAGGCTCGTTTTTCTTTTCTTTCTTCTGTTGTTGATCTTTCAAAATCGTTCATCTCTCTTTCTGTGTTTTTGAAAATCAAAATTTCTTCTGTCGCTATCTTTCAAAATCGTTCATCTCTCTTTCTGTGTTTTTGAAAATCGAAATTTCTTCTGTCGTTATCTTTCAAAATCGTTCATCTCTCTTTCTGTGTTTTTGAAAATCGAAATTTCTTCTGTCGTTATCTTTCAAAATCGTTCATCTCTCTTTTTGTGTTTTTGAAAATCGAAATTCCTTCTGTCGTTATCTTTCAAAATCGTTCATCTCTCTTTCTGTGTTTTTGAAAATCGAAACTGCTTTGTTATTGATTTTCAAAAACGTTCATCTCATCTCTCTGTCTTTTTGAAAATCAAAATTGTTCTGTTATTGTTTTTCAAAATCGCTCATCTCTCCATCTGTGGAAAATCGAGATTCATTTGTCTGCTGAAAAACGAAATTCATTTTTTGTTTATTCTTTTCTAAATCATTTGATTCATCAGTCTGTTGAAAAATCGAAATTCATCTCTTGTTATTCTTTTATAAATCATTCGATTCATCAGTCTGTTGAAAAATCGAAATTCATCTCTTGTTATTCTTTTATAAATCATTCGATTCATCAGTCTGTTGAAAAATCGAAATTCATCTCTTGTTATTCTTTTCTGAATCATTTGATTCATCAGTCTATTGAAAAATTTAAATTCAGGACATTGTTTCTAAAATCGAAATCTCTGAACATCGTTCTTAAAATAAAATTTCAGAGCATTGTTTCTAAAAAAAAAATCTCAGAACATTGTTTTTAAAATTGGATTTCACGACACTGTTTCTAAAATCGAAATCTCTGAACCTTGTTTTTAAAATAAAATTTCAGAACATTGTTTCTAAAATCAAAATCTCTGAACATCATTTTTAAATCGTTTTTCAAGAGAGCAAAAATTCAGATCGACAGTTCAGAGATTGAATTTTAAATTGAATATTAAATTCTTTAAACTGAGAATCAAATCTTATAGTGAGATCTGTTGAAATTTTTGTTATCTCTCTGAAGTGTGATTTTATATCCTACATTGATAACTGTTAAAATTTCATCTTAAATTTCTGAAGTGGGAATCAAATACTATCTTCATAACTGTTTAAAATTTCAGTTTGAAATCTCTGAATTGCAAAGAAAATCCTACAGTCATAACTGTTAAAATTTCTCTTTAAAATCTCTGAATCTCAAAATTGACTTCTAAAATAACTGTTGATTCTGCAGATTTTAACATCCTTGTATTTGAAATCAAAAGATAAAATCGTTACTTTGAAATTTTACAATTTCAATTTTCAGAAATTTGAACTGAGTATTAAAACTCTTGACTGTTAAATCTGTGTCTTACAACTCCTTTATCTCATATTGAACTTTAAGCCAGTGATAGTTGAATATTTCAACTGTTGTGAATTTCAATATTCTTACCTTGAAAATTTTATTGTCCTAAAGCTAATCCTAAATTCTGGGTTAACTTGAACCGAATTTAGAGAATATAATTCTGGTGCAGAAGTGAAAATTTCTTGTTGAGATTGGTATTGTTTCTTAGCTAACTTCTCAGGAACGTGGAAGACATTTTGTTTGAATCATTTCAAGAGTTCTTACAGCATTTGTGAGACTAGAACTACTACCTCAACTAAAGGCGATTTTTGGAAGCTGGGAAGGACTTGAGCGGTCAAGTGGAGAAGAAGTGAAAGCAAGGATTCCTTAAAAGGAGCTAAGGGGGTTCAAGGACATTCTTGTTTTTCAATTTTCTAGATAGGAGGTATCCGTGTATCCCTATTACCAGGCGGTTTTAGCTTGGGGGGCTATAAACTTGGTTAGGGACATATTATAACTCCGGTTGGATACCCCGGGACAGGAGTAAGGGATTAGCCCTAACCTGTATAAAAATTCTGGGTGTCCACCTCTTCCCTCTAGATAATTAGATATTAAAAAAATAATAGTACAATAAGTAAATTAGGAAAGAGGGATTGGTCTAATTCACCCCCCCCCCTCTTAGACCATTCGTAGGATATAAATCCAACAGAAATTTTTTATTTTATCCATGAAACAACTAATATCTTTTTTAGTATTATTTTAAATCAGTCAAGACCTAATATTAGGCCAATCCAGAAATTTTTTTTTTCAAATACCAAAAATATAATTGTCTACCCCTACCACATTGAAAACTATGTAAGATTAATGTAAATGGATACAGTATTTTTATGCAGCTTTCAAATATTTTCTAAATAATGTCCTGGACATTATAGTTATTCTTTTTTTTGGGTTGAAGATATTTTTTAACTGCAAAATATTTTCCTTCACAATGTTGTAGCACAATATGGCGTTAGATGATATAAGCTGAACACATTACAAAGCTAAATATACCATAATTTATGTTTTAAGATGTACCTCTCATGCCTCATGCTTTAGGAACATGTATGTAGGCTTGAAATAAATATGTTCCCTTCATTAAAGCTGATATCAATTGATGTTGATCAACCTATAACTTACACTATGGTTTTCTTTCATCTCTTCAGTACCTTCCATGAACTTTTAACTTGAAACAAGAGTTCTCATCTGCACAAAAAATGAAATTATTCTTTTTAATTTTATCAATTTAACATCAATAAAATTATTCCTCTTACTTTCTATTCCAATCTCAAGAAGCAGACTTTTAAATTTTGTCTTAGCCTCAATTAGTTGCCCAATTTTATATTTTTATCATTATTTTAACCCTTATACATGCAATACGTTTCAATAAAATATGAATAGACTAAGTAAATTAATTTAAAAAGTGGTAAGATGTTTTAAAATCTATAATTACCTATTATTTGTCATAGTGAAATAGCTTACTCCCTTGATATCATTAAGTTATTATTTAAAATTAATGCAACATTTGGTCTCAATAAAAAATGAATCTAATTCTCACTTGAATACCTTTTTTCTCTAATGTAAATTCAATTCATACTGAATCATCCTCAATATGTCAATATCTGGTATTTCTTATTCAACTGAATAGATCTAATTACAAGCGCAATTAAGTCTCTGCACCTGATATAGAATGGAGCTCTCTACTTCAATTATCTTTAATCAGGCATCAATTTCTTAATCAAATATTTGATTCAGTACCAGTTTCTTGAAATGGGTGAAAACTTTTATAGAGTTTTCGTCCCTTTTGACTTGCTCCTGCTACTCGATCCTCTTATTTTTATCTTTGGGCCAACATACAACGTTAATTAATTTAATACTAATATTAACTCATATTATGGATTACACTAATTTTATTCTCATAAAATATTAGTTATATTTTTTCTTCATTTATTGATCTCCATTAAACTGGTTAATAGCATATATGATGCCGGACGTCGTCGGTGAAGTCGTCTGGCTGAGAAATTCCTAAGTGTGTGTATTTATGTGATGACGTGAGTCCTAGGTGGATGTACGCGCAGGCCCCGACACGTGGGGTTCGCCGAGCTCTGAGCTCCAGGGTGAACGACCGGTGATGGCGACGGTGACCTTCTAACCCTCGTCGGAACAACGATGGCAACTACGGCGCTGAACAGAATAATCCCATTGGTGGTCGCATGTAATAGACATGATCCACTCGTACCACAGTTTTCACAAGATAATCTCTCTCCTATTTCTTACCCAAGCGCGTTGGAGTGCAACCAAAAATATGCTGAAATATGTAATGTAACTAACGAGCAAGGGGGAACGGCGTACCTCGTCGGGGACATCAATCATTGTTAGTGTCATTGTCCGTGCAGTGGCTGGTGCAGGCAGGTAGGGCAGATGCGTGTAGTGGCAAGCACGACGTCACTCAACAAGTAGCGGGGTCGCGGCGGTCAAGCGTGACAATGGAGATAATTGAGGGTGAGAACTAGGAGGAAAGAAGTGTAGCGGCGGGGCTGCTCAAGCGACGGCTGAGTTCAGCATGGCACGGTCTAGTGGTGGATTGGCATGAGCGGAGACAATCAGCTGTGGCGAGCGATGGCAAGGCTGAGCAGCGTGTGTCGCGGCTCAGAGTAGTGCACGCCCAGACTAGCATTGCACGTAAGGCAGAACGGCTCAACGGTGGTGCATCAGACAAGGCGAGTGGTGCAGTGGGTGTAGTAATGCAGAGACCGTGCGAGCGCTTGGTGGCGAGACAGAACTGCGGTCGTCTCGCAAGATTACCTGTTGGTATAAAAGTCCCGACAGATTATGCAACTACGTGATGACGTGTTATGTAATCCCATTGGTATGAGTCTTAACGGCTATGCTCCACAATGGATGGCATAGGATGATGGTCGCCAGGTAGCACACGGGTGGCGTGAGGCGTCGCGGTCACATAGCGGTCCGGGGATGCCAGATGGATGACACAATGATCGGTGTTGGTCGGCAACCGTTACACGATCCCGTTGTTGCTCAGCTGGTTAGTGGTCGCCCTGAGTAACGTGATGTAGAGGCCTTGTGGAGGCAAACTATCAGCAGAAGGGCACCACAAGTTTGACGGCTCAGGTGGGCTAGCACGGTAGTCGTGAGACGCGGAGCCGTCACCACGCGAAGCAGCGGTCACTGGTCACTGGTCCCAGGACGTGGATTACATGTCGAACGATAGACGACTCGTCGATTGCATGTCATCGATGATAGCCAAAGACTGCGGTTGTGTAGGTCGGTCAGTCGTCGGGTTCGGGGATTATTGTAGACTACGTAGTGTCTCGAAGTTACACCGCAACGTAGCGGGGAATGCGATCAATTGACCGCACATGGTCAGTGCACCAGATATGTGATAGCATGATAAATGCACATTTATTTCCATACATTTTAGATGTTTTGGGTTTTTTATTATAGTTTATCATGTTATTATTTGAATCAATCAAATTTTATGCATTAGCTAGAAATTCCAACTTTTGCACATTATGATTCTTTTTCACTAACTTCATTGACTTCTATGAAGTCAATCGGTTTTATTACTGATGAGTATTTTTTAGTTCCAAATGTGCAGAAATTCACAGGAATTATACGAGACGGGTCATAGGAAATTGGATAATTTTTTGCAGCTTAGTGATTATAAAAATGGGCTAAAATGATGAAACAGTGTTGTGGGCTTTTAAAAGAGAAATCAGAAGGGCTTGGGACATGACCTGACCTACTTATTGGGCCCTCAAACACCTTAAAAGAAACAAGGTGGAAGTTAGAAGGCAAAGCTCTTAACCAACAGATAAAAGGAAGTAAAATGGGAAAAAAAGAGAATAAAAAATGCCCATAGGGGTATTTTAGTAATTCTTAACATATATAAATATTCTTTTTCCTCCCTCATTTCCCCTCATTATGGATGTGCTCTAGAAAGTAGCTGGCCAGCAAGACAAGGTATATTTCAGGATCTATGTTGTTCAACCTGCTTAATGAAAGTTTGTTGAAGTTTTCATTCAATCACATCTCTTGTTTGCATTGAAAAATGCCTGATCCTGGTGAAATATAAGGAGCCAGACTTGAGAGAAAGCATTGAGGCCTCATCAGGCATGCATTGAGATTTTAGGAACCTAGGTTTCCATTTCCACATCATCATCCGTCCATTTACCCTTAAAATACATCATTTTCTCACTCTAAACATTCAATTTTCCGTACTTTCTCTCTCTAAAATTTTTTATTCTCTCTCTAGATCTTCATACATATCATTAGTTCATCCTATTGAAATTTCACAAAAAGTATCATTCATTTTCACCTTCAAATTCCATCTCAAACTTCTTCTACACTCTCTCTTCATTTTCTCTCTCTATCTCTTCATTTCAGTCATTTCTCTCTCTAAAACCATTTATTTCTCTCCCTAAAATCTATTAAAAACTCTCTATAGATCCTCCTTCATTCTTAATTTCAATTTTTTAAAAAAAATCATGTTTGAGTGGAGAGTGGAGAGTGGAGGACTTTGTCAAATTGACTAAGTCCTAACCATATTGGGTCGAGCTCAATCGGGCTTACCTCATTTGGCTAAGTTTTGACTTAGCTGAATTGGGCAGAACTTAGTGGGTTGATCCACTAAGGCCAGCCCTATACAGGCCACAAAAGGACCGACAGCTCATCTGGTCCACCGTCGTCGACGTCGCCGACGCTGCGCCGCCACTGTCGCTGCTCTTCCGCCACCGCTGCCAGCGACTGCCGGAAAAAGGTATTTTCCTTTTTTTCTGTATTTTAAAATTCCAAAAAATATTTTAAAATCCCTAACATTAATATAATCAATATTCAGTGTTATTAACAGCTACAATTATTTAAAAAACTTTACCTCTTGGTTTTAATATTTCTAGTTTTTGTGTTAATTAAATTCAAGAAAATTCAAATATATATTTCCTATTTCTAATTTTAAGTAAAATGATAAAAATTAGTATAATATATTTTTAGAATTTTTCTTTATATTTATTCAATCATATAAATTTATATAAATTGATTAACAATCTATAGGAATCTCAGAAATTATATTTCACTTTTAAACTCTCGTCCTTCATTCCAAGCTTGAGAAAAATTCTGAAATTAAATTTCTGCCTCTCTGTGGATCGACCCCTTACTTGCCCTATATTAATTATTTAAGTGGAACATTTTTATAAAATGGTTAAGTCTGAATCAAAAAAATGAGATAAAACCCATAAATTTGGACTTATCAACACGCACGCACGGGGGGATCAATCGATCGGGCGGCGTGCATCGGTGTTCGCTATTCTTCAACGTGAGACAGCAGACACTGAGAGAGGGTGTGGCTCACGGCATACTCCTGGTCAGAGACGTGCATGGGGATGCACAAGAGCAGGATATGGCGAGGGCATATTGGGAGCGGTCAGCTTCCTCCTCCTTTTCCTTCCTTTCTTCTTCTTACTCTTCTTTCTCCTTCCCTCCCTTCTTCTTGGTGAGATATGGATGATGGTAACTGCCGAAACACAAATTCCAGATCTGGCTGTGTGCGGTGCCCATCATGGCCTTATATAGGGCCATGATGGGCCCTCATAGGACGGCCCATTAGTCTTTTAAGAAGGGTCCAAATTGGAGGGTCCATTGACACAAGGACCCTCCTTAAAACAATAATAAAAGGAACGATTCAAATGGTATATAGACAACAATGACAAAGATGAAAATGACAAAGATGATGATGAAGATGAAATGAAAAGACGATGACGAAGACGAAAATGATGAAGGCGAAACAAAATCGAAACGTGAGATAGATAACGATGTGCGTTTTTCACGCGAGGCGTTTGAACCCGAGCGCCTTCACTTGCACCTTGGCGTGCCGGTCGGGCGAGACGCAAGGCACTAGGGGTCAACGGTGATGATGCTGATGGCTTTGAAGACGTGGCAGCGACCTCGGGTTGGCGCTCTCCATCAACATAGTTATTCTGAGACATATGAGTTACAATTAGTAATATTACTAATTAAACATCATTAATTGTACTTTTTTCATTAAATGGTCCAACTATACTGTATGAATTAATCATATATCTTGTATAAATAAATGACAATATGGATATTATTCAATCAGTTTACTGCATAAAATATCATAGATTACACAAAATTTCTCGTACATATGCATGTTATCAAAAATTCTCTCATATTCCAAAATTTCAATTGAAGTACCAATAACATGCAAATGTGTCATAGGTTTTTAGATCATTTAACATAGCGTCAAAAATCAGATAATCTATGTTCCCAACAATCGCAAGGAGGGGTTTATTTAATCATATTGTAAAATAGTGGTACATGAATTGTTTTAGGCATGGTGTAAGCCTTGATATTCTCAATTTTAGGGTTAAAATTTGTCATTGGTGATTCAGATTATTCAATAAAAATATATTTAACCTTAATTAAAAATACTTAGTTAGTGATGAGTACGGATCGTCTCCACAAGGAACAATGATTAAGGAATTACTTTCTTAAACTAGTGATGATCAACGAAAGGATTGATGAAAACAAGATTTGAAGACGTGAGCTAGTGATATCAATTAAAAATACGTAAGTAATAGGTTAATTTAACTTAAAGAGAAGAGTAAGTGCACGTGACAGAAATGATGGATGATGGCTTGAACGATGATAGTGATTGGATGTGGAGTGGTATGGTGGCGAGGATGGAGAGACGAGAGAGAATAAAGTGAGAGTGCAAGTACGATTATAAACCCTAATTCTGTTAACTATAGTGACGGAAAGAGACAACCTAAGACGAAGACACTTACCTTAGATCCGTACATTCTGCCAGGATCACGACACTTTATGAGTTCCGGTAAGCTCCCCCTCTTCTCCAATGCTTCTTCCCACACACTCAGGACACAACGAACACTCTTGATGGATCTCAAAACTCACTATCTTTCAATCAGCCCACAAAAGTAGGAAGCAAGTTCAAGATGAATTTCACAATGATACAGGAGTCTATTTATAGATCAGAGGATATGGATAGAAAGAGGAGGGGCAGACAAAGCAACGCCGAAATTTCAGCTCAATCGGAGTTTTAGATCAAAAGTTATGGCAGTTTGAAGTTGTAGTAGTCCTAGCCCTTTATTTTTTCTCTCTCCTTGTCAGCATCCTCATTTTCCGTGCCCATTAAGAAGTCAGAACGCATTATATTCCATGCTTTTTGTATTCTGTGTACAGCTCGTCATTTTCCACGCCACTACGCCTAGAAAGAAGACAAAAAGACAAAAGAGAGAAGAAGAAAAAAACATTATAAACGTGTTTTTTCGGAGGGTGACATGGCGGCACGTTAGTGCGCCATGTCACCCTCTTCTTTCTTCTTTTTTCTTTGTTTTAAATAAGTGGCTGTGAATGTGCCACATCACCCTGTGCCAAAAAAAAGCCACAAATACTTACAAATTCATATTAAATAAAATAAAAGCCCAAAATTACGTTAATATATATTGACTCAGAAAAATCATATCTTTCCAAATTTGACGTCAAAAAATTCCACAAAAATCATATTCTGTCTCAAAAATTATATTCTTTAAGTATATATTGTTAGAAAAATCCAAAAAATGTATAAAATTCAGAAATTTGTTCTAAAAATAGATTTAATCATTTTAAGCTTGAGAACGTGCAAATATGAGTAATTTAATGCATAAAACATGTAAATATGATCATATAAGGCACTTAAAATGCTTTTTATCAAGCCTAAAAAGCACCTCAACGTACATAGGAATGCATGTCCATGTGGATGATGGAGGGAAAAGATGAAAGACACAAAACCTTACCCCAGGAAACCAAAGTTGAGCATGTGTGCATGCCTTCTCCATGGCAATGATGAGTTATACATGTTTCTTAAGGGTGGTGCTTGTTTCATTGGTGAATGTGATCAAGTACATAGCTTACGGTCCCCTCAAATATATTAAGTGTTGTCTTCATAGTTTATGCATTAAATTAGTCAAAGTAACGTAGGTTCAGATTTATTTTACACACATTCACATTATTTATGTGGAAAAAATAAGTATATATGATTTTGTATTCTTTGAAAATGACTTAATAAAAATGGTATACATAACTTAATTAAGTCCCATATTATTTTTTTTCCATCAATTACCATTATTTATATTTTTATGAATTTCAGGAATATAGGCCTTCCTATTACTTTATATTCTTTTCATATTTAAATTATTTATTTATGTTATTATACACATTATTAATAATTTATTTTATTTATTTCATGAATATAGGGCTTATCCTATATTTATGTATGGAGTAAGGACCCAAACTAATGGCACATGTGTGCCAATGGCCCAAAAAAGTGGAACACACTGATAAAGTTAGTGGTTGGGGGTGCGAGGAGGGCCTCCTAGGTTGCAGATGTGGGCCTCCTAGGTTGAAAATGGGCTAGAATATGACTCAAGCTGGAGGAGTGAAGCAGGATTTTGACCTGCAGGTATGTAGTGAGCTAATAGGCTACATATATGGACTTGGAGGCATGGAATGGTAAAATCAAGAACATGTAAAACCCAGGTTTTATCCTCAAGACTAGAAGGCAAACCCTGGTTGTTTGGAAAACCCTGGCTTTTTAAATGAAATTTACCTCCCCCTTTTCCCTCGCCAAGTGATTGACTTCACTTTAACTAAACCCTGCAAAGAATTTGCACCAAATAAACCATAAGTTTTTCAGTATTAGAAATATAATATTTCTCCCTTTATTTTGGGTAAATTTTCGTATGAATTATAGCTTTGTGAGAAATAAAATTGAAATTGGATCAAGGATTTAGTGGTCGCAGTGAATTGGTGGGACTCAGTAAGGATATTGCCCCATTCCATCAGTTTTTTTACCAGAAACGGATTATTTTGAAAATTATGTGGATTAAAATCATCTAATAGTAGCACATTAATCTCAAAAAAATTGAGTAGTTTTTATAATTTTGCCTTTTAGACTTAACCCATTAATCACCCACTTTAATATTTTTTTAAGATTTTCCATGGGAACATTTTTCCTCTTTCTGTATAAAATAATTAGAATTTTATTAAATATCTTTGAAAATGCCACAATCTCAATGTTAAGCATATTTTATTTCTAGAAGCAATTTTTTTCTTAAAATTTGAATCTGTGGATTTCAGATAAACATGAACCGATTATAAACACACTAAATGACAAGGGATGCATGGGTGTAGGGTTCCCTGAGCCAACCAGTGATGGGACCTTGCCTAACGTGAAGAATATTATAGATCTTAAGAGATCTAAATATTTGCCTTCATTTCCAACCTGCCTCTCTAGAAACATATTTATTTTTCCTGAGAGCAAATATTTTGAAGATTCCAAAGTTTATCAAAGTATCCAAATACAATTTAGCATTATCTAGTCCCACCTGTATGATAAGTATTGCTAACTTGATAGCCATTAGTGTGGAGAGACAAAGAACATAGATTAGAGTGATGTTTGGGGAAAGATTTGACTGAATGTATCCATACACCAGGCTGGTTTGAATCTCTAAATTTTATTATACCTAACTGTAAATCATGTTGATTCATGTGAGATTTGTGTAAGTGGTCCTTAGACCTGAGACTCCAAAGACACCTGGTGTATTTATGGTTGTATTTTAACTATGATCTACAAGTCTCTAAGCATGAGATTCAAACCAGACTTACCTCAGATGCAGCAAGAAATCTATGAATGTGATTGTTTGGTCAATATGGGGTCCTCTACCCTCAGTGTCACGGGATGTTCAGTCAAGGAAGATAAATGTGTTAATTCGATGGATAAGATAGTGGATACTAATTAGAATCTTTCTAATTAGAATCTTTCTCGAGTATGGTCTGATGGTTGAATTTACCATAGTTCATTGGGGAGTCTTACATAGATGGAGTATACATACATGATAACTATTGATAATAAAGTTTCCATAAGGGAGTAATTATGCTTATATACATCTTCTAGAGTATGAGGTGCAGTTTCATGCCCCATGGGCATTAAACTGATCATTTATAAAGTAATAAGTATGTTGATATAATTAAATAATAGTCTATCCCAATAAAAATTATTGAGTAGTTAGAATTATTAACTTGACTGATATGTAGGCCTAGACAGTCACATGCATAAGATTTTCAAACATTTGTGGATGTGTTAAAAGACTCTATAAGAATATTAATAAGGTAGGATTCATTTTCGGGTCCTCATACAAGTGAGGTCTGGGCTCCCCTTTCCTTTTTTTTCTTTCTCTCTAAAATTTTATGCTCAAAATTTTAGATGGTCCGGAGGTTCATCAGGATTTCAAAATTTTATGCTCAAGAGAATGAGAAGGATACATAACATGTTAAAGATCAATTGTTTTACATATAGAGGTCATACGCATTAACGGTATTATCAAATAGAGTAACAACATAATTTGTTCTTCACAAGGTGATATGATCATATGTTTTATTTTAATGATTTCCTACTTTATATTTTTTCATCAAGTCTAAAAACACAAAAAAAATGTACATAAAATAAATCCATTAAATTATGAAAATTTTCCAAGTTTTTTTATCACTTTTTAGATATTTACAAATTTACAATTTTATGGAATCTATGTTATAAACAAGTGATGTGTCATACCATATTATTTGAAATTTGTGTTTCTATTTATTTGTAGCAAGTTTTGGGATGTCACATATGTGAAGTTTGTGGGATACATGAGTGTGTTAAATACTAGAACGATTTTAGTGACCTTGGAGTACTAGATCAACTGATTCTTGAAGTAATGAGCAGTCAGCATGCTAAAAAAGGATTTTAGAGAACCATTTCATTGGGCGAGTACAGAATTGAAGTGAATTATTGCTTAATATTAAAGATAATTAGTGATTGACAACTAAGGCTTAGTCCATTTAAATAAAAATCCTAAGTATGAGTCTTTATATGTTCTGAAAGTGGGTTATTCAAGTCAGCCCTTAATGGGGTCACATTGGATCATACATATGTCTTCATATCATGAATTATACATATGAAGATAACATTCGTCTGGTATAAAATATGCAACTCATACATGTGTTGGATGACTATGTTAATGCATATTAAGACATTTGATGTTTGAACATCCATTAAACAGGACGCCTCAATATTTGTATGGCATCGTGGTAATCATGTTCTATGTTGTTGGGTTCAAATATATATGTCGATAAGATATCCCTTGGCCAATGAAATGTGATGGCCAACATGGACTTATCTACCACCCCTAGATTTGTAAATCTAAAGCAATGGATTATTTTATAAATATTTATATAGATTAAATATATTTAATAATTATTTGAACCAAAGGATTTCATATTTCTACTATAATTTTTCAGGATTTTTTGAAGATAAATTCATGGAGGAAACGCAATTATTAGTTTTATCTTGTATGGCATGTGAGTTGAAGGATAAATTTCTAATTATGTTAGTAAAAAATTAAATAAATTATGTTTTCTTATTTTGATAGATAATATTACATACATTTAACTATTTAATGTATGAAATTATATACAATAGTGAATTTGATATTGAGATAGGGATAAATTTAAGGAGAATTTTGTGGTTGAAATTATATACATGTCTGTGCTATTTGGATTAATTAAGTAAATAGAATTAAATAAAATATGGCTTTGGGGTTCCACTAATTTAAGCCTTTGGTTCTTGAATAAGATAAGGCTTCAGGGACGAAATCGAGGGGGGTCAAGCTTTGTCATTCTGTGGATGATTTGGGGGGTCGAGAATGATAGAGCTTTACCAACCTTTCATTTTATTGGTATCCTTATTATGCCGATTTATAAGTGCTTTTATTAGAGATATTCATACAAACATTGATAGGGATTATAATCATATTGGATTGTTACCCCCAAACACCATGAAAGATCACACTAAGCTGTCTAAAGACTGAGTCTACCTTACCCTCTATCTCATTTCCTAGATAAGTGGATCATATTTTGCATAATTATCTGGATTAGAGTGAATTAAATTCAAATATCTGAATTCACTCTCTTTTGTTCATATCTTGTTCATTGAAACTAACACAAATCATTACCGATGCTTAATCATATGCTCTTAAGTTGGATGTTTTAAAAAGTATAAAATTTGTGCATGTGTGGTATTCTTGTGTATTCTGGAAATATGAGACCGAAGTAAATCAATAGAGTAAAGACGAAAAAGTTGTGACATCAAGTGGAAAATAATTGAGATCAAATCAGAGATTGACCACAATACTGGAATCAATGAGAAGTTCAAATCCAATGTAGATAAATCTACTTCTCAGTGTCATCAAATTTACTCTTTAAAGGGTAACTCACTTATTAAATTTTCAACATATTATAGATGTTAAACTCAAATAAAATGTAATACTCATCCCATTTTTGCATTTGTATCATTCCAAAGTTTTCAACTTTCAAGTGATCAAGATATTTCACCATGCCATTTTTGTTTCATTTCTGATTTCAACTCCCATCTCCACAATCATTGCCACATAAGAAGTTTCATCAATTTGATTAAATATTACTTTACTTCTTGTGGGTTGGCCTCAACTCAGGTGCATGGAAATTTAGTTTTTTTGGAGTGATTTAGATTTCTTAAATGAATAATAATTTGTTTTCTCAAAATAAAAATACTAAAATAATTAAATCAGTAATACAGAACTTAGATGGAATAGCAAGACATATGAATGGAGAATATTTGAATTATGGCGTTGAAATAATCATGTTGATTGTTTTTTAGTTTGTTCATGCAACTCTTTAATAGTGTGGATAACTAAATCATTTTATTTGCAAACAATTACTACTCGAACATATTTTATATGGGATTTGGTGCATCACAGGTAGGATGGATGGGATATAAAGGGATACATAATGAGTGGTATTTCCAAAGGAATGAACAAACAGCATCATATCACATGCTGTGTGTCATGTTTTTAATCCCAACATCTCCATGATTTATAAAAAATCCAGTACAGTTTATCACAGTTCACATGTCAACACATCATGTCATCATCATTTCATCTGAATGGTGTCACTACCATCACAGAACGGCATATTACCAAATAAAATACTTGTTTTGTAGCTTTATCGCAAGTCTTTTGAAACCTAAGTTTGTGTATTTTTCCATGAGAGATGAATCCCTGTCTCTCACATGCATGCACAACCTTCCCCTAATTTTCATATTGTTAGGTCATGTCTCTTTCATTCTCGATCATGCTATCTCTTTTTTTCTCTCCCTCACTATGTGTTTGTCTCCGATGTAATGTTTCACTGTGATCATGGTAGAAAGTTCAAGAACCAAGGCTTTGATGAATCGGGTATTCTCACCAATTCTCTATACTACGAGTACTACAGAACTTTATCTTTGGAAAGAAAAATCCCCAGGCAAACTCTTCTACAAAAAAAAAAATCATGTTGTTGAAGAATATTCCATGTTGAATTCATTGATCAATGAGGGATAATAATCTCATAAGCTCTCATGCTAGAAGATAGTTAAAGAAACTACACCAGAAAAACAACCTGTCCTAGAAGTTAAGCTCATCAAATGAAGAAGATGCCCCTGCAAAAGAAATATAACATGGCAACATCAAGGACACACTCCCATTCCCTATAATGAGGAAATTCTCAAAGAAACATTTGCACAAAAAATTACATGGAACGTTGAAGAATGATTTTGGAATAAGTGAGAATTAGAGAAGATAAGAATGTTTCATTCATATCAAATTAAACCAATGAAATTGGATTAATTTCACCTTGAAACTGAACAGGTTAGCATGATGCATGAGAAGTTGGATTAATTTGAGTGCAATGAAGTATAGAATGTTCTGTAATTGTAACATCACTATGTAATCATCGGCAAGTTCATACTCAAGAACAAGATAAAATAGGGGAAGATCTAGCATAAAACAGTGTGCCTCATGGCACAAAGGTATGTACAAGAAGAAGCAATGAAAATTGAGGATGCACATGCTCAAATGGCACATTTAGATGTCGTAAGACATAATTTCAATTGCAAGTGAATTTTTTTAAGATTATTTTACATGGATGTAGAGAGTGCATTCTTGAGTTGTATAATCAAATAAGAAGTATATGTCAAGCAACTTCCATGATTTGAGGATTGCAATCAACCTGATTGGGTAGACTACATAAGGCTCTTTACATACTAAAACAAGCTCCCAGAACTTTATCCAATGAGAAGCTCAATAGCTTCCTCATGAAAGATCGATGCATAAAAGCCATGTCGATAACATATTGTTCATGAAGAAAATATTCAATGTGATGGTATTTGGTCAAATATATGTTAATGACATCATATTTGGGTCTAGTAGCCAGACCTGCCCCATGAGTTTGCAAACATAATGAAGGATGATTTTGACAGAAAACCTAACCTAATTTTGAGGCCATCAATTTGAAGAAACACCCTAGGTTTTTTATTCCCAAGGCAGCTTCTCACAAATTCTAAGTGAAATATTTAATGGCTCAGATGATCTCCATGGCCATGTCATTGAATCTTTATGACGATGATATTTGTAAATGTGTTGATCACAAAAAAACACAGGGGAATAAGTCTTTCTAAAGGAATCATACATATTAGGAGTCAAGTATAATTTTTGGTGTCCTTTTTATACCCAAAAATTATGCTTTTGGTATCCTAAAGGTGAAGAACGTCAGCTTTTAGATTTTTTACATGCAGACTTCGCATGTTGCCGAGTGGAAAACAAAATCATAATTGGATCATGCTTTTTTTTTTATGATGTTTGATCTCATGGAATTCCAAGTACAAAATTATAGTCCCCCCTCCACAGATAAAACAGAATAGAGGGAAAGTGGAACATGTGTTTCTCAAATGTTTTATATGAATAATAAACCTTAGGAATATGGGATAAAATTGAAAAAAAATACCATTTCAATGTGACAACAGTCGTGTGATTAATCTGCTAAAATATCATTGAGTATTCCAAAAAAAACACAAACATTTCCATCACTTTATTGTGATCATGTTAAAAAAGGAAACATCAAGTTAAAGTTCATATAAACTTC
Organism: Wolffia australiana; assembly: GCF_029677425.1. Taxonomy (NCBI): domain Eukaryota; kingdom Viridiplantae; phylum Streptophyta; class Magnoliopsida; order Alismatales; family Araceae; genus Wolffia; species Wolffia australiana. Next base: position 5,597,251 of record NC_135852.1, on the reverse strand, counting down.
AAATCACATGACAGTGAGATATTCAACTTGTTATCACGAGATTCTGGAATTTTTTGGGATAGTAATCTAGGTGCTGATTGATAGACCCAAAATGTGGCATGCAATCATACATACTTTTTAAGTCATTTGGGATCGTTTCATGTGTATTAACTTCAATTTTACAAGAATTCGCATCTCATGCAATAAACAGAGCAAGTGATAAAATTATGCAGTTTTAATATCATTTTTTACTAATTTTAAAAGCCGAAGTATTTCTTAATAAAAATATACTTAAAACATTGTTAATTATAATGAGATTCATGGTCTATTTAGTATAGCATCTATGATGTTGTAGGGGTGAAGTCAAGGATGAAAAAAATAATAATGAGAGAAGGAGAAAAAAAGGAAAATTTACATGTATAAAAGTAAAAAATAAAAATTTGTTCATTGTGGCCAGTTAGAGCATAGCCAGGTGCAACAGTGCCCAAGACAGCCATAGACGGGCAACACCCAGGGCACTCAAGCCCACCCATAGCCAGCAAGGGGAGGCGCCCAACACAAGCCCATGGCAGGCTCACAAAGGAACCCCCACACATGCCACTAGAGGCCCAATAGCAGGCTCGCAATTCCCATGGGAGAAGTAAGTGCATGCTCCCGAGGGAAGATTTTTATTCCATTATGGCATATAAGTTGAGGTTTTTATACTGTTGCATATTCTCAAATTTTTTGATATGGCATGTTGTATTTAAACTTTGGACCGGGCCAGGTTGCCATGAGACGAGACAGATTGCATCCCAACGGGCCGCTATCTTATGATTAATAAAGAGAGAGTGACCGGGCTTTGAGGCAACCCGGACTTAAAGGCCTTTTTAGAAATAGTGTTAATCACGACCGTCTGATCTCCATATGGAAGATTGGAAGGTCCATTTTATTGAACTTGTTTTCTTTCTTTTAGGTCGTCCTATTGGTTGCAATTGGTGATGAGGATCATGGAACCTTTTCGGCAGATGAATCAGAAGGAAAGGCGATGACGAGGGGACTGACGGGGCAGGCTGATGTGGATAAGGGTGCACCATATGGAAAAGGGTCCACGGCTGTGATTTAATCACAGCCATTGAAACCTTTATAAGGGGGATCGGAGAGCCAAGGGCAGTTCTGTCCATCCCACACTTGGCCGTGAAAACCTCCTAACTGCTCACAAATCTTCGGACAGCACGACAGAGAGCTTAGGGAGACAATGATTCATCCCAGCATGGGGGAGACAAGCCAAAGTCATTGCTCACTGAGGTTAGGCGACGGTGACCGGCGCCGCCACCGTTGCTCAACAAATCATGATGAATTACGTAGGATGTATGCTCAAATCTGGTAGAAACTCATTTGATTTACACTACTGAATTGATTATTTTTTATTTGAATAGAAGATAAGATCGCTTTTGTTGATTTTTTCGTGAACCGCTTCGGCATTTCATCGAACACCTGGTGTGTCGTCCAGAAATTTATCAATTAACTAAGTCATCCCAATTTATCCTTATACAAACATATATATACACACATCTAATTATACATCTCTCTTATCTCGACCTCTCTCAGGCTTACTGTTGAACACCCGAAAGGCGTTCAACAGAACTACCCATCAACTACCATTTTCGACTAGAAACATTATATAAAAAGCACATAAAAATGTATAAACCGATCTCACTCTTATCCCAACCCTCTTTTGGGCATTTGGTCGAACACTTCTAAGGTGTTCTACTTAATTAGCCCTTTAACACTTCTAAATCGATTATAAAAAATATATAAATATATATAATATATAAAAGTGTATAAGTTATATATATTAATTATATAATAAATATTATACCTTTATTAGTCGTACTCTATAACAATAGGCAACTTTATAAATATATATATATATCTTAATTATTACTAGTTCCTTTATTCTCTCTTAACCACTCTCTTTGTGTAATTAGTTAAACCCCTATTAAACTATATAAAGTTTATTCTATTAGTCTCTATATACCTATCTAGCTACTTAACAATTTTATAATTAGGTAATTACTTATTCTCTCCTCAGCTATGCTAGTCTTAAATTCTTAGCATATATAAGTGTTTCTCTAGCATACACATATATATCTAATTAAATAATTTTGCCCTATCTATCAAATTTCTGCTTCCATTCTTCTTCTTCTTTACTCTTATTAAAATAAATACTCTTATTAAGTAACTCCTTACATCTTAATAGAATAACATTACTCTTCACTAACTACTTAAATCTTAATAATCATTTATTATTCTCCCTCTCTTATCATATACCAATAGTATATTACTAGTACGTCTATCTTATAAGTGTTATCAACTTCTTCACTACCTATATTAATATTACCCTTAACTATACTATCTAGTATCTCCTTTACTATGTCTAGTATCAATAAATATATGTGTGTGCAAAATATCTGATATTATTTCCTATCTAGTTCTCTTACTAACCTAATATTCTATCTACTTACTAACTACTTATTTCTTCTTATATTCATTATCTTTAGTACTATTATTATATTATTATTAATTAATTACTTAATTGTTAAATACACCTCTAAAGGCCAGTCCCTTTGAGGATGACCTTACTCTAACTAGATGTTTGAGCGAGCTTTATACTTTTATCAAATTTCTTTGATTGTAGGAAAATTAAATTTACAACGACAATAAAAATTTACGCTCAATTTGCCTTCATCTCTGATCAGGTTGAGGTGCAAACATTGTTTGATTTTATGGCCTTTATCTAAAATTATCCAACCAGATGTATTTGATATGTTTCTTCAAAGTAGCATTGTTAAAGTAGAGTGTCACTTTATGATACCTCTCCCCATTTATCCCTGAACATATACACATCATAGTGACTGATGAATTCCACTAATGAAATTTAAAAAAATTGGCATGTCATGGTAAGAAGACACTTGTAGTAATTATAATATCCTAAGTAAAAATGCATCAAAATTATGTTTTGATTCCTCAGCTATATCTATGTATATGAGAGTTGTCATAACTAGATCTATATCTATGTATGAATCAACATTTGATTTTCTCATTTATTAATTGCCCTCTGCAGAGTTGCTTCATCATACCCCACTTTTTTCTCTGAGCTACCCTATCTGATTACTATAAAAAATGGAAATAAAAAATGAGGTTCAGTTTCACTCGTAAAGGGGAGATCATATCCCTAGGATCTAGAACGTACATTATGCCACATAATCTTAGGAGGAGCATATCTCATGAGGAAGATTTATCATGAAACCTCAAATCAACCATTTTCCATTATTTTATATCACATCAGAAAAGAAAATAATTTTGAAACTCTTTATTTTGATCCAATTTTATTATATTCATGTCACTCCATGATTTTGAGTAATTGGTTGAATCTAAAATTGTTATCACAAGAAATTATTTTAAGAATAAGAGGTGTTCTAGGATAATCATAATTTTCACGCCATAGTTTAATATTGATATTCAATATTAAAGGAAATGTAGTGTGTGAATAACCAATATAGGAAAATTAAGATATAATTCATTTCCTGTTCTAATGTATGTAGATAATGTAAAGATGAGGATGGTGAGAACGGGCTAGCATAACATTCATACTCATCCTTACGTGTGTTTTCAATAGTATGAAGTGAGCTCTCTCCTACCTAAGAAGATCACACACATGTCAATCTCTCTACGATATATGTACCTATCTCTAAAAAATGATCAAACACTGTAATCTCTCCCAAGTGCACACCTTTCTTTGTTAGTCATCTTGATTTTTATCTACCTTGTATTATTTGAAAATATATCCATTCCTATATGTATTACACTTTTTCCCTTTTATCTCCATATCACTACCTTTCTTTCAATTTCTTTTTTTCTCAACACATCAATTTCAAACTCGCATATAAAAAATTATAGATATAAAATCTAAATAACATCATGTCTCTATCTTTGTCATGATTGTTGGGTTCTAAAGGCCTCGATCTGGATCACGGAATCAAAACGATTCGCAGCGGAAGACCTAAACGGAATCGAATGGCATCATTAAAACTATCAAACGAAGTACCTTTGCATGGATCACATCTGTGATTTCTTGGATCCCAGAGTGAGACAATTCAAGATGCTCAAATTTACAGCCTCTAGATGTATCCACCCGATCCTCAGCACATCGAATCTCCTCCTCCTCATTGACGAGCCCCGTTCTTTCTCCGTCGTCGTCATTACGTCGTCTCGATCGCATTAGGGATGGAGAGGGGTTGTGGGATAAGGGAGACGAAAGGAAAAGGCCCTTGAACAATTCTGGCATGGGTGAATTTTGTTCAGGGCCTTCCCCTATTTATACTAAGTGGGTATTTTTCATAAAAACCCCCAAAACTTAAGTATATCTTTCGACGTCCAAAAGACCATTTGCGTGTGACCCTCTAAGCCCATTTATCAGTCTAGTTAATGACTCCAGCGGCCCAATAAACTTTATTGGCCTTCCATATTAATTAACTATATCATCATATAGATTGATTAATGTTGGATCGATTTAACCCAATCGAAAGGTCGAGTTTCTAACATGTGGGGTGCCAAGCTACACCTCGTGTCCTAGAATATACAAAGGAGTGTGTCGACTCACTTCATGGAACCTATTCATCATCAGTTACCGTGTATGTATAGTCCCTCATCAACTTGGCGCTCCTTGGACGACATAAGGTATGGTCAACTATCAAACCCGAATCGGTCATCCGAGCTAGTGCTGATGCATTCAGAAATCATTGGAGAACATTTCTCCAATATTTCACTGCCTTGGCCAAGGACTTCATCACATCGTCTTCCTTTAGTTGTCACCTCTTGTACCGAGGGTGCACGATCCCATCTTGACCACTCAATCGTCTTCGTGTTCTTGATGTACCCGAATTAAGACCGTTTAGAATCCCATGATTAGAGACTTGTTGGCCATAGTCAAAGTACAATTGTCCATCCACAAAACGTCTTTGGTGTCTCAGGTCTAAGGACCACTTACAAAACTGTGTCATGAATCGACCTGATCAACAATTTGCAATATAATACCATATTGGGATTCGTACGGATCAATTTAGGGAACTCTTTCTACTAAAGATCACCCACTATCTATCCTTAGTATCTCCACACTAATGGCTACGGGACCAGCCATACTCATCATATGAGTGAGGCTAGATAGTACTATTATATTCAGATACTTTGACGTTTTTCTCATGTATCCTTTGAATAAGAATGTTTAGAACACATGCTTAAATACTAATGATCTCGATATTACGATCTCATCATAATTCACTAAGTCCGATCATGTATTCATGGACTTCATTATAAGCATCACACATGCACTATAATGAATACGTTCTACAAATGAACATTGAACAAGGTGTGGAATGTATGATTGGCTTGCCGCCCACATATATTTCCATCAATGATATACCCTTTTAAAGAACATATCTCTATCTGCATCACTGTCTAATTATATATATATATATATATATATATCAACATATATTTACCATAAAGTGTCATTTTACTTCAATCTACATTTCTTTCTGCCCCACTTTATATCTCTCACTCTACCTATCTTGGGTATTTCCTTTTTTATTTTACTTATCTTGTGCCAATCTTTGTATTTATGTACTTTTTCCAAATGTTTCGCTATATGTTTTCATAAATGAGTATTTTTTATAGATCTATTTCCTGATCTTTGATTTTTGCATTGTGTCAATCTACTAATCTCTCACTCCCTAAAGAGTTGTTTATTTGTATGTACATTGAATCGCACTATGTTAATTAAACTTTCTACTAATCCAACTCACAGGTCACAGACTTATATGATACATTGCTTAGACTTATTGTTTTTCATTTAGTTCATTTTAGTCATTATTTGGTGAGTTATTAGTTTTATGTTATTTATTATTTGGACTTGGGTTATCTTATCAATGTTAATTTGTTTTATCACATTTTGAGTTACTTTGGATATGGTACCTACAAAAGTCAAAGTTAACCCAAAAATCAAGATCAACAAAAGTAAATGATTAAAGCCAACCCAAAGTTCATAAAAGTCAACCAAAGTCAGAGGTCAGAATCAGCCTAAGATTAATGAAAAGTCAATTATAAGTCAAAGCCAACATTGAGTCAACATAAACTCTAACTAAGAGTCAACCCCAAACCTAGTTAAAGTTAGCGGCAAGCCATGGGAGTTGGGAGATAACCCCTACGTAAGCCTACTAAAGTAAGTCATTGCTATTGCACTCTCTCAACTTTGAAAGATGTGATCTCAGATCCTCTTATTACTTCATCAGAATCAAGGTGTTCTTGTACTTCTCTAATTTTATCCTCTCAATCCAAATATTGCACCAAAATTGCTAAAAAATACATGTAGCTCCCAACAAACTTTCTGCCACACTATGACCTCTAATTCATCATGTTTCTCACCTCCACTCTCACCAAAACCATGTATCTGAGTGCCATCAGGGACCTCAAATTTAAACCTTAAATCAACCAAATATCACATTAATCATTAATTTTGGCATGCCAAGCCATGCAGGCTTCCTCGGCCACCAATTGGATCCACGTGAAGCATATATTATACTTTCTATAGTATATTTGTACCCTTCTCCCCCTGACCAACTATATTCATCCTCTTTGTGCCGGCAAGAATGCTAATCATGCTTACTGTAAGATTAATTTATGTTCGACTAGCTCATACCTGATATTCCTAGGAATTAACTTTGTCCTTAAACCAAGAAAAACCCATTATGGCTCGTTCTAATATTGAAGCCAGATATAGAGCCATGGAAACTGCCAAAACACAACAGATTTTTATGCTCTATACTCAACAAACTTCACATCTCAAGCATCTTCGTTCCAATTCTACATTTCCCAGTCTAGGTGTGACTTATTTTTAACCCCGTCTTAACCCACACTATAATAATCATTAATATCATGCTATTTTTTGTCCTACTTTCAATATACTTTATGTGATTATTTTCATTGAAATGATCATGAATGCATGTTATTAATGCTTAAAATGATTTATTGCACTTTTACACGAATTTCCTATTTTTATTTATTTTATGGTATTTTAACATAGTTTTCTAACATTCATTCAGTGAAAAAAATAATTTTAAAAGTTTTGAAATATTTGTTTAAAGATTAAAGTTTTTTATTTTACTTTAGAATAATATTATGATTTTTCTGCATTTAATGGTATTTTATCATATTTTTAGAATTACTTAGTAATTTCAATTAGAAATTTCTATAAATGTTTCAAAAATTATTATATCTAAATTAGGTTATTATTTTCTAGTTTTATTTTTTAAATTTTGATTTAGTCCTCAAATATATATACCAACAAAAAAATTAGAGCTGAATTTTTACTTATTCAATACTTGCTCTCTATGGTTTTGACCTTGGATCAACATGTGCTTGTAAGGAATGTTATACTTTTTTCCTTAAACAGGAAGCCTTAAAAAAATTCTAATCCTAATATCTGGTTGATCACACACTAAACACAATGGGATTGATAACTGCACATTAGAATGCGTTGGGGCCAAGACATGTCACTTGTGTTGGCTAGTGATTAGCTCAGCAAACCTCTGACAAAAGACATCCAATTATTGTGTCATCTTCCATCAAGGAACTTCAACATCGTTCCATATACTTCTGGAAGGGGAGTATGAAGGCAAATCCTCACAAAATACCAAGTCAAACACATCACACAAACTGGTCTAAAAAAAAAAGGTTCCACATTCAACCTCAACAAAAGTCATACAGAAGATGACCTGAGTTTTCACCAATGATCCACCACATAATCCACCTATATCCCATTAATACCTATAAAACCTACATCACAACTCACTATAAATTACAATTAGAATGCCTAATGTAAAGGGCTTTTCAGTAATTAAACTGAAACTTTGTCTTCCACTCTTCTCATTTCTTTCAATTCGTCATTCTCTAAAAAAGTATATATTATTAACTTGGCACCTAAATATCTCAATTTTTTAAGTTTTTATAATAATAATGATAAAATATTTAATTATAAAACATTAGAGTTAACTCCCACACCTAAGAACTTCTCTCACTGCTCCACATTAAGTAAATTATGAAGATCCTTCATTCTGAGTAAGTAGAGATTTTTTTATGCATAACTCATGCCAAAACCTTAATGATGTTTTCTACTCAATGTGACGTATCGAGTACATTGGATTTTGTATTCTTGTATTTCCTTGACGGTCTCTATCTACTATTGGGTTCTTTGGGCTTACAATTTGATAAATGCAGTACAATCATAAAGATCAAATTGGATTTCAAACATAAAATTTAAGATGATCTTATCAACTTATGTGGAACAGATTCAGCTCTCAATTTTCTCCATGGAAGATTCTCCTAAATTTGTTCACGTGCCTGGCCTCTAGATGTATCCACATGATTAATATAGCGATGGATATCCTCTTGTACTTTTTCAACTCTATTTAAAGATCCACTAGATATTTATATCTAGCTGACGAGCACATTTGAGGAAGTGATATTTTGAGAATGGGATAAGCAATAGTTATATCTAGCTGACATGAGCACTTAAAATGTTTTCCCCCTCTATTTATACTTAATATGGAAATTTTCATAAAATCTTGTATAATTTCAATAAGTCCACCAACATCCATAGATTTTGTGAGTGTGATCCTATAGGTTCATATTTCAGCCTAGTTAATCTCTTCTATATGCCAATAATTTTTCTCATACCTTATTCATTAAATTCTAAAAACATATTGATTACTAAACCAAGGATTGCTTTAACCCTATCATATGATTAAGTTTCCAGCCCATGGGGTACCAACTTACATTTGTAATATAGAAGATACACAATATTTATTTAACTTTATCATACAATATTTACCATCACCAGATATTATATACATATAATTATGAATCCTCCACATGGCCAAGGATTTCAGGCATCTTTTTCCTCTAGTCAATCTCCACTTATATCGATCTTGACAACTCAAACATTTGTGTACTTATTAATACATCCAAGCTATGACTAATTTGAATCCCATGATTATGGAATCTCATGTCATAGTCAAAACATATCCATTCTTCCAAAAGTTGTGTTTGGTATCACAAGTCTGGCCATTTATACATTCAAGAATTTGTACAGATCTAAAGAACACCACCATTTGTGATTAATATCTGTACACTAATGCCCATGGGATCAGACATGCTTTTCCTGAAAGTAGGATCATATGTTATTTTTCTTTCTAGATAGTTTTATATCTTTTTTGGCGTCCTTTGAATATAAATATTTATAATACATATTTAAAAAATACTGATCACATTATTATGATCTCGTCATTATTCTCCGTATTATAATTATTTATTATGATAGCATAAGGATCATAATAAATAAAAATGTATCTCAGTTGACTTTAAAATGAAGTAGATATTTAATTATCATGACGGCTACATAATATCCATCATTTATGTTTACATGATTGGTTATGTCAGTTGAAAAAGTTTTTGTACTGTTGATTTCAACCTTTTATTATCATCTTAATAGCTACCTGCAACTTGATTTTTAAATCCTTTAGCATACTTACAGTCCATTATTCTTCCACAATTCTATGTTAAAGTACTCTATGTTTTTTCTTTGCAGTAGACCATGAACCTTTTCTACTTTTTTATTTTCCAATAAACCAAGTTAACACCTAAAAAATACATATTTTGTGGTTAACCAAAATTCAACTAAAGTATTTCAAAAATCAATTTTAATTAAAATAATAAAAAGAGGTCATTTCTTGTAAATAATAACCCTTCATATGTAGTCTCTTTTAGCTACTTAAATAATGAATGAGAAACTTTCAAATGATCAATTGCACAGTTGATGAGCTCAATTTTGGAACATCAATTTTCCTATAATAATTGAGGTAATATATAAAATGTATAAAATACCTGAATTTTTTAAAATATAAATGATTATCTTGTGATGAAAAAAGGTTTATTAACAGTAAAAATGATTCTGCAATTAATTTATCTTTAAGCGATGATTATGTGATGAGAAGAAATACTTTATAAGAACAAAAAATATGGTACGATGAGAAGGTGATAAGTAGGGATAGATATATTGAATACTTAATGTATATAAATTGTATAAAATGGAAGAAGTGATATTTTGGATGATCATGATGATGATGATGGTTAGTATGAATTTGATATGATGGATGGATATGGATTGGTGTATGTGGATTGCCAGTTGTGAATTGATGGGCAGGCGTTCAAAAAATGATGCCAATGTATGGATAAGGAACTTGCCATAGAATATTATGTTCCACCAAGATAAAATAGGTTTATAATCATGGGAGAGCTCATCTACTTCTCTTTTGTGTTCTGACTTTGATATAAAATTACCATTAAAAAATATTGGCAAATCAAAATATCACTTTCTTTCACTTGGCCTACTAGTGCAGGAGAAACTCCAATATGGTACTTGCCTTGATAGAGGGATATATTTATGGATCAGATGATATAGATGAATAGAGGAGACACATAAAAAACTAACTTCAAACTTTCAGCCTGAAACTGCTTCTATATGGTCAGATAGTTACATGGTCAGATACTTCAAACTTTGAGCCATTAGTTTTACTCTCTCCTTGTCAATTCACATGTTAGATCGTACTATCAGAATCATGAGTTTTCCCACCTATTTTCTCCATTTTTTTTAAATAATCAACAACTATCGATAGGCATCCCAGGATTCTCTAAAAATGTATCATTAATTTATGTTAAAGACTGCTCTCGTTCCACAACATGCCCCAGATTTTAAATTTTTCTAAACAGCATTAAAAGTGATTGTATTGACTGATCTTTTGTGTTGACTTGTGTTATGCTTTTAAATTACATTTTTTGTACTTTTAATGATTGGTTTTTGACACCCAAACATGTGCTTATATTACATCATAATTATTGGAAATAATTGTTTACCCTTTTTCATGCCTCCATGTGTCCCTGCACATTACAAAGGTAAATTCTAGCTCATTATTATTCCATTATGGTATCATGATTTGTGGTCCATAAAAACATTTTTTTCAATGATAAGTGCAAGCAATCATTGGGAAATATCAATGATTGGTTGCTATCTGACTAAAAAGATGGTGGCACATGGTGGAATCTAAATAAGCCCAAAATAATTAGTCTTATGATTGAAAGAGCATATTCTATAAATATTATATTCTAGAAATAATTAAGATATCATATTTGTATCCCTTGAATAATTTGGAAATATGATATTCTACTTCAAAATGATCATGAAAAATTATATTCCAATTTTAAAGATCAATATCTCTACAAATATGATGTCAGAAAATTCTAAATATCTTTATTTATAACCTGGAATTAAATTCAATTATGAATACCCTTTAAACCTAACAGTTATGTTTCGTTCTGAAAGAATATTTTGACTCTGAATTGATGATGTGTGATGCCATGTTGAATAGTCTTCAATGTCATATACTTTATGATTATTCCCTCTTTTTTCAAGAGAGTTATAGTAAAGTACTTTTAATCATAGTTTATATATAAATTTTTATCTTCATCTCTTAGATTACCTTGAGTCCAAGTTTGTAAGGATGATCTTATGCACTCATTTTGGTTAATTTTCTTGTGTTCAACGGTTCCTGCCTGTCTGACCACATTTATCCTAGAAGTTGGGGCTATTTTACTTGAACCAATAATTTTACTTTAATATATTGTGAATCAGATGCATTAGGTTTGATGTTTGATCTACAATAAAAAACTAATACACAGCAGCACTCCAATATATATATTATTAAGGTTTACATATGACAAAGGAATTTAGTATTCTAGAAGGTAGGTCAAAATGATTAAAAATATTAATTATTTACTAATTAGGAGATTAGCTCTCAAGATAGCTTCAATCATTTCAATCTTTGAGATGCTAAGGTTCACACATAATTCTAAATTTTGTATAATACTTTATCCAGTTTAATTTTAGCTACTAGATTTTTCAGTGCGTACGCATCAAGTTAAGTAATCATAAATTCTCAAATTTCATAAATATGTTGTGTTATATTTAGGGAATGAGAGTTCCGGTCTCTGTATTAGTCTTTGGCCAATACCTATACCTATACCTAAACTTCAGTACGGTGTTGGTTCGGTCAGAGTTCGGTTTTGGTTTGGTAAAACCTAAATGTTTGGTCACATGCATCTGAAAAAAGGTAATATTGAAATTTAAAAATAAAAATAAAAAAATTACTAATTAAAATAGTTAAATAAACAATAGTACTACGGAAAGATTCCATTTTGCCATGGATTCACTAAAGAATCAAAGGCAAAACTGTATTTGTGCACATTTTTATATATTTATATTTGAATTTATGTATTTATATTTTCATATTTACATTCATAGATTTACATATTTATACATTTAAATATTTATGTATTTACACAATGACATATCTAGGTGTTTACATTTTTGTACTCATGTATTTGCATATTATCGTATTCATGGCCTTTGTGTATTTTTATTTATATTATTTGGGTATTTGTATATTTATATTATTTTCATATTTATGTTATTTTTGTAGTTACATTCTTTGTATGTTTATGTTATTTTCATATTTAGAGTAATTTGTATTTATGTTTTGTGTATTTATGCTATTTTCATATTTATAAATATATATATATCTTATTTGTGTCTTTATCTGATTTACATATTTATATATTTTTTTTTTTTATTTGTGTATTTTATATGTAGGTTATTCGTGTCTTTATCTGATTTACGTATTTATGTATTTTTAATTTATGTTATTTGTGTATTATTTATATATATGTTATTCCTGTCTTTATCTGATTTACGTATTTATGAATTTTTCATATATGTTATTTGTGTATCTATCTTATTTTCGTATTTATATGTTTTGCATATGTTATTTGTGCATTTATATTATTTATTATTTACGGATATTGAATGTTATATAATATAAGCATGAGTGATGGGGGACCATCCAAAGGAGCACATATATGTTATATAGTCTCTTGTGTTTACAAGTTATCTGTCCCGTCACCTTGGATCTGTCAGTTCCCGGTGTACTTCCCCGTTGAATTTTCTATCGATACATATCATCACATCATGTTGCCACACGCATTTTACGTTCATTATCTTGTGGCGTAACACGACCAATTCGATCACGGTGTTCATATTACATCAATGAGTAGCACAGTTGGCTTATGACTATAGAGTAAGCATGACCAAATCCAGGTTCAAAAATCTATGTATCAACATACTAATAAGTGTTTTTTCCATACTATTTCTGGTCTGGTTTTTGGTTTGTTTTTTTCATGAAACCAGATCTTGTGCCAAAATTTGATAAACTTGATGTTCCCCAACAGACGTCATCAATTTGGTTCAGTTTTACCTAACGTTGGTAAAAAATGACAAATGCTAGTTATATGTTTTAAAACTTTAAAATTGGTACTGAATTTATAAGAATTCATATTTTATATTAGAATAATATCATATACTTTATACTTATTTTGAATAAGAAACACCCACGAGACTCTTGTGAAATGATCTACTAAAACTAGAAACCATCTATTTGTATGCATAACAACATGCGTGGCGGATCTTCATATATCAATATATATTTTCTAGAACTCTAATCATTGCTAATTTAGAGAGATTATCTTCATGTCTGTTGATAAAATTCTGAGTCAATATTATTATCCTTATGAACTAAATTTGGAAAGTATGTAATTCGGGATGAAAGAGAAGGATGTCCCCATTGTCAAGGAGTTGGATATAAATATTGATATTCTCCTTAAAGTATGATGCCTGACCAGGCTTTGAAGGTTGGTATAGTCTCTTGATCAAGATAACTAGCCTATTATTCCTTGTTCAACAAAATTGATTCATTATTATCAAATTATATGATAAAATATGGTAATTTTTCCTATCTTTTGGACAATATGAATAGTATGAACAAAATATCAATGGGATACTCGGACGATATGAATAGTATGAATAAAATATCAATATGATACTCAGAAAATATTTATGTAAAAATATACACATTTTAGAATTATTATATGCATCATTTTATTAATTATGTCTTTATTGTACTATAAATTTTCCTTACATGCATTATTTCTCTAAAATATTCTATATGGCCATTTTTCCCACTTAAATCATATTTGGTGCTCGAATTTTTATCCCATTTAAAAAATATTTTGAAATTATATGTCCTTAAACTAAGTGGATTCAATAAAAAAAATTGATAAATGAATAAAAAAGGTTTTTGAGTGGCCAGCTAAGGACAAGCCGGCGGCACTCAAGCCAGCCAGCGAGCCCACAGTGCTCAAGCCAGCCAGCAATCAGCGAGCACCACCACATGACGAGCCCAACTGCTGACCCAACTAAGTGCACAGATAGGACCCACCTAGGCCTATGGAGAAGCCCGTGCACACATGAGAGAGCGAAGTCTTTCATTTTCATTATACAATATTGTGCAAAATTTTTATACAACAACTTTTCCTAAAAACTTTCCATATGGGATTGCACCTGACTATCTCTTTCTGATCTGCACCGAGCTGGGCTGATAAGGACAAGATCAATCGCAGCCCAATGGGCTGTGATCTTAAGAACAATAGAGGAAGTATTGAATGGGCCTAGAGTCAACTTTGCCCAAAGCCCGACTCATGACAGGCTTTCTCAAAGATTTTGATCTAATCTTAACCAGTCAATCTTATTAAAGAAGATCAGATGATGAGATTTAACACACTTAAATTTGAAATATATTCTATGTTTTGTAGACTTCTAATTGCTTTCAGGGCATAGACGAAGACGAGGGGCCACACAAATGAGCAAATCACAAGGAAGAATGATGACAAGGCAGGGTGGCGAGGCAGCTGATGTGGCCAAAGGGGTACAATGATTGAGAATGGGTCCATGGCTGAAATTTAATCACAGCCATTGAACTTTGTTAAGGGGATATCGAACAGCTGGGAGGCAGTACCGTCTTTCTCCGTCCCCCAGCTGCAAACAAGGGGACCACATGTTGATCCAACGGCCCATGGAGAGCCGTTGGATAAAACCCAAACCCTTTAGAGGTTGAGAGAACCTCTTTTGACCTCGTAAAGGGAGATGGGGATGTCTCTAACAGCATCTTCTGATCCAGAGAATAGGCAGCAGTGCAGGACCCCTCTAGTGGCAGCAAGAGCAAGAGGAGGAGAGTGACACTGTTACGATGACTCCAACCATTCAGGATGGCACCAAAGAGAGCCCACGGAGACAAGGATTCGTGCCAGCATGGAGGAGAATATCTAGGGGGTTGCACGCCGAGGTTAAGCAATGGCAACCGGCGCCACCACCCTTGATCATCGACTCCAGGCAAATCAGGTCAGATTTATGCTCAAATCTGGTACAAAATCATTTGATCTACATTGCTGAATTGATTAATTTCAGTTTGAATAGAAGAGAAAATCGATTTCATTAGATTTATATGGATCCTTGTCATTTTTCACTTCATCGAGCACATCCGGTGCAATTGAAGATATTAATCAATTAATCTTAGTTCCTTCCTTATTTTTTCATTGTAAAAAGTATATATATCTAAAAATAACAAATACACCTCTTATTTTGGTCTCTTCCGGGCATTCTATCAAACACCTCTCAGGTGCCAACAGAATTACCCTTAATTCTCTCAAATTATCGCCATAAAAAAGTATAAAAATAATATATATTAACCATGTAATAAATAATATACCTATAAAAGTCATCTTCTACTACTATAGGAGACTTTATACTCATATATATAATCCTTAATTACCCCTAATAGCCCCTTTATTCTCTCTTATCCTCTCTCCCTATCTAGCTAGGTAATTAATTATATCATTAACTTACCACACTCGCTCTTAAAGCTTAAACTCATAGGATATATATGTATGCATGTATTTATCCTTTCCCCTAATCTGCATCTTAATAATTGTATAATTCCTTATTTATCCTATATTTATAACACTTATTTTCTCTCTTCTTACTACTTCATAACTCTTACTAAACTAAATACATCTATAAACCAATTACTGATCTCTTATTACTATAATATCTTATTTCTTATCTAACTCAAATCTTAATTCCAATATCCTTATAACCAACTCATATTCTTATATAGCTTACTAATAATTAACTAAATAACCTCCTATCATCTGTCAATAGTATCTTAATATTATATATATCTTATTAGTCTTATCTACTTCTTCCTCTACCTATACTATTATCATCTTTACCTATAACAGCATTAATTCATCTTAATACCCTACTTTCCTATTATCTTTATTAATATCTATATGAAATATAATTAATATATGATATTCTCTTCATCATACCTAGTTCTGTTATTCACCTAATATTCACTATACTTACTAGCTTCTTATTCATTCTTATATTCATTATATTGAGTACCTTCATTAGGGCTCATTAACTATAAATCAGTTATCGAATACACCTCTAAAGGCCAGTCCCAATGGAGACAAAGTTGCTCTAACTATACGTCTGAGTGAGTTTAATATCTTTAATCAAATTTATTGTATTAAGGTAAATTAAAATTAAAATTAGATTCAAAATTTTTATGTAAAATTCGCCTTCATCAGAGGACAATTCAATCCTTACAAAAGAGTATTTGATTGAATATTGAAGATCAAAAGAACTGAATATAAGAAAAGTATATCATTTCTTTTCCTTCCCTAGTAAGTGCAGGTCTTACCAGGATCTTCTTTGATTATTTTCTAAAACAATAGTATTATAGGAGTGGATACACCACTCACTTTAAATACTAGAAGTCGAGTAGGTGGATTGGTTCAACTGGAGAGAAAAAAAAGATAACTAAAAATATTTTTTGACGATATCTATTTTCCTAGGGAAATATAAGATATCCAGACATAGAAGCAACTAGGTACCAGTGGAAAGGGGAAATGTGGATTCCAAGGAATCCAAAAAAAATTGAAAATTTGGATCTATGTCCAATGGATCACACCTACTAAGAGAAGTATTGTGTTTCAGTTCGTCATGTAGTCACATATGAAATCGTAGATGACATCAATTTTGCAAAAAATTATCCACAAGATATTTTTTAGGATGGTGATAAAATCAAACTTTGAGTCTTCACTTACAAAATTTCTGGCAACAAAATTTGAGGCATTTTATATGAAAATGTCCAAATATTCAGATAATCTCCACAATATTCAGGAAATGTCCAAATATTCTAATACTAAGTACATATTCTAAGGGATACTCAAGAAGGATATGAAAATGTAAAGATAGAATAGCACTATATAGTCTTACTCATATGCTGAGTATGGATATCTTGTAGCCATTAGAGTGGAGCAAATGAGGAAAGACAGTTGGCATTTTTTAAAAGAGAGAGTTCACATTATAGTCAAAAGATCCAATAAATAAATATACCTATAAAATCATCCTTTGTAGTATTTTTTTAAGAAATGAAATAAAGCATAATAATAAAAACAAATTTACTTCCTCATAGTACTTGCTCCCCGACAATGTCGCCAATTAATAAACCAGAATTTGGGTTAAATAAGTCGTTTTAAGACTCTGATTTAGGCAACAATATTTGTAAAATTTTCCTTCCTTAGAATAGGGTCAGTAGGGGTAAAATCCTCAAGGATAAAATAATGAGAGAGTAAACTTCAATTCAAATATATTTTAAAAATAAAATTGTTAGGCAGTTTTCTAATTTTCTATATTTTTAATTTTCTAAATAAAAAATAAATTAACTTAATGAAAACCAGTCAAAATTATTTTAAATAAATGAAATATATATTTATCTTGTTTTATATATGTTCTAATAAATAAATGTAGTTTTTTTAGGATTTTATGGGAAATTTGAGGGGCAAAAAATAAGATTTAACATTAAAGAGAATCTTTAGCTGCAATTCGCGGGCGACGATGCTACTCCAGCGTGAGAATTGGGCACCAACTGGTAGTAAACCACATACGTTGTAAATTTTCCTACAGAAAGATTTTTTCAGTGCTGATGCATTAGAAAGCTTCAAGTCTAGGATATCCATTAGAATATTTAACTAGAGAAAAAGGTGATAAAATTCAAATTAAACATTCAAGAGATCACACAAACCTTGTTGTCACTTCCCCCAAGGGCCAAGTAGTGTTCTTTCTCTATCCACACTCTTGTAGAACAAGAATGGATCAAAGAAATATGATGCACTAAGCCTCCAACAACAATTTAAGAGTAGAAATCCAAGATGAGATACAAAGAGAGGAGAGAAGAGATTAAATAGAAGTGTCATAAATCTCCCAGCCATTGGATTTCATTCCAAGGGTTTGGAGGGCTAGGATTTTTTTATTTCCAGCCTGGATCCACATTCCCTCCTTCCCAGATTTGAAATTAGGCCTTTAAAATTCAAATTATGGGTTAGTTCCATAATTCTTGCCTGAAGTTGACCCGGTCCTTAAGGAGGTTTAAATAGGCTTCTAGAGTGGGCTTTTTGTGTTTCAGGCCTCTTATTCTTATATATTAGATGTTTTTTGTTTTCTACTTTCCTCCCGTTGTGTCTTAAATTCACCATTGTATTTATTAAGTCCTATTTTTCAAATAAAACACGAAGAGGATGTGAGAAATCCTCTAGATTATAAGGATTCAAGTCGGGTTAGTCTCAACAATTAATAAAATATATAAAAATAGATATTATGAAAGTTAACAATAAATTTCTCATTTTATCCTTAAATTGGGTCAAATTGATCCTTGATTAATTAATATATATCTTCATTGATGTACCATACGTTAGAGGTATAAATGTCTTTTAAGGCGTACTTTTTAAAATTTTCGTTATGAGCATAATGCAAGGGTCAAATCCATAGAGAGCAAGTATTGAATAGGTGAATTTTACCTCTAATTTCTATTTTTGGTTTTTTAATATCTATTTTAGTAATTTAACCTAAATTAATAAAATCATAGCAAAATTAATGGAAAATAAATGTAAATTATTAGAAAATAATTGTGCTTATTTCAGATAATTTATAAAATAGTTTTAAGATTATAATATATTTTTATAGATCAATGCTAATTTGTTGTGAATAAATACCTCTGACAGTGCTTCTGCAACACCGAATGACGATTGATGGTGTTGTACATGAGTGGAGTGGAGTGGATGAAAGAGATACCGCAGCTGATTGCGATGGAGATGATGGCAAATATGCACATATGAGTTGTGGAGGGGGTCAAGTGATGATGATTTTATCATAGCTAGAGTGACGGAGATGGTGTACACGCATTGATGAGAAATGAAATTGAAGGTGTCATTTGTGATACTAGAAACCTAGTCTATTGGTGATGATAATCTAGGAAAAAGGTTTAAGAGGTGAGCCAGAAAAAGATGAAGATCACACTAACCTTGTCATCACGTGCCCAATGGACATAATGGTGTTTTTTTCCTCCATGTGTCTTGATATAAATGGCACTCCTTAAATCCTTCACTCTTGGAATACAACAACGAAGCAGCACGAGATTTTAAATGAGCAAATCACTCTATTAATTATAATCCAAGGGTATATTTTTTACGCTGATGGAGGCTTCCATTTATATATCTAATATGGTGCATGAATAAAGTTGGGAAAGATAGAACTACCCTCAAAATTTCAGCCTGAAAATCCTTCTTGACTGCTACATATCATTGTTCAATTTGGAGCAATCTAAGTCATCCAATTTTCCCTCTCCTCCAATTTAAGTGGTAAATTGCCAATGTAGCGCGCATTTTGTGCAAAAAAGTGAAAAATTATTGTATTCATGTAATTAATGTTAGAAACTATGTTAAAAAAACAAAAAAGTCAATAAAAATAAGAAATTCATTCTAAAAGTGAATTGAACAATTTGAAGCATTACTGACATGCGTTTATGATCATTTCAATGAAAATAAGCACATTAAATGCATGAAATTATTACTAAAATAGCATGATATTTATGGTTATCATTGATTTAGATATTTAATTAGGTTATTTAAGAGAGGTTATTGAGTCATTAGAGTCATTAACTAGACTAATACATGGGCATAGAGGAACATATGAAAGTCATATGTTAGATTTTAGAATATCTAGTGAAATTTTAGGGGTTTTATGAAAACCACTAAGTATAATTAGGAGAAGGCATTGAACAAAATTCATCCACGCTATAAATATTCAGGCATCCATCCATCTTTTCCTTTATCTTCTTGGCTCCTGTCCACTTTCAAGGCAATCAGAATGACATAATGGCAATAGTGGGTTGATAACATGGATCATGGATGTGGAGGAGATTTTATGTAATGAGGATAATGTTGATACATCTAGAGCTTGTGCATTTGACCAGCTCAACGTGTGTCTCTATAATGATGAAAAAATCACAGGTACGATCTATGCAAAGGTGTAACATGGTCAAATCTTGAGCTAGGTTCTTGCCCGGAATTGGCGTGGGCCGGCCTCAGTGCTTGGGGCAGAACACTGAGCAGCCTTGATCTCTTGCAGCGGAAGCTTGTGCAATTGCTTAAGATCGCTTGGAAGGGGTTAGAGGAGATGTTGGTGCTAGGCACCGTCAGTGAATAGGGTCATTGCATTGATATCTTAAAGGGTACATCAGGATTACATGGGGGAAGACGAGGGGTGTTACAAGGAACGAGACGAGGTGCCTTGCGCCGAGGTAATATTGCCACACCGCCTCAGGGCCACCGCTCCGCGCGCGTGTGCCCGCTCTGCTGCTACACACATGCGTCGGGCAGGGCGCCTACCCCCGTGGGCGTGGCGATCACACACGCCACCCCTACCTTGACGATCACACACGCCACCAGCACCCATGTCTACACGCTAGCGCACAGTTTGCGCGACGTCGCCGCATTCGGCGCCCCCGAGCTGGGCGCTGCGTGCCCAGCACTACCCGCAGGAGCATTGCGCGCCCACTGTGTCGTCTCGGCGCTCTCTGTGCGCCACATGCCTTAGTCTCCTGGCGGGATGTCTCCCCACCACGCTGCGGCCGCTGCGTGGCACCCCGCACAACTCCGCGCGCTGCACCCGCGGCATGCCGCCCGGCCTGCGCGTCCCGCACTCGCGCGCAGCACTTCCCGCTCCCGCGCGCAGCGCTCGGCGCTGGCGCGTAGCGTTGGCGCCCACGCGTGGCACGCGGCACTTGACGCATGCACGCACACGCCGATCAGCCCGCGTGCCCAGCACGCGCGGACCGTACCTGATCTGTCCCGCCTTGGGTGTGGACGGGCACGTGCGCAGTCTGCCGTGAATCACCACCGTCAATGGCAATGGCCTAATAGATCAGGTATTTGGGCATCGCTACCCATTATGACTCAGTCCTTAAAAATTTCGTGAGCCGAAATACAACGGACATGCCCTCCCAATAAGCACGCAGGCCTCTGGGCAGGGAATGCCGCCTAGTTAGGGGCCTAACAAAAGGTGATAGGATTGTTAGATTTCAATAACATTATATTTTGCTATTGTGCAAAATGTTGAGGTTTCAAGGATGTATCAACATGATCCTCACTATGTTCCTTCCAAAAAAAATTATGTTCCTTCCAAAAAAAACTCAACATTATGTTCCTTCCAAAAACATTGCTCTGTTTAATTCAAGGATGTTTTTCAATTTTTATTAAGATTGATCATTAGAGGAAGATAAGGCCTTTGTGACATAATCTGGAGCTGATTCCACAAAAAATAATTTCCTCATGTATAATTGATGTAATACCTTATTCAATGGTGGCTTTAACCATTCTCTTATTCCCATTTAAGTATTGTGAAATGTATCCCACTAAATTGATCTGATATGCAAAAAAAGAGTAGGATGTTCACAATGGTCCAATACTTATACATATGGCCACGTATTCTATGTTGGTCATTTATCTCGAAAAAATGAGATAGGCAGAGACACTATCTGATTGATATTTGACTCCCCCAATTTCTGAAAAAAATGTGTTGGTGGGATGTATCCTTCAATTATTTATGTGGTCTCATATCTCACTGATAACATCCATTGTTAGTATCTTAATATGACCATATTTACATGTTTATTTGCATTGAATTAATCATTTATGCATTTTATCAAGCTTAAAATGATTAAATTCATTTTTTGAACAATATTCTGAGATTTCTATATTTTATTTATTTTTGGAGATTTCTGAAAGCATATTCTGAAAGAAAATAATTTTTGAATCAGAATACGATTTTTTGGAATTTTTTGACAATAAATTTGGAAAGATTTGGTTTTTCTAAGTCAAAATATACATTTATTAGTATTTTTTGGCCTTTATTTTATTTTATGAATTTTAGAATATATTTTGGGTTTTCTTGAATTTTCCTAGCGCAGGTGACGTGGGCCGATCAGAAAAAAGGAGGGCAACACGTGGCGCGACGAAAGCCGTTGATTGCGGATGATGAGGAGGAATATGTGCCACTCATCGGATTTAATGCCGAAAAGGACAAAACCCTAACCGAATGATGTGACAGCGCTGATGAGGATGAGGAGAGAGAAATATTTTGAAATAAATCGATGGCAAGAAATCATCCAACTTCTAGGCTTGATATCTGATGATCTAGAACTCGGATCGAGCTGGAATTTTAAGGGCAGCTTCATCTTTCATCCTCTATCCATCCATACGGTTGGATCTCTATATTGAGCCCTGATCTTTGTAAAAAAATATTTTAAAGCTCACTTCCTCCTAGTGAGGCTGATTGAAAGAAAGTGAAGTTTTGAAGGTCCATCAAGTGTTCCTTGGTGTCTTTACTGTTTGGAGAGGTTCAACAGAGAAGTGGGGAGGCTGATCTGCATCAGGAAGATGCCTTGATCTCGGCGGAACATAGGGATCTAAGGTTAGCTTTTCGCCTTACATTGAATCATTTCTAACACTCTAGTTAGTTTTACCCTCTTTCACCTCCATCCTTCACCATCATCCATTCCCATCCTTCATCCACTCCGTCATCATACCTTGTCATCCACTCTCACCCATTTCATATTTCATCTTACGCAGTGACTATCTCATCACCTACCAATATCTTTCCCATTTAAGCTAACATTTCTTTCTCCTTATTCAACTTAGCATCCCTTCTTGATACCACTACATCACTCATCGTATCCGCCACCTAACACGTCGTCGTTACGATCCCCTCTCCTTTCTCCATCCTCATCTATCTTAAACCTTAATTAGTAGAACCCTATTTAACCATCTCTCATCTTATTGTTCACTCTCATCACACATTTACTACCGTATACGTAGCTCTTCTCATCTTCGTGCTTCACCCAATTGAGATAGTATTTTCCCTAATATCCGTTCCCAATGGAGACAACCCTTACTCATCACCATCTAATTGAATTATCTACGATTATAGGTTTATAAGTTTATTGATTAAACTCAAAATCTTAAAAACATAATATTTACCTAAATTTTGAGTTTATCACTCACCAGGTATCTAATTACTGGAGTCATTGTATCCAGCAACATCCATGAAAGCAGTTTCAGTAACAATCCACTTAAAACACTCAACATCAATAATTGAGTATCATAGGTAATGTGATGATACATAAGGTTCCTTATTCGAAGTTCTCATAAAATAACTCTGTTTTTTGAACAAATTAGGTACTTCCCATTCAGGGGATTTTTTTTAAGTAAACCCTTTATTTTCTTACGAGATAACACCATCCACATAAATGGCATTCTTACTAGGAGACATTGGCTGACTAGATCTACGTGAATGTCATAATTTGAAATTTCTGTAGTTGACTCTACTCAATAGAGTATCATAATAACACTTGATATCTCAACTATTCACGAGTCTATTTTAACAATGTACATACAATTGAAGAGATTGTTGTAAAATGAAAAAAAATTAAAATGGAAATGGTTTAGGACCACACTAGTACTCTTTAATGCCATGTCAATGATTTCCACATAATAAACCTTGAATATCCTTATATTGTGAATCTTATGATTAGGTATAACTGTATGTATAAAATAAAGTTTATTAGGCAAACCTTAACCATTCAAGAATAAGCCTCTCCTATGATGGCAGATGAAGCAAATCTTGGAACACAAGAAGAGCAAATACATCCTAATAATCACAAAGGAAATAGTGCAAATATAAAAGAGTGCATCTTATTCACTAGGTACCCTCCCAAAATCAAGTTTATGCATAGTTTGAATAATAATAATAAAACATTCAAGAATAAAAAAAGTATAATTTGATATGTTCCTCAATAGTCCCCTTCAAACTCAAGATTGTGGGAGCACATCTACAAGTTGGCACTCGCCGGAGATGAGGAAATCTGCAGCTGATCCGAGGACACTTGCGCACGAACGAAGTGAAAGTCAATTTAAACATGATCGACAAGGGCTCGGAAGACCAGATAAGAGACAAGATAGGTGGCACACATATTCTGAAACCAGAGGCAAGGAATTGAGGTCGTGGGGGAAATGTTAAATTCACAGATGTGTAAACAGAGAGGAGTAAGAACAAGGAGTGAATATTTTTATATAGTTTTCCTGATGAATTTTCCCAAAGTCAATACTAAATTTACATAGATTAGGACGAAGTATAAGCCCAAACGACAAGCAGGAAATTCGTCCCAAGGTCTTGTGGGGGCCCACCAGCACACGACAAGGCACCAAGGATTTAGTGGCGATAATTTTCCGGCCTATTTGAAATAACGAAAATGCCCTTTTGTTGCTCCCCAAGTGGCCTGACAAACCGGTGACCGCCGGTCACCCACTCCACGTGGCACATGGGTCCCACCACTTTAGTGGCCGCAGAAAGAGTACGCCATGTCAGCACTCCCGATTACAAGTGAAAAACCTACAATACCCTCGACTCGGGATCCCGTTCGTGGCTGGGATTCGCCCTGGAGACCGTTCGTGCGAAAAGCGCAGTGGCCCTGATAACGACCAATGAAAACCCGCCACGTGGCGCAATCTGGATGCATCTCACCGTCAGCTGTCCAGAAAATTTCCTCGCTTGGAAATACCATGAAAAAAAATAGTGGCTGAGATTCGCCCGGTTTTCCTTCTCGTAGAGCAAGAGGAAGAGGAAGAGCCAACTCCAAATCCAAATCCCAAGCCTTCGGCCTCGGTCTGATCTCTGTTCTTCGTTTTTCTTGCTGTTCCAATCTCTGATCTCGCTTCGCCGAGCAAATTTTCAAGCCGAGGAAGCGCAGCGATGAAGAGAAAAGAGGTGAAGAGTAGATTAGAAGCGCCGCTCGCCTTCGCCAGTCACAGTTAGGTATTGGCCGAGTCTTGCCCGACCTAGAATCTTTGATTCCTTGAGGTGATTTCAGTTTAACGCCTCTTCTGTTCTTTTTTGGCGTCTGATCCGAGGTCCGGAAACAAGATGTGCTCTCGTTTTGATAGAAATTAAGTGAGATTATCCGTTTTTTTTAGCTTTTTCCCGTGCGAATTGCTGTTATGGAGACGTGTTCGTCGGGAGAGGATTTGATCGTAAAGGTAGTAGTCCGTCGAAATTGCTTGATTCTTTTTTTCTGCGGAAACTTGTCCCCGACCTTGACTTCCAGTTAGTGTTTGTCGTTGTCAATCGTTGTAGCCGAGGAAACCGTACACCATCACAAAGCAGCGGGAGAGGTGGACCGAGGAAGAACACAACAGGTTTCTCGAAGCCTTGAAGCTCTACGGAAGAGCTTGGCAACTAATTGAAGGTGAGGCTCTCCAATGAAATTAATCAAACATGATAAAGATTTTATATTAATCTGATAAATGAGTAATTTCTAGCAATAGATTTGGGAATTGGTTAGGAATTCGTGCGCATTACCATTGTGTTAAACTATTTTCTACTTATTTCTCTTCTGCATGAATTGAATTTTTTTTGTTTTGAAATTTTTTGAGTATCTTGGGTATTCAACAGAGCATATTGGCACAAAGACTGCTGTACAAATAAGAAGTCACGCTCAAAAGTTCTTCAGTAAGGTGTGAGATCTTATTTATCTTAGTTCATAAAGATACTTTCCGTCCTATATTTTGGTCGTTGTCTGTGAGATGTACCAGAACGAACTTGAGGCAGCATGGTATGTTGGTTTTTTTTTGTGTTCTGTGCTTAAAATGCATCTGAAAAGTTAACTTCGAGATACCGGATTCCCGTTGTGGTAGTTCTTTTTCCCTTTTATTAAGCATATAAAATTCAAACCGTGATTACTTCTGGACATGGATGAAGTTCAAGAAATTGTTCAAGGATCCTCCCGTTATCTGAATATGAAGATTACAAAGTAATTGAAGATGAAGATCATTGTCACGAAATCAAGTCAAATGAAGATGAATAAGAAAACAGCAGGAACAACTTCAAGAACAACGTTTTGAAAAAAAAAAAAACATTCAGATCCATATTTTTTCTCAGAGAAACAAACGTTCATACTTGGCGATCTTTTAGTGAAAACAATTCTTTTCCTAATCGCATTTACATAAATTTTATTTAATTTTTCTTTAAAATTGATACTACCAGAGGTATCTTTTTCATTGTTTTTTAAAGTAGTTTCCCGTTACATCCAGGTAGCTCTCCCATAAAGAGGGTAGTCAATAAATTTAATTTTTTGAAATGGTGAAGGGATCCTCCTCGGCCTGAAACTCCAGTTTTATATTTTCCATCTTTCATTCTATCTCTTTCTTTCCCTGGTAGAGCTGTAAGCCAAGGGCTCTATCAGAAACGAAAATTCCAGTTGGATATCAGAGTAAT
Organism: Wolffia australiana; assembly: GCF_029677425.1. Lineage (NCBI taxonomy): Eukaryota > Viridiplantae > Streptophyta > Magnoliopsida > Alismatales > Araceae > Wolffia > Wolffia australiana. Next base: position 5,570,496 of record NC_135852.1, on the reverse strand, counting down.
TTGAAAAAAACTTTTTAGTAAAGCTTTGACCATTTAAAATTCAGTAGAAGTTGCTTATCTTCATTGTACTATGATTGATTTTTTCGGTGAAAACTGAAAATTCTCCGCTGTCGGACCAACCTTAGAAGAATTTGGACCTTGAATGAACGCCGAAACCTTAAAGTCAAAATTTAGAGTGCATGAAACCAGGTAAATTTTCAAATTTTCTCGGATCCGAGTTCATGTTTTTGGCAAATTTTATTTTTTTTCCTTTATTCTAAGAATACTTTTGGTGACCATAATGTCTAATAGTAAAATTACTTCCAGCTGGAAAAGGAAGCAGTATCTAAAGGGGTTCCTCTGGGTCAAGTTCATGATATTGAGATCCCCCCTCCACGCCCAAAACGAAAACCAACCAATCCCTACCCCCGAAAGATGGGTCTGGGGCCTACCTTCCCTTCTGGGCGAGGAAAAGATGTTAATACCCATTTAACACAAGTTCCTTCTTCCTCTTCTTTAAATTCAAAGGAAAAAGCAGAAGACCCACAAACTGATTCTGGCCCTACGGTAAAATTCAGTCCTCCATCTGTCCTCTTTCTTTCTCTCTCTTTCTCTCACATAATGTGTTTTCCTGATCAGCGGCAAGATGGGTCAAAGTCACAGAAAAGGGTCAAAGAGTCAAACAGTGCCCTCTCTCTCTTCCATGTGGCGCCTCCCTGCACCCCGTCTTCAAGCAAACCCGAGGACATTCCCACAGAGGACGAGAGCCAGATAAATCTGGGAACCTCAAAGATGAGTTGGCCCCCCGACAGGGTCAACCCAGAAAGTCAACGTTTTGACCCCATCCCTGGCATGGTCAAAGATCCGTCGCCATCAGCCATCACCTCAGTCCACCAGAGTCATCCAACATTTCCCACATCATTCAGCTGGTCCCACATCTCTCCGGCCTTCTCAGGCCACATCATGTCCACGCTTCTTCAGAACCCGGCGGCGCACGCAGCGGCGAACATGGCAGCGGCTTTCTGGCTGACCGCAGACGCAGAGGCCGTCTCCTCCTGCGTTGACTCCCCCCCTGGTGGTGCTGCCGGACAACCAAGCATGGCAGCAGCGGCGGCAGCCACTGTGGCGGCAGCGTCAGCTTGGTGGGCCACCCACGGCCTACTCCCCTTCTGCTACCCACCTTTCAATGGCTGCTTCGCTGCCTTCGGGCCGCCACCACCACCTGTGGGCCCCAATGCAAGGACCCACATCGTCCAAGCCAGCCCGCTAGAAGACGAAGGGGAAGACCAGAAGACCCTGGTAGTTGACCCTTCCCCTCCGTTGACTGTGGACCCCAAAGGCTCCCCTATATCCTCCTCAGATTCAAACCCCAGTGAGAAGGGGAAAGTCAAAGTCAACGCAACAGTCCACCAAAAGTCAACGCTGGACGCCGAGTCTGTGCGGGGAAACAGCAAGATCCAGGTGGACCGATCCTCCTCGGGGTCGAACACCCCTGGCAGCGAAGCTGAGGGGGAGCCAAAGGAGGAAGACCCTGCCATTGACCCCAGCCGCCAGGTCGTTGACCTCAGAAAAGAAGTCTCCAAAGAGGTGCTGCTCTCTTCTTCGACTTCCGTCTTCCTCACACAATTCATTCTACTCGTTTATTATTTGCAGGGCCGGCTGGCATTTCAAGCGCTGTTCTCCAGGGAGGTGCTGCCGCAGAGCTTTTCGCCGCCCCAGGAGAAGGGGAAGGAGAAAGAGACGAGCTCCTTGGGAGGGGCAGAGGAGGAAGGAGGGGAGAAAAGAGTCAAGGTGCAGAGTGCCGCGTTCAAGCCTTATAAACGGTGCGCAGTGGAGGCCAAGGAAGGCAAGCCAGCGCCAGAGGAGGAGGACTACAACAAGAGAATACACTTGGAGAGGGAGACGTCGACGTGAGCCAGGAGCTTACGCTCTTCTATTTTTCGTCTCATATTCTTTCTCTCTAGGGGGATGGAGTCTTCTTTTGCTGCAGGTCGGTGCTTCTGGTGGCCTAGGCCTGCCCTTTGACTGTAAGTATTATCTATCATCCCCCCTCTCCCACCTTTTTCTCTTTGTCTACTTCCCCACCCATATATCCATCAAATTGTTGTACGTGAAGCAGGTACATTTTCCCCAAGAACTGATCATGACTGTCTCTTGAAAAAAAAATTAACTTTTCCTCTTGTTGCCTTTGATTTGTAAAAAGTGTTGTGATTATAGGTTTGGTGTCATTCAGGACAATGATGAAGTCACCTTCATCCTAGGCATTTGTAGGTAGGTGTGGATGATAATGACGATAACTGTGGCTCTATCTCGCCTCCATCTGCTGACAAGAGGTCAATGATGACTCAAATTCATCCTCTTCATTCTTATGCCGCAAGATGATGATAATGATGATGATACTGGCCTTGTCATTATCATTTGTAAATATTTGGGATGAGGATGACCATAATGATAAGGATATTGTCATCTATGTGATAGCCTCAGAGGATGAAAGTAATGATGATGCTGGTGGCAGATCATGATGATAACAACACATTTGTCATACTCTAACCATATGTTTCCACAAATCAATCTACAACATAGCTATCTACATATCTATGTAATATATATTTATGTACCAGTACAGAATGCCCTGCTTATGAGCTCCTTCTAGGTGGCCAGTCCAGCATCAAGCCTATGCTCACATCACAACTGATGAGGCTTCCAGATTGATCTGCCTTGATCTTTGAGTTTCTTCTTGTTCTTACTCATTGCTATTTCCGTTGTCCAAATCATTAAACTTTAGCTTGGTGTTGATTTTGCTAACTTAACCTCTATGTTAGCCATCCAATTTTATCTGTCTTTCATTGTGTAGTTCATATTTTCTCTTGTTTTTTTACCCCTTCTTAAACCCAGGGGGAAGAACCCATTCCTTTCCCCAAGTTTAAATATATCCATCAAGGGCTACCCCACTCCAAAGAGAATCCTAACCGCCACCTAGAACCATTCCTTCCCTGTATAGTTTGTGTTTCACTGCTCCAAGATATCTCCAATCCATCGTCTCCATGTTTGTGGAACCTTGATATTTTCCCCGATGTATATATTTATTTATGGAATTCAATTGGGCAAGCATTAATGTAGTTAGGCATCTGGTCTCTCGTGTGATAGCTAGCATGCATCATCCATTGGTGGGCTTCCCCAAAGATTTGGGGACTGCTCCTAATACAATCATGTACAACTTCTGAGACTTCCCTTCTCATGATTTCCATTCTAGAATGCCAAGGGGGATATTTATATAATATATTTAACATATCTACCTAGTATATCTATAAATCTCTTTATATGTACATCCATAAACCTACCTAACTACTCATAACTAAATAACAATCTACCATATTTCCTACCTACCTATCTATCGACCATTTATACCAGGTAAATAAATACCTACAAAGATATCTACCTTCCTCTATATGTGAGTGTTATAAGCTATGTATGTATCCATGTATATCTATATGTATCTATCTGATAACGTGCATATTATAATGCAATAATTTGGTATTCATCACCATGTTACAAATTCAGGGAGCAGGAGTGTTTGTTGTATTCATTTCATAAATATATATGGCATTCATTTATAAAGATATGTTATGACACTCTGATATCATATATGATGACTTAGAATAAACATTATGCAAGAAAATGAATACATATTATTATGGTTTTATGCTACTCATAGTGATTTTTTAAATCTTTTTGAGAAATTTGCATACTTTTCAATCATTTTTTTCAAAAATAAATATTTTTATTGTAATCATATATAATTTAAATATTTTTATGGAATTCGAGGTCTAAGCAGATGAGATGTGTATCACATTGCACTGGCAGATCGCAATACCAGGTTGATCATGCCAAAAAAAACTTGGATGAAGAAAAGCAGGATGAGAAACTCAGGTGTATCATGTATATCAAGTATACCTAGTTTTATGTATTACCGTGGGTTACATGATAGTATGTAAGAGACCCAAGTCAGATATGGAATCAAGAATATAGAGGATCTAAACTGCCATATATTTCATTTTCTCTCTCTATCTCTCTTTTTTGGTGATAAATTCTCAAAATATTGGACCTTGTGTAATAAATAACTACATCATTCCAAGGTGTGATCGTGTTCTCGCTAAAAAACTAACATCTAGAGCTTTTAAGTGAGCCAGGGATCTCATGAATAGGTGATTTCAAGAGGAAGATGGGAGGCTTATATCAAGGGCTCTCCTAAGGCAGAGAATTGGTCTCCAGTCAAAACATCACAAGGAATTAGATTTTTTAGCTAAAATACTGCGTAGAATAGATTATTAGTGCTCATATTTATGAGTTTCACCATTTCAAGTTTTCTAAATTGTTGGTGATTGAAAGACATAAACTACTCTAGTTATTGTATTTACTTTATGTGATTCCCTTTAGTTGTGTTATCAAAACAATCTGATAACACAAGTAAATTTCGCCAATATTTTTCTGTTTGAAATTGGATTAAATAATATTTTGATGTTCTCTAATATGAATCGAGATTATAAATTTTAATGATAACTTGGTCTACGCTGAAATGATCTTCACACTCTCATAAGATATCATTTGGAACAGATTTTGAGATTTGTGTCAAAAGAGTTAGCTTTGGGCTGGTCTCCACTTTTTCATTATTTTGGTCTAGGGACAGATGTTCAACATTTATTTCAAATATATGTCATATTTTTAATGGTGTAAAATTTTATAAAACAGGTTTTTGGGACAAATAAATTTAGATGATCGTTTATATTTCTATTGAAACATTTGATAATATTGATGACACATTAAAAGCTTATTAAAAATATTTTGAAATTTCTGGGTTAAAGTTGATGTTACGTTGATATTGATGCATGTATTTGAAGTATCACTCCATAAACTAGACTAATTTTTAAGCCAAATGACACCTTCATTTGACCTTAAATTCATATATGATAACATACATTCATGTAATGCATTTAAAAACCATTTATCATCATTGATGCATATCGTTTTTTCAGAAAAAATATGTTATCATTTGTGTTTTACATTATTGTCTTATTGGTGCATAAACATTTCCTTCTACTTCACATCATGCATGAAATTTCAGAGAAAGTTTTTTTACATTTCCCTTTAGTCTATATGATTTTTTTTATTTTTAATAAATTTCCATATTTTTATTTCATAAAAAATAATTTATCTAAATGATCAAGAAATATTAATGATTTATTTCTATTTATTGGTGGAATCATGGGCTTCCAGATTTTCATGTGATGTTGCTTAATGTCCAGATAGAGAAAGATACAGAATATCAGGTAGCGTAGTAGCCAGGGGGAATGTATATTGGTTAGTTGGTTGCATTAGTGGCCTTAACTTCCCAGTTGGAGCAAGTTAAAAGGCGGAAAAATTAGAACTCAAATATTTCAATATCAATAGTAAAAAATGCTTGTAATGTCTCACTATGATTGAATGTCTGGATCATTTGGGTTTGATTCAATGTACCTTCCCCTTTTTCACTTGATTGATGATAAACGCCAAAATAATAAATATTTTGAAAAGCTCGGTTGTGACAATGTGTGAATGTGTGAGTTTGTGCTTGTTAGTAGATAAGATCCTTGTGCATCTTTCAAGCACCATATTAAATGAATTGATCTCGAGTGAAGGGAGAAAAAACTTCCTGCACTACAGGCTCTGCCACTTTAACTTTTTTGTGTAAAACTACCAATATGATGCACATAAGATCAATAAACTACGGAAACCAGTTTAGAAAATGGTTTTCTAACTCACTTGCATGTATTTAAAATATTTTTTGGTATAAAAAGCACATTAGACTGAGAGATCAAGATACATGCTTCTGATTCTCTATCTTTTTTACCTTTTTTCGCATTTGGAAGATTAACATCATTTAATCTTTAATTTAAGATGGTTTTTTTTTCAATTTGGGCCCCTTATTTTAGAGTTTGGGAAACTCACATCGGGGAGATTGTAAGCGTTTTCTGGAATGTTAATAGGGAAACTCACACTCTAAAATTTGTTTTGGAAGGGGTTGCAATGATTAGGGTCATGAGGTTTATCACCTTAAAATATTTGTGTTGATTGTAATAGTATGACATTTTATTCAAATACTGGGCGTACAAGTGTGGGAATAATGTTGGAACTATTTTTAGGAATAATCATAAAAGTGAAATTAATCAAATCGTATATCTGAAATACTTTGGTTCATCTCTTAGTCTCCCCATTTTGGATTTTCAAAATAAAATATGTTGATCCTAAAAATTATCTCTAAATGGAAATCACATGGGATTACAGAGGTCCTTTCACCAACCTAAGCACTATCTGTGTAATTTAATTACAACATTTAAAGAAATTTACAATGTGAAATCTTAATTGGAATGATAATTTCTGTTACTCCCCTGAAATATGAGTTATTTACATGAAATTGAAAGACCACAATACTCCTGTAAAAAGTGAGTCATTCTCTTCAACTAACAAAGCAAACTCTCAATCATACACTATGTGTCTATGTCTCTCATTCATTGACCATATATAGTTAAGAATTATCCATTCCAAAAGCGATGCCAAAGTGACATCAGAGCATTAATTTCACATACTTCCTCCATGGTAAATAAACTCTATCATTCTATCTAATAAATTCATACAAAATCAAGTTTCTAAAAGTTACTTGTTATAATTATTCACATAAATCAAACATAAAGAAATGTTACATATGTCATAATGTACTTATAAAAAGTTGTATGCATTTTGTGACAACTAATTTTTGAGCTTTTAAACCATGGTTTTTATAATTCATACTGAATAAATTAGAGTAACCTTAATCACCAGGGCATGTCAAGTCATGTGTTTAAATTGATCAATTTAAGTTGATAAATTTTATGATATAATAAACAGAAACCATTGCAATATTATGGCTAAATAAAGTATCTATTATTTGTTAAGTATCCATTATTTTTTAGGCAAAGATATCAAGTCTATCTAATTTAAATTTAAGTCAGAAAAAAATTCATAAAATATACGCTATTCTTTTGAATGATCTCCAAGTCCGAAGAAAAATATTTTTATAAATATCTATTTATATCATCAATTATTTGAAAAATATGTATAAAACTAGCTGTAAGTCTTGCTTATATTGGGATTTTAAAAAATTATACATCCATCTGAAACACTGACTTGGAATAAGTGTCATTTATATCTGTAGAACCATCCCAATTGAAAATTCTGAAACAATACACATTATTTTTTCTAAAACTAATATGAAAAATATTATCCATACTTTAGACAAAGAAAACATGAACTAAAAGGATTTAATAACTTTCAACTTCTCACTAAACATTAGGAGTTGCCTTTATATATTCATCTGATATCCAATATCCTGGGGAAATCAAAACAAATTCAGATATCAATATCAAATATTTATCCAATATTGGATAATGGGACAGATCCCGATGGGGTCAAGATGGTGGCAGATGATGGACCAGATATTGGAATTGATATATGTACCTAATATTGATGTCCCTATGCCGGTAGCTGATTTCCAGATATTAGATGTTACATAAAGAGACATCATCCCTTGTGGAAGAAAAAAGACATATCTATAAATTATTCTTCTGGAACATGCTATTAAATTAGAATTATACTAGACATGATGAATCCCACGTGTAACCAATCCACTCAATTCTAGAGAGAGTCTATGACATTCTGGTTGTGTCCAGGCCAGGATAAGTGAACCCTGCAGAATTTGACCATGGATGGTCTCACCTCAGTTCTAGAGCAAGTGACTGTCCACGAAGATGTAAAAATATATAATTTGTATTAATCCAAAATTTTAATTAAAATATTTTCAAACTATATCTCAGAAATTGAGAAAACTGATATTTGTGACCAATATCCCAGATCATCATCCAACCTTGAAGAGGAAGGCAGATGCCAATAATTAGATGAATGATGATATCAAATGTCGGTATTGTAGCAACGGATATCCAATGCACGGCATATGATCGGATCTCCCATGTCCGATAACTGATATAGTCATCCGATATCAGCATGCAGAAGGGTTGGTATCATCTATTGCATCCAACCCGTGAGACGAAGTCAGGTGACACAATCCGGACGGATAACGAAATCGGCATGCGGAAGGGTTGATATCAGCCATCTGCATCCAACCCACGAGAGTAAGGCAGGTGGCGTAATCCACACAGATAACGATATCGGATATCGGTACTGGAGCAATGGAAATCTGGACCTACTTTCATTCAAATTTAAGAAAACATTAAACTATGACAGCTAAATTGATATTAAAATATTTTACATTCAATCCGATTTCATTATTATCAAGATTGACGTGGCGTAGAGTCTATGGCGCCAATATCTCCGGGGTCGTTGATTGTCGTTTCCCGCCAACGAAGAGAAATGGACGAGAGAAGAGAATGAGAAAGAACGAGAGATGAAGATCAGAGGATCGATGCGCCTGCTGAGTAAAGCTCTTTCTTCTTCTTCTTCTTCTTCATCTTCTTCCGATTATTCTCATGTATCTTGTTCGGCAAGACCTCCGCCGGTTGTTTTGAGCCCGTCGAAGTCGTCGCCTTCCTCCCCGGGACGGAGTAGAAGAGTGCGCGGAATCCATGTATTTCGCTGCCCGGTACGCGATCGATTGATGATCTTACGGTTGATTTTTGCATCCTTGAAGTCTCATTCTTGTTTCCACTCTGATCTATGAAACCCATTTTTTATTTTTTTCTTAAAACGGCAGACTCGCTTATTAATTAATCCCGGACCAATTCTGGAATTGTTTGATGGATCGGCATCTTTATCCTTCCCGGATTGTTTAGGTCACGTTTGTAAAACTCATTTCATCAACTTTTGATCTTTTTTCCCTACATAGATCTTGAAAAGCTCATAATCATCTTCTAATGTGAGTAAGTCTCGTTTTTATTTTTTCTTACAACAGCGAAATCGCGTATTTTTTCCTCCCGAATCGTCAATATATTATTTTTCACGAGGTTATGATTGTAAAGCCCTCGTCATTTCGGATCGTTTTTCTCTGTTCAGATCTTTAAAATCTCGAAATTATTTTGTATTATAAAAAAGATATCGATTATTTACTCTTTCTTACATATAGTAGAATCGCATCATTATTCCTCCCGAATCGTCAATATCTCATTTTTCATGACGTTTGAGTGTACAACGCTCGTCTTTTTGGATCATTTTCTCTACGTAGATCTTAAAAATCTCCTAATTATCATCTCATATCAATAAATCTAGTTTCTTTTTTTCTCATAATTACATTTTATCACTTTCTGATTGTAAAAGTCTCGTCTTTTGCATCATTTATCGTTGATGTTATAGGATGCAGTCGGGATTGTTGCGAGGATTTCGGAGTGCATTGCATCGCGTAGAGGGAACATACACCACGTCGACGTTTTTGTTCCCGAGCACAAGAGGGTGTTCTACTCCCGAAGGTTGGTAACTATCTTATTCTTTCTGATTCTATTGTTCGATTCCTTTTTTTTTTCGAAAGCCAATTGAAAGAGAATTCTTAGCAGCGAATTCATGTTTGATCCGGCGATCTGGACGAGGGAAGCCATGGATGCAGACTTCCACGAGATTTCCAAATCATTCAATGCTGAAAGATCTATAGTTCGCGTCCCTGACATTGATCCAAAATTCAAAATCGCTGTTCTTGCTTCAAAGCAGGTTCGCCAGGAGTTAGTCCCTGACATTGGTCATTCTTGATCTCGATCTAAATGTTTCTTTATTGCCATAATATTAAAATATATAATTTTAGTGACGGATTTCTTTTGAAGCAGCCAGTTGATGATGTGATGGTAACCCCCATTTGGTAGCCATATTTCTGCAGGATCATTGCTTGGAGGATTTGCTACATGGATGGCACGACGGTTGGCTCCCAGTTCAGATAAAATCTGTTATAAGGTGAGTACAACCCCTGTATAGACATGGTTGTTCTGTTCTGTTCATTTTAAACGAACAAAAAATTTGCACAAAAGAACCGCTCCGGGCCTTGTTCTTTGTTCTGTTCTTTTTCTTTTTCGAAAACGAATAAAATTCGCACAAATTCGCACATTCGCACAAATTTGCACACTCGCACAAAACTAGAACAAAATTCGCACAAAGCGAACAAAAGAACCGCACACGGGTCTGTGCGATGTTCTGTTCAAATTTTTTTTTGTTCTGTTCAGAAAGCCGAACAATTCACACAAATTCGCAGAAAAAGAACAGAACGACCATGTCTACCCCTGTAATGAATAAACTCCATGACTATTAAAAAAATAATAACTCTAGGAATAGATTTAAGTATCTGAAGCTAGTATAAACCTTGAGAGGAGGGCTGAGAGTTGCAAAATTTCTAATTCTAATCAAGGTCTTAGCCAATGATGAAAAAAACCTTTTTTGTGGGTACTCTGAAACGATTTAAGCCAAGGATGAAAAAAAAAAATCTTTGTGGTTGGTTTTCTGATGCAATCTCCGATTTCTGTTAGGGTTATTTTTCCCCCCATCTCTTGATCAATCTTTATAGTAGGGACAACATGTTCTTATCATATTATGTCGATTGGCTGGTTCTCACAGTAATCACGAAAGGGCTTCCAAGAACCACGTGGCGAGCTTTCTCGAAAGAGATGGCATTCCATATCACTGCTTGAAGACCACCCCAGCACATAGGAGAGAGGAGGAGATTCTGAGGTTGGTAGCAGGAACTGACTTTCTTGTTCTTGCTGGATACATGCAGGTACTAAGTTCCATCTTGATTATTTTTTCCTACTTGTAAATCTAGATCACTTAGGAATGATAAGTGAGTTTATTTTTCATCTGGCCTTGAAATTATATGAGTCCTGTACTTTTTGCTCTGGAAAATCTGCGTGAAATTTCATGATTTGGGTTCTTTCTGTCCTTTTGATTACATTATCTGGATTGTGTTCCAGTAAAGCGAGTAATTTTCATTTTTAGCTTTAAGTTTATTAAAAATATAGGATCCTGTGTATTCGAAATATTGGCTCCGGATCTTACAAATATGGATTATATTCTAAGAAACTGTGTATTTTCAGGTACTCTCGGGCAGATTTCTGAAGGACTACGGCAAAGATGTGATCAACATCCATCACGGCCTGCTCCCTTCATTCAAGGGCGGAGATCCTTCTACGCAGGTCAATCTCCTTCCGAACCCGTGATCTTCCCTCGTCCGTCCAGATCTTAATCAACGGCAGATAACGACAGGCCTACGACACCGGAGTCAAGATGATAGGCGCCACGACCCACTTCGTCACCGAAGGGCCCAACGAGGGCCCAATAATTGAACAGATGGTCAGGCCCAAACTCTCTTTTACGGCCCATTAGCCAGCGTTTGCTTTTTCAACGCGTTGACTTTTTCGTGGCAGGTGGAGAGAGTCTCTCACAGAGACGGCCTCGGAAGTTTCGTTCAAAAGTCAAAGAATTTGGAGAAGCAATGCCTAGTAAGGGCAATTCAGTCATATTGCGACTTGCGCGTCTTCCGCGAGGAACTGACAAAAACCGTCGTTTTCTAGTAAACAAATTAAAAAAAGTACCGTCTGAGGTGTATATAATTATATAAAACTGAAGTTAAATACGTTTCCGGCAGTTTCTATTTTAGTCGGCCCGCAAACTTTGCCATCAGAAGACACTATTATTACGAGATTGCCCTTCAAAGCGAGGAATGGCAGAGTCGTGAATAAGGAGAGAAGCAAGGGGTATGTTTAAAGGGAGAGCACGAGCGCCGGCTAACCGTTTCCCACGTCTTCTGTTGCGATTCATTTGATCTTGAATCGGCCGGCGAGCAGAATTGATCGGAGATGATGGCCGGTTCTTCGATTCTTCGAAGGAGATCGAGGATGACGAAGATCGTTTGCGTGAATTGGCAGAAGTTCATCTCGATTTCGATCTTGGCAGCCACGGCTATGGCGTTGATCATTGCCTGGATCGTTCCCTACTCTTCAATTGCATTATTTATCTACTCGTCAGTTCCTTTGTTCTACACGGTTGATCAGAGCGATGCCGTCGCCGCCATGCCGTTGCCGTCTCCGCTTCCACCTCCGCCGCCGCCTTCTCAGACAGCATTCGCGGCGCCGGTGCAGAACTATTCGTCGTCTTCCTTCCACAGGCCGCGCGGATCTGCTAATTCTTCTGCGGTTGTCGGGATTCGGATAGAACGATCGAAAAGCTCACGAGATTCTCGACCGCAGGTGGCATTTCTAGGTTATAAATTTGCTAACATGAATGTAGCATTCATTCTTCGCTGTAATTATGGCTTTCTCTTTCCTCAGAGTTTAGTGTTGTCGTTGCCACCGGACAAAGCACTGGCTTACGCCAAGTCGGAGATCGAGAGAGCTCCACGAATATCCGATGATGCCGATCTCCATGCTCCCTTGTTCCGGAACATATCGGCCTTCAAAAGGTAGATTTCCAACGATAATCACTTCAAAAATTCTTTGGAAACTCAGTTTTCTCGATATTTGATTTTCAGGAGCTATGAGTTGATGGAACAACTTCTTAAGGTCTACGTATACAGGGACGGAAAAAGACCGATATTTCACACGCCTCCTCTCAGAGGTATATATGCATCGGAAGGATGGTTCATGAAGCTTATGGAGGAGAACAAGCAATTCACTGTGCGGGATCCGAACAAAGCTCATTTGTTCTACCTCGCTTACAGTTCGCGTCGGCTTCAAGAAGCGCTCTATGTGCCTGATTCTCATAACCTGCGTCCTCTATCCTTCTTCCTCAGAGACTATGTCGTGTGGATCGCGTCGAAATACCCGTTCTGGAATCGGACCCGTGGATCGGATCATTTCCTGGTAGCGTGCCACGACTGGGTATGAAGCTCCTCTCCAATTTCTACAACTGTTCTTCAAGTTTCTCCATAAATCATGCATGAGTCCAAGAGAGCTCGAAGATAAGGGTCGGCAATCGGATCGAAACTTTCGATCGAACGAATGGCGTCGATGAGATCGGGTTGACCGACTTTCTTGTCATTATTATGATTTATGGCACTCGTCGCATACGTTTGGTCATTTTCCCTTGACTTTCTGCATCGATATTTTATTTAAAAAAATTCCTTTTTCTAGCAATCCATTCCACCCAGTGACTCTTTCGATCTTACGGATTCATCTATTTTATTTCTTATTTTTCTACCGATCAACTCGAGGGAGTACTATCCTTACTTCTTGTCACGTCATACTATTCTAGATTTTTTCATCGATTGAACCTTTTTTCCGATCAGAATTCCCAAACTTAAATCATTCGATAACAGATTAACTCCCAATTGGTTCTTTCTTCAAAGGAGTTTTCTTTCTAATTTTTTGTAGGGACCATACGAGACCACTGCGCACGACGAGCTACGAAGAAACTCCATCAAGGCGCTATGCAACGCGGACACGTCTGAAGGAATATTCGTGCGAGGGAGAGACGTGTCACTCCCAGAAACATCGATCAGAGTTCCAAAGCGCCCTTTGAGAAATCTCGGAGGGAAACCCGTCTCACAGCGCTTCATTCTGGCCTTCTTTGCCGGGCAAATGCACGGCCCAGTAAGGCCCAATCTGCTCAAATACTGGGGAGAAGAGAAAGACCCAGACATGCGAGTCTACGGCCCACTTCCACCCAAGGTATCGAGATCCATGTCTTATATCAATCACATGAAATCAAGCAGGTTCTGCCTCTGTCCCATGGGCTATGAAGTCAACAGCCCAAGAATCGTAGAAGCCATTTACTATGAATGCGTTCCAGTGATCATCGCAGACAACTTTGTTCCTCCATTCGACGAAGTGTTAGACTGGAGCTCCTTCTCTGTGACAGTGGCAGAGAGAGACATCCCGCAACTGAAGAGCTCACTGCAGAGTATCTCCCTCAGACGGTACATTTTCCTGCAGAACAATGTGAAGCGGCTGCAGAAACACTTCCTCTGGCACGCCAAGCCCGTCAAATATGACCTTTTCCACATGATTCTTCACTCAGTCTGGTTCAATCGGATAAGTCAGATCAAGGTCTAGAAAAGATCAAAATTTCAGAAAGAAGAGAAAGACAAAGCTATGCTCAAAATTTCAGCCCAAAACTTTTGGATTGCAGGCGAGTTCATCTGGTGTTCATGGTGCCGGCAGAGAGAGGCATCCGTCAACTGAGGAGCTCACTGCAGGGATCTGCCTCAGACCGTATAACCAAGAAAAGTGGTCGCAGAAACACTTCCTCTGGCATGCCAAGCCGGTTGAGTAAGACCTCTTCCACATGATTTCTTCACTCAGTCTGGTTCAACCGGATGAGTCAGGTCAAGCTCTAGCAAAATATCCAAAGTTTGAAAGGAGGAAAAGACAAAACTAAGCTCAAAATTTCAGCACGAAACTCCTGGATTTTTGGGGGTTCTGCCGATGATCATGGCACTGGCGGGGTGAGACATCCCTAAACTGAAGAGCTCACTGCAGAGCATCTCCCTCAGACCGTACATTTCCCTGCACAACAATGTGAAGAAGTTGCAGAACAACACGTCCTCTGGCCCGCCAAGCCCGTCAAGTACGATCTCTTCCACATGATTCTTCACTCAGTCTAGTAAAAGACCCAAAGTTCAAAAAGGAGTGCAAGACAAAACTGCTCTCAAAATTTCAGCCCAAAACTCCTTCTAGATCACGGGGGGTTCACATAGTGATCACGGTGCCGGCACACCAAGCCAACACTTCCTCTGGCACGCCAAGCCCGGCAAGTACGATCTCTTCCACATGATTCTTCACTCAGTGTAGTAAAAGACCCAAAGTTCAAAAAGGAGTGAAAGACTAAACTGCTCTCAAAATTTCAGCCCAAAACTCCTTCTAGATCTTGGGGGGTTCATCCCGCGATCATGGTACGGGCACACCATGCCCGGCAAGTAGGATCTCTTCCACATGATTCTTCACTCAGTCTGGCTCAACCGGAAAAGTCAGATCAAGGTCTAGTAAAATACCCAAAGTTCAAAAAAAGGAGCGAAAGACAAAGCTACTCTCAAAATTTCAGCCCGAAACTCCTTCCAGATCACAGGGGGTTCACCCGGAAAAGATCATGGTGCAGGCACACCAAGCCAACACTTCCTCTGGCACACCAAGCCAGTCAAGTAGGATCTCTTCCGCACGATTCTTCACTCGGTCTGGTTCAACTGGAAAAGTCAGATCAAGGTCTAGTAAAAGACCCAAAGTTCAAAAAAAGGAGCGAAAGACAAAGCTACTCTCAAAATTTCAGCCCGAAACTCGTGATCATGTTGGGATTCAACCCCTGATCATGGTACCGGCGCCTTCGCCGGTGAGGAGCTCGAGGAGGAGAGAGTGGGGCTTGCGGCCGTCGATGATGCTGGCGGTGCGGACGCCCTGCGCGAGGGACCGGACACAGCAGGTGACCTTGGGGATCATGCCGCCGGCAACAATTCCGTCCTGGATCATCTTCCTGACGCCACGGATGTCAATCTCCTTGACCAGGCTGCCGACGTCGTCCCTGTCCTGCAGTATCCCGGGCACGTCGGTCAAGAGAATGAGCTTCTCAGCGGCCACGGCAGCCGCCACCTCGCCGGCGACGGTGTCGGCGTTGATGTTGTAAGCCTGGCCGGCGTCGTCGGCGGCGACGGAGGCGATGACGGGGATGTAGCCGGCCCCGAGGAGGGGGGCCAAGACGGAGGGGTCGACGCGGGCGACGTCGCCGACGAAGCCGAGGGCGGCGGAATTGGGGGCGGGGCGGGGGGTGAGGAGGCGGCCGTCCTTGCCGGAAAGGCCGACGGCGGTGCCGCCGGCGCGGTTGATGAGGGAGACGAGGGACTTGTTGACCTTGCCGACGAGGACCATCTCGACGATCTCCATGGTGGCGGCGTCGGTCACGCGGAGGCCGTCCAGGAACTGGGCCGGGATGTTGAGCCGGCCCAGCCAGGAGTTGATCTCCGGCCCGCCGCCGTGGATCAGGATAAGGCGGAGGCCCACGCAGGACAGCAGAACCAGGTCCTTCACCACCGAGTCCTGCAGCTCCGCCGACTTCATGGCGGCGCCGCCGTACTTGACCACGATCGTCTTCCCCCTGAACCGTTGGATGTAGGGCAGCGCCTCCGACAGGATCTCCACCCGCGTGCGCGAGTCCATGGCGGCGGGCGCGGCGGCGGAGACGGCGGCGCAAGCCATGGCCGGCAGCGGCCGCCGGCGAGGGGCTTGGAAAGGCTTCTTCTTCCGTGGGAAGGAGATGCACGGCGGAGCCCTCAGGGCCATCATCTTCTCTTCCCCCCCTCCCCCTTCTTGGGTCTCTGCGAGAGTTGAGTGAAACTGAGAGCCAATGGAAGAGAAGGGTCTCAAGTTAAATTACAAGAAGAAGGGCTTGTCGAGTTGTTCCTGGTAGAGCTGGAGGACGAAAACGAACGACGATTTTGGATGGACGGAACGTGTCGCAGTGGAATTCCGTCCCGCGTATAGTTCAGGATCGTCCTAGACGTCCAGAGTAAGTTCAGAAACGAAGGACGGGATGGTTTTTCATCCGATGATAACAAAGTGTCCCCTCCAATCATACTGGGATGGTTTTTCGTCCCGTCCAGTCCTTCCGAGACGAATTTTCGTCCTGGCCCTCGTCCTGGACGAAAGAAAACCATTTTATATTAATATAGATTTTCTTCAAGTTTTTTAGGGAATTAAGGAGCAGAGAGAGGGCGAAGGGACATATTTACGATAATTTCCGAGCGGCGTGCGTCTAGACGCACGTAAAAATACAGGGACTTTGATGCTAATTGTCATAGCGAGGCCATGTGGCAACATCTCAACTGTCAGATGTGAATCCGGCGGTTTTTCGTCCAGATTCGTCCGTCCATCGTCCGAGACCCCTGGACGGACGGTTTTTTCATCCCATGGGACTAAAACCGTCCCGTCCGGTAGTCTCGGGGACGAATTTTTGTCCAGAAATTAGTCCGTATCCTAGGACGGGATGATTTTTTCGTCCCGGGGCGAAAAAATCGCCCTGTCCGCGTCCCAGCACTATATCCGTCCGGCGCAAAATTTTTCGTCATTTTTATCATTCGTCACCGTTCCGTCATCTACAGGAGTCTGTCATTCGTTCGTTCCATCATTAGTCTATTGAAGTAAACGGAACGGATTGGATGTCCCAGTGACGGAACGGACGTCTTTGACCCCCTCCCCTATCACAAAGATTATTCTTCTGTCTACGCTCTCCCTTTCTTCATCTATCGACTCTCTCCCCCTCTCCCTCTCTCCTTCTGTCCCTTCTCTCCCCCTGTGCGGTCGTCCCTTGTGGATCTCTTCCTCGTCGTGAAAATAATTGTTGAAGAAAAAAAAATCACTGCTGTCTAATCCTGATTTGTCACATTCTTGCCGTGTTGAACGCCACATTCTTGTAATGCCACCTTCAATTTGATTCAATTCAATGAGAACGCTGATCGCAACAATGGATGCAAACTGGTAAGAGCATTGTCCTTCAATCAAAGCAGAAGGACAGTGTTCTGCTTGGATATTTGATACATTAAAATATCACATGTAGAAAAAACAAGAAAAAAATTAGACACATTTTTAAGTTTTCTAATGAATACATTAAATTTTCATCATCAGATAAAGTCATCTGTCATTTCGTCTGTCATTTTCATCATCCATCATTCATCACCAATGACGAATGATGGAAATCCAACCGTTCAGTCATCCGACCATCGCTACGGACGATGACGGGTGACGAAATTCCTCGGCTTGGCTTAGGCAACAGCAGACATCATCTGTCATATCATGGTGACAAAATTCTTGGCCCGTGACGGTGACAGTGCCAAAATTCTTGGCCCATGACAATGACTGTGACAAACTTCTTGCTTCGTGATGGTGACAGTGACGAAATTCTTGACCCATGACGGTTACGGTGACGAAATTCTTGGCCCGTCACTGTGACAGTGACAAAATTCTTGGCCCGTGGTGGTGACGGTGATGAAATATTCACGACAGTTACGTGACAGTGACGGAGGTCCTCGGACGAGTGATGTGATAGGATAGATGTCATGGATGACGTCGGTGGCAGATTTGTAAAAAAATTGAAAAATTGCAAATAAAAAGCCTAAAAATTATATCCTTAAGAGAGAGAGAGAGGACTGAGCTTTGAATTTTTGTCACCCATGATGGTGACACTGTTTGGTGATGGGACAGTGACGGGACGATATGTGCGGTGATGCGTGACGGGAATGTGACAGATTTTTTAAAAAGCCTGGGATATGTGATGGGATGCAGACGTGACAAAATACTCATCGCGTTCCCGTATGTCAACGTTCGTCATCCGTCCCATCACATCCGGGCCGTCACATCCCGGATGTCCAATTCCCTAGTTGGGATGTATGGAGCCAGGATGGATTTCTCTTCTTTTGTTCTTTTTGTTTGATTCTCAATGAAATGAGTGGCCAACATGAGAGGTTTGTTAGTATTGGGTGCCTCCTGTTATGTAGAATCTTTTTGAAGTATGTAGAATCATGCAGTTGTAGGGTGCGAGGAGGCATCATCAACTTTACTCTTGGAGTCCAATAATCTACCATTTGGTTCCTGGAACGAGTCATATCGATGTCGTTAATGTTATGTTGAATCTCCTTGTCTTCTTCTAGACCAATGCCACCAGGTATCCTTGATGACGGCAAATTACAAAGTTAAAGTTAGTTCGTCGTAATTAATTTTCATTTGCCTAAAACCAAATAAATTTGATAAAAATAGAAACTCACTTGAATGTATAGTAGGAGTGAGGTCATCTCCACTGGGATCGGCCTTTAGAGGTGCTTTTAGTTGGGGATTATTTACGGGGTAATAAAAATAATGATAAAGATAGTGAATATAGTAGAAGGTAAGTAATTAGTAAGTGGGAGGTAGTATCTAATGGAAGAGAGGATTAAGATAATATTTAATAGTAATGAATAGTGAATGATGTAAGAGAGAACTAGAGAAAGAGAGAGAATATAAGATATTATTTATATCTTTTTATGGATACTTGAGCGTTAATAAAGAAGTAAGATATTTGAAATTGATTAATTGTATTATAGCTATAGGTGACATTAATGTAGGTAGTGGAAGAAATATAGAAAATTATTGAGGTAGATAGAATAGTGAAATACTGTTGATAGGAGATAGAAGGCTACTTATTTAATCAATAGTAGGTCATATGTAAGCTAGGGGATAGTAATAATGATAATGGATATTAAGATTTTAATGGACAAGGTTTTATAGTAATAAGATGTAAGAAATTAGTTACTAGAAGTATTTAGTTTAGTAAGAGGTAAGAATAATAATGAATAAGATAAAAGTACTATAAGTGAAGTTATGGATTGGATCAAAGGAGAAGATATACATGCACACATATACATATATATATATATACATATATGTACATATATATGCCTGGATTTTAAGAATAATAATGATTGATAGAGGTAGAGGGATTAGCTAACTTATAAGAGGATTAGGTAGATAGATAGATAGGGAGATTAAAATTTTGTTTGACTTTAGAAGAACATAGGCATAAGAGAAAATATAAAGAGGGAAGAGAAATGGATGTATATATATAGATCTGGAAGTTTAGAATTTATGAAGAAGAGGGGTCATCTACTTCATTAGAGGATTAAAGGGTTAATTATATCGTTAAAGAGAAAGCGAGAAAAGGTAGAAAGATTAAGAATATTGAGAACATGAATATTAAAGTACACTTACAATTTTATATATATGATTATCCTAGGTAGATAGTAATATGGTTTATATAGGAAATATATTTAAGAAGTATTTTTTATAAGGTAAAATAGGGGGAAAAAAGGTGTTCCTATCAACACCCAGCAGGTGTTCAACAGGATGCCTCAACGAGGCCGAAAGGCAAGAACAAAATGAAAAAAGCACTCGCATAGAATCAAAATGAATTCAACACACATAATACATTCTATGATGGAATTGCATGCAGATCGAGCTAAAGAAGTTACCAGATGATAACATGCATCTTCAGTGCCTTATATTATTATATTTATGCGTATTTATGCATTAAATTACTATATTTGCATGTTATCAAGCTTAAAATGATTAAATCTATTTTTAGAACAAATTTCTGAAATTTTTCTATATTTTAGGATTTTTCTAATAGTATATTCTAAAAGAATATAATTTTTGAGAAAGAATATGATTTTTATGGAATTTTTGGATATTAAATTTGGAAAGATATGATTTTTCTGATTCAAAAAATATATTTATACGTATTTTTTGGGCTTTTATTTGATTTAATATGAAATTTTAAGTATTTTGGTTTTTTTTATGGCATAGTGTGACGTGGCGTGCGGATGCGCCGCCACATCAGCATTGAGAAAGAGATTTTTTCTTTGTTTTTTGTCCTTTTGACATGTACATGTGGCACGGAATATGAAAAGTCGCGGAATACGAAAAGCCATGGAATATGAAAAGCCACGGAATACAAAAAGGCATGGAATATGAAAAGCCACGGAATACAAAAAGCCACAGAATACCAAGTGCTTTGACTTCTTAACAGGCACAAACTGATGACATTGATGAAGAGAGAGAAGAAATTAAAGGCTAGGATTGCTTCAACTTCCAACGGCCATAACTTTTCATCTTCCCCTCCTCTTTCTCTCCATACCCTCTAATCTATAAATAGAGGCCTGGATCATTGTAAAAACCATCTTGAACTTGCTTCCCACTTTTGTGGGCTGATTGAAAGAGAGTGAGTTTTGAGATCCATCAAGAGTGTTCTTGGTGTCTTGGGTGTGTGGAAGAGACAAAAGAGAAGAGGGGGAGCTTACCGGCACTCGCAAATCGCCGTGATCCTGGCGGAACGTAAGGATCTAAGGTAAGTGTCTTCGCCTTACGTTGTTTCTCTCCCAACATCATCGTTATCATAGTTATAGTTTTTTTTTTATCAACGTTTCATTTATCACTTCACTCACTTATGTCCCCACTCTCTCATCTCTCCATCCTTGCCATCGTACCATTCCATATCCAACCACTATCCTCGTTCATACCATAGTTCATTATCGTGTCTGTCACAATCACTTACTCTTTTATTTAAGTTAAATTAACATATAAATTAAGTACTTCTTAATCGATATCACTCGCTCATATCCTTGAATTGTGTTTTTGTCGATTGCTCATTGATCATCACTAGTTTAAGAAAGTAATTCCTTAATCATCGTTCCCTGTGGAGACGATCCGTACTCATCACTAACTACGTATTTTCAAGTACGGTCAAATATATTTTATTGAATAATCTCAATCACCAACGACGAATTTTAACCCTAAAATTTAGATTATCACCAGACCCGCCCTAAATCAAGTAATGTCAATGGGGATGTCAATCACCACCCCATAGCTTCTGTGTGTCGTTTCCCCCTTTTCCTCTCATCCTTGTTGGCGCATATTTCTCTCTTCATAGCTCTTCCCTAAAGCCTCAAGCTTCCTATGTGATGGCAGAGCTGTCACAATCTCGACGAGCACTTCAGACTCGGAAAGGGACCTCCGTCGGTGCTTCCTTCTATGACGAGAGATGCTTCGTTAATCCTAACAATATCAAATCAATAGGGGCAAGAGAGCTTCTCTCTCGACCCTTCATTCATTCTCTCCCGATCCAACGACTTCTCCAAGCCATTGGATCGCCTTATGGTCCACTCATCGCTAGCCGCCATTAGCTAGCCGACGAGGACGACGGTTGGGGTGGCGAACGATGTCTTTGCCCCCCAGCCATTCGATCTTCATAACAATGGAGTGATGGCTACGATTAAATCGCAACTGTGGACCCATCTTTACAAGTGTACCCCTCCTCACCATGTCAGCGACCTTGATAAGTCGAAATTTAGGTGGTTAACCTAGTCAATGCGTAATTTTGAGACTTATGCAATAAAATTTATAATTAACCCTAATTCACTTATTATTGATGTAAATTAGTGATTAAGGGGTCGAACCACAGAGAAGGCTTTGTGATTAAGATTGATATTTAGAACAAAGTAATGATTTAGAAAGTGGTTAAGATGAGAGAGCATTGAAAGAAAAGATATTAGATATATATTGTGATTTTAATTAAATTAATTTCTATGAATCCGTTCGTAATTCTTACTCATAAGAATTATGAACTTATAACAGAGATTAGGATAGTACTACAATCACAGAGTGAGGATAGGATGAGAGGAATGATGGATGTGAAGAAGAAACCCTAATTAGGGGTTGCCTATGAAAACCCTAATTAGGAATGGGTGGTATAAGCTACTAATTCCTACTCATAGGGTTTAATAACTTATAAAACAGAGTGAAGTGATATGAGAATGTGGAATGGATAGAAAGATGGGGGAAAAAGAATAAAAATCCTAATTAAGTGTTTAGGACTTACCTCTTCCTTTGGTGATGATCCCAAGCACTAATCTCCCTTCATGGATCCGTATATTGCGCCCGGTGTCCCTTCCTTTGTTGATGCTCCCTTGCATTAATCTCCCTTCATGAGCCCATATATTGCGCCTGGTGCCATGGTGTGTTGCAGCAGAAACGAAGGTAGATCAAAAGAGGGAAGTCAATTAATCAACATAGAAAATGTCTCTCTCTCTCCTTTAATGTATATTGTTGTTTAGTACATCCCTAACTTTAGAACTAAGATATCTTCTTTAACAAATTCATGAAATGATTGCAAAAACCTAGATTTTACTATATCTTCTCTCTCTCTCTCTTAGAAATTACATCTAAACAAGCAAGAGAAAATTCTTGTTCTATAAAGAAATCTACAAGCTTATTTTTAGACTTTCTTAGAACTAAAATTTTTTATAACATCATCCCAAGTCCATAGGATCTAATTTTTTGTGCAAGTTTCTTCAAGCTATAGGGAGAAAACAGTGCCTTCTCACATTTTTGCTTTCAAAAACCTTTCTTACAGGCTTGAAAGTTTGTTAAGGATTAATGCACTAACCATGGGCCTAAGGCCATGTAATTGTAATAGAACTGTTAGGATATTTAATAAAAGAACTAATGACCTTAGGATGCTGCTAATGGACCTCTGCAAGGCCCATTAGCAGCCCAGTAATGGCCCACTAAGGGCTCATTACACGCCCACTATGGGCCCACTAAGGGCCCACTGAATATCAGGCCCAATCAGGGCCTGATATATTCTGGGCCTGTTCTGGACAGGCCCAGCCTCCAACGGCTAGTTTTTTAACTAGCCGTTGGACCCTCCAACGGTCACTTTTCAAAAGTAACCGTTGGAGGGTTACTTGTTTAACAAGTAAGGAATTACTTGTTAAACAAGTAACTCTGTCTGAAAGGGCTTTTTGCCCTGGATTAATTCTGTATATAAGGGGAACTATGATGCAGTAATAGACATCTTTTCTTGCCCCAATCTTGTGCACTCTCTCTCTCTCTACTTTCTCTCTCTACTTTCTCTCTCCTCGGATTACCATTATCACATGGTATCAGAGCAGGCATTCTGAGCCTGTCTTTGGTGCATTCTTCTGGAGCTCAAAGGGCATCCCACGGGAGGCTTCTTCAAGCATCTAGAGTGCTGTTTCCGCAGCATCTTCTCTATTTTTGCTGAAGGTTGAAGGCATCCTGCGAGAGGCATCTTCAATCAATTTTCACAATCTAGAGGAAGAGTCTTTGGGCTGGGATCATCTACTGCTAATCTGCATTGTACTCAAGAGTGCCTTGAGTCACTCAGGCCTTCAATTCTTCGACAGATCAGCACAATCTACATCCTAGCACCTTCAAATGGCAGCCAACAACAACTCAAGCTCGCTGACAGACAATTCAAGCTCACTGCCAATCTCTGTTCCAGAAATTCCAGCAGGAAGGCAGGCCATTGTCTCCTCAGACAGGTGGCTAACTTCCTTGCCAGTTCTTCCTAAGTGTGCCCTACTCAATGGGAACAACTTTCTGCTATGGTCCCAACGGGTTCAAACAGCCTTGACGCCCCGGGGTCTTCTCCATCATCTCACTGACAGCCCTCCTCCAAGGACCTCTCCAAATTTCCCTCAGTGGGTAATTGAAGAGGAAGTCGTCTACGGATGGCTACTTGATACATTATCTGGAGATTGCCAAGGAGAATACTCCTCCTTTAGCACCTCCAAGGAGCTCTGGGAGGGAGTCCAGCGAGACCTCTCCAAACAAGGGGACAAAGCGAAGATTGTGGATATCCTCTACAAATCATTTATGATTTGACAGGGAGACAAGACAATCAAGGAGCATGCCAAAGAACTCCGAAAGATCTATACGGAGCTTGATCATGTCTGGCCACTGCCCACTAAGCCTACAGCTAGGGCCCAGTGGTCGACACTCCGTCTCTGTCAACTGCTCTTCAGCGTCAACCCGGAGTTTGAGGTCTGCAGAAGCCAATTGTATAATCAGGAGGTTGAACCAACCTTCAATGAGGCAGTCTCCAAACTTATGACAGAGGAGAGCCGCATTCTCCAAGAAAAGGGAGGCTCCTCAGCACACAGCTCTTATGCCGCCAAGGGCTACACGCCTCAGCGGCATCTCCAAGTCCATGAGGCCCCCCGATCCGACAATGGACGAGTTCCTGTCACCTGCTCCTACTGCAAGAAGCCGGGGCACCACAAGGATAAGTGCTGGAAGCTTCATGGGAAGCCTCCACACATCGCCAGGGCTCATTTAGCCCAGAATTCTCAGCAAGGGGGAGCCATCTCAGCGGACTCCTCAACGGCAATTGGGGAGCTCCAGATGGTGATGCAGAAGCTACAGAACCTCGAAAGCATGATCAACTCCCCGGGCGGCATCATCGGATCTACGTCCATGGCCAACTCTGGTAAACCTGAACTTAACTCTAGTTTAAAGAGGTTTACTCCGAACTCTAAATCTGCCTGGATACTTGATTCTGGGGCTACAGATCATATAGCTCACTCGAAAACTTGTTTTTCGACATATGAACTGATGGCCCCAGGAAAACATGTCCAAACAGCAGACGGCTCGCTAATGTCGGTTGCTGGAATTGGACAAATCAACCTCCAACCCTTAGGAACACTTTCATATGCGTTGCACGTTCCAAAATTTTTCCTTAATCTAATTTCAGTACAACAAATTGCAAAAATGCAAAACTATAATATTCTGTTTGATAACATCGATGTTTATCTCTGTCATAAGGTCCTCAAATCAAAAATTGGGCTAGCTAGAGTCCATCAAGGCCTCTACTATCTACCTGGATCGGATTCCTCTGCTCCATGGACAGGACATACGGTGGCTGTCGCACAAGCATCACTGGAGAAGGCCATGGAGATCCATCAACGGATGGGTCATCCATCCTTTCATCTTCTTAAAGAATTGTACCCACATTTGTTTAAGAATCATGAATTGACTTCATTTACCTGTGATGCTTGCCAATTAGGGAAATTTAAGAGAGCTACTTATCCAATCAGTAATCACCGTATGAATTTCCCATTTGATTTGCTACATTGCGATGTATGGGGACCATCGTCTTCCATAGATCTCTTTGGCTCGAAATACTTTCTTATTTGCACGGATGATCACAGTCGATTCTCTTGGGTATTTTTACTAAAACTGAAATCTGAGGTCTCCAGGTGTCTTCGCAATCTGATTGTTCTTATTGAACAACAGTTTGGGAAAACACTCAAAGGACTTCGAACGGATAATGCCAAGGACTTCATTAACAATGATTTAAATGAACTCCTAGCATCCAAAGGAATAATTCATGAAACCTCTTGTCCCTATACCCCTCAGCAAAACGGACTTGCTGAGAGAAAAATCGGGGACATTGTAGATAAAGCCAGAACACTTCTTATCCAAGCTAGCATGCCATTAAATCTCTAAGGCTTTGCAGTGATGACTGCAACCCATTTGATTAACCGCACCCCATCCAAAACGTTGAATTTGCAAAGTCCAATCTAAGTTTTGGAAACACATTACCCCGCCGCTCGACTTCGAACTGGTCTACCCCCAAAAATCTTTGGGTGTGTTGCTTATGTTGATAATTCTGAACATAAGCAAGACAAGTGGTCTGCCAAAGGCCTTAAAGGTGTTTTCCTAGGGTATTCGACAACTCAAAAAGGGTACAAAGTCTATCATCCGACCACTAGATGACACCTCGTTTCAAAAGATGTTGTGTTTGATGAACAAAGTTTCTTTTATAAAACTAATCGCCATATCACACTTAGGGATCTCAACTATTTAACAAAACTTGATGATCATACTCCTGCAGCAGCTACTCCAGATGCGGATTCGTCTCAGCATCCGGAACCTGTGTTTGTTTTCAGGGAAGAATCCACATCGGAAAATTCTGTGGCAGATCCTACTGACATTCCAACCGAACTGTCTGAAACACTAGTAGAACCTTCGTCTGACATTATTCCTCCAAACAGGGATCATGACAGTCAAAGGGATCAATCTGCACCCTCTCAAACCATCACCGGCGACTCTAACTCACATGGTGATTGGTCCATTGCCCTTAGGAAAGGCAAAAGATCCTGTGTCAAGCCTCGGCCAACTGACCCAGCTCATCTTTTGACTTTTAATAAGGTCTCCTCAGAATATCAGACTTTCCTCACTCATGTTCAGGAAGGATATATTCCAAAAACCCCTCACGAGGCTCTTTGCATCCCTCATTGGAAGGAAGCTATGGATGAGGAAATGAGAGCTTTGATGCTTAATGATACTTGGGACATTGTGGATCTTCCAAAGGGAAAAAAGGTGGTTGCCTGTCGCTGGGTCCTCACCCTAAAATGCACACTTGATGTCACCAATAAGCCTAAGGCTCGGTTAGTTGCTAAAGGTTTCACCCAAACCTTTGGCATAGACTACCAGGAAACCTTTGCCCCGGTCGCTCAGATGAATACTATTCGTATCATCATCTCTTTGGCAGTACACTTTGACTGGCCCCTAAAACAATACGATATTAAGAATGCTTTTCTACATGGGGAACTGAAGGAGGAGATCTATATGACTCTCCCCCCAGGCTATGGGGACAGTACGAAGTCTGGAAAAGTCTGTCGCTTAAAAAAGGCTCTGTATGGATTGAAACAATCCCGTCGGGCTTGGTTTGGCAAATTCACTAATACTATGAAAACTCTAGGCTATAATCAGTGCAATGGCGAACATACACTGTTCTTTAAACATGTTTCGTCTCTCTTAACTATCCTCTTAGTATATGTGGATGATATTATCATCACTGGTAATAATTTGCAGGAAATTTCTGAACTAGAAAACAATCTCAGTAATGTATTCCAGGTCAAGAATTTAGGTCATTTAAGATATTTTCTTGGCATTGAGTTTGCACGCTCTGCTGACGGTATGCTTCAGACTCAGCAAAAGTATATCCTTGAGCTCCTCAAAGAAACTAAGCATAGTCAATGTCGGGTTAGTGACATACCCATTGAATCTAAAAATCATCTCCTACTAAATGAAAATGACCCCCCAGTCGACATTAACTCCTATCAAAAACTCATTGGAAGACTTCTCTACTTGTCTCACACTAGACCTGATATTTGCTATATTGTCAATGTCTTAAGTCAATTTCTGCACTCACCTCACCATTCCCATCTTCAAGCTGCCCATCGAGTTCTCAGGTATCTCAAAGGCACCATCGGTCTCGGCATCACCTATCGACGCAAGGTAAACTCCATTTATATCTCTATACTGACTCTGATTTTGCAGGTTCCAGATTGGATTATAAGTCCACTAGCGGTTACTGCACCGTCCTCGGTGGCAACCTTATCACTTGGCGGAGTAAAAAACAGAGTGTGGTCTCTAAATCCAGCACAGAGGCTGAATTTCGAGCCATGTCGAAGGGAATTGATGAAA
Source organism: Wolffia australiana (assembly GCF_029677425.1). NCBI lineage: Eukaryota > Viridiplantae > Streptophyta > Magnoliopsida > Alismatales > Araceae > Wolffia > Wolffia australiana. Next base: position 5,542,717 of record NC_135852.1, on the reverse strand, counting down.
CAATGTGGATCAAGCACTTGCTGGATGACCTCCACATCCCCTACGAAAGACCTATCACCATCCGCTGCGACAACAAGTCCGCCATCAGTCTTGCACATGACCCCGTCTACCATGATCGGATGAAACATGTCAATATTGACAGGTTCTACATCCAGGATCACCTTGAATGAGGCATCTTGCAGACAGAGCACGTCGCCTCTGAGGAGCAATGTGCCGACATCTTCACCAAGGGCCTTCCTGGCCGGACGCTGCGGCAATTTCTCTTCAAGCTTGGAATGATAGATATTCATTCCAGTGCTTGAGGGGGAGTGTTAAGGATTAATGCACTAACCATGGGCCTAAGGCCATGTAATTGTAATAGAACTGTTAGGATATTTAATAAAAGAACTAATGACCTTAGGATGCTGCTAATGGACCTCTTAACTGCTAGTTTTTTAACTAGCAGTTAAGAAACATGTAATAGAACGGCTAGTTTTTTAACTAGCCGTTGGACCCTCCAACGGTCACTTTTCAAAAGTAACCGTTGGAGGGTTACTTGTTTAACAAGGAATTACTTGTTAAACAAGTAACTCTGTCTGAAAGGGCTTTTTGCCCTGGATTAATTCTGTATATAAGGGGAACTATGATGCAGTAATAGACATCTTTTCTTGCCCCAATCTTGTGCACTCTCTCTCTCTCTACTTTCTCTCTCTACTTTCTCTCTCCTTGGATTACCATTATCACAGTTTTTATTAATGTTTTTTTAGATTTTATTCAATACCTAAGTTTTTCATGACGCCAATAAAAATCCATAAAATTGAGAATTGAAGAAGTTTGGTCCCTTATTTTCCATGGAAGGAAATTATCATGCCATAAGAATAGGATGTGAATGTTCCTTATGGGAATAAATATAACACTATGGAAAATAGTGTGCGATGTATTATGTGGCAGCCTGGATAAGGTGGATGAAAAAGAGTTATATTTTGTAATAAATTGTTGCACAAATCCCACATAACAAAAGAAGATCTCATCTTTCATGGTACATCCAAACAAGAAGATTTTTCCTCTAGTTAAGGAATATACCATCCATGAAGCTCAATTCAACCAAGTACATTTTTGTTCTACATCTGAATTTGGCTACTCCAATTCTAGTCTTTGATCAAATAAACCATATCCAAGATGAAAATAAATGTGGGTGTCTCTGAATTTATTCCTACTATGTGATAGTCTATTGTAAAGAAAAACTCAAGGGACAACTATTGATATGTCACAAAGAACATGTAAAAAATACATTTAAGATGATTTTAAGCATAAAAAATTCCAATTCATTTCTTGGTAAGCATTCATATCAGAATTATTCAATGTAAATTATTATTATGATGGAAATAAATGTGGCTGGCAAGCCAATCCCAGATTCTGTGTCTCAATTCGTGCTCATTAATACGATTTATTCATTATAGTGCATGTGTGATGCTTGTAATGAATCTCATAAATACATCATTAGACTTAGCAAATTATGATGAGATTGTAATACGAAGATCACTAGTCTTTAAGCATATATTCTAAATATTTCTATTCAAAGGATAGTCAAGAAGGAAATTGAAGTATGTAGTTCGAATAATGCTATCTTGCCTCACTCTTTGAATAATGAAATTGAAGTATGTAGTTTGGTCAGAGGCTCAGAGCTTAGACGAAGGTGGACGGCGGAGGACGGCGAAGGCGGACAGTGGCGACTGACGGCTGCGGCTACAGAGGTATGTCTTCTTATCTCTTCTTGCTTTTCTTGTCTCTCAGATGTCGCTTTGTATTGCTTTTGATTTTCTTGCTTTCTTGTCTCTCAGATGTCGCTTTGTATTGCTTTTGATTTTTCTGTCTCCGCTCTTGATATTGAATTTATACAAGGGCAAATGCATACCAATCTATCTGAATCTTCTTCACTGTTGAGTGTTGAGCGTTGATCTTCTAAGTCTCCCTCTCTCTTCTCATTCTCTCGTACTCTCCACTCTCCTTTCTTCACTCTCCATTTTCCAATTCTCCCTCACCCCTCTCTTCTCTCTCGATCATTCTCACTTACCGGATAATTCTCCCTTTCCTTCCCCCAGTCGACGTTACAATCTAATTCTCCCTCTATCCCTCATTATTTATTTTTCTCAGTGTTATCTCGTTCACCCTCTCTCTTTATTGTTCTCAGTGTTTCTCTAAATCTCCCTCTCCCCAGCAATTATCTCACTCTCCGGTTCCTTTTATCTTTTTATCCCTAATTCTGAGTCTCTCTCAGTCTCTCTCACTCTCTGATTGTTTCTCTAATTCCTTCTCTCTTTTTTATCTCGTTCACGCTCTCTCTCTCACTCTGTCAATTTCCCAGTCTCCCTTTCTCTCATTCCATTTCAGTGGATTTCTTTTTTAAGTTCTCCCTTTCTCCTTTAATTCTAACTCACTCTCTGATTATTTTATGTTTTTAGTTCAAACTCTTCCTTTTCTTTCTGTATTCTCTCTTACTCTCTCATTCTTACTCTCCTTTTTCTCTCGTTCACCCTCTCACTCACTCCGTTACCCTCCCTTTTCAAATTCCATTTCACTGGAATTTTTTCTCTAATTCTCCTCCTCTTCTCTCATTCCATCTCAATCTCTGTTTTTTTCTATTTTCTAATCTCTAACTCTTCCTTTCTTCTCTCATTCTTTCCTACTCTCTGATTAATTCTTTAATTCTTTCTCTCAATTTTCTTTCTTTCGCCCTTTCTCTCACTCTGTGACTCTCCCTTTCTCTCATCCAATTCCAGTGTAATTCTTTCTCTAATTCTCCCTTTCTTATCAAATTCTATCGCATTCTCTGTTCCTCTTTATATTTCTATCTCTATAAGTTTCCCTCCCTTCTCTCATTCTCTCTTACTCCCTAATTATTTCTCTCAATTTTCTCTCTTCCACCCTCTCTCTCACTCTGTCACTCACCTTTTCTGTCATTCCATTCAAGTGGAATTCTTTCTCTATTTCTTCCTCTCTCCCCTGATTCTATCTCACTCTCTGAATCTTTCCATGTTTTTATCTCTTACTATCCCTCTCTTCTTTCATTCTCTCTTAGTCCCTAATTCTGTCTCTCGATTTTTTACTCGTTTACCCTCTCTCTCACTCTGGCACTCTCTCTTTCTCTCATTCCATTCCAATGAAATTCTTTCTCTCCAGCAATTATCTCACTCTCCGGTTCCTTTTATCTTTTTATCTCTAATTCTGGGTCTCTCTCAGTCTCTCTTACTCTCTGGTTGTTTCTCTAAATGCTTCTCTCCTTTTTATCTCGTTCACCTTCTACCTCACCCTGTCAATTGATTTCCCAGTCTTCTTCTTATTTATTTTCCTATTCTACCTTTTTATTCTCTTCTTTTTTCTCTTCCTCGTTTTTCTCTTCTTTGTTTTTTTTCCTCTTCTTCTTCTTTATTTTCCTATTCTACCTCTTTATTATTCTTCGTTTCTCTCTTCTTTGCTTTTCTTCTATTCTTCTCCATATTCTTCTTCTTCTTGTCTCTTCTCTTATGCCTATTAATTTATCTTCTTCTTCTTTTTTTGTCTTCTTCTTCTTCTTCTTCTTCTTATGCATATTAATTTATTTTCCTATTCTACCATTTTTCTCTTCCTCGTTTTTCTCTTCTTTGTTTTTTTTATCTTCTTCTTCTTCTTTGTTTTTTTTCTCTTCTTCTTCTTTGTTTTTTTCCTCTTTTTCTTCTTCTTTATTTTCCTATTCTACGTTTTTATTCTCTTCTTTTTCTCTTCCTCGTTTTTCTCTTCTTCTTCTTCTTTAATTTCTTCCTCTACCCTTTTCTTCCCTTCTTCTCCATATTCTTCTTCTTCTTGTCTCTTCTCTTATGCCTATTAATTTATCTTCTTCTTCTTCTTTTCTCTTCTTCTTCTTCTTTAATTTCTTCCTCTACCGTTTTATTCTCTTCTTTTTTCTCTTCCTCGTTTTTCTCTTCTTCGTCTTCTTTGTTTTTTTCCTCTTCTTCTTCTTCTTCATTTTCCTATTCTACGTTTTTAGTCTCTTCTTTTTTCTCTTCCTCGTTTTTCTCTTCTTCTTCTTCTTTAATTTCTTTCTCTACCCTTTTCTTCCCTTCTTCTCCATATTATTCTTCTTCTTGTTTCTTCGCTTATGCCCATTAATTTATCGTCTTCTTCTTTTTTTTCTTCTTCTTCTTTATTTTACTATTCTTCCTTTTTATTCTGTTCTTGTTTCTCTTCCTCATTTTTCTCCTCTTTGTTTTTTTTTCTCTTTTTCTTTTTCTTTGTTTTTTTTCTCTTCTTCTTCCTCGTCATTTTCCTATTTTATGTTTTTATTCTCTTCTTTTTTCTCCTCCTCGTGTTTCTCTTCCTCTTCATCTTTAATTTCTTCCTCTACCCTTCGCTCTCTAATTAGTGGTTCCAACCTCCAACTCTCCCTCTCTCTTTTCTCACCATCTATAACTCTCTACCTCTACATCTCCCATCTCTTTTCTCTCTCTCATTTTAACGTACAGTATGATTCTCACCCTCCCTCTCTCAGCATCTCTTACGTTCTCTCCCCCCCTTTAAATCTATAATTCTGCATTCTTCCTCTCACCTCAATCTCATTCTCCCTTAGTCAATCATTCTTGCTTGTATATCTATCATTCTTCCTTTATCTATATATTCCATTCTCCTTTGATTCACTATTTATTTAATTGTCGTATTCATTGCATCCGTTACATAATGCAGAGTTTAAATCGCAGTTTGGCATCATGTGATGCCGTTGTATTCAATTTTAGCTTACCAAATTATGACTTCAGAAACATGAATCCACCCGGAGGCAATGACCCAACCCAAGAAAGATCAGGGTCAGGAGCTGTAGGCCCCCAACATACTGAAGTGGGAACTTCTCGTGCCGCACAGAGTCAGCCTCGTTCGAATCGTTCAGTCATCATTGACTACTTTGAACAGATGGAAGATGGATACTACACATGTGTAATGTGCCGGGAGTTGAACCCGCACAGTAAGAGGAAACCAATAAAGAGGCAAGCCGACAAAAGCACCAACGTATTCTGGCAACATTTCAAATCCTGCCATCCAGCTTGTCATGCGGAGCTCAAGGGCGAAGCCCCTGCAGACCCTGGTCAGCCACGCATCACTGATAGAATGCAGAGCAAACAACAGGAAGAGCCTAGCCGACGGGGGCCGATTAGAGGGCACACTCCAGATGAGACGAAGAATTACATTGCACGATTCGTATGCCTAACTAATTCACCCTGGAGCATTGTTGACAATGTCGCCTTCAAGGATATGTGGCGTTACGCGACGCTTATCGACTTGGATCCTCCAAGTGCGAAGGTCATAAAGCAGTGGACCATCCAAATGCATGGCCAAATGAAACATGATGTGAGGAAGCTCTGGGACAGTGTGGCCCGAGTGTCACTCACCGTAGATGCATGGACTGCGGAGAACGGAACTGGATTGCCAGGCATCACCGTCCACTAGGCGGACGACACATGGGCGTACAGAGAGCGGGTACTTGCCATCCAAGAATCGTTGGCAAGCACGATGGGGAGAACATGGCGTCCATTGTTCTCCAAGCACTAGATGAATTTTATCTGCCGGCGAAGGTCATCACTCAGCGTCTATCTCAATTTATTAGTTGAACTTGTGCCTTTAAATGTGGAACGCAATTATGCAGGTCTACGCCGTGACTACTTATAATACCACGTCGAATAAGAGGATGTTGGCATTGATGGCAAGAAAGATGAAGAGCGTAAACCTGGCGTTTAGTGCCACGAGGCACGTCCCATGTATGGCACACATTCTAAATATTGTCATGCAAGCGGCCATAAAAAGCTTCGGTATTCCTTCGGGCCAAGCTATGGAACCCGAAGAAGGCAATGTGACAAGGACAGCAGAGCACTACGACAGCGACCAGGACAACGAACTCGGTGATATATTCTCAGCATCTGATGATAATGAGGGACCACGCAAGCCGTTATATTTGGGTGATGCAGTTGCAAAGGTGCGCACACTAGTGCAGACTATTAGGAGCTCTACGCAATGGAGAGAACTTTATACACATGCATGTGAAGATGACCCCGAAGTCGAGGACTCCAACATGGTCGTCTTAGACTGTCCAACCCGATGGAACAGCACATACACTATGTTGGCGGCCGCCGTGAAGAAGCGTGATGTAATTGATGAAGTGTCGAAGGCTTTTGGCCAGAAGGTGACGTCGCTGAAGTTGTCGAAGGACGAGTGGGAGTTGGTAAAAGAGTTCTGCCGCATCCTTGGACGTTTCGCCGTATCAACTGATCATGTTTGCAAAATAGTGACGCTGGCGATTTGCGATGTCCTATATCTCATAGACGGCCTCAAGGTTCACATGGAGGAAGTGGTCTAGCAAATCGAAGATGACACATTCTTCACATTCGTACGACTGTTGCACGAAGGAGATTGTTCGAACATGGCACAAGCGTGTAGAGCGATACATTACAAGCTTGCATAGTATGCTGAGATATTGTAGGCGAATGAGGTGATCACTACCGCGGCATTGATGGATCCATTCCACAAAGGGTCAATGCTCCACTCGGGCGTCCGAGAAGCAACCATCGTATACGTACGATCGTTGTTACCAGGTGACTCGTCAAGCCGTGGATCGAGAGGGGCCACTGAGGAGGGGCAGACAAGAGGTAAAGAGTTGGACGAGTGGCTTAAGAGCACTATGCGGCACGTGCAACCGGCACCTATGACAACGAGGTCGGCGTGGGACGAATTCAACCAATTCCTTGCAGAGATTGTGACTAATGAGGGTGTGTTCACTCCACTATCTTGATGGGCCAGCACGGGGGTGAAGCGTTTCCCCTTACTTGCGGCCGTTGCGATGGACCTATTATCCGTATGTGCGACGAGCGCCCCTGCCGAGCGCATGTTCACAGTTGGCAATGCTATTGTCATGTACAAGCGATCGCGTCTGTCGCCAATAAGCATCGAAACACTAATCACTGTGAAGTGTTGGCTCCGTGGGGACAACAAACGGTGGTACAATGACGTTGAGCTAGATGAGGATGTTGACGACAGAGAAGATGGTGTGGTCGCATGTGCTCAAGGTACACATCACATAAATGAAATAGATTTTCTTACTTCTACGTAATGATCGTTACTTATCTCTTATCTTTTGCCACCCAGGTGATGATCAAGTAAGCACAAATCTCTGACTGAGCCGTTGGGAGTTTTCTACGGGAATTGCGTGTTTTTGACAGAGCCACAGTCATATGTATATAGTGACTTTGCTACAAATGTCGAATTAACACCGTGTATAGATTCTTTTGAATATCCCTAACTTTTGATATATTTTCCAAAAATTCCTTTGAATATCCCTAAATTACTACGAAGATTCAAATGAAAGTAAAATATAAAAATTTATATCAATTTAAATAGACCCTTTCAGTTCTTGTTATATATTTATATCCGGCATTACTATATTCTTCCAACTATCCAATAAATAATCTTAGTATCAATCAAAAAAATTAATCTCTGTAATTAAATATCATGCCAAGAAGTATACTTACTCCTCTATTACTCCTATTACTAACTATTTCGAGTATATATACCAAGTATAAATTATATCATGCACCTTTACTCTCCTATACATTTTCCATGGTATGCATTTCATCCTCTCATATATTTTTAATTCTACTCAAACCTTACATTACCATAAAGACTCAGATTAAAAATTCCACTAGTATCTTACACTCTACCCTTATTATTGAATAAGCAGTTTTATTATTCCTCTTACTAACTGCTTCGTTTATCTATTAAAGATGTTCAATATATTATGTAAAATTATTTTCTTAAAATTACGTTATATTAACTTCGGTCAAAAATTATTTGTAAGTCTAAAATAACCATTCCACCAATATCTTATATTCTACCCTTATTATTAAATCGTCAGTTTTATTATTCCTCTTACCAACTGTTTCACTTATCTATTAAAGATGTTCAACATATTATGTAATTTATTTTCTTAACATTACATTATATTAAATTTGTCCAAAAATTATTTGTAAGTCCAAAATCACCATTCCACTAATATCTTACAATATACCCTTATTATTAAATCGTCAGTTTTATTATTCCTCTTACTAACTGTTTCACTTAGCTATTTAAGGTGTTCAATATATTATGTAAATTTATTTTCTTAAAAATAAGTTATATTAACTTTGTTCAAAAATTATTTTTAATTCTAAAATAACCATTCCACTAATTCTTAAATCGTCAGTTTTGCTATTCCTCTTTTTAAGTATTTAACTTACCTATTAAAGGTGATCAATATATTAAGTAATTTTATTTTCTTCAAATTACATTATATTAAATTTGTACAGAAAATTGTTGTAAGTTAGAAATAACCATCCCACTAATATCTTACCCTCTACCCTCATTTTTTAACCCTCATATTTATTATTCCTCTTACTGACTATTTCACTTATCTATTAAAGGTGTTAAATATATTATGTAATTTTATTTTCTTAAAATTACACTACATTAAATTTGTTCAAAAATTTGTTGTAAGTCTAAAATAACCACCCCACTAATATCTTACACTCTACCCTTATTATTAAACCATCATATTCATTATTCCTCTTACTAACTGCTACTACTATCTAGTAAAGGTATTACATATTTTCTGCAATTTTATTCTCATAAATACAGTGTACTTATTTCGTTAAAACATTAGTTGTCACTTGTCAGTCATTCTTCATTAAAACATTATCATAACCATTCCACTAATATATTACACTCTACCCTAGTACCCTTATTACCATCATATTTATTATTAAATTTATTAACTATATTATGCAATTTTATTTTCTTAAAATAACAATATATTAATTTCGTTAGAACATTAGTTGTTAGTTAAAAAGAACAATTCTACAATATGCAATTTTACCCTCGTTATTATGAAGTTTTAGATTTTTTAGATTACATTAAATTAATTTCGGTCCAACAATAGTTCAGGGCTTCAGGCCCACATAAATGTTGCATTTTTCACAAATAAATTTTGACATTGGACAACATTATGAGAAAAGGCCAAATTATTTTTCATTATGTAGCATCTGTGGGCGGCGAGCCGGCGTAGATGAGATTCAACTGTAAGATGGTTGCGGCAAATATAAAGTCCATATGGGATTGCAGACGACTGAACAAAAATATCAAGATACTGGTTTTTGATATCCGGATATCGAAAACCGATATCCGAATATCGAAAACTGGTATCCGGCATCCAATATCCACCTCATCCCTCCCCCTTCAATATCCGGTACCGATATCCGTCTAACCCCTAATAGAAAGATATCGCCTGATATCCGATATCCAGAACCATCCCATTTTTTCCCAGATATCGGTTGTCTGATACCGGATATCGGACGGATATCGGGACGGGCAAACCCTACTTGGTATAAGAGGAGACAACTCAAGGAAGATGATGCAATGAAGTCCTGGGCCAAGGTATTGCAATATCAAAAAAGAGTTCTCTAATGATTTCTTAACGCATTAGTATTAACTCACATGACCGATTAGGGTTTGATAGTTGACCATACCCTACGCCATCCAAAAAGCATCATATTGATGAGGGAATTTACATACAAGGTAACTGAGTAATGATAGGTTCCATGAGTGAGTTGATACACACTCATTTCTATTTTTTAGAGCACGAGGTGTAGCTTAGCATCCCACTAGTTGGAGACTCAACCTATCAATCAATTTAAATTGATCAGACATTTTTTCATCTATATTATGATATATTTAATTAATTTGGGAGGCTTATAAATATTATTTTCCAGTTATTTTTATTAACTAAAATGAAACATGGGCCTAGAGGGGCACACACAAATGGTATTTTGGTTATCAGAAGTTATATTTAAGTTTTGTGGGTTTTTATGAAAAACTTTCCACTTAGTATAAATAGGGGAAGTCCTTGAAAGAAATTCACCCATACCATAATTTCTAGCGTTATGTATTTTTATTGCATAATCAGTAACACATAACATCTATAAATCATCATGCATGAACTCAAATAGAAAGAAAATAGAGGATTAATTTAAAATATGAAATTATACCTAAAACCCATGGTACAAATATAAAATGATATTTTATTGGTTCTGACCCAATATTTAGTGTCATTTAGAAATCTTCATAGTCACATTAAATTTCAAAGAAACATAAAACCAAAATAAATATCAAAAGATCTTTTTTAATTTCCCTATTTGTTATTAACCATACTCCCATGTTTGAAATAGACATTGGTGGGTTAGAAAGGATAATTATAGAGCATGTTTGACTTAAACCTGATAAATTGAGAAATTTATTAAATAATTTTATTAGCGTTTAATTTTTTGTTGACATATAATATTGGATTATTTTGAGGATATATAAAAAGAGAAAACATGTTGTACATAATTCGTCAAGTTATATATGAATAACGATATATTTTTAGGGATATATCATAAGGATTAACCAATAGGTATTTACAATTCACGGATGTATTGATTAATAATTTTAGGCTGTTAACTTACTTATGTGAGAGGAATAATTTAACAAGGTAAAGTTGAAAAACAGACATGAAAAGGGAGAATCTGAAAATTTGAATTGATAAAAAGTTGAGATTTTTATTAATTATTTATTGCCCTATGAATAAAGCTTCAACTATGAGAATTGGTTTAATAAAATAAAAGAGATCAGGTTGATTCCTCGATTCAGTGACAAAAAATTAGAATGTTATTTATTTAGTACGATAAAAAAATATGATATATTCAGTCAAAATGAATAATTAAGTTAGCTTAATACCTTAGTGAATGGGCTAGTATCATCTCCCTATTGAATAGAGGTAAACGAGATTGAATCAAAGCAAAAAAAAATCTGTATTTTGGTGAAATATAGGACCTCAATCTTTAAACATTGGGAGATGGAGGGAATGTGGAATGTGCAATTGTTAGTGTTCCCCTTTAACAAGACACCTAGGCCACGTGGATGGATATTTATGGGAAGATGGTGATTTCATCCTACTATTAACAAACATGGATGACATGAAGAGATAAAATTTTGAATCATTTTTGGGGTTTAATATAAAAAAGGAGATAACTTGGAACAAATCAGTAACTAGGTTGATCAGTTGGATCATGCCCCATATAATATCATGGAAAAAATCAATCAGAAAATGATAAGATTGCCATTGATGATTGATCTAATTTCACTATTGATCAAATCAGTTGATATCGCCTGATCTTAGGGGCAAAACATCAATTTTTTCATGATCTTATGGGGCCCTGATCCAACTGAACAACCTAGTTAATCAGGTTATATCACCTGATCTTAGTGGAAAAACAATCCAATCACAAATATGATGGAGGGAACATGGAAAAGGGAACCTTAAAACATTTTGGGGGAACCTTTCTCACCATGAAATATCACATATAGTATTCTGGTTCTGGTGAAGAAATGGTTGAGACATCCCCAGGCAATGTGCAGCATATTTTGGAATTCTTTTGCATAAAGGGTGTGGGCGACAGAATGGACTGTTCTTTTTATCCATATTTTTTTCTTGCATGTAATCATTTATGGACTTTGATTGGTTCATTCCCAGTAATAAAATATATTCTATGTATCTATGGATTATAAAATACACTATTTACCGGACAATGGAAAGTTTATGATGAGATGCTTATAATATTCTTAGTCTTGAAACTTTAAGAAGCGGATGTATCAGTATACTTAGAAAAGGCATTCACTCAGACAGATATTTGTATGTTTCTCTAACCTTCCAACGTTAATAAAGATTTTTAAGCTATCAATAATAAATAATAACTTTTTTAGAGTTAAGGATTAAGCTTTTCCCTAAAATTTTATATGCAATGTCTCAAATCCTATGGACAGGATTTTATATTGGAGAAAAAATTTAGGTTCCAATTATATATCTTCATTATTATCAAGAAAAGTGGTAATTTATTCAAATTCTATAAAATTTTCAGGTGCAAGACCTTACTTAAAATATAGGAAACTCAAAAAATTGACATTTTGAGAGGGTGACACCTACAAAGTTAAAAATGCATAGGGAAGATTATCATGACCCTTGTGAAATGTTGAAATACAAATTAAAAAAATATTCAAGATGTTAAAAATACAGTTCTTAATTTTATCTTTTTAAATGATCTCTGAGATCTCATGAAAAAGTAAACTAGAACCTACAATTAGGCGTGTGGTTTCCCATTCACTCTACATAAAAAATGATAAATGATTGATTTAATATGAAGAATCATGTACTTTGTAAGATAAAGACGTCATAGGCCATTATATATCCAACACAATCATGACGCTTTAGGATCTTGAATATTTAATCCAAACTACATATCTATCAAGCCCATTAATGATGGTATGAATGATAAAGATTCTTTAAACCACAATTTAAATCATAAAGACCATCAACAATATGAACTTTTTTTAATCATAATTTATTTTTTGTTTGACCAGATCATTGTGATATTCATTGTCATTTGAGACTGCATTTCAACTTTATAAACCACGTCGAGAATCACATTATCTGAATTAAATATTTTTGCTGAATTACTATTTCAAGCCTCTCATGTTCTCCTATCCTGCTTCCTGGCTTGTTAGCTGCTTGGTTTTCTGGCTGTTGAGTTTCTTGACAGGGTATTCAATTTATGGCAATTTCGCTATACCTATGCTAAATATTATCTCTATATTAGCGTGAAGTTGTATCTTGTGCATTGATGCACTCACACATTTTTTGAATATTTCCTAATATTTAACTTTGTATGCTTATCAACTTTAATATTTCATATTCATTATATAGTTTTGTATCATTAATTTGATACTTTTTACCTTAACTAGTCAAATAAAACGTTGTGTAATTGGTAAGCAATAAATCAAAGAATAGGAGAAGAATGGATCCATGAGGTGTTCTCTTATATGAAAAGAGAATAGGGAAAAGGGCCCGGTCATAGGAGATTTTGATTAATTGCAGGATCAATATGAAGAAAGGGTTAAATATATTTTGACTGATTGAATAAATGTGGTAAGTTTTGAATTATTGTAAAAATAGAACAAAAACGCTTTGTGAAACTTACTACCATCCTGAATAAAGGGTTTTTTGAGAGAATAAATGCAATAGATGATAATGATAAAGTGGAAAGAAGATATAAGGAATAAGGTAATTATATAGGGAACTTAGAAGGCATATAGAGAGAGAGGGTGGGAGTGGAGAAACTGGTGTTAAGAATTATATTTATACATTACTCCTCTCAACCTGAAAACATGATTAAGTTTACTTTATTTTTAGTAGTTAAAAACTTCCTTCAAGCTCAATGTGGTTATCAGTGATAAAACCAGTAAATGGGAGAATGATACTGGAATTGACAGATAAACGGAAGTAGGTGAACCTGACATGTTCCATACCTCTATCACTATATAGTTAGATCTAATAGTTTTCGCCGATTATATGTTTTGTTAGGGCTAGGTCGTGATGGCTGATAAAACCTTACAAACAAAAGGATGTTAATAGTCATCAATACGAAGGTGAAGAGCATTAACCTCCACATGACGTTTGATAAGTTGAAATTTTGGTGGTTAACCTAATCGATGTGTAATTTTGAGAATTATGCAATAAAATTTTTAATTAAACATAGTTCACTTATTACTGATGTAAATTGGTAAGCAAATAATTGGTAAGCAAATTAAGATTGATTTTGGTAAGATTGATTTTAAATTGGTAAGGTTTTATTGGTAAGCAAATTGGTAAGCAAATTAAAATTGTATAAATTGGTAAGTGATTATTTGTAAGCAATTGTATAAATTAAAATTTACACATAATCCACTTTAAAATTGCTTTAAAATCAATCTAAATTGGTAAGCAAACATTAACCACAGAGAAGACTTAGTGATTAAGATTGATTTTAAAGCAAATTAACGCTTGAGAAAGTGGATTATGTGTCAAGAGTGTGAAAGAAGAGATAATTAATCTTATATGATCTTTTAATTTAAATATTTTAGATGTATAAATTCTTAATTCTTACTCTTACGAATTATGAACTTATAACAGAGATTAGGATGGTATTAAAATCTTGGAATAAGGATAGGATTAGAGGAATGAATGGAGGTGATGAAGAAACCCTAATTAGGGGTTTCCTAAAACCCTAATTAGGGGTTTCCTATGAAAACCCTAATTAGGAATGGGTGGTATAAACTATTAATCCCTACTCATAGGGCTTTATAACTTATAATAAAGAGTGAAGTGATATAAGAATGTGGAATGGATAGAAAGATGGGGGAAATGGAATAAAGATCCTAATTAATTGTTTAGGACTTACCTATTCCTTTGGTGATGCTTCCAAGCATTTAATCTCCCTTCGTGGACCCGTATATCGCGCCGGGTGCCTTGGCGTGTTGCAATAGACACGAAGATACATCAAGAAAGGGAAGAAACTCACTTTTAGAAAGAGGAAAAACCTAAATTGGAATTCATACACCTTTGTTTCACAAGGTCTCCCACATGGAGAAAGGTAAAATGAAGTACAAGAAGAGCCTAATTTCGGGATCTATTAACAGGCTCAGCCATATGATACAGAAAGAGAAATAAGGGGTGGATCTCCCCACAAAATTTCAGCCAAAACTACCCGTGGGATCAGCAGTTATAGCCATTTGAATTTTGAGAATTTCCAGCCATTCATTTATTTGAGTAGTTCCACCAAAATAGGGAGCCACCAGAGCATGCCACATCATCCATCCTTGTAGGGCATGAATTTGCCTTGTTCCACAAGAAAAGAGAGCCACCAGTTGTTCCACATCATCCCTCTTTGTAAGGCACTAAATTGAATTTTTTCACAAGAAAAGAGAGCCACCAGTTGTTCCACATCATCTCTCCGTAGTGGGCCTTGATTTTGCCATTTTTTAACCTAAAAAAATTAGGCAAATATCAAATATAATTCAGAAAGTTGTCTCAAATTCAAAATTAAATATCTCTTTATCTACAACTCCTTTTTGGATGAAATTTTCACCAAATTAATTCTTTCTATATATAATATCCGTTTTAATCCTTATAAACATAAAAATATACCGACTTTAATCCAAGAATAAATATTTAGTGGACATATGTATTTTTGGTGAAAATTACATAAAATTCAAGATAAAATGCATAAAGTAGCTTTTACATTGAGCATCTAGTGTGTTGTGCTTATTTGGTGATTCGCGTGGATACATAATGCATATTATCATGCTTATTTGCATGTTATCAACATTAAGCATCTAGTGTGTTGTGCACATTCTCAACGTCATCATACTAGAAGCAATAAAAAGCTTTCTCATTCCTCCCACTAGTGGCCATAGAAGGAGATGTGAGTGGGATATTTTGACAATGAGGAGAAGCGTGGATACATAATATTAACACAGACAATAATGACTGAGGAAAGGCTGAAAATGTCAGTGTGTACCATTTGAAGATCCACCCAATTATGACATGAGTTCTCATAAGGTGTGTGTGAAGGATATTATGTGGTCATCGGGCAAATTACACAACTATGTTTTTGTTTGAGTTCAATGGAAAAAATGTTTACTCATTATTATTCATGTGCAATGTTTATAATGAGTCCATAAATATATGCTATGACCTATTGAATTATGATGAGATCACAATACGACAATCACTTGTGTTTAAATGTGTACTCAAATTATTCCTATTCCATGGATAGTTGAGATGCCCATCGACTTATCCAATATAATAATAATATTTGATTCTACTTATACAAAAAGGTATGGCTGATCATGTGGTCGTTAGTCTCAAGACACTAAGGACATATGGTGGGTGTTCTTTGGAGAAAGATGTCACTGAATTAATATGTATGAACCCTTGAATGGTATTATGCCTGAACTTCAATCAGGTTGACTCATGTCACTATTGTGTAAGTTACCCATTAACAGCAAATGCAAAAATACATATTGTGGATGGAGAACTATGTTTTGACTATGGCTTAAGTGTTTGTAACTGGGGAATTCAAGTAAGTATTAGCTTAGATATAGTAAGAAGTACATAAAGGTGGTTGAGTTGTCAAGATGGTATCATCCACCCTTGGTATAGAAGGATATTAACTCAAGGAAGATGGTGAAGTTAAATCCCTGTCCAGGGTAGTGAGGATATTAGAAAAGGGCATTCTCCAATGATCCCCATTATGTATAAGTACTAATTGAAGGACATATTAGGCTCTGACAATTATCCATACCCTAAGTCATTTGGGAGTCCCACATAGATGAAGAATTATACATATATTGTAACTGATGATGGAGTTTATTTGATACTATGTATGTTCTAGAGCACGAAATCTAGCTTGGCACCCCCAGGGTTGGATACTTAACCTATATATTTGGTTAAATTGATTATTAGGGAATTAGTCTACATGTTGATATATATAATTTATAAGGTTGGGGAAGAATTGTTATTGGACCATTAAAGTTATAAACCAGAATGGTACATGGGCTTAGAGGGTCACACACATAAGATTATAGGGGCATTGGTGTGTATATTTTTTAATCATGGGTTTTTATGAAAGAAAATTAAATAAAGTATAAATACTGTCGGGCACCCATTTTAGGCGCCTAGGCCAGCCAGAGCAAGGTGCTCCTATTTCTTCCTTCTCATTTTCTCCTTCAACCTAGAAGTGTGTCTTCATGGTGAGAAATCTACAAGAGCCTCAAAGAGAGTTAGAGAAGAAGCGGAGATCCAAGAGCACCTTGACTATGTAGATACTTCTAGAGGCCGAATATGTGAATGGTTTCAGAACAAGGGATTTGGAAGCCTGACCCAAACTCAACCAATAGCCATCATCGCAATATAGATCGAAGTTGGCCGAGCATGTTGCTGACAATTAAGAGGATTTGTCAGTTGAGTTTAGGGATGAAGGTTTTATACACATGTTTTTTGTTTTTTCTTATAAATTAAACAATGTCGCCTTCAAAAAAATTTTGAATTTCAGATACTGATATCCAGGTATCAATACTCAATAGGATATCAGAATCTAATATCTGGCATATGAATGGATTTTGATATCCAAGGATTTATACTCACTTGGATATCAGAATCTGATGTCTGGCACAAGCATCCCCCACGTCTTGACACTAACAATATATGTCCGGATATTTGAAATTGGGTGTATATTCCATATCAGATGGATATTCAATAACCGTCCAATATCTTTTATCCAAAATCATCACGATTTCATTCGGACATTGGATATCAGTTTGTTCAAAATTAGATGTCATATAGATATCCTTCACTTGAACACTTGTCAACAGCCACCAGTAACCAATTTACATTTGGTTATAAACGTTCTATATCTGTTTTTGCCCTTTTGATTTATACAGTTAAATATGTTTATAAAGGGGCTTTCCTTTTGCCATTTTAGGTTTAAACTTTCTTTCTTTCTTTTTCGAAAAAAAACATTATCATAAATAACTATGCAACAGAACAGCTTACATATTATCATTCCTAACTTTCTATTTAACAAACTATATGAATCACCATAAATGTAAACTACAAATTATTCACAAAATTTTCATGTCACAGAATCAAACTTAACACTCAATATTTCCCTAGAAAATATTAAAAATAAGATTAGAATCTCTTATTGGGCTGGGTTTTTTCTTTGGTGAGGCAACTTCACCTTCGGTTTGCATATGAAAGCTGGTAGATTGGGCAGGAGAGTGTTAGCTGGTTGTATTTTCCTTCGCTTTATCCACTCGTCCAACCTCCCTCGCTCTCTGCCTGGTCTGCCATCGCCATGGCGACGGCTCTCCTCCCTCTTCCTCGCGTCTCCTCCTCACCCTCCTCCGAAAAGGGCAGGAGTTTTTCCTCCTCTCTCTTCCACCCCCTCTCCTCCTCCGTTGCCTTCTCCTCCCAGCAGTTCCTGCGCCGAGAACGCGTCTCTCTCCGCAACGCCAAGCCCTTCACCGTGAAGGCCATGGCCCCTCCAAAACCAGGGGGAAAAGCCAAGAAGGGTGAGGAATTTTCCCCCCAAAATCTCACATTTTTTCGTTTAATTTTCATTTTTTCTCGATGTTTCTTTGGGCCTGCCCAGTCGTTGGAGGGGTGAAGCTTGCGCTGGAAGCGGGGAAAGCCACTCCGGCGCCGCCTGTGGGTCCTGCTTTGGGTTCCAAGGGAGTGAACATCATGGCCTTCTGCAAGGAGTACAACGCGAAGACGGCCGACAAACCCGGCTACATTATTCCCGTCGAAATTACCGTCTTCGATGTGAGTCTTCTTCGTGTTCTTGAGATTTGTTTTTTTAGATGTCTGTTTTTTGGTTCTTTTCTAGCTTCTACGCATCGGACGCGCTTCAGTTTCTAGTTTTTTTCTACTGTTGAGTTTCCGAATTTGAGTACAATTGGGTGAAAATCTGTTTCGTTGATCAGGATAAGAGCTTCACCTTCGTTTTGAAAACTCCCCCGGCCTCGGTTCTGTTATTGAAAGCAGCAGGTATAGGCTTTTCTTCTGGTTCCTTAATACCGGGTGTTTATTTATTTATCTCTCTTCTCCTGATAAGAACCCAGAAAAGTGTAGAATTTTTCAACTGTTGCCCAGACGATGAACTGGTTTAATCCATGCGGAATCATGAAGATTTACGAATCAATCTCGTCATCTATACCTGCATTCATTCATCGTGTTCTATGACCACTTCAGATGTGATCTGAATTCCTAATATTTCCGTCTTGTTTGACTACAAAAAGGTTGAATTTTGGTAATTTCCCCTGACAGCATTTGTACATGGGGATAGGATACGCCCGAACCATTAGATAGTCGGATTTTTTTCTTAATGCTTGATCTGTTTCCAAGACTGCATGTCTACTTGCAGATGGGATAAGAACATGGTTAATGAATGCATAGAGTAAACGATCGTCTATTTCTATTTCTTCTCCTACTTTGAAAGATAACGATTTGTCAATTGGGTACGAGTAAAGTAGACAACTTTAGGCATCTGACATCAGTTTGTCAACTGGGTTGGTGCAAACAGGGGTTGAGAAGGGCTCAAACGAGCCGAACCGGCAAAAGGTGGGGAAGGTGACAGTGGAGCAAGTCAAGGCGATAGCCACGGAGAAGCTGCCTGACTTGAACTGTACTACACTGGAGTCAGCCATGAGGATCATCGCCGGCACGGCCGCCAACATGGGCATCGACGTCGACCCGCCAATTCTTCAACCCAAGCAGAAGGTTGTGCTGTAGAGTGCATGGGCCTGCTCTGGTGCTCTTTTTTCTCTCCCCAACTCTTTCCTCACCTTCTTTTTCATTCGTTGTGAATGGAGTTCATAAATTTTTGCTTTATTCCCATTAAATATCATAACAGTTCCATTCCATCCTGTTCATTCCACATCTCCCAATTTTTTTCCCAGCCAGCCAGATTTAAGATCATGCTCAAGTTTCAAAAGCATCTCTTATTCTGGTTATCTTGCCCAAGGCTTCTGGCCCCACTTTTCTGTGTTGACAAAGGTGATCTGAGAAATTCTCATTTCTCCCACCATGAAAAATCTCAGATTCAGATGTAAGTCACAAAAAAGTATTGGTTAACTGATGCAAGTGGCACTCCATATTAGAAAACATACAGTATGACAGTGACTCTCCAAAATTCTCGCTTATCTTTCCATAAATCCTGCTTTATTCTTAAACGATGGCATTTGCCTCCTATTCTTCACCTTCGTCGCTTAAAGGGAGATGGAGAGAGAGAGAGAAGAAGGAAGCAAAGTCACTGTTTTTTCTCCCAGCAAATCCAAACTCCTTGTCGAGGGCTAGTTGCTTAAGAAACAAGAAAAAATAGGCCTGATAGAAAGCATGTCCCTCAAAGGAGAAAATTGGTTGGGCCCTCTCCAAAATTTAGTGTTGAGTACTTGTTGTTCTCTATGGGCTGACGGCTTGTATGGCTGGGTTGGCAGTCAAAATCCTGGTACTTTCTTTGTTGGGTATATCGCACACCATTCAGTGTTACTGGTTAACTACCAAGAATGTGCGTACTTAAGTATCCAATACTTATACAATAGAAAACAAACTAGGCTGATTCATTATTTGATTTTGATAATGAACTATCAGAAAAGTCCTGCATGAAAACCAAATTTGCAAAAAATCTGGAGAAAATGTCACAGAGAGCCAGAGAAATTGAGGAAAACGGTAGAACAGATGGTGTGGAAATATTATGGGATGGATTCTGAAAATGTTTGAAAATTAGACTCGTCAGAATTGGAATACATAGATAACATGAGATGAATCGTTGCTGTATATGAAACTCGTCTAAAAGAAAAGAATTCTTAAAGGGTGTGAATTCTGCTCGCTAATAAGCATGCTAGGTTTATGTTTAAATCAGAAGTTATCCTGAGTCAAGCCTCCTCAATGTCAAAGGGATTGAAAAAATAACTAAACTTGAAAGTCTGAGGCTCAATGTAGGGAGATTTACTTCATGTTTACTTCGAGTTCCACCTAATGTCTTTAGCATATCTGCTTTGGAAATTATTGAATATTTCACACTCATCAGGTGCGCAATCTTCAATTCAATCTTTGTTAGTTGCAAAGTTAGGGTGCAATAAGAAATATAGGGGTGGTTTATACACAATATTTAAGTTCAATTCGTGATAATACATAATAATGTTTTGAGGGATATTCCTTGTCTCACAAGATTCATGCTCAAAGCTAGCCCAACTAATAAACATCAAATTTCCGTGAAAAATTTTAGAAGAAATCCAACAAGGTGTCATCCAAAAGCAGTCAAAATCTCAATACATGGCCCCCCGCTATGCTCGTTCATCGTCTCAGAGATCCAACCACATGTTGATATTTATAATGCAGGATTGGTACATTTCCATTGAATTCAGATTGATGGAACAGCCATATCTTCAAGAATTTCTAATAACTAAGTGTTAATCTATATACCTTTTTACTCTGCATTAGGTGTTGTGATTTTTTTTGCACACACTGATTAAGGTGCATCTATCATTTGGTCATCATGCTCCATTGAATAAATTGACCAGTCAGGGAGATTCTTCACTTTGAAATAGTTTTCTAAATCATTAGCATCATCTTCTACTTCGATGTTGCATTTCAGCAATAGATCATCCTTATCAACCTAGACTTATCTTCAGCACTTCCACATTTGTTAAAGGGCGTCTCTACTCATGAAATCACTACTCTTAATCTTGATATTTTATTTTTTCTCGTACGTATTGGGGTTAATCATTGAAGTTAATAGCACCCATCATCAACAAATAGTTACTTAAGAAGTGGTCCTCTTTATTAGTAAAGAATTTTATGTAGTGAAAACTAGGGTAAGGATCTAACCTTTAAGCTGGTGAATGAATTTAGTGAAAAGCCTTTCGTCAATTATAAATGAGTTCCTACATAGTGTTTGTCGATATTATGTACATAGATATATGTGAATGGGGTGATAGTTATACAGGTGCATGCAGATCCTTAGTCCTAGCTATGATACTTTTCCATGTCAATAGTTTTCACCATTCAGTCCATAGATTTTTTGATTGGGAAAAATTAATTCAAAAACTCAGAACTAAACCTTTCATTGAACCTTTGGTTTCTCCAAAACCTTGTCTCAGACACCTATGAAGAATCAATCCTTGAGCAATGACTTAAAATAAGTAGATCGATGATGTCTATTGATGTTCTAAGTTTTTTTCATCTTCTAATTGGATTTTGCCAACCGTAGTCAACAAAGTATGACCTTGGTCAATACATGGTAAACCATGAGTTAATGTCCAAAACATCCTTGAAAACATCCAGCGAAGAGAAATAACTTAGATTAAGATAAAGAGCAGTACTGTTCTTATGGTTTTAATACCTGGTATTAAATTAAGATCTTATGGGGAAGAGCCCATCACAGTGGCTTGTTGATGGGGTTATCGCACATTTCTCTTCGCATTCAACTGCCACATAGGCCAGGGTTAAACATTAAAAAAAATTTCTCAATGGAGTGAGTTAGTATCATGTATATGTAAGAAAGTTGACCTTTTAGCAAGACCTGTTGGTTAAATTTCAAAGGTTGACCAGGAGATGAATTTCAAATTTTCACTTCTTTATTCAAAATTCAAGGTTAATGATGAGAAAAATATCAAGGAGAATGGAAATAAAATAGATGAAGATTAAAAAATATGATAATATGGGCCTAGGTTCAGCACCAGGGACATTCAATGTAAGGCCTGCCTAAGTAACAAGGCAGCCCCTAAGGGTGCAGCCCATGGGTCAACTATTCCTTGTTGGAAATATGAGTCACCTGCAAGCCAATCATAGATTACACATCTCATTCAATATCCATGGATACAAATTTCAATGAGATCATAATATGGAGATTATTAAGTAAATTATGATGAGATCATATTATGGTGCTTTTTGGGGAAAGTGTTCATAAAATTTATCCATATGAATCTCAGAAAATATTATGTCTATCTTCAATCATAGTTGTCTAAGTGGTCCTTAGACCTGAAACTCCAAAGATACCTTCTGGATGGACGGTTGTGTGGTGAACATAAAATATATGTCGCTAATCAGGGATTCCATATCCTCCTAGCTCAGATGAAGTTGATTGTGTGGTCGACATGGGATCATCCACCTGTGGTATTAAAGAAGACTGAGTCAAGGAAGATGATGAAGTTAAATATGTTGCTAAGGTAGTGGAAATATGGAAAAGTTTTTCTCTAATGATTTCACGCTTATAAGTACCAACAGAATGATATATTAGGGTTTGATGATTAAATGTATCCTAATTCATTTAGAAGTCTTGTGTGAATGAAGGATCATACATAAATAGTGAAGAATGATGGTAAATTTTCCATCCCCTTTATATCTTTTAGGGAAAAAAGTGTAGCTTGAAACCCGATGGGATGCTAACTTAAACAATTGATATGGTTAAACGTATAATTTATTAAGTAATCAATCTATATGTGGTACAACTAATTAATAAGGTCAGCCTAATAAAGGTTATTGGGACATTAAGTTATTAACTAGACTGATGCATCAGCCTAGATGGTCAGACATAAGGTTTTTATATTTTAGGCAATATGCTCTAATTTTGAAGACTTTTTTGAAATTTTCCATAGGACTTTTATGAAAATGTCACCGTACACTATAAATAAAGGTGGCACCCTAATTTGATAGCCATGTGAGTCACTATGGGTGTCCTCCCCACTTTTTCTTCTCTTCTTCTTCCTTGGCCATTGCTATTAGTGCTTCATGTTTCCAACAGGAGATTTTGTAGAAATAAGAGGAGATCTAGTACTTTGAAGATTGTGTGGATACATCTAGAGGTCAAACATCTGAACGGCTTGAAGATGCTCACTCAAGGAGCCAAGAAATCACAGATTTGATTCTTGCATAAGGGATATTTTTTATTTTTCTATATTATTGTTTTTCAGATCCATCTTTGATTTGATTTATAACTGCACAGTTAAATTTGACGCGTGTCAATTGAGGCACAAAATTTTCAGCACATGTTAACAGAGCGAGGTTTTAGGCTTTGATCGACACGAAAACCACCCAAAATGTGTTTTTATGTTGTTTTTCACAGGCAAAAAACCAAGACACAACATTTATTGACGGTGCCTTGGGTGCCCGGGGCAAAAATTGCCAATGGTAGAAGCTTCCAAGCAGCTGCCAGCGCCACTAACAGCAGCAGTAATTATGCTAATCAGCGCCTGTGCAAGCTATGGTACCGACGCCAACATCAAACTGGTGCACATGCATGTGTAGGGGCTGACAAGCCACAAACCGACCTTGATGACCGACTTCCAAGTTGATAGGTTAATAAGTCCGTCGGTTAATCCACCAACTTTGTATTTTGATCTACTTTTAAACCAGAGCTGGTATGATAATCCAGTAGGTCAGAAATAAGCTCGTATATGATCAAAATTGATCAACCAATTTGAACTGGCCCAACTCAATAAAACCAAAAGAATGTTAAACCTTTTCAATCATATTTAAGAAAAGAATACTGGGGTGTATAATTCACACAATGCATGAAGGGTAAAGACTTTAATATTGTACATCATCCCTCTAGTTTGATGTTAGATGGATGGTAGATTAGATAGGAGTCACACAATTTGGACATTGTACGACGAATTATAACCTTATCTACATTTATAGTGTTCTTTTGGGGATATGTGCTTGAAAAAGTTGCATATCCACTTAACATGTTACCTAGTAATATTTTATTCAATATACCCAACTTAAGCATGTTAAATTGTGGGTTGTATGTCCCAAGAGAAGAGGCATGACACAAATTAGCTAGAGTCTAGGACTGAGAGTCGTATATTGGATATCTAACAGTTATACATGGATAATACTTCTGCCACCTCAAGAAAAATGTTTTTTGTTTCAAATATACCTATATATATGTTACTAAAAGATACGTCCTGTATGAGAAGATAGAGGGAGTAAAGTACACCTTAGAAGAAATTCTAGATCTAAATACCAACAAGACCTCATTGTATGAGGACTTGAGCATTAAAACTTTTTAGATGCACAAAACATAACTTTGTTGCAGTTGTAGACTAACTATGAAATATGATAAATATTTTTTACACTGATTCAGATCACATCTGAGCACTGGATATCAAGGATGGTGACCTTTTAACCTAGGAAGAAGCCATTTCATATTCTGCCTCTAGGAATAGGTGGGGGGCAATGAAGTATAGAATTCAGTCCATGCACCTAACGAATGTTTGGAGCTTTGAGGACCTTCTTGAAGGAATTATACCCATTGGGTGTGAAGAGATATTTAAGGATGGATAAGTTGCCACTTTCAAGGCAAGCTTGTGGGGAAATTTTATTTTGAAGAAAAAAAGTTGACTTTGGTAAAACCTTATTACCATTATCCATTGAAGATTAATGCTATCCAAATTTTAGTGAAAATGCATACGTGTGTGTTTTGGTGAATGTTCAGACTGACATATACCAAGTAAACTCCAAGTCAACGAGTTGGACCTAGACTGAGTAAAATTTTAAATTGAATCCTTCATCCTCATGAAGGAAAATGATTTTTCATCATGCCTTCAACATATGAAAAAGCTGGATTTTGATTTAAATTTATATGTGTTGTATAAATTGAGTATTAATTCACTAAATACACAGGTCAATCAACATTATTTAACTATAAACACAGGTCATCCATACATATATTGATAATGGATTTTTATATCTAAATTCATTTATTATTTTATAGAGCATAACAAAATAATAAGTTCATTTCATTTAATACTTTTAACACCAATGTAGGAAACATAACATAACTTATATGGAATTTTCAGAACCCAAAATATGTGAGTGAAGACTATTATTGACTCCATCCTTAAGGTCTTTTAACAAAGTAAAAAGTCATGAATACATAAGTCTGAAATGAAGTGGGATACTACCAACTCAATTTTTCTGTCACATTTAATAATTTAATTTTCAAATACTAATGAAAATTATTGAGTTACCCCTTTCATTTTCATATTTCATAGAGCAAGTAAGCGATCTCACTTTCTGAAGAAATATTGGATACTTATGAGAAAAAATTTTAAGCCGTATACTTTCAAAGACCATGAAAATTTGATAGTATTTGGGAATTTATTTTTGGTACATTTTTTAATAATATAAAAGGAGGAATACATGTCTTGTGTTTTCACTTAAAGATGTTTCATAAAAAAGTTTGAATTGAAATCGAGGAGAAAAGTTACTTGTAATATCTGTGAAATTGCATAACGTATAGAGTTGAATCAATGGATGCAGGGTTGAACACGTTACATAGGAAAAAGGGGGAACACTAATATATCCCAGAGAACATAAAATAACCAACATGTATGACAATTAACCGGAGACTCACTTAATGATTTATCATTAAATCAACTCATACTTATTATTCAGTTTCTCCTAATTCTGTGGATACTTAATTAGAAATATTTATTCCAGCATTTTGAAATTAAACGTAAGAGGGAGGATACTATCAGAGGAGATGTATATGAAAGCAACAGCAGATATATTGATACTTAATTGAATATTCAAAATATTTTCTCATGAAATGAATTCAGTGATTAAGTGGCATTCAACATTATTGAATGAATATCTATCTAGAGAAACTTATCTGCATATTTATGAGTGTTTGGATAAACTTAATAAATAGAATCAAAGTAGTTCCTAGAAAGTTTTGGTACCTGAACAAAACAAGGCTTGGGAACCAAGTCAAAATATTTCAAATGCCATTGTTTTTTGGAAAAATTTGGGTGAATGATGAAAAAGATTTCTTGCCTTTTTATAGTCTTGGTATCCTTGGTATGCCTTCTTTACAAGTATTTTTCTTTTGGGCATTCACAAAAACTTTTTTGCGGTTCATTATGACCTGAAGCTCAATACCCTTGAGCAATATTAAGGACCAACCTAACCTGTATACAAGTAACTATAACTAACCTATCCTACATATCATTCCCTAGATAGGAACACCATAACTCACGTATTTAACTATATTTGACCTAAAAAATATTTTAAAAAAAATTAATTTCTGAATATATCTTTGAGCTAACTATACTTAATGATTTTTTTGTTTTCGAGTATCCAACTAACCAATTAAAATCTTATCACATATTCTATTTTTATTTGACAAATACGCCATCAGCCGTTCACATTCCCCAAGGATTATTCAGAAAGCCCTCTGGGATGAAAATTCTTATCAAATATTCGATTTTGAAAAGTTTTAACCCCCTCTTGGGTCATATCTCAATTATTTCTCAAGAACAAAAGAAAAAGGAAGAAAGCAAAGGGTCTGTTGAATTTCCATGAGTCAGTTTCACCAATAATATATGAAGACTTACTTCCCATTTGGAGTTGCAAAAAATAGATTTTTCATCTCAGAGGGGTTTTCAAATAATCCTGGGAAAATGAGAACAATTTTTGGTGTATTTGTCAAATAAAAATAGAGTATGTGATAAGATTTTAATTGGTCATCTGAATATTCAGCAACCAAAAGCTCATTAAGTTAATTCGAAGATTTGTTGGAATTAACTAACAGCCATGACAATGTCTCCTGTTCATTCATATCTGTAGGAATGAAGCTAATAGCCATGATAAATTCAATTAGAATGCGACTCACCATGTTTATAATATCTGGAAAATGGATCTCAAGACCACCTTCCTCAATGATACAACCTGCAAGTTATGCATCGAAATAATTTCTAAACATGTCGTTCAAGTTACAAAAATATATTTATATGTTAAAAATATCTTGCCAGAATTGGAGTTTAATCTTTGAAAAAGCTATCAAATATAATTACTTCATTAAGAACGAATATGAGTGCTTTTTCTTCACAAAGACTGACCGGAGCACGATCACTTTTATGATCCTTGCTGAAGATACAAATCTACTCCTCTGTCATGACATAGAAATGTTGTCCACGGTAAAGGAGAGGCTATGAAAGAACTTATCAATTAAGAATTCGGGAGAAGAAACCTACATATTATGAAAATATATGTATTGAGAGGAATTGAGGTTATCATAATTGTCCCAATCCATGAATACTGAGACCATGGCCAAATGGTTTTTCATAAATAACTCTATAAGAGGCCTCATACAGATGAGACATTGAGGTTAGATACCTGAATATTTTACAAAACTAATGAATAAAAAGGAGGTACATTTTGTTGGAGAAATTTATAGCTGGATGGCCAATATAGATTTGGTGATTGGATCTCATCATATTGCTACTTATTATAACACCAAGGAGATTGTGTAGTCGAAGAATTTCATTACCTACCCTGGTATGATTACTTTGATATTAGATATTATTCCATTGATATGTGACATCAATTGTTTTGTTAACAAGAAAAAGAGACATGGTCTCATATATAATTAAATATCATTCTAAGGTGTTTTTACTTGAATATAGATATCATTTCTTGAGGAGATGTCACGATGGATAATTTGCATCAACAAAAAATATATAAGATCCACTAATGAAGTCACTAACTCTACAGTGTTTGAGTACCACTTGAGAAATCCCATGCATGTTCTCTAAAATTGATTGGTTATTGAACAAGTTGGAGATTGATGGAATCATGACGTGTCAATATAATAACAAATTTCATAACTAATTTTTTTTTCAATAATACAAATAATGATCATTACAAAATTTTAAGATCGTTATAATTCTTTAGTATTTATATTCTTCAGATATTTAAGAAAGGAATCTAGATTATCCATA
Source organism: Wolffia australiana (assembly GCF_029677425.1). Lineage (NCBI taxonomy): Eukaryota > Viridiplantae > Streptophyta > Magnoliopsida > Alismatales > Araceae > Wolffia > Wolffia australiana. Next base: position 5,514,490 of record NC_135852.1, on the reverse strand, counting down.
GTAATACTGTGATTTATTCTTTCTTAAATGATGGGGGTGGTCGATCCAAACCTATTTGGAGACACTAGTCTGAGATTGCGGATGCTCTTTCGAAAAAAAAATCTAAATTTATCCATAAGACCTATCATTTTCCTTATAAAAATATATTTGCAACGACAATTGAAGAAAGAATTATGATGTCTACTGTGAAATATTGAGTGACATCACACCTTTTTTAAATGCAAACATAGAAGCTTGTCAATCTCTTATTTATTTTATACTTACAAAATGATACTAATCATTTCATTCAAAATTTAGCTTCTTTTGAGTCCACTTAGAATTTTTTTAAAATTTCAAGAACTTAGCGTAGGGGCTGAGGACATGTTTAGGCTTAGTGCACTTTAATGCAAATGCCTAAATTTGTGTATCAATGGAAGTTCTGATGGATATTATGTGGACGTCAAGCCAATTACACCACCATATTTATCTAAGGTTATTGGATAAAATATTACATTCATTTTAATGAGATCCATGAATATATGCAATGACCTAGTGATTATAATGAGATCCATGAATATATGCAATGACCAAGTGAATTCTGATGATATCATAAAACAGAGATCAGTAGTCTTTAAACATGGATTCTAAATATTCCTATTTGATTGATAGTCAAGATGGACATCGAATTATCCGAATAGAATGGCACTAACTGATCCTACTTATACAATAAGTATAGTTGATCTTGTGGATATTGTTGGATTCTAGAGGCCTAGATCTGGATGAACAAATCAAAACTATAGTGCAGGGATGCAGATGGGATGGGACGAGGATGGGACGGGACGAAATTCATCCCGTCATACGTCCAATTTTAGCGTAGGGACGGACGGGACAGTTTTTCGTCCATCGACAAAAAAGCTTTCCCATCCAGTAATATCGGGACAGTTTTTCATCCCTTCCGGGCTCAGTTACGTCCTGTTCTTCGTCCCGGACGAAAAAATATAATATAGGAAACGTGAAGTCTCCCGCGCCCGACAGATTTAGGGCATCCTCTAGAACTCTGAAGGAAGAAGAAGACCACCAGGCGCAGGGGCACTCCTCCACCGCTTATTTGACGTCGAGGTAGGTTCGCAGATTGATTGTCTCTGAATATTCTCCTCCGTCTCTATCTCTTTCAATGGCTTGATTATTATGTCTCTGTATAGCATCCCATTTTTTCATAGTTCGATTGATTCCATTCCTTTGCGCCGTTAAGCGATATGTGCGTTGGTGCCTTTGTGTCGTGATCATCGCACTAACCTCTTTTGTATATATAATATGTGGAATTCCAAAACGTACAATTTGAGAAATTTTTATTCCATTGTGTTGGAGAAATTTTTATTGGGGGAACGATTGAAATTTTAAACGTCATTGCTAGGGCTTAATGTTCCTGAAATGTTCGACATCAGCTAGTATTAGATTTTTTTTCTCGGAACGTTGTCTTGAGAACAAATAATTGTGTTGTCTTGAGAACGGATGTTGTATGAATTCAGTGCATTATTTTATGTAGTATTTTTTTGTTAGATCTCTAATTTATGGACGATAATTCCCATTCATCCATTGATATTTTGGGTTCAAATTTTGCTAATCCTCTCATACCCATGAAACCAGCATTTATTTCATTACTCACACAGTCACACAAAAACGACATTCCAACATGAGTTTTCTGAAATACAATGGATTCTCACAAGCATAGTGTGGTGGAATCTGTAATGGAAGGTTAAAAAGTTATCACAATTTAATTTCATAAATTTTTATTGGTCAGTTTTCTACTAAATATTTTCCTTACATATATTGTTTTTCAATTGTATCTCCACATATGACGAGGAAATTTATTCTTTAAATTCAAATTTATAAAAGAATTTTTTGTCAAAAATATTTTGGGGAAAGTGATAGAAGGAAAAATACAATGAATACCTATGGAAAGTCATATCAATTGCCAACATATTTTTAACTTTGAGTTAATTTATAAATTCAGTAAAATAAAGGTACCGACGTTGGTTTTCTAAAAGAAAAACCCAAAAACCCAGAGTCTTTTGATTTTTGTAAGCGATGAGAAATATAGAGATATCATGTGTCTGTAATGTGGAATTGGGATATTGAAACGTAGTAACTGGTCATCATCTAAGACCATGCATTAGCCAGAACTAAATTGAGAGACAGGAGTTTCACCTTCAGATCATCTCCCATATTCTAGGAGTTTGATTTCTGACATGTTTAAGGTCTGAAATCACTAATATCTTCTGAATAACTCGCTTGGAGATTTTAGAATATATCTGTGGGTTTTACTATTGGAATTAGGTAATCCATTGTCCACGATACCACCTGTTAGAAATATATTTTTTTCATGTTTGTCTTGTCAATCTAATTCTAAAGGTGCTCTTTAATTCCTCTTTTCTTTATTTGTGACTTGAAATCGACGCTTATGAGATTCACTACCGATACTTGATGATTTTAATAATTGTAAGAACGGGATACTCCTCTTTGTAAATTTTAATTCCTATCAGTGCCTTTTAATTCATTTTAGTATCCTTTTGGGAATTTAAATGAGGCAATAAATGCTCGATTTTTACCATTTTTGATAATATTATCTCTTCCCAAATCCTCTACACAATATTGTGGTGACATTGCAGTTCATCTGATCTTAGTTTACATCGTCCCCTTCTGTGGATTACCAATGGTTTTATTCTTCTTTTTGTCCTAGATTAATTCTTAGTTATACTAGTTTCATTTTGATACTTTTACGAGACATTTATGGAACAGGCGTTTAATGCATCTCTAGATTTTATACTAAGTGTGTTGGGAGATGCCTCCATTTCAACACCGCGGAAAGAGTTTCTTTCCTTTTTTCTTTCTCTTTTAGTTTAATTTTCATTGTGGATTAACTGATATGGAGGTTTATGACATCTTTCATTTTTACAATCGACTATTTAAAACTGAACTTCTTCCATGTACTGAAATGTACTGATGAATTGCTATTTCAACTTATTAATTCATTCTCTCCTATTTTAATTTTCATTGTGGATGAAACTTTTCGTCGAGGCTTTAATATTTTATTTTTAAAATCGACGATTTAAAATGACCTACGTCCATGTAAATTAATGTAATGATTTTGTCCTCTTGTTCTCTTCTGCCCTCTTCTCTTTCTTCTCATTCCTTCTTCTCTTCCTGTATTCCTGTATTCTTTTTGCGATCTTAATTTCATCATCTTTTGCTCTGTATTATTTTTATTTGCTACTATTTATTTGTTTCTTTCTATCTTATTCTTCTTTCTGTTTTCTGATCTCCCTCTCTTCTCTATCTTCTTTCAGTTTTTCATTCTTCTATTTACAGATTTTTTTGTGTCTTTGTTTTTCTTTCTCTTTCTCATCTTCCAATCTTCTTTTTTTAATTAATGTTTTTTTTCCTTCTGGACTGTTAAGTGTAATCCTTTAGTTTCATTTTCGTTTTTCCTTTTTCATTTGCGATCTTATTTTGATGATGTGGCAATTCAATTCATAAATTCACTCTGTCTTATGCAGTCTTACCCCCCCCCCCCCGCGGGTACGGCCAGGTCTTGGTCACGCTCTTCAGCAAGCACATTCTTGGGGCCTCTATAGGGATTGACATTGATTTGTAATCAGGTATACGCATTCTTCTTTGGGTTCTTTGTTGGTCTGTATGGTCTATGGTGGTTTGTATGTTGGGAGAGTTTTGTTTGTATAAACATAAGTTATTTGTTGAGAAAACGATATAACGATTAATTTGTTCGAATAATTTTGGTCCTATACTGCCTATGATGGATTGAGATTGTATGAATTTTTTAGTTGAATGTATTATTCAACTTTATTGATTGTGGTGTTTCAATTTGTTTAAAGTACATATGATTTTTAAGGATTTCTGTAAATGTTAAAGAAGCAACCATGGTAATTGCAAATGTATTTTTGTATGAGGAAAATAGCTACAAGATTTCATGTGATTGAAAATATTTACTGAAATTCCAGCTCAACGGAATTTAATCGTAACTGTAACTGACACGTATTTTACAAATGATTGCGTCTTGTTAACTGCCTAGGTAGAGTAATGGAGTCCACATCTGCTACTACCCCAAAATTGACGGCTAAGGCTATGCCGTCGATGTCCGCGGATTGTATCGCAATAGAGGTTGATGACAACCTATCAACTCGTACAGAAGACGCAATCGGTCAAAAGTTTTAGATCATTTTGTTGAAGTTGGCCCGGACGAGTATCAGTGCACGCTATGTCAAGCAGAGAACCCCATCGTAAGGTCATCATCAAGAGGAATAAAGACAAGAGCACAAACGTATTTTGGAGACATCTGGAGAAGGTGCACCGTAAATTTCACGACAAAATTAAGGGACATAAGCAAAAGTAGAGAACCATTCTCCACCACGAACTACTCTCCCGTAAGTTGTACTTACGCGGCATCACCATAGAGTAGACAAAAGAAGAGTTTGTTAGGTTCATCTGCGATAACAATCTTCCTTGGCATCTTGTGAAGAAGAAGTCTTTCCGAAGACTGTGGTTCTACGGGACACAGGTGGTGGGGGACATCCCTGGTCTAGATGTGGTCAAGGCGACGGCTAAAAGGATGTACAGAGATGTCCAAGGGAAGCTAGTGGAGATGTTTGCAAACGTCTCCAGCGTATCACTTACCGTGGATGCTTGGACATCCCAAAACAACATCGCCCTTTTAGGAATCACAGCCCATTGGAGCGACAACGATTGGAAGCTATGTGAGCTTCTTCTAAGATTGCGATAAATCAAGGGACCCCATAGCAACTTGAAGTTATTGATTATCGTCATGGAAGTTGCATATCTTACGACATTGAGTCGAAGATATGTGTCATCGCCACGGATAATGCGTCCAACAACAGAACAATGATGGCTTCCATTGTGGATCAAATGAAGATAGTAAACCCCCAATTCACCATGGATGGACATGTACCATGCGTTGCCCATGTACTGAACCTCGTAGTCCAGGCCGGATTCAAGGTCATTCGCAATCCAGAACCCCTTACATTGATACGTGTCCGAGATCTTCGCCTTGTAACACCATTGGACACGGAAGACCCAACTGATTCAAATGTCGACGAAGATATTGCGGCAATAGTTGCACCTTTGGGAGAAGCCGTTTCAAGCGTGAGAGCTATTGTGAATGCCATTCAGGGATCCACACAACGTTTGGAAAAATATGTTGATATGTGCAAGATGTTTGATTTACAGAATTCGAACAAGATAAAGATCAACTGCCCAACGCGTTGGAACTCCACTTTCACGATGTTAGAGCGTGCTCTTGGTTAAGAAAGATGTTCTGGACCACATGGCTATGCAGTTCCTTTCGACGTCTGCCAAAGATTACGACCTATGTCAGGAGGATTGGGAATTGATAGACGAATACATGTGCGTCGTAGGCCCACTATGCCAGGGAACTGACTTTGTGTGCTCGGCAAAGAAATTGCCAATAACTGAAGTAACGTCATTAGTGACGGAGATGACGAATCACCTTGAGCATGCCACCAACAATGCAGGGACAGCATTGGATGTTGAGCGACGGAATGCCATGCGGTCAGTGTGTGGTGTTATGCATAACAAATTGTAGTATGCAACGGTAATTTGGGGCAATAATACCGTCGCTATAGCGGCAACATTGGATCTGTTCTCAAAATTAGATGTGGTTGATCCGTCATGTAGACAGAGTGTGCTTTTCTATCTTGGCAGTTTATTGGATTCTGCAGCTACGACAAAAGCAGCTGAATGTGACTCTGAGCGGGGAGTGTTGTCGGTAAGCCGGCATCCGATGCAATATTCGTCCAAGCAGCAATATATGTGTCTGTGTAGTCGTCAACGACCACGTTCAACGCCGAGGCAAGAGCTGGATACGTATCTTAACATCCCATGCATTGATGAGGAGGACAACCCTCTAGGTTGGTGGAAGGATGTCGGGATGCGGTACTTGCCAAATTTGACAATAATTGCTCTCCAATTTCTCATGGTGAGTCCGACCAGCGCACTGGTGGAGTGGCTTTTTTCAGTTGGCCGAGGCATCACAACGTACCAAAGATCACAGCTTGATGCACAGAGCATTGAGATGTTGATGATGCTTCGCGCATGGTTCCGTCGTGTAGAGCGGGATTCCTCCGACTCTGATGATGACTCCGACGACGATGACAACTCGGGTGCTTGTGGGTTACCCTCTATCGCTTTCCATTTTTCAGAAACATGTTTCTCTTTGACTAACTCTCTCTATATTCCATGTTACAGAGTAACGGGGGGACAACATGATCGCACTGTCTCATTCACTCATACAGTCTAACGTTCATTGTAAGTCCTGTTTCTTTTTTACTCTTTCTATTTCAATTATTGTTTCAATTTTGGTTAAAAACAAAGACTAAGATAAACTTGACTCAGTTTTTTCTCTTCAAATTTTGCCGTTGAAGATGATTAGATGGTTTTGTGTATCAATAGTTTCATTTACGTCATGATGATTATGAAAGGCCATTAAAACATAAGGAATCCAAGGTTTGAGAAATACAGGGTTTTGTTTCATGGACCAATTAGTCGAGATATGTTGATGTGTTGTCAATTTTTAATATCTCACAATGGTGATCTAAATGGCCAATTAGTTTAAGTTGAGATATTCCAGCATGAATTTATCGCTCAAATAATTTTCCCAGTTTTCCATGCAATGAACAACCTCGAACAGGAGTACAGAAAATCCATGGAAACAACGCATCATCAAGCTTTATTCATATAAATAGAGGGAGAACAAGATACCATGCTTGTTTCTCTAAGCTGCTAGACTGATAAGGGCACCAGATTCGGTCAACAAAGGCACAAGCTTCCCCCCACCGTGTATGGCGATCAATGCTACAAACAAGTCAAAATCAACGCTACAAGACCAGTCAAAGTCAACGATCCGAGCACGTAAGAACATGCGGGACCAACGGTGCTTACTATCACATCCACAGATGTGTTTCCCTCCGATGAACACATTCGGAACCGTTGAGATATATTTTGGTTGAGATATATTTTGTGATATATTTTGGTTCTTATTGGACAGTCAATTAAAACTCACATCGATCACTCTATTTACCTTCAGGAAGTGGCCAGCCTTTGGTCGTGGGGGAGGCGGCTATGGTGCGGCTACGGTGCGGCGATAGTGCTTAGCGGCCTCATACTGAAGATACTTAAATTTAAAATATTCAGCAGGATTTTCTGTTCCCTTCTGCGTCGTATTGTTCGTATACTTCCCTCGTACTGAAAATACTTAAAATACTTGTTGCACATTTAAGTTGATGTCAGATCGAGTAATTAACCTCAAGAAAGAGCAATATAAATTTTATTAATTAGGGAGCCGCCCTTTTAGGTATCGGTTTTCAATATTCATTGATTAAAGTAATCAAAATTGAACCCATAAACATATTATTTTAATAGGTCATGCAATATAATAATAAGTAACAGTGCAATTTCTTATTACCGACAGCCATCCTAGAATTAATTTCACCATATCTATAGTTAAACAATTGAAATTGAACCTATACACATAATATTTCTCCATATCTATAATTAATTTTGATTTATTAAACTACCCAAATAAATTTGATTCATTAAAATGGAAATGAACTCAATTCTAATAAAAAACTAGTTACCCAGAAGCAGGAATTTTAGATTAATTCATAATCCTTACATTTTTTCGAGGATCAAATAATTAATTCTCCAATTTTTTACCGTCCAAATTTGTCTGTCCACCGTCCAGGCCTATCAGACGAACAAAATTTTCGTCCAATAGGACAAAAATCATCCCGTCCCACCGTCTAGTGGACGATTTTTCATCCTAAAAATTGTCTGACCCTCATGGATGGGACGATTTTCATCCTAGGGGACAAAAATTTCATTCGTTCATGTCCCTACACTATAATCAAAATGATACGTAGTGGAAGACATTTGTGAGTCGAATAACATCATTAAAACCATGAAACGAAGTACCTTTACACAGATCGCATCCGTGATTTCTTGGATCTGGAGTGAGCCGAGTCGAGCTACTCAAGTGTGCAACCTCTAGAAGTATCCACATGGTCCTCGGCACATTAGATTTCCTCCTTCTCATTGATGAGCCCATTCAATCTCCATCGTCATCATTACGCCGTCCCTATCGCATCGAGAGTGAAGAGGGAGTGTGGGAGAAGGGAGAAGAGGGGGAAAGTCCTTGAAAAATTATGGCATGGGTGAATTTCATTGAGGGCCTTCACCTATTTATACTAAGTGGGTATTTTTCATAGGAACCCCCAAAACTTAAGTATATATATCTACCAACGTCCAAAGACCATTTACGTGTGACCCTTTAGGCCCATGTATCAGTCTAGTTAATAACTCTAGCATCCCAACAACCTTTATTGACCTTAAAAAATAATTAACTATATCATCATATAGATTAATTAACGTCAGATCGATTAGGTTAGGTTGAGACTCCAATACGTGGGGTGCCAAGCTATACCTCGTGTTCTAGAAGATACAAAGGAGCGTGTATCGACTCACTCATGGAACATGTTCATCATCAGTTACCCTGTATGTATAATCCCTTATCCACTTGACGCTCTTTGGATGACTTAGGGTATGGTCAACTATCAAACCCAAATCAGTCATTTGAGTTAGTACTGATGCATTCAGAAATCATTGGAGAACTCTTCTCCGATATTTCACTACCTTTGCCAAGGACTTCATCGCATAGTTTTTCTTGAGCTGTCACCTCTTATACCAAGGGTGCATGATCCCATCTTGACCACTCAATCATCTTCGTGAATTTCTTGATGTACCCGAACTAAGACCATTTAGAATCCTATGATTAGAGACTCATTGGCCATAGTCAAAGTACATCCATTCGTCCATAAGACGTCTTTGGTGTCGCAGTTCTAAGGACCACTTACACAGCCATGATGTGAATCGACCTGATTGACAATTCTGTATAATACCATTCAGGGATTCGTGCGGATCAATTTGGTTTACTCTTTCCACTAAAGAACATCCAATATCTATCCTTAGTGTCTCCACACTAATGGCTACGGGACCAGCCAAACTCATCATATGAGTGAGGCTATATAGTGTTATTCTATTCAGATACTTCGATGTTCTTCTCGTGTATCCTTCGAATAGGAATGTTTATAATACATGCTTAAAGACTAGTCATCGCCATATTACGATCTCATCATAATTCACTAAGTCTGATCATGTCTTCACATACTTCATTATAAGCATCACACGTGCACTATAATAAACATGTTCTATTAATGAACATGGAACGAGATGTGGAATATGTGATTGGCTTGCCGGCCACATATATTTCCATCAGCTATTAGTATGGAAACATTATGGGCAGATAGTGGGTTCTCTATGGAGAAAGAGTTCAGGGAATTGATCCATATGAATCCCTAAACGGTATTACACCTAAACGTCAATCAATTTTATTCATGTCGCGGTTGTATAAGTGATCCACTGAAATGAGACACCAAGGACATCTTGTGAATGGACAACTACATTTTGACTATGACTTAAGAGCCTCTAATCATGGGATTCAAATAATTCATAGCTCGGATGTAGTAAGAAGCTCGTGGAGATAATTGAGTGGTCAAGACACGATCATTCACCCTTGGTATAAGAGGAGATTAACTCAAGGGAGACGATGCAACAAATCCCTGGTCATGGTACTGATGATATTATAGAAGGATTTATCCAATGATCCCTGTTGCGCATCAATACTAATCGAATAATGGATTAGGGTTTAAGATAAACCATACTCTAAGTCGTTTGAGACTCTCATGCAGATGATGGATTATACATATATCGTAACAGATGGTGGTAAAGGTTTCATGAGAGAGTTCAAACACTACTCGGTATCTTCTAGAGAATGAGGTGTAGCTTGGCACCCAACGGGCTAGAAAATTAACATATCAATTGGGAAAAATTGATCCTTATTTAATTATTCTATATGTTGATGTGGTTAATTAATAAGGTTGGTCAATAAATTTTACTGGGCCACTAAAGTTATTAACTAGAGTGATACATTGGCCTAGAGGGTCACACACATTAGGTCATAAGGGCATTGGTAGATATATTTTAGTTTGTAAGGTTTTTGAGAAAACTTAAGTAAAATATAAATAGAGAATGGGTACTCATTTCAAGAACCCAGGCCAGCCACATTTGAGAGCCCCACCTTTCTCCACTATCTTCTCCGTTCAACCAAGGAGAGCATCTTCATGGTGAGAAGATCTTCAAGATTTTTTAGGAGAGTTAAAGAAGAAGAGAAGGATATCCAAGCACCAAGGGATCGCGTGGATACTTCTAGAGGACGAACACGTGAATGGCTTCAGAACAATCTCAGAGCCTCAAAGTCATGGGTGGAACAAATTTTCCATAAGGTACATTTGATGTTTGATTTAAAAGATCGATTATGAATCTATTCATACACTTCTGCATCATGGAAACCATGTTTTCTATGGTTGAACCAAGGCAAAGAACCCAACACGTTCAAAATGGATTATGCCAAGACACCCTCATTCAATGGGTTTGACATCATATCACACATGTTTTCTCATATCAGGAATTATGATATGAAGGTAGCCGACTTCATCTGGTTCAAAACTTAAGATGAATACCTTCATACATTTAAGCACCTTGGATGTGGGCCAAATCATCGAGTCAGAACTCTATATTTTTATGAAATCTTGAGAACTAAGTTATATATCGAGTAACTATTTTTATTGGTTAAATATTGAATTTTTTTCATTTAAATGTGATGACCGGAATGGACATATGTACCTACATTAAAAACTTATATCCGAATTAATTGATTACTTTATAGATATTAAATATAGAACAATGAACTTAAATATTTTAATTTTTTGAAGAATATAATTTCAAATATGTACTAGTATGTTTCAATAATTTTCAAAATTAAATTGACAGAGGAACTACAGTTTTTGAGTTTATCTTTTATGCATTGTGAAATAAATATCAAATTTATAATTATCCCAGTTCAAAATTAAAGTAGTTAACATACCTGATCATTCTCTATCATATTTGCAGTCTTTGATCATTTGCTATTTCTAAAAATTAAAGGCTTTCTCCTTTCATGTTTCAAGCCCATATAGCATATTTATTCCTAATTTTATAGTACTTCCTCTCTCCTTTGGTTAAAAAAATTGCACCACATAGAGCAATCAACAGATATTGCCTTCAACACATTTGGTTATGACATCATCCCATCTACCTATTATTTTATGTTGTGTTGTACAACCTTGGTCTGAAGATCATAACTCGGATACTTTCCTAATATTTTTTTAGTTTTTTTGAACAAGAATCTCCCTGATAGCATCCATAAAATCCATATCATCTAGAATCATATCATTTGATGCCGGATTGAAGAAGTTATAAGCAGGACAAGAGTGTGACCCACAATTTGTGCCATCAGCAACCTTGGTCTGAATAACATAACTTAGATATTTTACAAATAGTTTTTGAAGTTTTCGTGAACATAAATGTCATTGATAAATCAAACACAAATGTTTTGCATCTAGAATCATGCAATTTGATTCAGGATTGGATAAGTTACAAAGAGAGCATCATGTTGACTTAGGATTCACATAATTAGAAACATTGGCCAGAACAGTTTTTGGATTTTTTATTATACAAGAAGTTATTTCTAATAATCATATAAAACATATATAACGTCTAGAATTATGTCATTTAAAACAGGATTAATAACGTTGCAGGGGAACAAAAGAGAAAATTATGAATTCATACAAAAGAATAAAATAGTTAATTAATGGGATGATTTATTGGAGTCTCACTTGAACATTCATCAGAAATAAACATCTGATTATTCTTCAGGTTATCCTAATTCCATCGATAAAATATTTGAAATTTTTAGCAGCAGTTTTTAAGTTAGAATCAAGAGGAGGAAAAATATGGACAATGTCTAGAAAGATTTTAATCAAATAATATTTACAACTGAAAATCTTTAATAAGTGGTGAATTTGATCCTGAGAAGTATTAAATCTGCATCGGTATACAAGCGTAGACATAGATAACAAGAATGGAACAATAGAATCTAGAGGTAGATAAAAGCAAGTGATATTGAACAAATTATACTCTTCTTTTAGTATTCAAAGTATTTTCCTTTGAAATATATCCAGTGTTTAGTCCTTATTTAAAATCCCTGAATATCAATCGGGTGAAACTATATGAATATCAATGAATTTTGGGAGATGACCTAGTTGAATATCTGATATATCCTTAACTACCATTGCAAATTAGATAACTTTTTTGATGAACTAGTTGACTTTTGAGATGTCCATCATTTTTTTAATACTAGACACTGTATAATTAAGGGAAATTGAATGACCAGAGAAAACCCAAAAACTAACTTTGCCACTGAAACATGTAGTCTTTATTTCGATTTTTATCTTATCAGACACAAAGAATAATATGATAACCTTAAAATTCATGACTAGAGAATGATGGATTTCAATCAGGAATAGAAACTAATATTTACTGAATCAATATCCATTCTATCAAAAAAAACTTGCTTTTCCTCTCAAGTCATTGAATCATCATGTGGATGCTAAACAAAAATTATTAATAGCTAAAGTTAAGGAGATATCAGTCATAAGTTACGGATAATATTTTTTTCATAGACTCTCAGTTCTAATTCAGCCATTGATGCTCTAATTAAGAAGATTTATGACAAAAAATTAAATGACGTATTCAAAATATATAATAAAATCCACATTTCATAGAAAAATATATTAATATTTGTTGTTAACTTTACAATATTACATGTTTGTCTCAGTGTTTTCCATGCTGATTAGTGTACGCAGGATAAAGCAAAAAATACAATAGATGAATTGATGATCTACTAAGATAATATTCAGTATGTACCAAGTAACAGAATCTATTTCCCTTGCTTGGCAGTGTAAGTAGAAAACGGAAAATTTAACCTTCAGATTATATCAGAGAATCTAGGTTCATATTATCGTCTAGTTTACAATATTTGTAAAAAGAGTTAAATATGAAATATAATTTTATTTGAAAACAGCAGAATTCGCACACTTCCACAAAACATCATAAATATACATATATATAAATCAAATCTCCCCTATGCGTCATCCAAACAATCATAAGTATTCTCATGAGACAAAAAAAAATGTTTATCAAAACATCTACAGAATTTAGATCATTCTCGAAATGCTGCCGAAGGCAACAAAACCCATGAAGGGCGAAGCATAAAAGCAAGGTTTGTCTTGTACTCAACATCATTTATTTCTTTCCGTTTCTTAGGGGATAAAAAAAGGATTTGGCCATTATAAATGCGAATATCTTATTTCAGCAATCCACAGTTTTGAACTCTTTCTTCTGTCGGTCTGTCTGCGTACACGGCAACGATCCCATGATAGTCTCTGTATGCACTCCATTTAATAAAATATTTCGTACCTCATCCACTCAAAAAAAACTCTGCACGATACTTGGTCTCCGATTTGACGCCACACATCACTTCCCGAGTTTCAAGCTTTTGAGGCGATATGATGTGATCTCAGAGAGAGACATGTAGAGACGTAGAGAGACATAGAGAGAGAGATAGAGAGAAGCAGAGATAGGATAAAGATGGATAGATCCCTGTCACTGGTCCCCACTCCACTGCTGCAGTAAACCTAATGGCTAGATCTCCGTAACCTCGCTTCTATAAGGAAAGAGAGATGGTTGTAGAGAGAGAGATAGAAAAATGGGTGCATGAAGATAGATACGACAAAGTTTCCCTCTCTCCCGCAGAAAGTAGAAAAGAAAGAGAAAAAGGATTGAAGGGATTGAGAAAGAATGTCAGAAAGAAGGAAAGAGATGGAGAAAGACAAACAAAAAGATAGAAAAATCAAAAGAGCATGTAAGAAGAGATAAAGACGGAAAGATTGAGAAAGACGGGTGGAGAGACGTTGAAAAGAGGAAGATAGCGAATGAGAGAGATATAAAAGGTAAGAGAGAAGTATAGAGAATATGGAAATAGGCAGAGACAGCTATGGAGTGACCGATAAGGCATGAAGATAGGGAGAGATAGAGATAGAGATAGACAGACATCGACAAAGAGAGAGAAAGAGAAACCAAAGTTACCCTCCATTTGGCGCATTAACAAGAAAGATGTAAAGATAGATATATAGAGAGAGAAAGGGAGAGATAGAGATGGAAATAAAAACAGACATCAACACAATAGAGAGAGAGAGACCAGTTTCCCTCCATTTGATGGATAACAGGAAGGAGAGACGGATAGACAGAGAGAGAAAGAGACATCGAGAGGGAGAGAGAGAGATGGAGATGGAAACAGAGAAAGAGAGAGACCAAACTTTTCCTCCATTTGACGCATAGCAAGGAAAGCTGGACAAATATAGACAGAGATAGAATAAAGAGATAGAGAGAAAGAGAGATTCCAAACTTTCTCTCCATTTGACGCATGACAGGAAGGAGAGAAAGATAGAAAGGTAGATAGATGTAGAGAGAGAGAGAGAGATGCAGATGGAATAGCGATAGACATCAACACAGAGAGAGACCAAACCTTCCCTCCATTTGACGCATGACAGGAAGTAGAGAGATAGATAGATCGATAGATAGATGTGCAGAGAGAGATGGAGATGGAGAGAGAGATCAAACTTTCCCTCCATTTGACACATGACAGGAAGGAAAGAAAGAGAGATAGATGTGTAGAGAGAGATGGGAAGGAGAGAGAGAGATCAAACTTTCCCTCCATTTGAAGCATGGCATTATGGCAACGAGGAGAGAAAGAGAGATAGATTAATGTAGAGAGAGAGAGAGAGGGAGGCCGCATCGGGAATCTGACGCACAGCAGAAAGTACTCCGAGCGAGGCAGTCCTCGGCTCAACCGCCAAGATTCCCTCCTGCTTCAACCGTTGACCGGAACCCTAATCTCTGCCCGAAGTCAACGCCCTCCCATTAACTACTGCAGTCAAATCCCGCAGTCAGCCCGACGACTCCGCCAACGCAAATATCTCGTGCGCCGCCGCCGCAACCTGGTCCCCCGTGCTCATCTCGCACTCCTCCTCCACCTGCCACGTCACCAGCCACGTCACCCAACTTTGACTTCCTCACGCCACGTAAGTCGAATTACCTTGAGATTGAAGCAGAGGAAGACGGCGTCGTCGAGAGTGGTGACGCTGAGGTGGAGCACAGTCAGCCCTAGGCTCTCCAGCGTGGAAATAGCCCTCAACAGCTGGCCCCGCCGCCGCCTCGTCAGCACCTTGAGGTTGACGTGGGTCTGCACCAGCGTGGCCTCCACGTCAGCCGCCTCTTCCGCCGACGTGTACGTCGTGTACTGCGGCGATAGGAAGAAGCCCGGCGGCGGGTCGACGGCGGCGCCGCCTTCCCATCTGAAGCGCCGCCGCTTCTCCGCCGCCAGCGAGTGGGTCAACTGTTCGAGCTCCTTGATAAAGTCAACGGCGCCGCCGACGACGGAGGCCTGGTCGCCCTGCGGAGGAGGACAGGTCAACGAAATCGGGGCCGTCGGATCGAGATCTGGCGGCGGCGGCGACTTACGCGCTGCGCGAAGGAGGCGGGCATGAGAGAGCGGAGAGCGGTGAGGTGGTCGTTCATAAGGCGGCGACGGTTGCGTTCGACGGCGATGTGCGTCATCCGTTGGCTCTCCACGTCGTCCGAGTGTCTGGCCGTCCGACGGGGGCGTTTCCGTTTCCGTTTCGACGGGGCGGCGGCGGCGCTTGCCGGCGGCGGCGGCGGAGGGGCCGCCACATGGCGGCGGAGGCGCTCTTCTTGAAGGCGTAGTAAGAGCTGGAAAGCGCCGACCTCCGGCGGAGGATGGGCGGCCATCAGCGCTGCTTGTCCTTGTTCATCCAAGGGCTGCGAGAAGAGAGATTAAGAAAGAGAAAGTAGAGAGAGAGAGAGAGAGAGAGAGAGAGAAAGAGAGGGGACCTGGTTGAAGAGGCCTTGAAGCATGGAGGAGTTAAGACGGAGCAGGGTGGCTTCTGTTATTCTTCTTGCCCGACAGCGGCTAAGTACCTGGAGAAGTAAATGCGAGAGAGGAGGGGAGGAGGGAAGGAGGGGAAACAGGGAAGGGAGAAGGAGAGGGTTTGAACTTTGAAGGGTGAAATAGCAGCGGCCCACGAGGCTGCAGAGCGGGCTGGTTCTGGCCTTGCGGGGGGAGGGGGGGGATTGATTACAGAAGAGAGAGTGAGAGAGAGAGAGAGAGAGAGAGAGAGAGAGAGGGGTCTGGGCTAGGAAGGGATAGGGACCGTGGAAGAAGATGACAGGTCGGCCATGCATCATTGCCGCCTGCTTGGTCGCAGGCTTGTCCTCTTCTCTCTCTCTCTCTAATCTATCTATCTATCTCTCTATCTAGCGATCTACCTATCTCTCCATATAGCTGTTTCTACCTCTTTCTGTCTCTTTCTATCTCTCTCTCTCTCTCTCTCTCTCTCTCTCTCTCTCTCTCTCTCTCTCTCTCTCTCTCTCTTTCTTTCTCTCTGTCTTACTCTCTTCCTTTTCTCTCTGTTTCTTTCTCTCTCCTACTCTACCTTTTCTCTCTCTCCTACTCTCTTCCTTTTCTCTCTCTGTCGCTTTGTCTCAATCTCTTTCTCTTACTCTCTGTCCCTCTCTCGCGGTCTCAGTCTCTTTCTCTTACACTCTCTCCCCCTTGTTCTCTCTCTCTCTGTCTCAATCTCTCTCTTTCTCTTTACCTCTCACGCGGTCTAATCTTTTTCTCTTTCTCTCTCTCTCCCGCTCTCTCTCTCCTACTCTCTTGTGTTCTCCTTCTCTCCTACTCTCTCTCTTGTTCTCTCTCTCTCTCACACACACACACAGACACTCTTCACGGTAAAAAAAGAAGGGGCGGAGGGTGAATGTAGCAGATGTATCGGAGGGGGGCAGGTTTTTTTCCCGCTGCTCTGACGTGGGACTGCTGTGAGGGAATGCATACGACTGCTCTGCGAGGGGCACGCAAGGGTGAAGAGAGAGAGAGAGAGAGAGAGAGAGAGAGAGAAAGGGTTCTCTGCCCCTTCTCTGCATGGCCGCTGACACGTCGCCGTGGAGCCTTCTCGGTTGACATCTCTCTCCGCATCCCAAGGAAACTGGGAAGGCACCCCAGACCGCAAGATAAACAGATAGAGCTCCACGTCCACATATTCAACAGGCAGACAGAAATAATAGATGGATTACCGATCAAAGATATCACTAATTTTCCGAATCCATTGGTTCTTCCTTATATTATCTCTCTCTCTCTTGTTTTCCTTGATCTTCTTTTCCTTGGGAAGATATATAGACGGCAAGATAAACAGATAGAGCTCCACATATTCATCAGGCAGACAGATATAATAGATAGATACCAATCAAATAAATCACTAATTTTCCGAATCCATTGGTTCTTCCTTATATTATCTCTCTCTCTCTCTCTTGTTTTCCTTGATCTTGTTTTCCTTGGGAAGAAATATAAACGGCAAGATAAATAGATAGAGCTCCACATATTCATCAGGCAAACAGACATAATAGATAGATACCAATCAAAGATATCACTAATTTTCCGAATCCATTTGTTCTTCCTTATATTATCTCTCTCTCTTGTTTTCCTTGATCTTGTTTTCCTTGGGAAGAAATATAAACGGCAAGATAAATAGATAGAGCTCCACATATTCATCAGGCAAACAGACATAATAGATAGATACCAATCAAAGATATCAGTAATTTTCCGAATCCATTGGTGTTAAGGATAGTCCGCCACCTGGCTCCTCAAATGATCACGCCTCGTCGCCAGGTGGCAGGACGTCACCAGAATCTTCTAGAAGCCCGACGTCACAAAGATCAGCCGGCGTATCCATCCGCCACCTCGAATCCAGCCCGCCGCCGCCTCGAGCCACGACGCCATAATTACCGTTGCATTAATTCACTCCAACGTTCATCCTCCTTCTTCTACAAATAGCCACACCTTGTACACTTCGAACCAGCTCTCTTCTTCTCATCTATTCCATTTTACGTTCAATAGATCCTTGATCATTTTATCTTGTCACTCTCTCTCTACCTCATATTCTAACATGGTATCAGAGCCAAAGTCGGAGTTCATCTCCGACGCCAGTCCTGAGAGAGAAGATTGCCTGTCAGATGCTTCCGACAGCTCGTCATCGGCACGAAGCCATCGTCGCACCGGCCCTGTGAGAATCTCGGGAGCCTTAGTGCCAACTGTGAAGCTCAACAAGGACAACTACGTCGTCTGGAAAACCCAGGTCATCCCAACTCTTAGATCCCATCGTCTGCTCTCCCATATTCTAAACGAACCACCAGCACGAGCCTCTGATTCTGAGGATGAGTGGTGGTATTACGACCAACATGTATTGGCGTTTCTATGACTCTCAATGACAGAAGCAGTCATCAATTTCGTTACAGAGGCAACAACGGCGAAAATTGCATGGGACATTCTCGCTAAAGATTTTGCGTCATCTGCCGAAGCTCGTGTCCAGGAGCTGCTGGGAAAGCTCCATACTCAAACGAAGGGAAATCTAAGTCTCGAGGAGTACATCTCCCAAGTCCGGTCACTAAGCAGTGCTCTATCAGCAGCCGGAGAAAGAGTCGACAAGAAAACACTGGTCAGAGCTCTACTTCGGGGCCTAGGAGCACCATACGCACCGGTCATCACCACCGTGCGCGCGTCATCGGAAAACATGTCATTTGAAACCGTGATTTCCCATCTTCGTGACCATGAGGCAATGCTGAATCGCCATTCTCTCCACAAGGAACCCTCCAAGTTTCCAGCAACGGCCAACCTCGCCCATTCCAACACCAGCAACGACAACTCAAAAGGTAAAAACGAAACCTCTAACCGAACTCGACATAATGCTGGCAGGAGCAACGGACGTAACACTGGACGAGGCACATACAACGGCGGAAACCGGCCACCGCCACGGTGTCAAATATGTTCGCGAACAGGTCATAGGGCAATGGAATGCTACGACCGGTTCAACCGATCGTACGTTCCGCAGGACCCTAGGTCTCACTCTACGACATCACAGCACTTCGACAATCGGAGCAACTATAGCCGTCCAGCTATGCACGATCATCAGTTCCGACCCACGCCACAAGCACATAGTACAACATCCTTCGTCGCCCCTTCAGCCTTATGGTATCCAGACAGCGGCGCCACCCATCACGTAACTTCAGATTCCAGTCTGCTGAACGACCCACAAGCTTACTCTAGCAGCGATAAAATTTACATCGGCGACGGTTCAGGTTTGCCCATTCACCACTCAGGTCACTCAGTTTTATCTTCTGCAACACGTTCTTTACATCTTAAAAAAATTCTACACGCTCCTAATATAACCAGAAATCTTCTTTCTGTTAGAAAATTTGCTGAAGATAATAACGTTTATTTTGAATTTCATCCCCATCGTTGTTTTGTTAAGGACATCACCACCGGACAGGTTCTGCTCACGGGTCGCACTGACGGCAGCTTGTATCAGCTTGCTCCGACCAGCTCGCCCCTCGCTCTGCTGAACGAACGTGCATCAACTGATGTTTGGCATCATCGGCTGGGTCATCCTTCTATCCGTATTTTACACCAAACTATTCAACGTTTTGGACTTCCTGCCACTCAACTTTCCCGAACCTTTATTTGCTCATCTTGTGCTACTTATAAAAACCATCATCTTCCTTTCACGTCTTCTCATCTTCGCAGTACCAAACCGCTTCAATTAATCCATTCCGACCTCTGGGGACCGTCCCCCGTATCTTCTCATCTTAATTACTCTTATTACGTCATCTTTATCGACGATTACAGCAGATATACATGGTTTTATCCGCTGAAACTAAAAAGCGATGTCTTCGCCACTTTCATTCATTTTCAATCGCTCGTCGAACGGCAATTCTCCTCCAAAATTCTCAGTTTTCAGTCTGACTGGGGCGGTGAATTCCAAAGCCTTCGCACTCACCTTCA
The DNA here is from genome assembly GCF_029677425.1 of Wolffia australiana. Taxonomy (NCBI): domain Eukaryota; kingdom Viridiplantae; phylum Streptophyta; class Magnoliopsida; order Alismatales; family Araceae; genus Wolffia; species Wolffia australiana. Next base: position 5,494,491 of record NC_135852.1, on the reverse strand, counting down.
GCAATGCGGGATTCGCCACCGCGTCTCCTGCCCTCATACTCCCCAGCAGAACGGCGCGGCCGAGAGGAAGCATCGTCACATTGTTGAAACCGCACTCTCCTTACTCAGCCACGCCAATATGCCGCAGAAATTTTGGGATGAAGCCGCGGCAACGGCCACATTCCTCATCAACCGCATGCCATCGCCCGCGCTCGGCAACAAGTCACCGTTTGAGCTTCTCCACAAAGTTAAGCCTTCCTTATCTCACTTAAAATCCTTCGGATGTCTCTGTTTTCCATTTTTACGCCCTTATGCAGCACACAAGCTGACGCCCCGGTCTGAACGCTGCGTCTTCTTAGGCTACAGCGCCCATCACAATGGCTATCGATGTTTTTCTCCTCTTTATGGTAAGATTTTTATTTCACGCAATGTTATTTTTGACGAATCAGTCTTCCCTGGCCTTCCCACCGTCGTTTCGCCCCCAAGTCTCCTCGGACCTCCACCTTCTACTGCTCCGCTCCCTCTTTTTCCACGTCTCCGACCCCATCAGACACCATCCCCCTCTCCACCTCCACAGTCGTTCCGCCCCGCATCGGCCATGACACCTCCCTCTCACCCCTCGACCGTGTCCACGTCCCCTGCCAACGTCCCTACCGATACCTCTCCCCCTCGTCCTCTTCATTCTCTTCATGACATTTACGCTCGCACCCATCCTCTCGACCCTGCCCACCTCCATCTTACCACTTCCTCCGTCGAGCCTTCCTCCTTCCGCGTCGCTGCCACTGATCCCGCCTGGCGCGCTACCATGCGCGCCGAATACGACGCTCTCCTTCGCAACTCCACTTGGACTCTTGTCCCACCGCCGCGCCACGCTCGCATCCTTGGATGCAAATGGGTCTTCCGCCTTAAGCTTCATCCAGACGGCTCCATCGACCGTCACAAGGCTCGTCTCGTTGCCCAAGGTTTCCGGCAAACGGCCGGAGTTGACTTCGTTGACTCTTTCAGCCCGGTGGTCAAGATCACCTCAATTCGTCTTCTGCTCGCCATTGCTGTTTCTCGCCAATGGTGTATTCATCAACTTGACGTCAGCAATGTGTTCCTTCATGGTGACCTCTCGGAGACAGTATATATGCGCCAACCTCCAGGTTTTACCAATCCTACCTTACCTTCGCACGTTTGCCTTCTCCGCAAGTCTCTCTACGGTTTGAAACAAGCACCGCGTGCCTGGTTTCTCAAATTATCCACTTATCTTCTATCTATCGGTTTCTCTAACTCTCGCACCGATACCTCTCTCTTTTTCAAAATCACCCCCACTTACCGTCTTTATCTTCTCATATACGTCGATGATTTTCTCGTTATCGGTTCTGTTCCTTCGGCTGTTACGACTTTCCTCCGCTCTCTCACGCAACGCTTTGCTATCCGCGACCTTGGTCCCGCACGAACCTTTCTCGGCATCCAACTCATTCACCATCCTGATGGTCTCATTTTATCTCAATCTCAATATCTTTCCACCCTTCTTCGCCGCGCCAATATGAGTGACTGTAAGCCCACCGTCACTCCCGCTTCTGTTTCCTCCTGCACGGCTTCCGGTCCTCCATGCGATCCGGCGCTTTATTGTCGCATCGTCGGCGGCCTGCAATACTTAACACTCACTCGCCCCGATATCTTTTTTGCCGTTAATAAGGCCTGCCAGTTCATGCATCAACCAGAACCACATCACTGGAAGGCGGTCAAACATCTCCTTCGCTATTTGAAAGGCACTTCCGAGTTCGGGTTACTCTATTCTCGCCATTCTAACCTCTCTTTGACTTTGTACAGCGATGCCGACTGGGCCGGGGACTCCTCCGATCGTCGCTCCACCAGCGGTTACCTTATCTATTTAGGCCCTAATCTTGTCTCTTGGAGTTCCAAGAAACAGACCACCGTGTCCCGCTCCAACACGGAAGCGGAATACAAGTCCATGGCTAACGCTACTAGCGAATTCATATGGATAAAATCTCTTTTGCAGGAACTTCATCTTCCATTCCAAAGTCCTCCCACTCTCTGGTGCGACAATCTGGGCGCTACCTACTTGGCCAAGAATCCAGTCTTCCACGCCCGCATGAAGCACGTTGAGATCGACTTCCATTTCGTCCGTGAGCAAGTGGCCGCCAACAATCTCCGCATCGCATTCATCTCCAGCCGGTCCCAGCTCGTTGACGTTCTCACTAAAAGCCTGCCCAAACATTCCTTTCTCCCCCTTCGGTCCAAGCTCAACCTCCACTCGACGCTGAGCTTGCGGGGGCATGTTAAGGATAGTCCGCCACCTGGCTCCTCAAATGATCACGCCTCGTCGCCAGGTGGCAGGACGTCACCAGAATCTTCTAGAAGCCCGACGTCACAAAGATCAGCCGGCGTATCCATCCGCCACCTCGAGTCCAGCCCGCCGCCGCCTCGAGCCACGACGCCATAATTACCGTTGCATTAATTCACTCCAACGTTCATCCTCCTTCTTCTTCTACAAATAGCCACACCTTGTACACTTCGAACCAGCTCTCTTCTTCTCATCTATTCCATTTTACGTTCAATAGATCCTTGATCATTTTATCTTGTCACTCTCTCTTTACCTCATATTCTAACTATTGGTTCTTACTTATATTATCTCTCTCTCTCTTATTTCCCTTGGGAGGATATATAAACGGCAAGATAAAAAGATAGAGCTCCACATATTCATCAGGCAAGCAGACGTTATAGATAGGTACCCATCATAGAAATCGAGAATTTTTCCGAAGACATTGGTTCTTCCTTATATTATCTGTCTCTTGTTTTCCTTGGGAAGATATATAGGCAGCAAGATAAACAAATAGAGCTCCACATATTCATCTGGCAAACAAACATAATAGATAGATATCAATGAAAGAAATCCAACACGCTGAAGAAGAACAAGAGGGAAGAGATGATAAGGAGGCAAAGAGAAAGAGAGACGGTTAGAAATTGCTGTATTTCCACAAAATATTCAGTGTACACTGGTTTGTACTACATGAACATGTAGTATATCTAACGTTAGAAATATTTTTATCCCATTATAATTAGTTATAATGGTTATATCTAGATGATGCCATACTGTTGGATTATTTCCTCTCTAGGTTGAATCCTTACGGTCTATCTTTAATCATATCTTGGTTTGACCTTACATTGAGTACTATCCGCTAAATTCACGAGTATAAAGGGTATGTGTTCAATTCTTACTAGCTAATCTTAAAATCAAATCCTATTAGTTTGCATAGTGCTCTGTGCTGCTGACTGGAAAGCTGATATGGCTCCAAGTTGCTGACTTCTTAACAATCAAAATAATAGCTATTTAATATTATATTATATTAGATTTGAGTTTTCTCTTTAAATTATAGATATCATAGATCAGATGGAGAGGCATATAAATAGGTATTTGCAAAAAATCATGGGGCATGTAACAGGACAGGATACGTGACTAACTCTACGTCACGCTCCCATCCGTCCCGTCACATCCGAGCGTTCACAGCTGGGATGTGCCATTCCCTAAATGGATCTTGTAATCGTAGCAAGTCTCGGATATTGGAACTGATATCTCTCTCCGTGCCTAGACTTTCGCTCTTCCAGCTCTGAACATGCATATTAGTTGATAAAAAAATAGTTGCTTTCCTCGAATATAATGCACACTGTGCCATCAAATTGAACAGAGTCTGCCTCCTTGTAAAGAGGCTAGAATCGACAACCAATTTATCAAAATATTCATTCGACAAGAAAAGAATTACTAAATGTTCATTGCCTTACATGATTTTCTTCTAAAATATTCAGCACGGACATTTTTATTTTCCACTCAATTGTACTTTAATGTATTTGATTTCATTTACGATATAAAGGCAATGACATATATCAGTATGACAAATGTTTAATCATCAATTCATCTTCGTTGACTTCATGACACTAGCCAAAAACTTTGCAATAACTACTTCTTCTGAATATTCATCGTTATTTCTATGAAACGTCACTGTAGTATATTTTCTTGAAATTACGAATTTTAAATCACTGATTATTATTTAGATAAATTACATATCATTTTTATTCACTAATGAGCTTCCATGTTTCTTTTCTAACGTGTATTGCTTAAGTTAAATTCAACACGTCATGTTCACAATTTAGTCGTTTTTTGAGGATTTTCATTTTTCGTTATGGAATATCTTACAAATTGTCTCCTATGGTGATCAGCCATGTGGTGCACAATGATTCATCACAACCATCGTCACAACAGAAAGTGCGGCATTTCTTGAATCAAATCTCTCCACATGAAGTTTAACTCATTAATCAATCTATAATTCCATATCACCAAATATCTCAAAGTCAAAAACATAATTTTTTATGTGAAAACTATTATGTTAGTTTAGGTGGCTGAGGTATTACCTTACAAAAGGTGAATTATGTCCTTTAAAAATTATTTATTCTAATCTAGCTTACTACGTGAGATATATGAGTTTTTCTACCATTAGCATTTATCATACTTGTGTATTTACATTAACTTTTATGATGCATTTATGAGACGTCTACAATTGACACAACTCCTTATAATTTAAGAATATCTCACACCCCAACATTTTAAAATTATATTTTTGAGAAGCCTGGGATCACTAGCCTTATGAGATTTTCATTTTTTTCATTTTTGGATTAAAACCCTTGCTTATATTGGTTGTCTTGGTGTTTTACATGTTGGATATCAATATCGTATCTATGCGTTATGTGTGCCTTTTAATAATGAAAACTTCCCCAGCCCTGCTAATATTAAAGGGCATAAGGTAAGTTACCCTGATTATTTTTCTTTAGGATGTCTCCTAGAGTATTCTTTAGATTAACCCTGAGCTTTTGCTAAGACCCTAGATTGATTCATACCATGTCCATCCTAATCGATAGCTTTATCCTCCAAAAACCCATAATTAATAATGATGTGTCACTATGGTCAGTCCGCTGGCCTCTATCGTCAACCTTCATCTTATCCTAGTTCACATCATCCAATACATCTCATCTACTTTTATTATTCACTTTATCATCTTCATCCATAGTTCCATCTCTTTGGATACACTATCTGCCCCCTAATCCATTTGGGGAAGCCCCTGCGCAACCTAACTGATGTGGACAATGTATTTACTTTTAACTTGTATTTCATGAAGTAGATACTCTTCAAACTGATACTCTCCTTAGCACAAACCAAGCCTACAAACCAATAAGTGACACACACCTTTGAGGGGAGGGGGGGATGAAGTGAATTGAAAATTATGACACACAATGACAAGGTGACAATCTAAAGACAGAGCAAAACATAGCTCATCAACAAAGGTAAGGCAAGACTTGGAGTGCAAACAGTATTTCACTAGGAGGACAAACAACAACTCCGGTTCCCCTTAATTGGTTTTTTTGTGATATCCCACCTCACAAGGAATCCCCAAGGTGAAACTAGAAATATGGAGAACAAAAATAGTTAAAATAGAAGGAATCAAGAAACTTTCATTCAAGATCATCATCAAAGTAAGACCCCACTCAAATCCACTTGGAAACAGCTACCAAGAATCATATAACAGAAAAAGTATGATAGTGGCCAGAGAGGGATAAATGCATTATATTAACCCATCATACATCATATAATTACAATCCATATATAGTTCAGCAAACAAAGAACCTTTTTTGTTCCTTTTCAAATTTGTATTCTTTCTCTGAGAAGATTATTTGTTTGCTGGATTGTGAATGGATTATAATATATGATGTATGATGGGTCAAGATAATGCATTTATCAAAGTAAAACCCCTCTTAAATCCACTTGGAAACAGCTACCAAGGATCGTCTAACAGAAAAATAGTTCAAAGAAAAGGAATAAAAAAAAACTGTCCTTCAAGATCATCATCAAAGTAAAACCCCACTCAAATCCACTTGGAAACAGCAACCAAGAATCATGTAACAGAAAACATATGATTCTGGCCAGAGATGGATAATGCATTATCTTAATCCATCATACAGCATATATCAAAATCCATATATAATCCAGCAAACAAAGATTCTTCTTTGTTCCTTCTCAAAATCTTCTTTCTTCTTTGAGAAGAGCTCAATGGACGCCAGCATGATGAACCTCCAGCAAACGCTAGCTCTGATCGAAGCCGAAGCCGAACATCTTCTTCTAGCTCGCCACGAGGTAATAAAAAAACCCATCTTTCATCTTCAACAATCTGCACAGAAATCTTATTTGGGGAAATCGAAGAATCTCAGCTCGTGGAGAACGACAAAGCGAGGAACGCGAATCGGGAAGCGCTAACGGCGCTTCGTCGGAGAGCCCGCACCACCAAGAGCAGCGTAGAATCTTCCCCCTTCGACGCCATGATGAAGGATCTCGGAGCTAGGTCAAGAACACTGGTGAAGGAGATCTGCCCAACTTGCGGAACCTACGAGCCGGCTGAACCCACCTGGATGATCTTTCCGGGATCTGATATCTTCTGCAGTGTTCCTTTCCACGCTGCCCATGTCATGCTGGAAGAAGGTGCGGCCCCTTTTCTTTTTTATTTTTAGCTTGCCATGATCTTTTCTTCTCGTTGTGTCTGTTCTTGAAGCTTACCCCTTGATCACTCATCTCCTTGATGTGAGTTTTGCAAACCATGATTTCTTTTTTTCTCATTGGATCTGTTCTCGAGCTAGCTAGTTTATTGATCTGCTATTACGCTGGAGTTGAGTGTTTAGAAACCCTGTTTTTTTTTCTCCTTGACTCTGTTTTTGAGCTCAAGGATCTCGAGCTAGCTACTTTAACTTATATTTTATTGATCTGATATTGTCGTGGAGTTTGAGTCCTTAGAAATCAGTGTTTTTTCTCCTTGACTCTGTTTTTTAGCTCGATTCCTTGATTATTCCATCCCTTGATCTGTTATTGCGGATGAGCTGATTATTTTTTGAAAGCCATGAACTTCTTTTTCCTTATAATTCAATGAGTCTTTAGAAATCCAACTGTATTTTTCAACTTTGACAATGTATTTTAGGTCGATCATTGTTTTTTGTATTCCCTTGATCTGTTATTGCTGTGGAGCTGATTCATTTGCAAGCCGTGATCTTCTTTTCCCCTGTATCTGTTCTCGAGCTTGATCATGGAATTCTTATTTCCTTGATCTGCTATAATGGCGGGATTGAGTCTTTAGAAATCCAACTGTATTTTTCATCTTTGACTCTGTTTGTCTAGGTCGATCATCGTTTTTTGTTTTTCCTTGATCCGTCGTTGTGGAGAGGCTGCTTCATTTGCAAGCCATTATCTTATTTTTCCCTCTATCTGTTCTTGAGCTTGATCGTTGAACTTTTATTTCCTTGATCTGCCATTGTGGTGTGATCGAGTCTCTAGAAATTCAAGTGTATTTTCATCTTTGACTCTGTTTTTTAGCTCTATCCTTGTTCTTGCATATCATTGATCTGTCATGGCAGTGGAAGTGAATCTTTTGAAAAACTTTTTTTCTTTTTATTGCCCTGGATCAGTTCTTAAATCTGTAATCATTGCTCTTTAATTTCTTTGATCTGTTACTTGGGGAGAATTTATTTATTATTGATTAAAAATCTGGTTGTGGGTCAGATCAAAGCCGGCTCGACTATAGCACAAAAAAGCTTCAGAGTTTCGTCAAGGAGAAGTCTTTGGTGATTTCTGAGATGGGCGCACTCGATGGAAGCGTCAACGCTGGAGTCCTGCGGTCCCTCGTTACGTTGACCGATCGTCGGACGAAAGAACACGTGTAAGCCTTGGATTTGTTCATATATTTTATTTAGATTTACAGATTTTACAGCACTATCTAAGATCTCTCAAAATATGCATTGCATTGAGGGAGCCTATCTTGAAAGTCATTGATAGACATAAGGATAGATATAAGGTCATGCAGGTCAACGAAAAACCTCATACTGGATTTACATTCTAAACTTATCATTAAATTATCATGTGAATAATCTCTAACACAAAGGATCATGCGCAAAATAACTAAAAAACAAATTATTCAGTCTCTCTTTCTCTCTCCATGTCATATTTGGAAGAGGAGGACCGGGAGAATACCAGTCAACGCCATGTGAAGAACATGTAACGAGAAACGATGAGGAAATCACAATCAATACCAGTAGAGAAGCCATTTGGATAATTAAACTTCGATATTCGCATTAGAACAGCTAAAGAGGAATAGTGGTGATAGCTCCAAATTTATCTTAATTCAAATGATAAACTAAAATTTTGTTTTAGCATTCAAAACTTCAATAATCAAATATCGTGTCAAATCATATCCATCCTGATTTCAATATATTTGAGAAACTGACTAAAACATACACAGCGTGAGTATTAGAACTGTATTTAATACTATTTTTAAGGTTTTTGACTCCTCCACAATATTCAGAAATATTTCAGTAAAATATAGGTATATTAAATCTTATTTAAAAGTTTCAAGCATATTTTTTTCCATGAAAAGGCATTTATCCAGAAGCAAAACGAAGAGAATGGAGGTCAAAGTCCCACTGACCCAGCGTGGAGCAAGTTGCAAATAAAATTATTGTATCTGTCAAATAGACCTAAAACTTCAATTTAATGTTAGGCTTAGCTGGTATCCAGAAGTTCCTCCAAAAAGTATTAAGGTATCCTTTTCCATCCCATTATAGGCCTCTATGAACCCCACTAGGGAAATAAAATAACGCATATTATGTACTAAAATACTTCTTTATAAAATAATCTTTAAAACCCTACCAGAATATGTACCCTCGTTTCTTTTCAGTATAACGAATTCCATGATATCAATTTTTTCTATCGCAAGGCATATAACGCAGTATATTTCTCTTGCTTGGCATTTATTCTCTTATAAACATAAATCCAAAAACAATAAGCTGTTTCCGTTTTTACGGAGAGTTTTCCAAGTTCAAAATAGGAATAATCTACCCTCTCAATTAATTTTGTGAAAAGTATTTTATAATTTGGAGCATTTCTATGTAATTTTGATGAGCACTATAATTTTTTTATTTCCCATTGAAACAAATAATTTGCATATTTATGTTAGCACTATCCACGAACACTGAAGAATAGCTTCTTGGTTTAGTCAAATTATCTGTATTTGGTGCTGGATTTCCAATGCAAACATTTTTTCAAATTTGGTTTCATATATTTTAAATAGATAAGAACCATAGAAAGTTGAATCTCCAAGAATTATGCACAAAAATTAAACTCAATGAACAGTAATTGGTTTTCATCGAATGCAGTGCAGATTATTTATTTTCATGTTACAGGTAGGCCATCGATTTGAAGCTGCTTCTATAGATGAAAATATTTGCCTCTTAAAAAATAATCCTGAGGTGATGGCGACACTAAAAAAAAACCTCTACTACCTTGCCGAGATGAAAGATCAGAAAACAAAATGAGAAATAAATTTTGAACCAAAATTTCTAGAATCTATAGAAAATGTGAAGGGGGGGGGGGGGGGGGGGGGGGGGGGGGGGGAGGTGTTTTTGCAGCTGTTCTGGATGAGACAGAATAGAACTTTCCAGGCTTTGTGAATTCAATGCCATAGGAGTCTTTTCTATTCGAAAATTGATGTTGTTCTTATTTCTGTGTCTTTTTATGTTTCCTCACATCATTGTCATGTGTTTCATTCCTGATAAAACGGATTGAAATGTTCTTTGTCTCATAAAAAATAAAAAAAATCAATGGAATTTGGCACTTAATACTCCCATAAATAAATCCCCCACACTTCGAGCTTTGAACTATTCTCGATAGTGGAATGTAAGAAATAGGCTCTGCACTGGTCTATCTCTTAAAACAGGTATGGTATAGGAGGCTATATCCTTGCCAAACATCTCCTTAAGCCAACCAATTTCCTTGATAAGTCAAAACTGGGGTGATTTAATTTGAATCAAACCAGCACTTGTTCAGACTAATGAAATAATATTTATACTCCCATTTTCCTATCGATTATAACCGGCGCAATTCAATTAAAGGGGTGGAAACACAAAGATCCAGTTTTCCACAAAAGCCTGGATTAAATTTTGTTTTTGTAGAAATAACGAACATCTGGATTAAATAATATTTTTCTAAAATTCATCTGTTTTCTTTTGTGTGGAGATTTGTGATAACAGCGTGTCCACTGATTGATAGCAGTAGTGTGTGCAACAACAAAGATAGGTGCAGCATCGATGGTGCATAAAGGAGAGAGAGTGAAGTGGAATTCTAAACTTCAGTAATCAATATTTGGCAAATTTCAGAAATAGTTTTCAAAATAGTATGGAGGACAAACAGAGAAGTAGCCAGCTGGAATGTGGACAGAACACAGATGAACGGAAAAAACATAATTGAAAATTGGACGAGAAAACTTAATATTTTTTTAGAAATTTTGGGAGATGGATGGTATTAAATTAGACTTTCAACAATAAAATTTTGGATTAAGAGATAAAATATATATATCACTGAGAAAATATATATAAAGTGAATAAAAAATGGGACAAAATGATTTAAGGACACATTTTGAATCAATTTTAGAAGTTTAATCCTGCAGTCAGAATCAAGAACACCCTGAAAGACTTTTTTATGGTTGTTTACACAATTCATGAACAAGAATGTAGTGCTCTAAATAATAATGATATTCAAAGGTCTGGACATGTTTCCCATGCCTTGTGATTTTAGAAAATTCAAGAAAGACCTCAATGAACGGAGCTGAAATTGGCAAAGCAATTCCAATTGGGATTTGAAGCAACTTGTGTCCTTCCTGGGCGATTGAGCTGGAGACATCTCTAAAAACATTTTTCCCTATCTCCCTTGTTTCTTTTAATAGGTCGTATGTTTTAGATTCTATAGGGTAAGAGAGTTATCTACATCTTAGATTTCGTATATTAAAGTGTAGTCAATTGTGGGATGTTGGATCTTCTTGATTATCTATTTTCTCTCTCCTCCATGCCATCTCCATACTGCAAGGCTTTCTGCATCCTCATTTTCTCTAATTGACACATTGTGATTGGTGTAAATATCCATGCTCCCTCGATGGCTGTCATCTCACATACACGTCCACACTTCTACCTAAAAATTTATATAATGATCATAATCATGATATTAAACTAATCACCTTAATTGTATCATCCCGTGTATTGGTGCACATTTGGAGAGTCAACATCCACTCATTTGAGAGAAATCTAGCAGTTTTTCCATTGGGACACATTGCCACATAGCTAATTCAGTAATTTCATATTGGAAATTATTTCACAAAATATATCTTGCTAATCCTAATTTCCGTTTAAAGATAAATTAAATCCCTAATCCATGTTCTTTAAGGAGAATACTCTTTCTCAGAACTATATAGTTTTATTTTAAATATTGAAGGTACTTTATAAAATATTATTTAATAAAATCAATTATTGATGACAGGGTAAACAGCCTAAGATTCAATTGTTCTATTAAAAAATCAGTCTATCAATACCTTGCATATGTTAATATCATATAAGTTGAAAAAGTAAACTAAACATTTATTCTGTTTTTTCACTTTAACATACGAGTGTTGGTACACTTTTAAAAAGGCCAAAAATAAGTACTCATAAATAATTTTGAAGTGAATTAAATTAAAAAATAAATTATATGAATGAGTACAGAATAAATAGGTAAAAAATGCATTCGTGCATTATTTAAATATTTATATTTAATATGCGTTCAACAAAATAGATAAAAATTAAAATGGACAAAAAGTGCATATGACATGTATGCAAAGATAAAAAAGTTCATTAAGATAATATAGACATATAGACCAATTGTATGATGGAATATATAGATGGAATATAACATAATATCATGTCTAATTATTATTTGTTTTGGGAAATTAGCTCGTGTCTCAAAAACCCTCTCCTCGTAGTAATTAGGTTACATAAAAAATAATGAATGTTCCCAATCTTTCTCATCAATGCATGTCAGTTCTGAAATTTTGGTTTAAATATGTACCATGTGACAAAATTCCTCAGCTCTAACATAATCAACTCCTTAAGATACTATTATTCTACATTGTCATTGTCCCATAAGTACTTCACCAATCCTTCATTTTAAGTTAAAAAACCTTTGCACCTTTGTCAGTTTAATTAACATAGTAAAATCAAAACTTAAATTACTATTGTCATACTTGATAAAAAAAGCGTGGATAATGAAAAGGAATTATACAAATATGTTTACGCCTCCAACTTAAAATGAAGTATTTTAAAAGTAAATACTTTTAGGGAATTCAGACAAAAAAAATATACTCTAATATTTAGAACAAAATTTAGAGATTAGAGTTTATTTTAAGAATTCCTGAATTCCCTAATAAGAGGGGTAAATCATAAATCATCCGTGGTGATGAATAGCTTCATTTCAACTTAATAATACATGATATCATGAACTAATATCATATTGTCAAAAGGGAAAATAAAAACTAGGTAAACAATGCAATTTCTTCTTACTGGTTTTCATTGAACCTCAATCTAGTCATGAGGATGATGTCACTTCAGAATTACATGAGAATATATCAATTTAAATATTAAAATACATAAAATGTTTATAAAATTATAATATCATCAAAATAGTCAATTAAAGTCAAAAGTCAGGGGGGAATCCAGGTTGACTTCAAAATTTGGTCACATTTAATGTATTGAAATAATTTGCATTGAGCTGATTGACGTGTGGGTATAAAGCCATTCAGGGTTTCATACTGATTAATTCACTGAACTCTTTCTCTAAATAGCACACACCATGTATACTTAGTGTATCCACACAAGTGACCATTTGATTGGTCGTACTTATCATATAAGTAGGATCATATAATGATATTATTTCCACACAGTTCAATGTCCTTATTGAGTATACTTTAATAATAATATTTAGAATACATGCTTACGAACTAGTGACCATTGTATTACAATCTCATCATAATTAGTCGAGTTGTCTCATGAGATGATTGAATTCATTATAAACATCATCTGAGAACAATAATGAATACAATATTTATTTCAATTAACTTAAACATGGCTAAGAAGTGTGATTGGCTTGGCGACACATAGCATCCATCCCGCCATTGACGAAATCAATTTAGGAAGTTAAATATTCATTATGAGCAGTTTATTTAGTTAACACACTCACATTTATCCTCAAAATATATTAATTAATTGTTGAATCTTAATTAATATATAATGATATCAGTCTCTAATCTATTGCATAGATGCGATGATCACTGAATGTCAATGACATAAGAGGCACCAATGTCATTGGGGTTATTGTCCTGAGCTAAGTGGTAATAGTTATCATTATCTCATTGGAAATCTCCATAACTCTCCTCTCCAACACTCTCGAGCAAGAGTGAAGTATGAGATAATCAATATTTCACTTCTAGATCCTCTGTCATGCAAAGAATCAAAAGCATGTATAACAAGAAGAAAAATGTATTATATCATGCAATGTACAATCTCCATATCTTCCTCAACTCTGGCATCCCATGTTGGGTTCTAGAGGCCTAGATCTGGATAAACAAATCAAAATGATTCGCAGTGGAAACTTGAACGAATTGAACGGCATCAACAAAACCACTGAAACAATGTACATTTGCACAGATTGCATCCGTGATTTCTTGGACCCTGGAGTGAAACGAGTCAAGCTACTCACGTGTGCAGCCTCTAGACGTATCCACGTGATCCTCGGCACGTTGAAACTCCTCCTTCTCCTTGACGAGCACCGTTCTACCTCCACTGTCGCCGTTACGTCATTCCGATCGCATCGGGCATGGAGAGGGGTGTGGGGAGAGTGGAGAAGAAGGGAAAGGCCCCCGAACAATTCTGGCCTGGGTGAATTTTGTTCAGGGCCTTCCCCTATTTATACTAAATAGGTATTTTTCATAAAAACCCTCGAAACTTAAGTATATCTTTCGACGTCCAAAAGACCATTTGCATGTGCCCCTCTAGGCCTATGTATCAGTTTAGTTAACGACTTCAGTGGCCCAATAACCTTTATTAGCCTTCCAAATTAATTAACTATATCATCATATAGATTAATTAATGTCGGATCGATTTAACCCAATCGATAGGTCGAATCTCTAACACGTGGTGTGCCAAGCTACACCTCGTGTCCTAGAAGATACAAAGGAATGTGTATCGACTCATGGAACTTGTTCGTCATCAGTTACCGTGTATGTATAGTCCCTCATCCACTTGACGCTCCTTGGACGACTTAGGGTATGGTCAACTATCAAACCCTAATCGATCATCCAAGTTAATACTGATGCAATCAGAAATCATCGGAGAACTCTTCTCTGATATTTCACTGCCTTGGCCAAGGACTTCATCGCGTCATCACCTCTTGACCACTCAATCATCTTCGTGAACTTCTTGATGTACCCGAATTAAGACTGTTTAGAATCCCATCATTAGAGACTCGTTGTCCTTGGCCAAAGTACAATCTTCCGTCCACAATACATCTTTGGTGTCTCATGTCTAAGGACCACTCACACAACCATGACGTGAATCAACCTGATTGAAAGTTCTGTATAATACCATTCAGGGATTCGTACGGATTAATTAAGTGAACTCTTTCAACTAAAGAGCACCCACTATCTATCCTTAGTATCTCCACACTAATGACTACAAGAATGGCCATACTCATCATATGAGTGAGGCTAGATAGAGTTATTCTATCCAGATACTTCAATATCCATATCACGCATCCTTCGAATAGGAATATTTAGAACACATGCTCAAAGGCTAGTGATCTCCGTATTATAATCTCATCATAATTCACTAAGTCCAATAATGTATTCATGGACTTTATTATAAGCATCACACGTGCACTATAATGAATATGTTCTATTAATGAACATGGAACGAGTTGTGGAATGTGTGATTGGCTTGTCGGCCACATATATTTTCATCATCCCAGACATGGATGGTCAGAAGGATTTGATTTATCATTTCATGTCCATGTCCTTGCTCGTGTCCTAGGTCTCTGTTTACTCACTCATTTTTCTCTGAAAATCAATATAAAATGGATCAATGCCTTCCCTCAAATAAACCCCAAGACATGAGAGTGTATGACAATCATATCAATTAACTTCATTGTAGTCAAATGGGATTAGAATAACTATAATGACTCTGAATAACCAACATAATTCAAAGGAAACACACTAATCATCTCATTCAAGTATTGCGGGCCAATTACAATGAAAATGCAAGAAAATATTTGTTATTCTTTTTAAATCCAAATGAAAATTGACCAAGATCAGCAGAGAAATGGATATCTATGAGCATAAATTGTTGATAAATGCGCATGAAAACCAAGATTGTCAATTATTGGACTGAAGAAAATTAAAAAATATTACATTTCATTGTGTGAAGAAAATTAAAAAATCTATTAGCCATCACGGGACTGCAAAATTTGGTGACATGATGTGAAGTTTTTTCAATTTTTAGTCATAGTCATTGGACAGAGAATTGTATACTTAACTTGAAAATGCCATATTTTTAAAATCAAATAAGAAGGGTAAAAATGGTCAAAACCATCACTTTAAATATGCCAATTTTAAGTTTTGAATACACTTTGGGGACATGATGTTGTATTTTTAATCCTAATCCTCTCGTCGAAATGAATTTCTATATGTTGTAGATTTTGTGACACAATTATTTTTATTCTTAAACAAATAAAATGATGAATTTATCTTTTATTGAACTTAAATTTACCTTTATACAATTATGACGCAGTGTTGTGACATCCTCACCACGATAAAAGAAAAAAAAGATATACCATTGAATAAACCCAAAAAAATTCCAACTTAAACTTTTTATTCATGAATCTTCTATTGATAAATTCCATTAAAATACATAAACCCATTAAAATTATAAAACCACTGTTCAAATATATTTAATAATTTCAAACATTATGATACGCTAGCTCGAATCTTCTTATTATAATGAACCTGTGAAATGAATGATGTTAAAGTTTCAACATGCATATTGTATTTCTTTTCTCCTTAATAATGTTTGTTTAAATTTGAGATGCAACGTGTGAATTGTCTTGAACATACATTGCTAATCTGAACAAACCTTCGAGAATCATTGATAAAAATGTCTAAGATCTAAGAGAATATGTGTATAATCAAGAAATTAAGGATCAAAATGAGAGAATGTCTAAGCGAATATGTGAGAAAATCATAAAAATGTATATAATCAAGAGATTCATTGATATTGAAAATGTATGCATTTAACCACACCAGAAGTTCCTCCATGTGACGAGAATATGCACGAGTCTTAGTTTGTGCATATAATCAATACCCCCTGAGAAAGTCAATGACTAATAAATATATATCGCATACAGACTGACATTCAAACTTTATAATTGATGTTAAAACATCTAAAAAAAATATTTTAAAACAGCATACATCAGCCAAATATTTTTGAGGTGATCTAACATAATGGCTAATGGAATTCAAAACATGAATAAAAAGTTAACAGCCAAAAACATTATTCATTCATATTAATACTTTGCCAAAACTAAAGGAGGGGCCTGAATTTACCCATCCATAAAATTTTGCTTTAAACTTTGGTGTTTACCGATATAGATGTGATACTTCGTGAGACAAGAACATGCACAAGTTCCTTAGATTGCACAAATAAATCGATACTCTGTGAGAAAGTCAATAGCTAAATATATCTATCATACACACTGATATTCTAACTTTATAATTCGTGTCAAAACAGCATACATCTACCGAATATTTTTCAGGTGACCTGGGCATGAAATTAACTTACAACAACACATTATTAAAAAGTCAACAGCCAAAAAACGTTATTCATTCAAATTAATACTTTGCCATAACTAAGGTAGGGGAAAACACATTATTAAAAAGTTTAAACAACCAAAAACATTATTCATTCGTATGAATACTTGGCCAAAACTAAGTGAGGGGCCAACACATTATTGTAAAGTCAACAACCAAAAAAACATTATTCATTCATAGCAATACTAAGGGAGAGAGGACAACAAATTATTAAAAAGTCAAACAACCAAAAACATTATTCATTCATATTAATACTTTGCAAAAACTAAGGGAGGGGCTTGAATTTACCTAGTTGTAAATTTTGCTGTAAACTCTGCTGTTTACGGATATCAATTCACATAAATAAGAGGGGGGAGGGGGAGGGTTCATCGCTAGGATTAACCCCGCAGCAGTTCTTCGATTCTCCGGCCCTCTTCCTTCCCGCTCAAGGCCTCTCGCTAGAACTGCATCGTCGTTTGTAAAGCCCTAGATTCAGGCCGAGGAGAACTGGACGAATCCAGACGCGATGATTGGGTTTACGTCTGCCGCGGCGAAGCAGATTCGCTGCGTTCTGGAAATTTCCAAAGACTCCGATGTCGATTCTGTTGTTCGCGAACTCTGCCAGGTAGCGATCCGTCTGTTGTTCCTGGTTTTAGGTGTTTCGATTTCATGATTTCATGGGAAGGCTGTGCGATCGAGGCCCGTGTCTCTCTGTTTATTTATTTCTGATTTTCTTTCTCTGCCGATTTCTGCGTGTTTGTTACACATTGGTCGCGAATTCGGCTCGCTTTTTCTGTTGTTTGAGGCGATCTTTTGGTACCCTTTTTGGAGTTTTCTTGCTGTCTGGCTCATTTCTTAGATTTATCTATTCACCCGAACGCGTGTTTGCGAGTTTATCTCTACATCAATAATTCTTTCGGACGAGTTCAATTCGATTCGGCGGTGCAAAGAATCTATTTTAGCTCGAAAGAGTAAGTATTAAGGTGTTCGAGTTACGCAGTTACGTGGACATTTGTTGTCTGTTTTTTTCTTGAAGATTGGGCGTCTGATTGTATAATCCATGTTTCTTTGTGGCACTCAGTTCGATCATTCCTCAAAGAGTCTATCTTTCATTGTTGCTATAAGATCCATTGGTGTCATATCTTGACTAGCTAAAAAGTTAACTACCTCGGATTCTTATTTAAATTTTTTCCATGTTGTGACTTTTTTCCGACTCTTATTTTCCACTTCCCGTAACATAGAAGTAAGCTCTTATTTTAATGCCGGATAAAATTTATCGTGTTAGAAAATAGTTCATTCTTTTCGTGAAATCTAATTTATTTGCTCATACTCCAGGTCGCAGAAAATGGGATTGATAGTGCAATTGTTTTGTTACAAACCTGCTTGGACGCGTTGAATCTTTGCAATACGGATAATCAAGAAATGCAACCGAAGCCAGAAGTTTTGTCCTCTGTGTTTCGGCATTTGTTGGATAAACCTTCCTTCAGTACAGTGTTTTGTCAAGCTCTTAGAAATGAATGGATCAATGATGGATTCTTGGCAAACCTGTCAACAATGTTGAATCTATCAATATCTGAGAAGATTGCTATCGGACTGGCCATGTCTGATTCAGAAAATTTTGATTACCGATCGAGAGGTTCGCATTGAAAAGTATTTTCTCTGTCAATAGAACTCTGCAGATACACATTTATAATGGCTATTCTTTTCACTTTAGGGACGAGCTTTTGCGTTGGCCAAATTGAACAAATATGCTCAAATCCAACCCCGAAGCTTTCTCAGAAACAAATCCAGGAAGTTTTCATGTTCCTCTATCGATCGGAGGGTCTCTCCAAGCACATCGACTCTTTCATGAAGATGCTGTCATTATTACAGTTGGAGAAGTTAGAGTTTGTTTTAGAACCTGTTTTGGAGGATGATTTTAGAGGAGATGAGTCTTTCAGGTAAAGCTAGGTGGATATTTTAAGTTTTCATTATTCCTTAAATCTGAGTACTTTTTACGGCAGGTGCCTTGATCTCTTCCATGGATCTTCTCACAATGATTTTGATGTTGCGTTGGCGGAAATTGAGAGAGAGATGAGCATGTCTGACATCATCAGGGAACTGGGTTACGGGTGCACTGCCACAGTTGCACACTGTAAAGAGATGCTTTCTCTTTTTCTTCCTCTTGATGAACTTACAATTTGTAAAATACTTGTCACAATCGCTTCTACCCATGTTGGTAACGAGGACGCTCAGCAGAATGCGCACTCTACATTCTGCTCTGCCGTTGGCATCAATTTGGCGACAGATTTGCCCTCATTGACTTCTTGGAATGTTGATGTGGTCATTAATACAATTAATCATCTTGTAAGTCTTTAATTTCCACAGCTATGAGGTCAACTTTACACTTCTTCTTTCATTGCTGATTTTTGTTCTCTTGACTAGGCTCCTGAGACAAACTGGATACGAGTTATCGAAAATATGGACCATGAACTCTTCTGGATTCCAGACGAGAAATCCTTCTCAATTTTTATGTCTTTACTTACTCGTGCATGTCAGGTGAGTTCAGAAGATGACTTTGGTTTTCAAGGGAAGAGGTTTTACTTCCATCCATTTTTGACTTTTCAAAAAAAAAAACTTCCATTCATTTTTGCTCATTTTTTCCCCTGCAGGCGCCTTTTCCTCTCCATGCTGTGTGCGGATCAGTTTGGAAAAATGCCGACGGACAATTGTCATTTATTAGACATGCAGTCGCAGCACCGCCAGAGATCTTTACGTTTGCGTACTCTGGGAACAAACTGGTATTTTTAACCTGTCTCTTTTTGTTTTTTAAGTTATTTTCATCGTCATTAATGAATATGTAATTTTTAAATCAGGCTTATATCGACTCTGCGCGAGGTCCTAGTGGAAATGGTAATCAGGCTTGGTACTGCCTCGACCTTTTAAGTTTGTTGTCTCAGCTTGCTGAAAGGGGTCATGCAAATTCTGTTCGGGCAATGCTTGAGAGTCCCCTTCAGCAACTACCTGATGTTCTTCTTCTTGGATTCGCCCATATCAATGTAGGCATTCTATTCTAATCTTCGACACCGTGCTTGTATTTAGATTGATTAAATGTTTGTTTCCTTCGATCTTGATCGCTTAATTGTGGAATTAATAAGTTCTAATGTCTTGCAGAGTGCCTATAACCTTCTTCAGTACGAGATATCTTCATTGGTTTTTCCTTTAGTCGTCAAAAATTCTTCAACGGGCAATATCGTCGACCTACTCTGGCGAATTAATCCTAAACTTGTGTTGCGTGGGTTTATGGAGCTGCATAATAGTGATTCTGAGAGTGATACGAGAATCGTGGATATTTGTCAAGAGCTGAAGGTAAGAAGAAACACATTTTATCTTGCACTCTCACCTCTACTTTTTTAAATATCATCTTGGCTTTCTGAGAAATATTAAGATTAAAAAATCTGTCTTAGGCCGTTGAAGGCTAAATTTCAGTATGTATACTCTAATGAAACATCTTTGAATACCATTATCAATATCATCTGTGATGAGAACTGGTTTCTTGTCTATTTATTCGAGATTATGTATGAATTAATTTTTTGGTTCTTTGTTTGAAGAATAAGTTTTTGGTTCTTGCTTCGTTTCAGATATTATCTTTCGTCTTAGAAACAACCCCATTTTCATTCAGCATCAAAATTGCTGCCATTGCTTCCCTGAAACAGTATATAAGTCTGGAGAAATGGCTGACTGAAAACCTGTGCATGTACAAAGACTCCTTCTTTCAGGTACTTTGGTGCATTTGTGTAACCATTGTATCTTGTGTTCTGGCTTTATTTGATGGTTTTTTTATTGATGATATTTAATGTGGAAGTATTCTGATTGTTTATGCTCCTCTCTAGGCCTCTATACAATTTTTGCAGCAAACTGTTGGAGATGGAATGAATGGTCATCCGTTGGGGCACTCTGTAGATTCTGTAAATGCTTATGATGAATTGAAGCTGATTTTTGTAAAGGTCATTTCAATTTCCTATGGATGGATATTTTATTCATTCAAGACAAGAAAATCTTGATCTCTCGTTTTATGTTCGAACTGCGTCACGTGCTAAAATTTTTTTTGCTCAATTTTTAGGTTCTTCAAACTCACTCGGGAATTGTTTCTGAAAAACTCTATGATGAGTTTAAGGCGTTACAGTTGACAGACAATCCTGCGAAACCTAGAATCCAGAATACTGATGAGCCAGAAGCTTCATCAGCTGACACTAACGTTGAGGATATCGAGAAAGAAGCGGACACCTACTTCCAGTTAATGTTCTCGGAACAATTATCAGTTGAGACAATGGTTCAAACCCTCGCACGCTTTAAAGAGTC
The DNA here is from genome assembly GCF_029677425.1 of Wolffia australiana. Taxonomy (NCBI): domain Eukaryota; kingdom Viridiplantae; phylum Streptophyta; class Magnoliopsida; order Alismatales; family Araceae; genus Wolffia; species Wolffia australiana. Next base: position 5,473,381 of record NC_135852.1, on the reverse strand, counting down.
TTCAGATAAGAGGTATGACTTTGTATTTGTTGTGCGTGTTGTTCTTTTTGGACCCCTCTTCTAGTGTCACTCAATACTGCTTCAACTGGCTGTGTGGTACTCGCCGCCTGTTTCTCTTCAGCACATACATCTTGGTTGACAGATACGACCAATGGGTCTTTGACCACAGTAAACGCAGGGAAGATCAACCTGGGAAGATGATGGGACTGGAGCTTCTTTTATACTCGAAGAATAGAATATCATGTTCTTTAAATGTCACATCATTTGAGATAAAAACTTTCTTGAGTTGGGATCATAACAATTGTCCGATCTTTGATTTTGAATAATCCACAAGACACACTCAATTCCTCTTGGACTGAACTTGTGCATTGGGCCGTGCAAATTAACAAATACCGTACAATCACCGACTCGAGGTTTTAAATTTGTCCCCAGATTAGTAGGAGAAGGAATTTGGAGATGAGATCCGCAGGTCTTCTGATAATCTTAAATGCGGTAAAGTTTTTGAATGCCACCAGCTCCACCTCTTGTTTGTTGACCTGGGGTTCGTAAAAAAACTGAAAGGTCTACTTGATTCATAATAGAAGCTGGTTAAATGCCAGGTCACTTTAGACTTGGTCTGGACCACTTAACACTAGAGGCTTACTCTCACGTGGGAATAAGTCACTGAAACACAGGTCACATGAGTCACTTATGACAGAATGAAATATAATGACGAACATGTAGGCCCTTTGATTAACATAATCAAATACCTTTGATGGAAGTCGATTGATCAGGTGAACTCCAGGTATCAGGGACTCTCCCTACATATTCTTTGGTAGATTCTGATGAAGAAAAATGGTCCTTGCAATATCAACCGTATGACCAATCTTCCTCTCTGCAGCTCTATTCTGCTGTGGAGTATTTACACAAGACGATTCTGGCAGTATCCCAGGATCCAAGAAAATAGAAGTCAAACTTTCACTAAAAAATAGTTTGCATCGTCAGATTTGAATTGGTCCTTCATTATGATTCAGAACTCTTTTTCTCGTGGTCGTGTAGTTTCAACACAGATATTCCTCCGGATGTCTCGATCCCCTCGAGTGTTCGTGAGTTCTCTTCCATGCATGGAGTTATCACTCAGCCGATATCCACCTCCTGGCATCAGCCGCAATCTGCTGACTTGTCTCTCACTCAGGAATCCTAAATTAGACGAGGGTTGAGAAAACACCCAAAATCTTCCTCACTCAAACGACACCCCATACTCTATATGGGCTGCATCGTTGAATCAATAGGAGACTCTCGTGCAGGGACTCATAGGGAGAATATCACAACAATAGAAGATACATGGTTAAAAGATAGAAAAATATAGCGAAGTTAGGAAAGCTGAGCTATCATAGCATGGCAGGGCCCATTTCTAGGTCATAAGGGGATCCTTGATGGATCTCTAATATGTTCCCTGGGCCATTATAGTAATTCGTTTTAGTTTCCCTTTAAATACTTGTAGCCCTGGACATTAAAAGACAGGACAGAATTTCCAAAGTATTATTGGCGCTCTCACTCTTCTCTGGTAGAAATAACACCGTCGACCCGATGGTCTCAGTATACCGAATCAAGACGATAACTATTCCACTGAAGATCGACGCGACAAATCTTGACAAGTGTTCGAAATAGAAGGTGATAGAAAAGAGATGAGATCCTAAGATCCCCCAACTGGGCGCCGGGAAGCTCCCTCCGACTGCTCCAGCTCCTGCGCCGCACAGGCCTCAGATGAAGAGAAAAATACCGCCCTTCCTCTTTTGCCCCAGCGTATTATTTTATAACCGATGGGTGACGCTGCAGTTGCCTTTTGTCATAACAGTTCCTGCTCTTTTGAACTGTCTTCTCTGAAAGGCTCGACTGAAATGCTTATCAGTTTCCCTTTAAATACTTGTAGCCCTCGACATTGAAAGACAGCACAGAATTTCCGAAGTATTATTGGCGCCCTCACTCTTCTCTGATTGCCATGTCTCTTGTCACCCCTCCGGCCCCTTGCAGATAGTCTTCCCTTCTAGCCTGGCTATGACACTTCCCGGTGTCCTTCTGATAACATTTCCAACTCCCCGTCTCCTTCCTATGGTTCTTTGGAACATTGAAATCATTGAAGCTTTATTAAAATGGTGTGAGTACATCTAAATATTTCCGGTACAACCCAAGGCAATGTACAAGTTTGAAGAGTTATATTTATTTATTATAACTCTTGGAGCATTGAATATCCGTCGTTTGTTGCAATACTGTGGAGATAAGACGCATGTGCTATTATTATTTATTTCGTTGTTTTTGTTTTTTTGATACATATTTATCGTAATTTCTGTTTTCTTTATCCAAGGGTTTACAATGAAGAGTTCCCTCTTTTCTACTTTCAGTTGATTTTTTTTCTCCCCGGAAATATCTCATGCCTGATACAAAGTTTTTTACTGTTGACAGGGAACATCTTGTCTTTGAATGCATGATTGGAAATTTATTTGAGGAGTACAAGTTCTTTCCTAAATATCCCGACAGACATTTGAGAATAGCTGCTGTCTTGTTCGGTAGGGGATTGTTTGTCACCTGATGTTATTAAACTTCAATTTTTTATGTTTTAAACAATGCATAATGAAGTTCGTCCGTTTGGCTAGGTGCGAACATGTGAATCTTATTTCTATTTGCACACTAGTTTCTTTATGCTTGACAGAAAATTTTCATATTTTTTCCTGTGAAAGACTGATTTTGGGGGGAAAGATTGGGAGAAACGAATAACATCACCTTTACACGAAATCTTTTAATTTGCAGCTATCAGGTAGCTGTAAAAATGTAGATTGCAGACTGAAAGAGCATGCGTGCATTTCAGATGATACCGATTACCTCCCTAATTTTGCGCCACCAACATTGTAGAATTCACGAGACAAATTTTCATTCATCAACATTGAGGAACATACAATATTACTGTTAATCTTGTTCGGTGAATTTTGATCGATTCTAATTGCGGAAGTCTGAATTTTGGCGTTGGTCTTTTTTTTCCTGATTTAGATAAAAAATTATGCTTGGTGGAATCTTATTGTGGTTGGACATGTTTACCTAAACGTTCTGATTCATATTATTCTGGAAGCGACTATTGATAGGGATTCTTGGTGTTGTTTTTTCTAAAACTAGGTTTTCCTGTATTATTTAATTGTCCAATACCTTATGTTTTCTGTTTTACAGGTTGCTTTCGTTGATTTGATGCTCTAATGTGATTTACTTCTGTTTCTATTCGTTTATCATTTTACTCTGGATCTTATTCGTAAAATTTTAGCTTGATTAGAATTTCCATTCCAGGCTCCTTAATCAAACATCAGCTCGTGACCCACCTGAGCCTTGGTCTTGCTTTGCGTTTTGTTCTTGATGCGTTACGAAAATCTGTTGATTCAAAGGTCTGTAGCTGGTTTTATCTCAATTTTTTTGATTCCTGCTCTTTCCTATTGTTTGCATCGTTTCCTTATTCTTTAAATGACGATAATGGCATCTTGCAGATGTTCTTGTTTGGCGCGAAAGCATTGGAACAATTTATTGATCGCCTCATAGAATGGCCACAGTATTGTAACCATCTCGTGCAAATATCTCATTTGAGAAGTACTCATGCTGAACTGGTTTTGTTTATTGAACGAGCTCTTGCACGAATCTCTTTAAGTCAAACGGAGTCAGATGGAGGAGGCATCATTCCCTCCGAACAAAATCAGAATCCTGACTTGCAAGCATCCGAAAGTGTCGAGGTACTATTCTATATCAGACTAATTGACTATTGTTTATATCATTCATTTTGTAATCTTGTGATTCGATTGAGATTTCAGGGAAATGAAGTTGCATGGCCATCTGGTGGTCTGAGCACTGTGCAAGCCGGTCAAGCCCCTCCTCCTAGTAAGACGTCTACAGCGTCCTCTAACACAAATGTGGCGGGACAACTGTCTATGGTTCCTTCTACTAATGACTCAGTTATATCTCAGGTGCTCAAATAGTTATATGTTTGCTTTTTTTGACGTTTATATCGAGTCCTGGGATTTCTTTTCCATTGACTGTGGTTGAAAATTATGCTGCCTCAGCATCATCCTTCTAGTGCGTCAGCAACGGCATCATCTTCTTCTCCTGGCATTTTACGGACATCACGTGGTGTGCTATCAACTGGTACTTTTTTAACCCTTAGTCTTCACAACGAGTTACTTTGAATTGTGGATTTATCTGTGGAATTCTCTTTTGATAGGGATACATCGGCAGCCTTCTTATAACCCAGGGTTTGGTGCTGCTATGAACATTGGAACTCTAGTTGCTGCTGCAGAAAGACGAGATACTCCCATTGAGGTTCAACATTTTACTTACCATCTTCTAGTTATCTAATCATTCGCTTTATGTCACTTATTTTGTCAAAATAAAGCTTTCCCTGTGGACGGAAGCTCCACTCGCCAGCATCGCCAGAGCCTTGCTTGAAGGGTTTCACAATACATCACAAGAAATCCTTTTCTAGAACCTAAAAACATCTGGCCCAATAAAAAATTACAAATGGGACATGGCCCATTTAAGTTAAGTCACTTATGTCCCATGTGGTACTTAGTAATTATGCTGATGCGGGTTACATATATTAGGAAATAGGAATATAAGAATTGCTAACAGAAGTCCTTAAAAAACGGAATAAAAGAAGCAAGGGGGAGGACACTTTTTCTGTTAGGAAATATGAAGATCCCCTAAGATCGGTAATCAAGCTGATTTAGGTGGGGCACTTATAGCCTGTGGTCCTCTTACATAAGTGAGAAAAAAGAAAGAATACAAAAATGATATCAATGAAAGAAATTATGGCTAACATAGTTTTGTGTGTATCTATGCAGGCTCCTCCGTCTGAGATTCAAGACAAGATATTGTTTATGATAAACAATATTTCTCTGACAAATATGGATTCGAAAGCTAAGGATTTTTCAGAGATTCTGAGCGAGACGTACTACCCTTGGTTTGCGCAATATATGGTCATGAAAAGGTAATATTCCGCTTGCTATGTTCCTCAATATGTTGGTTCACCTCAGTTTTTCTTATCTTTGTTTATTTGATATTCAGGGCTAGCATCGAGCCCAATTTCCATGACTTGTACTTGAAGTTCTTGGATAAAATAAATTCGAAAACATTAAACAAGGAAATTCTCAAAGCAACTTATGAAAATTGCAAGGTATTTCTTTCTCACCGAACAAATTGTTACTTGTCTTCACATATATTTGAATGACCTTACCATTCTTTCAGAAACAGTATTAATGATCTTATCCTCAAATATTTTTCAGGTCCTCCTGGGATCAGAACTTATCAAATCAAGTTCAGAGGAGCGGTCACTTCTTAAAAATCTTGGTAGCTGGCTCGGAAAGTTTACCATTGGCCGGAATCAAGTATTAAGAGCCCGGGAAATAGATCCAAAAATTCTAATTGTTGAGGTGCTCCTTTTTATTAGTCTTATTACGCATTGTTTTGCTCCAACCTTGGACCTGCCGTTGCTTTTACGTCTGTTTCCTCAGTACATTTAAATCTTTTGGGTCCAAAAAATAAAAAGAAATGATGGACTTGCCCTCTGATTCTCATAATTAGTTTAGCTTTCAAGCTCACTGATGTGAAAGTTCGTAGTCCTATTGATCTGTTGCATGTTAATATATGTGGATGTTTTCTATTGACTGCTACTTCATCTTCTTACTCAAGTCCATTGGAATAGAAGGCGTCTGAAGAATTTTTTTCTGTCTATCGATCTGTTGAATGCGAAGCAGTTATTCTAATTTATGTTGATTTGATCATTTTCTTATCATTCTTTCTCTTATAGGCCTATGAGAAGGGAATGATGATCGCTGTGATCCCATTTACATCGAAGGTGAAACCTTTGACAAATTTTGCACCCTTTTGTAATATATTTCTTCATTCCTTTTTATTAATGTTTCCTTCTCCAGATTTTGGAGCCTTGCCAGAGCAGCCTCGCATACAAGCCCCCAAATCCGTGGACTATGGGGATCCTTAGTCTGCTCTCTGAGATATATAATCTGCCGAATCTCAAGTTGAATTTGAGGTTTGACATTGAGGTATCCTTTTCTCATCATTTCACGCATCTCTGTAATTCCCTTTGAATTAGAAAAGTTGTTTTCTGATACAGTCCATTTATCTCGCTCTGCACAGGTTCTGTTCAAGAACCTTGGTGTTGACCTGAAAGAAGTAAAGCCCTCAATTCTTCTCAAAGATCGTGGGCGTGAATTTGAAGGTAGTCCTGACTTCTCCGTTAAGGACGTGAGTGCGAGTCAGACAGCAGTTGTGGCAGATGTTAACTCAGGAATGATTCCTACTTTAAGTCCTGTTGAACTTCCACCAGACACTTCTAGTTCTTCACATGTGGGGGTCCATCCCAACGTTCTTTCTCAGGTTGTTTCCTTTTGTTAGATTTAGTTAGTTGTTTCCGCTTTGTTGACATAAGTTATTTTTTCGCAGTTTTCGGCATTACAATTGGCTTCTAATGCGATGGCAGAGGAAGAGAAGATGGGATCTTTATCCCTTCCTGATCGCATCCCATCTGCTCAGGGCCTTGCTCAAGTTTCTCCTTCACAGACCCAATTTTCAGCAACTCAGGTTCGAATTCGTTTTATACTTTCTGTATATATCTTTTCCATCATTGGGCTCAAATTTTTTTTTTCTTGCAGACTTCTATTCTTCCCAACATTGGAATGCATGTTGTGGTGAACCAAAAACTCAATGCCCTTGGTTTGCACTTGCAGTTTCAGAGGTTCATTATTGTCATTTTCTTCCTCATATACCTGTTTTGTTTCTTGGTGCTGATTTGTTTATCACAACGTGATCTATCTTTCTTCTGAAACATCAGGGTCCTTCCTCTTGCAATGGATAAAGCTATTCGAGAGATAATCTCCCCTGTTGTACAACGAAGTGTGACTATTGCCAGCCAGACTACAAGGGAGCTCGTTCTAAAGGTAAATTCATATTCATATTTCGGAATTGGAAGTTCGGTTCGTTCGTTCACGAACACAGAACCGAACAAGAACCCTAACATGTACTTTGGACTTAAACATGAATGACGAACCGTTCATGAATGGTTTGATGGATGACGAAGACTCCTTTTTAAATGAAACCCAAAAGGTTCTTGGCAAAACCCACTTCTCTTGATTCTCTCCTCTCCAACTAGGGTTTGGTAGTTTGATTTGTTCATTTATGTGTACAAACGGACGACAAGGAACTTGGATTTTGAAGATGAACTGGTATTTTGGACATAAACACGACCATGAAAACAAAGCAACTCCATCAAATCTTTGTTCGTCGGCAAATTTAACTTCCCAGCCATATTCGTACTTGTCTCAGTAGTTATCTTGCAGATTTCTAATCATATGAGCTGCAGGACTATGCAATGGAGTCTGATGACAGCCGAATATATAATGCAGCGCACCTGATGGTTGCTGGTTTAGCAGGAAGTTTGGCCCATGTCACTTGCAAGGTTTGAGCGTCTAACTTGTTTGGGAACTTTCGGTATTTCTTCTTTATTTTTAGAGCCTTATCTTAGAAAAAAATTGGTGTCTTCTGATTTTTGGCAGGAACCTCTACGTATTGCAATGTCGGCCAACCTCCGAACGCTGCTGCAATCGTTAAGTGTTAGTAATGAGCTTCTTGAACAAGCTGTTCAGCTTGTGACGAACGATAACCTTGACCTAGGTTGTGCGGTAATTGAACAGGCGGCAACGGAGAAGGTAAAGTAATTGAACTAGTAAATTTGGTGACTCTTGTTGAACTCTTGTTAAATTTAGTTTCTGTGAAGATGTTTTTATTTCAGTATGATTTGAATCAATCAAAGAACTGATGCAGAATTATCTTTCATCATCTGGAAACATCTGCCAATCATGAGTTTGGGCGACCTTTTTATTATCTTTGCTTTTACGTTTTTCCTCTTTATTCTTTTCAAGTGACCTGAAAAACCTATATTCGTGTTTGGCTCTTTGGTTGTGTTTGATTGATCCATACTTTTCCCCCTTATTTTACCTGTGAATTGTTGAGCAATTTTATCTTTGAAGGCTGTTATCTCCGGCCAATGAATGGTCTCCTCAATTCATTTTCGTTTTATCATGCTAGGGCCAAATAATTTGAAGTTTGAGATGTATTTCCAGTCTTAGTTACTGCAGCCAAGATTCCTTTTTGGGCTCCCATGTGAAAATTCCTTCATCATTTAATTAATAGTCATCGTGATTACCTTCTAATTTTTTTCTTCATTTTGGCAGGCATCACAAACAATTGATACGGAAATATCTTCGGCTCTTGGTTTCCGGAGGAAGCAGAGAGAAGGTGTCGGTTCTGCATACTTTGACGCGGGGACGTACACTCAGGGGCCTTTTGCCCGTGTGCCGGAGGCACTGCGTCCCAAGCCCGGGCGATTATCTATGGCCCAGCAAAGAGTATACGAGGTGGGTTTCTCATCAATAAATCTGGGCTATTTAACAAATTTCTTTTTGTCGATCTTTGGACTAATGGAGGACGGGAGGAGGCAGGCAATCGCCATGGGAGCTTGAAATTACCCCAGAATTTGCTCAATTTGATTAACGTTCTGTCTACCTTAATTAGCCAGACAGGATATTACACTTTTGTAGAGAGCACCCTACTAACGTAGGTAATGATGAACCCTGCCTGAGAGAAAGATGGCAACCAACTACCGGATAGACATGTGCCGCCACACAAGGGTTTCATCAAGAGGAAAAGTCATTCCACTAGGGTTTCAACACCTGTATGAGGTTACAATAGCTATTGGGTCAACCCCATTTGCGTGAATGGCTTTACATGAGTCTGCTGACATGACAGACCATCGTAAGAGGATAATTACAAATACGATAGCCAGTACGGTCCTTCGAACATATGGGTAGTCTGAGTGTCTGCTATCGATTGTTGTTTATCTCTTGACGACAACTCATAGGTTTAGCACTTGAAGATATTGACTCAGATCCACTCTTTTTGAGGTCTCTCTCCAGACGAGGATATCATAATACAACACGGATATGGAAAGAAAGGAGACACGAAGATGCTGTCTAACACGCCCTATAGCTTGGTATGGATGTTAGACATTCCAAACTTGATCATCATTCTCTGGAGAGCTTAATCTGATAGTCCTTCGGCGAATACAGAGACTAATGTTAGACATCTGCATATTGCTTTGCTGAAGTGACGAAGACTAATGTGATTGTTCCGCCTTCTACTTTCTCTTTCAAAAAATGTATGTTGATGTTGACATGTTTGGCCTGCTCGTGCCGTACTGGAACATCAACAATCGCCAAAGCTGATTGGAGCTTGATTGGTTTAAATGGCCCACGTCCCAACTCTTTGGGAATATACCTGATCCTTAGTCTGTCACAAACGCCCTGTAATTCAGATTCAGCACAGGATCTGGAAACAACATCCGGTTTCTTGCTTCTCCAGGATACTATGGTGGCTCCAACCAGAGGATGTCTGCCGGTCAACGATGTACCTGGCATAGTCTGCATCTGTAACTGAGCCCACCTTGTCATATAAGTAACACCCATCATTGTCAGGATTAGTGTATAACGTAATTCTTGAAGAAGCTTTTGTGGAGTTATTAAATGCCTTGAGCTGCGGCACACATAACACACTTTTAAGCCATCCCAGGACCTTAATTTCGAGGTCGCATATCCCAGCGCATCTTTAGAATCTCTCCCCTTGCAATTGAGACTTTCTTCTGACCAACACATGTCGGTAAGTGGAAAATTTTGATATAGTCAGAGACATGATCGGTTGTTTAACTCCCACATAATCTCGTGAGAATCAAAAGATTTAACAGAACCTAGGAAAATATTTTGCTTACCTGAGCAGGCCAGAGATGTAGTGCTGAACATTCTTTAGCCTCTTCAGCTCCTTCGGTGTAGCACCTGGAGCTTCGTTGGTGCCAGAAGGTAGTGAATCATCGTTTTCAGTCGTCTGAGCCACTGCCATATAGACCTTCCCTTCCTTGGGATGGAATTTGTAACGTCCCTTTGGTGTGGCACCTTTTCTTTCAAACAAAACAGAATTAAGTTGTCTTTTTCATTGCCTGGTGGCTGATATCGTCCTCTCTGATTCTACCGATGGAAGATCTGGTTTCAAATACGTTCAAACTCTGGCCCGAGTCCCATAAAGAAATCATATTAGATTGAGTGTACATGCGTTCCACACTCTGAGGGTTTTTCACTGGGCAGTGGTGGCCAATTTCACTCCACACTACCTTTAGGGCACATGCATACCTTGTTATAGATTTGTCTCCTTGGACAGTTGAGCCACCTTCACTGCCAATCCATAGATTGGCCGAACGTTCTGCTTCTTTTCAGTCTTTTTTTGGTTCTGGTTCCACAGATTCTTGACTGAGCCGATGAACAGGAAGTTTATATACATTTCCATTCTCATGAAGTTCAGCACCCACCCATGAATCAACACTTCTTTTGCTGTCCACGTTTGGAGGGTGGGATGTATCGGTCATTTCCTAAGTCAGGTGGTCGGCAAGTTCTCTTCCCAGCACAACCTCATCCCACTGTCACCAAATAATAACTGCGGTCTCTTCGGATAAATCTGGGAGATCACATGGGATGAGTCCTGGGTCTCTTGACTTGATTCCATTCGTCCACAAACACTGTTGGTAACTCTTCTCAATGAGGTTTTTCAAAAAAATACTCTTCTCCATGAAGACCACTCGTGCAGAAAATATAGGAAGTTGGGTCTACAGGGAAGCAGGAAGGGAAAGGATCAGGTCCTCAGGTGACTCCTGTGTGCTGATACCATGAGAGAGACAACATTCTCGCCGCGAGACGCACTGCCACACTAGGGTTCATTGCGAGAAAGATTCAGTGCTTTATGGTCCCAACACCTGTATAAATATAGGTTACAATCCCTGTCGGACCGAACCTATTGCAAGAATGCTTTTGAGTCTGCTGATATGAGCAAGTAGGATTTAATAGATAATACTGCCAGGATCCTTGCTGGATCCTATTGTCTTCTCTATTAACGCCTGGCGGCTTGGTTTTTTGGGAGAGTAAGAACAGAATGTAACCTGTATGTATACAGGTTACATTGGTAATGGGGCATGCCCAGTAACTATAGGGTTCTAAAGGTGCAAAAAACGAAGACAACTGTAACATAAAGAGAACGGAACACAACATAAAAACGAGGCTCTGGTTAACAAATACTACTCGGAAATAAAAAAGAAAAGAGACCCTGAGAGACTGTTGAACACTGCCGGGCTGACACTTGTTTTTCTGTAAATGTAGGATTTTGTAAGGTTTCTTTGGCAGAGTCCCCCGAGTCAGAGCTCGAGCGCCATGCAGCCTTCCTCTTCCTCTATCAGTTCTGCTAATCCTGTTGCAGCTGCATCTCAAATATATTCTTCTGCTCCTGGTCTACAATCAGCTCAGCAGTTAGACTTGATTTCCGATGAAATGGAGCTAAGGTTGCTGATGATATTCTTTGATTTTCTGTTTAATTTTGAATTTCGGGATTTTAATGATTTATTTGTTGTTTTACTCAGTGCTTCGTCCCATGGGCCATTAACTGATGCTGGAGTCGGTGCTCTCAGCTCTTCCTTTTCAGCGACGCCTGAACTGCATGTGGTGGATTCACCTCCTCTTGCTGTTAAAGTGCGAAACTGTTGTTACTTCATTGGGGTTGAGCTTGTGTTTGGATGCCTAATTCTGAGGTCGTTTTAGTCTTTTCAGGAGATGGGTGCCGTTGTGCCACCTTCACCAACTCCTGCGGATCGGTTGACTTCTATAATTTCTGAGCCATTGAGCACCGGAGATGCGTTAGAGAAATACCAATTGCTGGCGCAGAAGGTAACTAAGCTACTTGCTTGATTCTATTTTTTTATTCAATATTATCAGATTCTGGTCAAATGAAGTTATAAACTATTTAATCAATTACTATAAAATTCCTTACATTAGTACTAAGTTCAGAGTATATTAGATATTATGGTAGTAAAATATATCTTAATTATTTCTGTATTACTGGTCGGTTGAGTACACGATGTGGAGAGTTTAGTCTCTGTGTGTTTCAGAGGGATGTGAACGGAGGGTATGGGAACTCCTTTAGTCAAGGGTATATTTATACCTTTCAACTAATTAATCATATCGGGAGGTTCTCGGATGACCTTCCTCCATTTTTAAAAATACTTCTGTATTACTATAAATATCAATTAATGATTAAATAAAAAAATAAAAAATCAACTCAATAACCATATTAGTAGAATAAAGTAGCATACCCAATTAGATGTAGTTTTTATCCAAGAGAAGAGACGTAGAAGATTTAGAAACTGAATTTGATTTACCCGGATTGATTTTTTAAATCAAATGTGATCTGATCTAATATATCTCTGTAGGATTTGCTTATGTAGGGGTATTTAGTCAATTTTGTTCTTATGATTCTCTCAACTAAAACAAAAGAAAACACAGTGCAAGATAAAGTGACACCGAAACAATTGTTTATAGGTTATTTGTTGGGTTTCTGACTTTTTGGTTATCGATGAATGGTTTCATTCAATAGATCAAAACTACAACGTGTGGCGAGAAACCTTGTTCATTGGCCTTGATCCTTAATGTCGTACTTGGAACGTTTCAGTATATATTATTTCTAAATATTTTTATTTTTTCAGCTCGAATCTTTGATTGCGAAGAATGCCAGGGAGTCAGATATTCAGGTATAATAGCGAGTCTAATAGTGACAGGCAGTATTTTTTTCATGTTGGAAATTATTTATTCTCCCTTCTTTCTTTTTCCCCTCTTCTTTGATTAGGGAGTTATCGCTGAGGTCCCTGAGATCATTGTTAAATGTGTGAGTCGAGATGAAGCAGCCTTAGCTGTCGCACAAAAGGTCAACCTCTAGCTATCCTGTATTTTGCGTTTTTTCATTTTTGAAAGATTTTTCGCCTCCTTGAATGACTCTGCATGTGCCTGAGACAGGTTTTCAAAGGTCTTTACGAGAATGCTTCCAATAAACTCCATGTTACTTCTCACCTTGCTATTCTTTCTGCTATTCGGGATGTTTGCAAGCTGGTCGTCAAGGAGCTAACGAGTTGGGTACGACCACATCCTTGGATTCATCTATTTTTATCTCCTTTTATATTTATCACCTTTTTAATCAATGCTGTCTTGTTTGTTTCAGGTAATTTACTCTGATGAGGAACGCAAATTGAATAAAGATATTGCTGTTGGTCTGATATACTCAGAATTACTCAATTTGGCGGAGTACAACGCGCATCTTGCAAAACTTATTGATGGAGGGAGGAATAGTAAGTTATCTATACTCATGTCATATTCCTATGCTCCAGTCACTAATTTTGTCTTTACACTCTTGCAGAAGCTGCGACAGAATTCGCTATAGCTTTAGTTCAGACGTTGGTTTCGCAAGAATCTTCATTAAGCGCGGAATTCTATAACACTATTGACGCATTGTCCAAGGTATTCACATTTCTTATTTAATTATTCATTACTCTCTGACTTATTTTTTCCTTTTTATTCTTATTTTTCTTTCTGATGCTTTACAGCTTTTGACACGGCCAGGATCACCAGAGTCTTTAGTTCAGTTATTTGACAACCTAAGAAACAACAATAACATATCCATTCCTGGTATTATCTCTACCAAGGAAGAAAAATTGAGACAGTTGAAAGAGAAAAAGGTTTGTAAACTTTAAATTCTTATTTCAGAACATCGGTAGGGTTTCTTCGGTTTCTAATGTTTCAATATTACTTGAGAAACAATCAGAGTGTTCCTATTCGCCCAGTCACGGGCAAGGATGGTGCCAATGCAGTGGAACTTATGACGGTAGATCCTCCCGGTTTCCGTGACCAGGTTATCCCTAAAACCCTCGGCCCAGTTTTTTTCTGGATTGAAATTTGTGTTTTAATTTAATTTATGCGGATTTTTTTCTCTCCAGGTGTCTCTTCTATTTACGGAATGGTTCAGGCTGAATGATCTCCCTGCAACAGATGCGGCATATACCCATTTTATCTCTCAGCTTCAGCAAAATGGCTTTCTCAAGGGGGATGAACGAACAGAGAGTTTTTTCCGCATTATTACGGTTAGTGTTCACCCTCCCAGGACAAAGTCATCAATGCCCTCCAGAAATTGTCATCTTTTTTGGCATTGTCTCAAGCTTGTGTGACGATGATGACAACAATTTCGTCATCGTTATTCTGGACGATGACAATCTTGTCATCATTTCGTCATCCTGTCAGACAGACGACAAGGATGATTCGTCAATGTCTTCTCGTCATCTTGAGTTCTCATGAGAAGCTCGCTGTATCGTCCTCCTAGTCTTCGATGATGACAGATGACAAGGATGATTCGTCATTGTCATCTCCTCATCTCGAGCACCGATGAGAAGCTCGCTGAATTGTCGTCCTAGTCTTGGATGATGACTCATCATTGTCTTCTATCCGTTGTCATTGTGTACCGTGGTGGCGGCTCAGCGTGTCCTGTTTATTGTTTTCATTACCATTTTTCTAATTTTAATCTTCCTTCTCGTGCAGGAAATATCTGTAGCGCATTGCCTCTCCAGCGAGCAGACAGTTACTACAGGCCAACTGTCTATGCAGTCACCTCACCAGATGCAGCATTTGTCATTTTCTGCAATCGATGCGTGCGCAAAGCTTGTTCTTCTGCTTCTAAAGGTAATTTCTCTCTTTGGGAAATTATATTTTCTTCAAAGTAATATTTTCCTATCACTATATTATAATATCCATTTGTCCTCGTACTTTCGGCCCCTCTAATGTATCAATTATTACTCTTTACAGTACTTACTGCTGGAACAGGGTCCCGGTAAAGTCACTCTTCTGGCCAAGGTTATCGTCTCAGTGCCTCCCTCCCTAGTAATATGATTTCTTTGGTTTATAATATTTCCGTCTTCGCAGATTCTGTCTGTCGTTGTGAACATTATTCAGAAGGATGCTGAGGAGAAGAAGTCTGGCTTCAATCCGAGGCCATACTTCAGACTGTTTGTTTACTGGCTTTGGGAGTTCAACTCCACGGACATCATTGAAACAATCAATTATCAGGTAATTAAGGATTCGATGGCTGCTGATCGTTGACCAGTACGTTGACTCTTTCCAATTTGGTTACCTCAGGTGTTGATTTCTTTTGCAAATGCGTTCCACGCGATTCAGCCGTTGAAGGTTCCTGGCTTCAGGTCAGCAAATAGGTTTTGGAAATTTGAAATATATTTTTTTAATGTGATTTCCAACTCGTATTGCTGCTGACTACTATTTCATGCGATTTCAGCTTTGCATGGCTGGAATTGATCAGCCACAGGAGTTTCATGCCCAGGCTTTTGTCTGGCGGCAGTGCCAACAAAGGGTGGACTCTTTTCCATCGCCTACTCATTGATTTGTTCAAATTCATGGAGCCGTGCTTGAGAAATGCAGAACTCGGAGAACCGGTCTCTCTCGCACTCTCTATTCTCTCTCTCTCTCATCTCTTCGCTCCTCTCCTCTTTCTCTCTCCCTTATCTCTTTTCTTTTCTCTCTCTCTTATCTCTTCGCATCTCTTTTCTCCTCTCTCACTTAGCGTGAAATAGGGTTCTGGAAGAGGTGTCTTGATTTAACAGTGGGTATTTTCGTTTTCTTATTCAGCCTGGAATGGCTTACTTGGCTTCCTTGGGTGCAGGTTCGCTTCCTGTACAAGGGCACGTTGAGAGTATTGCTTGTGCTGCTCCATGACTTCCCGGATTTCCTGTGCGACTATCACTTCAGCTTCTGTGATGTCATCCCCCCCAGCTGCATTCAGATGCGCAACGTTATTCTCAGCGCCTTCCCTCCCAAGATGAGATTGCCCGATCCCTCTACCCCCAACTTGAAGGTTTGTATATGTATATTATTGGTTCTGTCTTTGTTGTATTAAATCTCTCTTCGACTTCTTTTCTCCATGTATGGTTCTAATATTTTTCTATTATTTTTTTACATCAATACAGGGCTTTAAATATGAATTAGCTATCTCAATGCTGACCTTTGATTATTCTATATTTTCTTCCACTTGTTCTTTCAAATCATCTCATTGATTCTCATGACCATCGATGACTCCCTATACTGATTTCATCTATCTCTGGAAAAATTAATTGATTTTTTTATTTCTGGTTGCTTAAAATTGTATCTATTACCAATTTAAGTTCTACTTTTAACATAGATCTCGATAATTGGCCTCTGACTCTTCTTTATTTTCTTCCTCTTGTTTTCCCAATTCAACTGGTTAATTTGCGCTAGCATGTTGGAACCTCTCTGCTGGTTTCATTAATTCCGGGAATAATCGATCGATTGTTTTTCTATTCTGTGGAGTTTAAAATAAGAAATATATTTTTGTTATAGATATCTTGGTCTTTTACAGTTCTTTATTTTCTCCCATTTGATCTTCCAAAAATGAAATAATATGCATGACCCCCACGGATCCCTTTACTGCTTTCTTCTATTCCTGATGAATCAATTTATTTGTTAATGATGTATAATTTTTTCATCATGCTTATCTTTTTGTGTGCATGCAGATTGATCTCTTGGCGGAGATCAGCCAGCCACCACGCATCCTCTCTGAAATTGACGGCGCCCTGAAAGCAAAGATGATGAAAGCCGACGTGGACGAGTATCTCAAGGTGGATAAGATAAAACTTTATTCTTTCTTAAATTCCCCTCGACTCTTCATCGTTCTGGTTTTTTCCCAATTGATAATTCCCTGTGAAATTTACAGACGAGGCCGCAAGGGTCGACCTTCTTATCCGAGCTTAAGCAGAGGCTGCTGCTCCCCCCCAGTGAAGCTCTTCTGGCAGGAACCCAGTACAATGTACCCCTGATCAACTCCCTCGTTCTCTATGTCGGTGTTCAGGTGAACTCTCCCCCACTTCCTCTCTGTGCCTCTATCCAGTAACTCACAACTTATTTATTATCTGTACCCCCATATCTCTCATCTTTGGTTATCTCTCGTCTTACCATCTTAACCATGCCTCTCTTTTGATTGATCTCCATGCCTCTCTCTCCGCTGTTCGCATCTATAGCTGTCTCTCTTCTATCCGCTTCCATCTGTGTTCTCATCTGCATGTCTCTCTAGCTGCCAACATCTCTTGTTCTCATTTCTCTTAATTAAAAAAAAAATCAATCATATGACTGTGTTTCAACTGAAACCATGCATTTATTGGCAGGCAATCCAGCAGTTGCAGAGCAAGTCACCACAGCACGTGCCGTCATCGCCAACGAGTCACCCGGGACCGGCCGATGCCGTGATGGGGGGTGTCGCCATGGATGTCTTCCGCACTCTCGCCGTAGACCTCGACACAGAGGGCCGCTACCTCTTCATCAATGCCGTCGCCAACCAGCTCCGCTACCCCAACAACCACACCCACTACTTCTCCTTCGTTCTCCTCTTCCTCTTCTATGAGGCCAAGCAGGTTCCCTCTACTCCATCGTCGTCATCTCTCTGTCTCTCATTGTCTGTCTCGCCTTCTCTTACCACCTGGTTTTTTTTATGCAGGAGATTATCCAGGAGCAGATCACAAGGGTGCTGCTGGAGAGGCTCATCGTCAACAGGCCCCACCCCTGGGGCCTGCTCATCACCTTCATCGAGCTCATCAAGGTTATATATCCATCCACCATCATAAACATCTCATCTTTTATTTGGGACTATAATTTGTTGATAAGTGTGGTGGTTGTAGAACGAACGATACGCCTTCTGGAAGAGGTCCTTCACACACAGTGTACCGGAGATTGCGAAGCTTTTTGAGTCAGTGGCCAGGTCCTGTGGCGGTCCCAAGCCCGTCGAAGACGCCATGGGCACCACCGCCGCACTTCCTGACCCCAGCCTCTGACCAACAAACCACGAGGTGTAAGTTTTTGATTTTGTATATTAATTTGATAATCTAAGATACCCATTAGTAGACAGACAGAGAGGGGGACCTTGGAAGTTAGAGGCGTCTCAAGAGTCGGCCACACTTCTTTCCAATGCCGGTTCCTGCGAGGGCAGATTTGGAGTCGGGCCGCCATTGCAGCTCCTTGAGACGGGCAAAGAGGTTTGACATTGCTGGGGTGACCTCCTCGTCCTTGATCTTGTTGCAAGAGGCGACCCTCAGCCTCTCCAGATCCGGCCACTGCAGAACCACCCCCTCCAATCCCGCCGTCGTCACCTTGGAACATCCTTCCATGGCCAACAATTTCACTCTCCTGCACACCCCAGCCTTTAGAGAAAATGGATACGCGCAGTTGCGCAAAGTCAAGCAGCCTTCACCAGAGCAAAACACGCACCTGCAAACGGCCAGGGAGCCGAAGACGGCGTCGTCCAGGCCCCAGCAGTCCTGGAAAACAATCTCCTTTGCAGTGTGGGAGACGAGGAGCAGAGACGCGAGAGCTCTCTTGCTCCGTAGCTGACATATCCGCAAGTGCAGCCGCTCAATGGCAAGGCAGGACCCGAGCTGAGCCGCGCTCGTCTCCGGCTCGTCATTGAGCCGGCGGCAGCCTTGAATTCTCAGGGTCTTGAGATTGGCGCAATCGGCGAGCCCGGCTATCCAGCCGGGGGCCATCCGGTGGCCGGAGACGGTGAGCTCCTCCAGCATCAGGCAGCACCTGCCGATGGCGGCGATCCCCTCGTAACCGCCGCCGCAGCCGCCGAGCTCCAGCTTCACCAGGCGCCGGCAGCCGTGCGCCAAGATAGTCAGCCCGACGTCGGTGACCTCGGCTTTGGCCTGCAGTCCCTGAATTGCACCTCCAAGCCTCAGCACTTGGAGGTTGGGGAAGACAGAGATGGCTCTAAGGGACTGGTCAGTGCAGCAATGGAGGTCAAGCTCCTGCAGGGTGGGGCAGTACTCAGCCAGCTTCATCAACCCCATCTCCGATCCAACGGCCATCATGGAGAGCTTCCTCAGATTGGGCCAGCCCCGGGCAATGGTCTCCAGGCCCCGGTCAACGGTCTCCGCCGCCGCGGGCCATGGGGTCAACGGGCTAAGGGAAGGTGCCATGGGGACAGAGATGGCGCCGCGGGTGACGACGACGACGATGCCGGCGGCCACGGAGAGGGGCTGGCTGTTGAAGGAGGCAGGGACGAGGTTCACCTCTGCGAGAGCAGGGAATTGGGCTGTCATCTTGGCTGAGGAGTGGAGGAAGGACCAGTCTAGCAGAGTGAGAGATTGTGTGATCTGGCCCAACAGCCGGAGCCATCTTCTGGAGACGAGCCGCGCTGAGTGGCGAGCTTGAGCAGGGAGAAGTGACAGAACGCGTTGGAGGAGCTCGTCGGAGAGCAGACATGTCAGGTCCGGCGACGACTCCGCCGTTGGATCGACTTCATGGCTCGGGCTGTGGAGGAGATCGACGGCTGGGATGTCGAAGATGGGGTGCTTGGGCTCATCCCTCTTGTGGCGGAACCAGGAGACCGGCCAGCCCGTGGCGGGCCGTCTCAGCAGCAGCGGCGACGCCGATCTTCGGCTCGGCATCTCTGCGCGTTCGATCTGCGTTTGATCCGATCGGAAGAGGGTGAAAAATCCCAGTTTTTTGACGAGGAAGAACGATCGCGAGGACAAATTTACCGGGAAATTTTGTCATGCGGCGAAATTATTGACGAGGAAGAGCAATGGTGAAGAGGAATTACCGGGGAAGTTGTTCTAAGGCGAAGTTCTTGATGAGGAAGAGCGATCGCGAGGATGAATCACCGCGAAAGTTGTTCTTCGACGAAATTCTTGGGGAGGAAGAGCGATCGCGAGAAAGATTTACCGGGAAATTTGCGGCGATCGGCTTGCATTCTTCGCTGAAGAAGATGAAGCGAATAGGGGGAGTGGCCTGCGGTATAATTGGCGCGCTAGAGAGGGGCCTCCAGTTTGAATTTTCGGAATGAGGCGCCGATTTCGTGTTATTTACGTGATAAACCCACGTGTTAGACCGCCCCAAAAAGCGTAATTAAGGTCTACTTATGAATTATGATTAATCAAAGCGAGAGCCTCCGCCCCGTACTTGGACTGCTAGTTAGTGGGGAACGTCAGGCCCCATATTCGACGTGACGGGACGGATGACAATCTACGAAACTGTCCCATTGTTTGTCATGACTGGGAAGGACACGGTCCCGTCATAGTCTGGTTTTGTCAAAAACCTAAACCTAGACCTGAAGTTCGGTCCGGTCTCGGTCTCGGTTCGGTCCGGTCTCGGTCTCGGTCCGGTCCCCGGTCGGTCATGTTGACTAGCCAAGGTGAAATTTAATGTCAGGTTGACTTGGTAAACTCATTGCATCAAACTAGACTCCATGTGAATGTCAGCTCAGGTGCAGAAGTAGTGTTTGGTAATGATAGAGAGAGAGAGACAGGAGAGAGGGAGAGAATGAGAGTGTAAGACAGTAAAAGGGGAAATAATGAGAAGGGGAGAGAGGGAGGAGGGTGAGAGGGAGATAATGTGAGAGTGATAGAGGGTGAGAGTGAGAGGGCGAAACAAGGAGAGAATGAGAGCAAGACAAGGAGAGAGTGGGAGAAAGAGATAGGGAGAGTAAGCCTGAGATCGTGCAAGATGGAGATAATACGAGAGGACGAGGGTGAGAGGGTGAGCGAGATGGCGAGACTAAGAGAGAGAGTGCGATTTTGAAAGAGGAGAGAGGGAGAGAGAGTGTGTGATAGATTGAAAGAGGAGAGAGGGAGAGAAAGTGAGAGATTTAAAGATGGAGAGGGGGAACTCAGAGGGAGAGAGTGCAAAGGAAAGGGACTGCCAGAGGGAGAGAGGCAGCAGGTGAGAGGAGAGAGAGAGAAAAGGAGCAGATGAGAGAGAGGGAGAGAACGAGATGGGGAGAGGGAAAGAGAGAGAGAGAGCGAGAGAGAGTGAGAACGAGATGGATGAGGGTGAGAGAGAGGGAGAGAACTAGATGGAGAGAGTGAGAACGGGATAGAGGGTGAGAGAGATAGAGGGAGAAATGGAGAGAGTAAAAGAGGGAGAGCAGGATAGATGGAGAGAGTAAAAGAGAAGGAGAGGGAGGGGGAGAGCAGGATACAGGTTGAGAAGAGAGGTAGAGAGTGAGAGAGAAGAAGAGGGAAAGCAGGGTAGAGGGTGAGAACGAGAGGTGGAGAGTGAGAGAGAACGATATGGAGAAAGGTTGAGGGGTGAGAGAGAGAGTGAGAGAGAGCGGGAGACAGGGTGACGGAAGAGAGGGAGAGAGAGAGCGGGAGAGAGAGTGACGGGGAAAGAGTGAGCGGGAGAGAGGGTGACGGGGGGAGAGGGAGAGAGAGAGCAGGAGAGAGTGTGACAGGAAGAGAGGGATAGAGCGAGCAGGAGAGAGGGTGACGGGAAGATAGAGATGTTGGGTCTTGAGAACAAAACTCACTACTCTCTTGGATATGTAACACAACACATATCACATAAAATGAAATGTAAAACTTTTTTATTTTCAAACTAGGTACATATATAGGAACTAATGTTCCAACCGACATAGTAACCGACATAAAAGTTTTAGAAAAGTCAACAATACTAACATATCCTCCTTAATGTTGACTGTTTGACTCCTAGATGATCTCTAAATTTCTCAAATCCTCCTTGAGCCGAAGCCTTGGTAAATCCATCTGCAACTTTATCAAGAGATGAACAATGTTTCATAATAATTGCTCCGACATTGACTTGTTCTCTAATATAATGATGCTTTATCTCTATATGTTTGGTTCTTCCATGAAATACTGGATTCTTGGCCATAGCAATTGTTGACATGTTATCACATAACAAAATAAAAGCTTTTTCTTGATCTACATCAAGATCCTTCAAAATCATCTTGAGCATTATTCCATGTTGACTTGCACTTGCTGCAGCTACATACTCAGCTTCTGAAGAAGATAATGCTACTGTCTCTTGCTTCTTTGAGCTCCATGAAACAGCTCTTGAGCCGATGAGAAAAATATATCCACTCGTACTCTTTCTTTCATCTCTATCTCCTGCCCAATAACTATCCACATATCCTTTCAACTGAAGATTAGATGATCGATCATATAGTAATCCATAATCTTTGGTTCCACATATATATCTCATAATTCTTTTCACTGCTCCAAAATGATGGGTAGAAGGATGACTCAAAAATCTTGATACCAAACTCACAGATAGCATAATATCTGGTCTTGTATTTGTCAAATACATTAAACATCCCACCATGCTTCTGTAAAATTTCTCATCGACCAAAATTTCATTTGAATTCATAGGAGTAGTACACGACTTGCATGATATCATATTAATTTTTTTTAACATTTCTGACGTATACCTTTCTTGAGAGATAAATATTCCCTTTTCATCGTGAAATATTTGAAGACCAAGGAAATGATGAAGTAAACCAAGATCAGACATCATTAGCTTCTTGAATTCTTGAATAAGGGAATCAGACGATCCCATATAAATCATGTCATCAACATAAATACTCACAATCATAATATCACCTTTGCTCCTCTTGATGTATAAGGTATGTTCATTTTCACTTCTTTGAAAACCATACTTTATCAAAAAAGGATGTAACCTTCCAAACCATGCTCTTGGTGCTTGTTTTAAACCATATAAAGCTTTCTTCAACTTGTAAACTTTGTCCTCTTTTCCTTTAATCACAAATCCTTCAGGTTGCATAACATAAACTTCTTCATTCAAAATACCATTCAGGAAAGCAGATTTAACATCAAATTGATATACTTTCCACACCTTTTGAGCTGCAATGGCTAACAAAATTCTTATTGTTTCAAGTCTTGCAACAGGTGAAAATGTTTCAAAATAGTCAATTCCATAATTTTGTGCATAACCTTTGGCTACTAACCTTGCCTCATACCTATGTATACTCCCATCTGCTGCATGCTTGATTTTGTAAACCCATTTTACTCCAATAGGTTTAATTGAAGATATAAAATCCACAAGCTCCCATGTGTCATTTTTCTCGATAGACTTAATTTCATCTTCCATTGCATTCTTCCACTCTTTTTTGCTTTTAGCTTCTTCAAAGCTTACTGGTTCATCATGTGACAGAAGTGCAAAAATATTTGTCTCATATAATTCTTTTATCGACTTTGTCTTTGTTTGTGGTAATGGAGATTCATCTTCAATTACTCTTGATTCAGAATTTCTATCTGAATCAAGGATAGAACCATACTTTCTCCATTTCATTATTTGTATTTCTGAATTCCTTTCTCCTTCTTGATATGTAGGATTTTCATTCCAATCCCAAAAGCTTTCCTCATCAAAAATAACATCTCTTCTAATAATCACCTTTTTTTTAAAAAGATTATATAATCTGTAACCTTTGCTTTCATTACTGTATCCAACAAAAATGCATTTCTCACTTTTCTTGTCCAACTTCCCACGTTCACTTTGATCAATTAAAGCATAAGTAATGCATCCAAATACTCTTAAATGGCTAACAACTGGTTTCTTCTCATACCAAGCTTCAAAAGGTGTCATATCATTTACGGCTTTCGTGGGAGAAATATTTTGAATATAAGCTGCAACAGCAACAGCTTCAGCCCAAAATTCATTAGGCAAATGATTTTCATGCATCATGCTCCTAGCAGCTTCAACAAGTGTCCATTCTACTGAGGGGACTTTCTTACAGTCAATTGTCTACGAATTCCAATTTTTCTGCAATAATCCTCAAATGGCTTTGAAAGAAATTCTCCTCCTCTATCTGTACGTAAAATTTTCAAAGTATGTCCACACATATTTTCAGCCATTGCTTTGAATTCAATAAATTTATGAAATACCTCTGATTTCTCTTTCAAAAAATAAACCCAACACATTCTTGAGTAATCATCAACAAATAGTAGGAAATACTTACTTCCACTCAAAGATGAGGTTTTCATAGGACCACATACATCTGCATGAATTAACTCCAAGGGTGCTCTTCCTCTCCATGGATGTTCATTTGAAAAATTTCTCTTCTTCTGCTTGCCATAAATGCAACCCTCACAAATATTATTTTCTTCAGAAATAAATGGTAAGCCATCTACAAGCTTTCGTTTACTTAAAACTTTTAATGCTTTGAAATTCAAATGACCAAACCTTTTATGCCATAACCATGTATCATTCATCTTTTCTGAAATCATTGCATGATTGAGAAACTCTTCTAATTTCACAGGAAACATCCTCTTTCCAATGCTGTTAATATACATGACTGGCTTCTCCTTCATCTGGTTCTTAACAATACATGTATTATGCTCAAAATGAAATTTCATACCTTTCTCCATCAGTTGTCCCAAACTCAATAAGTTATGATGAAAATTTGGAACAAAATATACATCTTCCAGTTTCTTCTTTCCTCCTAAAGTCTGAACTTCAATTGTTCCTTTTCCTTCAATCTTTACTTTCTTTCCATCACCCACTTTAACTTCTCCTCTTGGTGTCTCATCAAATTCAACAAACATATTTTTGTTGAAAACCATATGATTGCTGCAAGCTGAGTCAAGAAACCATAGATCTTTCAAATCAGAATAAGATGTAATATTAGACATAAATGCATCATGTTCTTCAGCTTCCACATAATTGGCTTGGTAATTTTGTTTTGAATAGCAGTATGCTTCAAGATGCCCATATCTCTTGCAATAATTGCACTGAAATTTTCTTTTTCCTTCTGGATTTGCATTATCCTCTCTTCTATTCCATTGATATCTTCCTCGACCTTGACCTCGTCCGCGGCTTAAACCTCTGCGTCTAAAACTTGTTTCATATCCTTCTCCAAATCCTCTCATTTGATTAAAATATTCTCCTTGATTATTGTGTTGTCTGCCTCCTCTTGTCGATCTTTCTCTACCTCTTCCTCTGTGAAATGGACTTGAGCGTGACAACATAGCCTGATCTACTTTTTTAGACAAATCAATATTTGCCTTAAATGCTTCTTCAATTGAATTTTCCTTTGACCTGTTCATTCTATCTTCATGAACAATCAAAGAGCTCATCAAATCATCATGAGTATATATATCAAAATCCTTTGATTCTTCAATTGCAGCAACAACATAATCAAACTTAGTGGGCAAACTTCATAGGATCTTCTCCACTATTTTCTCTCTAAAATATCTTCTCCGTATCTGCTCATTTGATTCAAAATTAAGAAAACTCTAGTAAAATAGTCTTGGACAGATTTTTCAACCTTCATAGATAAAGATTCAAACTCTCTTCTCAAAGTTTATAATTTTACCATTGCTACTTTATCACCTCCATGAAAATCTTTCTTGAAAATATACCAAGCATCATGTGCTGTAGTTGCCTCAGAAATTTTTGTAAACACTTTTTCAGTAACAGATTCTTGAATAATAAACAAAGCCTTTGCATCTTTTCTATTCAAATTTTTAAATTCAGTTTTCTTTGTTTCATCTGGTATAAAACTATTTTCAACAATATCCCATAAATCTTGACTTCTAAGTAGGGACTTCATCTTGGAACTCCACATAGAATATTTTTCTCCATTAAAAGGAGTTGCAGTAATGATAGACCCTTCCCAAGGTGCTTTCCCAGCCATTTAAAAGAAAAACAACACCAAATCAAAACTAAAAATAAGCTCAACTTTATCTTACTTCTCATGGAGCTTTGCTTTTACTTCTCTTCCACAATCCTTATGAAAACTCTAGTTCTGATACCAATCTGTTGGGTCTTGAGAACAAAACTCACTACTCTCTTGGATATGTAACACAACACATATCACAGAAAATGAAATGTAAAACTTACTTTTTTATTTTCAAACTAAGTACATATATAGGAACTAATGTTCCAACCGACATAGTAACCGACATAAAAGTTTTAGAAAAGTCAACAATACTAACAAGAGAATGGGAGAGAGGGTGACGTGGAGAGAGGGAGAGAGCGAGCAGGAGAGACGGCGAGAGCGAGAGATGGAGAGAGGAAGAGCAGGAGAGAGGGCGGGAGAGAGAGAGGGAGCGAGGAAGAGAAGGAGAGAAGGCGAGCGAGAGAGGGAGAGAGAACGATAACGAGAGAGGGGGAGAGACTGAGAGCGGGGGAGAGATTGAGAGAGGGGGAGAGGCAGTGGATGCGGTCTTCGGTCCGGTCTGAGCAGGCGAACCGGAACCGGGACCGAACGTCCGGTCAGCCCTAAAAACTCTGACCGATGGTCCGGTTCGGTCCGGTCTGACCGAATTTCGGTCAGACCGTGTCCTTCCCTAGTCATGACCAGTCCCAGTCCTGTCACCCATCCCTGCATTTTGAGAAAAGATGCCGAGTTTAGGCTTTGACATTTTGGACCTGGGACCGGAACCAGACCACACCGGAACTGGACCTAACTTTAGGTAAGGTTTAGGTCCATGCCAAAAAACCGGACCGGACCGATTGCCACCCCCCGTCGCCCTTCCTGTCGCCCTTCCCATCACCCGCCCTAAGCGCTCATCGCCACTGCTCCACGCGCACAATGGCTCCGCCACCCCCGTGCTCCTCTGCCACCCCACGTACCGAAACCGGACCGGGACTGAACAAAAGCGGACCGGAGCCAGACCGAACTTCAGGTAAGGTTTAGGTCCATGCCAGAAAACCGGACCAGACCGGGACTGTCAAACTCTAGCCGAGGTGGGCTTACTAGTTGATATAGTACAGCTAAGGATACTAAAATGTGATGATTTGATTTATTAGAATTTGCAGGATTGTTACTAAATTGTTGAATCGTTACGTTATAATTTATAATAGCGAATTTCAAGAATACTGATTTTTTAGTAATGTATTTAAATTATTAACTTATTAAGTAACATAGTAAATTATGGGCTCATCACACTTCAGCTCTGCGGTTTCTCATAAAATTGTGTTATAATTTAAATTAATATTAAGTAGGAGTATCATTGATTTTAGTGAATAATTATTCAATTTCAAGGATGTATAAAAATGCACATAGAGGAGACAGCAAGAAGTATGTAAGTTGAAAAGTAATCCTTCGAATTTCTGTTTAGTAGCCTTGTCCTAACAAACCTGGGCGATAAATACTTTAACTTTGCAATATTTATTGAGGAAAGTTGTAAAATTGAAATTTATGAATATATACATTAAAATTATTAAATCATATAGAGATGCCAAAAATCAATTTTAATTAAAATTAAAAGATGAGTAATTCATTAAGAAATACAAATCTGATTTATCATTACAGAGCCATTGAACTTAATATTCATTACTTAAGATACTTTATATTTGATGAGAAGGTTTTGAATTACATTTATTAAATAAAAAGTTAAGATTTTTCACTCATGATTATTTAATTTAAAAAATGGCAATTCAGTAGTGGACCATATCATAATATTTTATGATGACTAAGTTCAGGTAATTTATTAAATTAATGACTCGATTAATTCGTTGAACAACGTATGTATTCATTCACTTCTTATTACATGTGTTAATTGATGGTTCAAGGAGCATTCCTGTAGTTGCTATGACAGCCGAATAATGCTACATTAGCTCTTTGGATCTTCTTTGATGGCAGTAGAATGGCTCTGGCTAGCCTGTGGCTACCTCAATGGCTTAGGGATAGGGGAGACCAGCTAACCAGCTCAAAAGACAAGATGCAGGAAGCCCTAACGTGTTCTCCTTTTATAGGGGATGAAACATAATGCCCCTTTAACACATTAACCCTAATATGCAATCCTCCACCATGGATAAGCGAGAATACCCTTAATTGGGGCTTGTCAACAAAGTCAACATCAATAACTTCAGTATTTAATGAATAAATTTACCAATTTAAGTGATTAAATAATTTAATAAAAGTGTTCAATGATTTAAATTATGTCATTGAAGTGTATTGATTTAGGCGGAAATGCATTACAGTTATTAACTTGTTAGCTAATAATTAAAACTAGCAGATCATTACAAATCAGTTAATTCAAAAATATTGACTTGTTAAGTAATTTATTTATATTATTAAATACTTAAAGCATTATATTTTGCCAATGTAAATTTTCATTGCACGGTTTTGTAAAAAAATTGATTCACTTAAGAGGGTTTATGTCGAATAAATAAATTTATTAAATAATGTGTTGAAAATTTTGAAATTTCCAATAAAACTAAAGAAATATTTAACAGTAATTAGTTTGATTTTTTTAAAAAATAAATATGAATTAGGGAAAATAAGATCACGATATAATTGAAATAAACAGTTTTCATGAAACACGTTGGATATTCTCCTAGGGAGCTAGTTGAGGTTAAGACCCATTTCCACCTAGATAAAACTGTGGATTTTCTGTTATCCTAGGAATGATGCACCCATCTTGAGTTTATCTTACTTCATATTCGTATTGGAGTTATTATTCTTTTTTCCATGGGGAAGTAGTTCTAGGGCATTAAAGTGATCCTATTTTGTTCCATCTCGTCCATTTTTAGAAATTAAAAAAATGAAATCTTTTTTATCTGTGTTGAATCAGAGTTTAAAATCTATAAAAATTTTAGCTCTGTTTGGAGTCTAATTAAAACATAAATTATCTGGTCTCTGATTAATCAACAGACCAAAAAATGTTATTTTCAGAAACTATTTCAAACTCAATAATAACTGATAAAAGAGTGGTGGTGACATCTAGTAGTGGAAGAGTTTTTCCATTAACACTGATGGAGCCAATTGGTAGACGGAGGATTGTCATATGTAGGATTACACTGATGTGCTCTGAATAATTCTGATGGATTAGCATCTATAATCCATTTAATATAAGTAATCATATAAGAGCGTGGTTCCATCATTCATAACACCTTTTCAAAAATAATGATAGCTGAAATCTCTTGTGATACACATTCTACTGTGATACACTCAATCTCCCATAACAACTACTTATATTATAGGGTGACACATGAAACAAATGATGCTGTATAATATTCAAGGGACGACGTCTTCATGGATAATTTTTTTTGGGTTCTAAGGTCTTGATTTGGATGAAAAAATAAGAATGATTTGCAGCGGAAAGCTTAAAACAGAATTGTGATGACATCAACAAAATCCATTAAACAAATCACTTGGGGCACAGATAGTATTTGTGAATCCTTTGATCCTCGAGTGAGTCATGTGGAGTTGCTTATGTGCACAACCTCTAGACGTATCCACGCAATCCTCAGCATGTTGAATCTCCTCCTTCATCTTGATGAGCTCTGTTCCCGCTCCATCTGGATCATCGTTACGATGTATCGATCACATCAGGAATGGAGTAGAGCTATGTGGAAAAGCGAGAAGAAGGGAAAGCCCCTGCAATATTTGTTTAGGGGCTTCCCCAATTTATATTAAGTGGGAGTTTGTCATAAAACCTCCAAACTTTAGATATATCTTTGATGTCCAACAGATCATTTGTGTGTGATCCTCTAGGCATTGGTATCAATCTCTTTAATGAATCTAGTGATCCAATAACCTTTAGTGGCCTTCCAAATTAATGAACGATATCATCATATAGATTAATTAATCTCTGATAGATTTAACCCAATCAATTGGTTGAGTCTCCAGCCTGTGGTTTGCCAAGCTACACCTCGTGCTCTAGAAGATGTAAATGAATGTGTATCGACTCACTGATGGAACCTTTTCATCATCGGTTTATATGTACGTATAGTCCCTCATCCACTTGACGCTCATAGGATGGCTTAGGGTATGGTCAATTGTCAAACTCTAATTGGTCATTTGAGCTAGTGATGCCGTACGTCGTCAGAGATGTCGTCCGGTTGGGTATCGAGACGATGCTCTGATACTAAGATGATGTCAGACGTCGTCAGAGACGTCGTGCGATCGAGTATCAAGACGATGCTCTGATACCAAGATGATGGCGGACGTCATCAGAGATGTTGTCAGGTGGGGTATTGAGACAATGCTTTGATACTAAGATGATGTCGGACATTGTTGAGGGCATCCTCCGATGGGTAATTCCTAATGGAGATGTAACTACGTGATGTGATGAAGCCCTAGATGATTGTACGTGCTGGTCTGACATGTGGGAATTTGCCGACTTCTGAGCTTTGGGGCAGGCGATCAATGACGATGACGGTGACCTTCTGACCCTCGTCGGAGTGACGAAGGCGATTACTGCGCTGAACATAATGATTATGTAGGATTGCGTAATGAACCGGCTCGACCTGTACCAAAGAGTTCACTTAATTCATAGTTTTCTCGATAATTTCTCTCACCTAACCTAACACGAGCACGTAGAGTGCAGTTCAAATTGGGATCGGCGATTTGTACAGATCGTTCGAATGTTCGATCGGATCGAGCATTCGAACGATCGAATCTGAAATCCGGTCTGCCCAGTTCAGATGAACTACGAACCCGATCTGAGTATCTGTTTGGATTGGATTGTTCGAACAAGGTTGCTATTCGAATCAAATGTTCGAATTCAATCCGATTCAAATGCGTTGTTCAAATCAGACTGGTTTGAATGTCCGAATCTAAAGTTGGTATTCATTTCCAGCCCAAGCTGCCGAGTCGTTGTCTTGACGACAGTGGAGAAAAGAGAGTGGGGAGGGCAGGAAAGAGAGTCTCCAGAGGGAGAGAGAGAGAGAGAGAGAGAGAGAGAGAGAGAGAGAGAGAGAGAGAGAGAGAGAGAGAGAGAGAGAGAGAGAGAGAGAGAGAGAGAGAGAGAGAGAGAGAGAGAGAGAGAGAGAGAGAGGACGAGAGGACGAGAGAGAGATAGACATGCGCGTGCGGTGCGGTGCGGAAATTCGCACTGGTGTGCGAATTTCCGCACGCACAAAAGGGCATGGGCGGTGGGGGGTGCGGTTTTGTGCGCATAAACGCACAATTTTGCTGTTTTTTAATCGATTTTTTTAAACAATATTAAATATTTAACTCATATTATATGTGGTAAACATGATTAAATATTTAATTCTTAATTAAACATTATTAAACTATATTTAATTTGCTGTTTTTTAAGCAATTTTATTAAACATTATTAAATCATAGTATTAAATTTTGAAATATTTAACCAAACCGCACAATTTTGCTGTTTTTTAATTGATTTTTTTAAACAATATTAAATATTTAACTCATATTATATGTGGTAAACATTATTAAATATTTAATTCTTAATTAAACATTATTAAACTATATTTAATTTGCTATTTTTTAAGCAATTTATTAAACAATATTAAATATTTAACTCATATTATATGTGGTAAACATTATTAAATATTTAATTCCTAATTAAACATTATTAAATTATATTTAATTTGCTGTTTTTAAAGCAATTTTATTAAACAGTATTAAATCATAGTATTAAATTTTTAAATATTTAATTTATATTAAACATTATTAAATATTTAATTCTAAATTTTCTTCTCCTTTCCTTCTTCTCCTTCTTCTCCTTCTTCTCCTCCTCCTCCTCCTCCTCCTCCTCCTGCTCCTGCTCCTTCTCCTTCTCCTTCTCCTTCTCCTCCTCCTCCTCCTCCTCCTTCTCCTTCTCCTTCTTCTCCCTCTCCTTCTCCTTCTCCCTCTCCTTCTCCTTCTCCTTCTCCTTCTCCTCCTCCTCCTCCTCCTCCTTCTCCTTCTCCTTCTCCTCCTCCTTCTCCTTCTTCTCCTTCTTCTCCTTCTTCTCCTTCTTCTTCCTCTCCCTCTCCTTCTTCCTCTCCCTCTCCCTCTCCTTCTCCTTCTCTTTCTCCCTCTCATTCTCCTTCTCCTTCTGTGCTTCTTCTCTTCATCTTCTTCTTCTTCTTCTTCTTCTTCTTCTTCTCCCTCTCCTTCTCCTTCTTTTTTTCTTCATTCTGCATTTTTCATTCTTCTACTCTGTATTTTTCTTTAACTTCTCATGCTTCTTCATCTTCAGTCATTTCATCCGTTTCAACTTGTTCCGTGGAAGCAAAATTTGTCCTGCCAATAGCACTGGGAGTAAAATTTGTTCCTTTTGAAGGAAACCAAAAGACCTGCCTAGTATGTCTTCTTTGGGAAGGGGAATGCTATGTTGATTTTACTCTTATTTATTGACCCATTCCAGTAATTCTGTAAAGAGAAACACAATTCTGATAGTTCCTGTTTGAACCTTTTTTGGATTACATGTGTCCTATAGTTTCTTCTAGCTTTTTCTTCTTTTACCTCTTCTAGTTCTTCGTCCTCTTCTAGCTTCGTCTTCCACTTCTTCTTATAGCTACTTCTTCTGGCTCTTTCTTCTTTTTTCCTGTGGTAGCTCCTTCTTCCTCTTCTGGCTCCTTCCTCATCTAGCTTCTTCTTTTAGCTGCTGTTGTTGCTTCTCCTGCTTCTGCTTCCTCTTCTAGCTTCTTCTCCCTATTCTTCTTCTAGATCTTTCTTCCTTTATTTCTTCCTCTTCTAACTCCTTCCCTTATTTCTTCATCTTCTCGCTCTGTCTTCCTCTTCTTGCTATTTCTTCTTTGTCTTTTTTCCAGTTCTTCTTCATTCCGCTTATTATTTCTTGTTCGAGCTTCTTCTTCTTCCTCTTCTATCTGCTTCTTCTTCTTCTTCTTCTTCTTCTTCTTCTTCATCATCATCATGTCTGCAGACGAAGGCAAAAATGGGTTGTAATTTTTTCGTCATTGTTATTTTCGCTTTGATCAAATAAATTTTTTATTTCGTAAACTTACTCAAAATTGTATAGGGTTGAGCAAGGTCGTCTACACAGGGATTGGATCTTAGAGATAGAAATTAACTAATGAGTAGGAGAGTCAACAAACACCACTAGGTGTTTGTTGTAATGTTTAAGAGAGAATAGGGAAGAATTTAATAATGATTTATAAACGAATTCCTTTCTAAAGATTTTATTTCAACCTCAGATTTTATAAATAGATAAAGGAAGTAGATGAGTGATTTTAGAATATTTTTGTGGAATTTTTAGAGGTCTAATTATTGAAGAAAATGCAGAGTCAAGTATTGAAGTTTAAGCGTTTGATGAAATGCTTAATAGAAGATATTGGATTTTGATGTATTTATAGAAGGAAGGAAATCGATTTTGTATGTATTTTTATCAGAGTATGTATATATATCAGGAAGTATATCTTCCTATATTCTATTATATATTTTTTATATTTTCGATTGGTTTAAAAGTATTTCAAAATGGGTGCTAAAATATCGTTTTAAAGAGTTTGCACGAAATGTGTTTGTGGGAATGCCTCACAGGCGAGTTTTTACTGTTGGGATAGTGCTCGAATCAAATCATTTCAATTTCGGTTTCGAGGAGATGGATTGAGGATTACTCAATCCTTGGTTAATATTCTATTAAAGCTATTTACTAAAAAGTTGAGCTACTTAACGGATTTTGCACCAGCTCGGGATCGCCGGCAGCTCCAGATCTCATTCCGGCCGCTTGTCCTTCAGGTAAGTATGTCTTCTCTGTTTTCCACTCTTCTCTCTTCCTAATCTCCCTTCAGGTCACGGCTCTGTCACCGCCGTTTACCGAGAGACTGATGATAAATGATAGGAAGGCAAAGGATCTTCTCCTCTGCTGATTAAATTTCAAAGCATTGATTCAGAATTCTGACGGCGAAAGATAGTTTTCCGACAACTTACAGCCATTTTGTAGGTCAGGAATTGTCCGAAGGCCTTCCTGACCGGTATGGGACTACTCTGGCGACGAATTGGTGGAAATCTGCCTTCTCGTCGCTTGATTGATGTCACCGGTGACAGAGACGGTGGCGGGACGAAGTGGACGAGCGAGGATCTCCTTGATTGTCTGATCTTCTATTAGAGGGTTCAACGGCTACGATTAAATCGTAGCCATGAACCCCTTTAATTCCGGTAGAACCCTGATCCGTCAGCCCACCAAGTCAGCTTCGGTTGTCCACGTACCTTCCTCCGATTTGTCCACATCGGCGCTCAGGGATGAGTTGTCGCCTGGAATAAAAGAAAAGAAACGAAAATAAAATAGAAAGACGATCTTGACCGTTCAATCTTCTAAAAGAAGATTGACGGTCAAGATTAGAACATTGTATTTAATTAAGGCCCGTTTTGATACGAGCTTCGAACCGGTTCTACTCGAAGCCTGTTCAGAGTTTACGTGTATTTTTATATAGATCGCAGCCCGATGGGCCACGATCATTTTCTTGCGATCATTGGCCCGGCCCGATTGCATTTGAGAAATGAGGTTTTGACAATCCCGTATTGCTAGTTTTAGAAAGCAGAAGCGGCATATAAATTTGGCAATCCTTAGATAAATGAAATCAAGTGAACTCTATTACCTTTGGCGATGACTGGGAACACCTCTCTGGCTGCTTTGAGGCCTTGGCATTTGCTGGGTTTTAGCTGCGCGTGCCACCTGCGGCTGCGGCTTTGTCTGTGGCTTGCGGGTGGCGACTGCGGTGTGCCAGCCATGGTTGCGCCTTGGCGGCGGCTCCTTAGGGCCCCATTTTTTGATTATCATATGTATACTTTAATATTTTTCTCTTATTAGTTTTTATTTGTCATATGTATATTTATATTTAATCAACAAATTTCATACTATGTTTATCAATGCAAAAACCCATTAAAAATATGACATTTTACATCATGACTGAATAATTGCATGAAAATGGAATTTAAAATAAAAATGTATGTTTGTTTCATTATATGACTTCATAAACCCTTAAGAAATGTCAGTTTACAAGTATGATTGATGACTCATCATCAGCGCATTCTGCGCTCAAGGTGCATGGGCACTTAACTTCTTGCACTTGCCAATACCCACGCACCATTGTATCTGCCTAACACCATGTCCAATCGCCGCCGCGACCTTGCGCCTACCGCGCCAAGCGCTGTCACGCCCGCGCGATGGTTTCGCTCCATTTCTGCTGCGTCCTCGCACCAACGGCGCCCAAGTGTCATGCGCTGGTGTGCTGCCTGCGCCTGAGTGCTGCGGTGCCCATATGCCACCGCGCTCACTCTGTCCACATTCGCACAAGTTTGTGCACTTTCGTGTCCATCAACAGCCACTTGAGCAACCCGCGCATGCCAGCCATCTACATCAGCCTGAGCACATCTCGCGTGCCCAGAGATCTCCCATTGTTGTGCTACTCACAATCCACATACCAGAGACTGTCTGATCCAGCCTGACCATCTCTCAAGCCTTCTCTGTTGCGGATTTCCGAACTAGTCCATTCAGGTTCGATTCTCTCCCCTACACTCGCAGTTTATTTACTTCTTTGAATATTGTTGATAGTGTGTTCCACTGCCTCCGAGAGTTCGAATCGCCGTGTAGATATTAGCCACTACCACTTGTGAGAGATGTGAATTTCTTTCGTGGTATCATTAGTCATTACCGAGGAGGATTGGATGCCACCGGGCAATTAATTTTACCCCTCATTCTCGTAGACGTCTAATTGGTCCGAAGGGACATTGAGAAGTCTAATTGTGACCCAAATCAAACTTTGTCAACCTAATTGATCATCCGAATTGAACAGAATTATCTCATACTTGTCATTGAATTTTTTAAAAAGTTACATCTCATTAATATCACATATCTTGGCAATTATCCATACCTTCTTGTGTTGTAACACGTGCTGATCGATCCCGGCCGACTATGTTTTACATCAATTCCTCTTCTTATAGTTTCTTCTTCATTTTTTTTCTAGCTTCATCTTCTTCTTCGTCTTCTAGCTGCTGTCGCTTCTTCTTATTCTTCATTTTCTTCTTCTAGCTCTTTCTTCGTCCTCTTCTTCCTCTTCAAGCTCCTTTCTCTTCTTCCTCCTCTTCTAGCTCCTTCTCCTTCTTCTAGCTTCTTCTTCCTCGTCTTCCTCCTCTTCTAGATCCTTCTTATAGCTCTTTCTCCCTCTTCTTCTTCCTCTGCTAGCTCCTTCAATTTCTTCTTCTTCCTCCTCTTCCTCTTCTAGCTCGTTCCATTTCTTCTTCCTCCTCTTCTAGCTACTTCTTCTTCTAGCTTCTTCTTCCTCATCTTCCTCTTCTTCTAGCTCCTTCTTCCTCATCTTCCTCTTCTTCTAGCTCCTTATATCTCTTTCTTCCTCTTCTTCTTCCTCTTCTTGCTCCTTCAATTTCTTCTTCTTTCTCCTCTTCTTCCCCTTCTAGCTCCCACTTCCTCTTCCTCTTCCTTCTAATAGCTCCTTCCTCTTCTTATCCTAGCTCATTGTTCCTTTTCCACTTCTTCTTCTTCTTCTTCTTCAATCCTCTTCTTATAGTTTCTTCTTCTAGCTGCTTCTTCTTCTTCTTCTTCTTCCTCTTCTTCTAGATCCTTCTTCCTCTTCTTCTAGATCCTTCTTCCTCTTCTAGCTTCTTCTTTCTCTTCTAGTTCCCCCTCTAGGTCCATCTTCCTCTGCTAGTTCCCCTTCTAGCTCCTTCTTCCTCTGCTAGAAATTTATTCATCTTCTTCTTCCAGCTCCTTCTTCCTTTATTCATTAATTGTCTTCAGGACCCATTGAAATTCTGTAGCAGGTCACTATTTTTGATGTAAAATATAAATATACGACTTATGTAAAAAGAGGATAGGTTCTCTTGTTCAACTGCAATAAGTGAGCTGACGTTGACTTGGGAATTGAGTCAATTGCGACATCGGTTTTTTAATATTGTAATGATTAGTTTTCACATCATTTTTTTGTGAATCTGGAGAGGTTACTGTAGCTTAGAGCATCTGTACTTCTTATTATATTGAAGTAGTTTCCATTTTTTAATTTGATAAAAATCCTTACATTGAAGACGGTTCAATATGTCAAACGACTCTAGTCCACCACACTTCGGTAGACATGCAGACGACTATCTTGCATATCTGTCTGTTAGCGAAGAGGATACTGAAAGAAATCTGATATCTAACTTGGTCAAAAACTTGACTTAAGCGGAAGCGTTCTATGATTCTCTTATGAGTTCTAGGGGTTTGAAACTTTTTCTTGAACCTCAAACTCAACTGGATTACAATCATCTGTTCATAGTATGATTGTATGAAACACATTTCCATCATAAAGCAAATAAATAACATACCATTGCCATTGGTAATGATGAAATGGTTGAAGTTGATCCAAGAAGCTTTCCTCTTGAAGAAGATGATGGACTTTTGAGCCTCCCTTGTGTTTGGCCTCTACCGGTATCCACACGATCTTCCCTTGGAGGTGAGTTCACTGGTGCTCTCACAGATCCTTCTCTTTGACCCCTCCTTGTTCTCCTTTGCATGCTCTTTGGAATTCTTCCAATTCCAAGTGAGTAGGAGAGGAAGGGATGAGAAAAGATGAGAGAGAGAACCAAATTCGACCTGGAGTTGGTTGCTTGTGCCCAGGGCCCACATTTCCTTAAATAGGGCTCTCCACATGTCCTTTGGCATTAATTTCCATTATGCCATCAATTAATTATAACTTCACCTCATAAGATCTTATGTGTGTGACCCTATAGGTTCACTTATCATTCTAGTTTAATGACTCTAATAGTTGATGATCATCCAATCAACTTTACCAGTCAATTAAATTCATAACTCACTTATAATTTAATTGACCTTGACCAATTTAACCTAATTGGTTAGTTGAGTCTCCTGCCATGCCATAAGGACAAGCTTCACTTGCATTGGCCTAGAAGACAAATGAATTTCATCCATGCATTTTGCTTCATGAAAACCTTTCTGTTATCAATACCATATCAATATAGTCCTTCATTCATTAATGATCTCATGATTGATATCTGGGATATGGTGGTTCAGTCAAATCCCAATCATATGAATCAATTTTAATATGATTGCATAAGAGATCTCCAATGAATCACATCATTGGAATCTCCTTTATTACTCTGGCCAGAGATTCACTGCAATCTATTAGTGAGACCATAACTTCTATTCATCGAAGTTGAATGATTCCTAATCGGCTATTCAATTACCTCCATGATACTCTAGAAGTGCCCAATCATATTTATACCGGGCCTCTAAATAGAAGCCTTTGTCAACATGATCAAAGCACAACTTTCGTACCACAAGATATCTTTGATACCTTAGGTCAAAGGACCATTGATACTATGACAACATGAATCTTCCTGGTTGACTTAGATGTTTAAGCATCCAGGTGATTCATACGGATCAATACAGTGAACTTCTTCTTACCAAGAAGCACCTGACATCCATCATTAGTGTCATCACACAAATGGCTATTGGGAACGCCATTATCATCATCCAAGTGATCATGAAAGATGTCACCACTCTTTCTGGAATATCTAGTGTCCCTTACTAGACTTCCTTCGAATGGGATTGTTTAGGTTAATGTCCTTTGAGTCTAGTGATCCCTAAATTATGAACTCTTCATAATTCACTCAAACATATGGACATTACCTGGGACTTCATTAATCATATATGTACAATATAGAAATAATGAAAACAAGAGTCTCGATAGAATTAACTATAAACTCAAGAATGTACTTTGATTGGCTCTTTAGGCCACCAATTCTTACAATCTCCCACTTGGACTAAAGCCAATCAGGTTTGCATTTGAGACCCATAGATCTTCTATGCTCGTCTAGCACGTTCTTCGTCATTGGCTTGGTAAGTGGATCTGCCACATTGTCAGATGTGTCAACCTTTTGTATGACTATGTTTTTTCTCTCTATGATCTCACGAATGAGATGGAAGCGTCTCAAGACATGTCTTGATCTTGGTCCAGACCTTGGATCCTTTGATTGTGCAATCGCCCCATTGTTGTCACACAATAAAGGAATGGGTTCTTCTATTGAAGGAACCACACCTAGGTCAGAAACAAATTTCTTTAACCATACCGCTTCCTTAGCCGCCTCAACAGCCGCTATATACTCCGCTTCCGTAGTTGAATCAGCAACTGTTGGTTTTTTGGAACTGTTCCAACAAACAACTCCTCCATTCAACATGAAAATGAATCCAGATGTTGACTTAGAGTCATCTGGATCAGACTGGAAGCTAGAGTCAGTGAATCCTTGAACTTTGAGTTCACCTCCTCCATAAACAAGAAAATCATTCTTTGTATTTCTCAAATACTTAAGAATATTCTTGACTGTAATTCAATGTTTGAAACCTGGATTAGATTGAAACCTGCTCGTAACACTTAGAGCATATGCTACATCTGGTCGTGTACATAACATGGCATACATAATCGATCCTATAGCCGAAGCATAAGGAATCGATTCAGATGCTTTTATCTCTTCAGGATTGTTTGGACAATCCCTTTTGGATAATTTAACTCCATGGCGTATTGGTAGATACCCGCCTTTGGAATTCGACAAGCCAAACCTTTTGACTATCGTGTCTATGTACATGGATTGTGTTAATCCAAGCAACTTCCTTGATCTATCTCTATAGATCCGTATTCCCAATACATAAGTTGCTTCTCCCAGATCTTTCATGGAGAAGTTCTTAGACAACCATGATTTCACTGAATTCAACATCACTTTATCATTCCCAATGATAAGAATATCATCTACATATAATACCAAGAAAGTAATGGAGCTCCCACTAGTCTTCTTGTACACACAAGGTTCATCTCCATTCTGAATGAAGTCGAAGGTCTTGATCGCATGATCAAATTTCTTGTTCCAGCTTCTTGAAGCTTGTTTGAGTCCATAAATGGACTTACGCAAATGACATACTTTGTTTGGATGGGACTTGGATGTTTAACCTTCAGGTTGTGTCATATACACTTCCTCTTCTAGGTCTCCATTAAGGAAAGCTGTTTTGACATCCATTTGCCATACCTCATAATCATAGTATGCAGCTATTGCAAGAAGTATCCGTGATCGACTTAATCATTGCCACGGGAGAGAAGGTTTCGTCATAGTCAATTCCTTGCCTTTGACGATACCCTTTCGCAACTAGCCGGGCCTTATAAGTCTCAACGGATCCATCTACACCAATCTTCTTCTTGAAGATCCATTTACATCCAATGGGTGTCTTACCTTTTGGAATGTCGACCAAGTTCCAAACTTGGTTGGTGTACATGGATTGGATTTCAGAATCCATAGCTTCTTTCCATTTCATGGAATCAGAACAATTTATAGCTTCTTTAAAGCTCAAGGGATCTCCACTCATAGTGGTGATTGACTCCTCATCCTCTACATCAATACGTCCAATGTATCGATCAGGGATTCTAGTCACCCTTGTAGACCTTCGTGGTTCTTGCGTATTGGGATCAACATATTCTGTCAATTGAGAATCTTCTGAAGATCTCAATTCCGTTTGTTTGTCTTGAGCTTCTTCAAGCTCAAATTTACTTCCAACTTTCTTATTCAAGATGAAATCTTGTTCTAAGAAAATTGCCCTTCTCGAGACAAAAACATTTTGCTCTTGAGAACGATAGAAATAATATCCATAAGAATTCTTCGGGTAACCGACAAACATGCACCTTTCAAAAGTAGACTCTAGCTTATTCGGATCATGTTTCTTAACATGAGCCAAGCATCCCCAAATTTTAATATGATTATAACTTGGTTTCTTCTCCCACCAAATCTCATAAGGTGAAGAAGATACGGATTTGCTAGGCAATATGTTGATATAATATGCTGCTGTTTCCAGCGCATATCCCCATAGAAAACATGGTGCCTCGGCAGCGCTCATCATGGATCGAACCATGTCTAACAAAGTTCGATTCCGACGCTCCGAAACTCCATTCAATTGTGGGGTATAGGGAGGCGTAAGTTGCGCAAGGATCCCATTATCCTTTAGGAAGTTGGTGAACTCAGTACTTAAGTATTCTCCTCCCCGATCGGATCGAAGAGTCTTTATACTTTTCCCGGTTTGCTTCTCTACAAGCTTATATTCCTTAAACTTTTCAAGGATTCGGATTTATGTCTCATCAAGTAGACATATCCATATCTTGACACATCATCCGTGAATGTGATGAAGTAGGAATATCCACCCTTGCTTGTGTGGACATTGGACCACATACATCAGTATGTACTAGTTCCAATATGTCATTAGCACGAGTTCCTTTCCTTTGAAAGGTTGCTTTGGCAACTTGCCCATAAGAAAAGGTTCGCGGGTGTCCAATGATTCATAATCAAACTCCCCCAACCTCTTGTCTTGATGCAACTTTTGAACTCTTTTTGTGCTAATGTGACCCAACCTACAATGCCATAGATAAGTGGGGTTCACCTCATGTTCACTTTTCTTAGAAGTCACATTTAGATTTATTTCTGCTTTTCGACGTGTCTAGAAGATACAACCCTTTCACTAAAGGAGCTGGAGCAACCAATTTACTTTGAAAGTAAATCAAACAACATTTGTTTCCAAAGGTTAAATAGAAACCAGCAAGGTCTAGACATGAAACTAAAATGATGTTCGATACGATATCGGGAGCATAATAACAGTCATCTATGAAAACGAGAAATCAGGAGATAATGATAGCTTGGCTCTTCCCACATGCATAGCAGCAACTTTTGCCCCATTGCCAAGCCTCATCACCATCTCCCGGCGCTAACTTGCGTTTACTTGTCATCACCTGCATGTCATTACATATGTGAGTTGTGCATCCGGTATCTATTACCCACAATGAACAATCACAAGAAGACAAGTAACAATCAATCATATTGATTTTACCTCCCGAAGCATTGGCATGCTTCTTCTTGGCGGCTATCTCTTCAAGATACTTCTTGCAATTTCGTTTCCAATGACCTTTGATGCCACAATGGAAACATTCTCCCTTGTCCTTTGAGACATTAGCATTCTTCCTCTTTTTGAGGTTCTCCTTCTTTGCTTTCTTCCCTTTGTACTTTACAAAGTTCGAATTGGGCTTTCTTTTCTTCTTGCTAGTCTCACCAACAAGAAGAACCTTGGATTTATCCGATAGGATGTTTCCCTCAGCCTCCTTTAGCATATTGAGGAGTTCCGAGCGAGTATTTTCATACTTGCCCATGTTATACTGCATAACAAAAGAGGAGAAAGTCTTAGGGAGTGATTGCAAGATGAGATCGATATCAAGTCCCGGAGTGAATGTGAAACCCAAAGAAGCCATTCTTTCAATGAGTCCGATCATTTTAAGAACATGAGCTTCTACCGAAGACCCCTCGGGCATCCTTGCTCGGAACAAATTCTTTGCAAGTTCATAGCGTTCTGTTCGGCTATTCTTGGCATATAATTCACGTAAGTGAGCCAACATTGTCCGAGGGTGCATGTCCTCATGTTGCCTTTGCAACTCATTTGACATGGTTCCAAGCATGTAACATTGAACTATGTCAACATCATCTTGTATCTTTCGAACTTCATAAGTTCTTCATCAGGGGCACCGGCTGGCGGCATTTCGGGTTCATCTTCATCAAGGACATAGAGACGGTGTTCGTTCTTCAGAATGATTCTGAGATTACGAAGCCAGTCAGCGAAATTTGGACCCGTCAACTTTTGCGATTCCATAATCCCTCGTAGAGGACTAGGGCCCATCATGGTATCCTATCAAACATAGAGAAAACCATACAAATTTATATTAGGCAGAAAAATAGTCAATTCAATCATTAATTCTCCCACTAAGAAACATAACCCTCAATAGTATGTTTTCTACTCGAAGACTCTGATTATCTTCTCGTGGGGATCGGAATCCTCCTTCTCATAATGTAATCTGGGGTAACTCCAAACAATTACATTATGTTCCAGAGGAACTTATCTCATAAGATTCATACACCTATGACATCCAATCATATTCGGTCCCTTACTTTCGAATAGCCTGGGGTAGCTCCAAACAACGATCGATTTCATTCAAGACATACCCATGTTACTTGCTTTCCGATGAGTTCACAAGAACCCTGGGGTAACTCCAATCAGATTCATGCTACCTCATCGTTAAGCCTTGTATCACATACTTAATCATAATTACCATCAAGCACTTAGGAAGAGAATTTGGGGTAACTCCAATCATTCCCTCAATGCACAAGATGTAATATTGATTATAACATAGGAGGACCATGCAAGATTTGTTAATCATGCATTTAAGTCATTGATTTTTAAAATTGAGGGATTTATTTTAAAACAATACATTTTTCATTTAACAATGAAGTCACAAATGAAAAATCTCATGAAAATTGAAACAATAAATCATAAAATTTTATTTTAAAATTTTCTAATTTGGTGTTTGTGCCCGTGCGCGGGCTGCGCGCGCAGCGCCTGTGCGCGCCGTGCTTGGGGCGCGCTGCGCGCGCAGTGCCTGTGCGCAGCGCCTGTGCGCTGGTGCGCACTGCACGCAGCGCCTGCACGCACGCCGGGGCGACTGTGCGCGCGCGTGAGTTGCGCCAGCGCGTGCGCTGCGCGCATAGTGCCTGTGCCGCGCGCGGCGTGCGCCGTGTGCAGCGCCTGCGCTGCGGCGCGCGCAGCGCTTTGCGCTGCGCGCCGGGGGCCTGTGCCTGTGCCTGTGCGTGCTGCGGCGCAGCGCTGCTGCGGCAGCTGGCGCTGCGCGCTACAAGCAGCACCTGCTCGCGGCTCACCGCGCAGCGAAGTTTGTCACGAACGATCGCAGATTCAAAATCTGCGATCTCGTGTTTTAATTAATTTTTTTTTTTTAAATTCGCTTTGATCTTCATTAACAACTTAATGAAATCAAAAACAATCAATCAAATTTTTTTTTTTGATGATTGTTCGTTCTTCCGGACGGAAGAACTGAGTCACGGGATTTGATCCCGCGATTCGCCAAAACAAAACAAATTTTTTTTTTTCCGATTCTCAATCCATTGACGATTTAATGGATTGAAACCCTTTTTTTTTTTTTTCTCGGCGATCATTCGATCCGCCGTCAATGTTCTTCCGGATGGAAGAACATAAATCGCGGGATTTTAATCCCGCGATCCATTATTATTTTTTTTTGATTTCATCGATTGAATCAGATTCAATCGACTAATCCTTCAAAAGGATTAATCAAAACAAAACAAAAAAAAAAATATTAACGATCAATCTTGATCGGGGATCGAATCCCCAATTTGGGGAAGAACATTCCCCTTCTTTTTTTTTTGAAATTTAGGGTTTCGATGATGTGGCACCGTCCACATCATCTGTCCATGTGGCACCATGCCACGTCATTGTCCGCGAATGACCGTCATCCACGCGGACATGACGTGGCATGGTGGAGGTTATTTAATATAACCGGTGGGGCCCACGCCCCTTTAAAATAAAAAAACGGTTTTTTTATTGGAGCGCGGGCCCCACTAAGCGGCGTGTCATCTTATTACATCGCCGCGTAACCGCCACCTTGGCGGTTACCTGCGGCGCATGCGCGCACCACTTGCGCGCAGCGCGCCGCGCCAGGTCAGCAGCGCGCCAGGTCACAGCGCGCGCCAAGCGCGCCATTTTTGCCACAAAAATTGAAATGATCATAACTCCTCCAATTTTAATCCAAATTTGATGATCCTCGATGTTTTGGAAAGCTTGTGATGTCTACTTTCATGCTCTGATACCAATTGAAAGAAATCTGATATCTAACTTGGTCAAAAACTTGACTTAAGCGGAAGCGTTCTATGATTCTCTTATGAGTTCTAGGGGTTTGAAACTTTTTCTTGAACCTCAAACTCAACTGGATTACAATCATCTGTTCATAGTATGATTGTATGAAACACATTTCCATCATAAAGCAAATAAATAACATACCATTGCCATTGGTAATGATGAAATGGTTGAAGTTGATCCAAGAAGCTTTCCTCTTGAAGAAGATGATGGACTTTTGAGCCTCCCTT
This sequence comes from Wolffia australiana, assembly GCF_029677425.1. Classification (NCBI taxonomy): domain Eukaryota; kingdom Viridiplantae; phylum Streptophyta; class Magnoliopsida; order Alismatales; family Araceae; genus Wolffia; species Wolffia australiana. The sequence continues at coordinate 5,428,933 of NC_135852.1, read as the reverse complement.
GTGTTTGGCCTCTACCGGTATCCACACGATCTTCCCTTGGAGGTGAGTTCACTGGTGCTCTCACAGATCCTTCTCTTTGACCCCTCCTTGTTCTCCTTTGCATGCTCTTTGGAATTCTTCCAATTCCAAGTGAGTAGGAGAGGAAGGGGATGAGAAAAGATGAGAGAGAGAACCAAATTCGACCTGGAGTTGGTTGCTTGTGCCCAGGGCCCACATTTCCTTAAATAGGGCTCTCCACATGTCCTTTGGCATTAATTTCCATTATGCCATCAATTAATTATAACTTCACCTCATAAGATCTTATGTGTGTGACCCTATAGGTTCACTTATCATTCTAGTTTAATGACTCTAATAGTTGATGATCATCCAATCAACTTTACCAGTCAATTAAATTCATAACTCACTTATAATTTAATTGACCTTGACCAATTTAACCTAATTGGTTAGTTGAGTCTCCTGCCATGCCATAAGGACAAGCTTCACTTGCATTGGCCTAGAAGACAAATGAATTTCATCCATGCATTTTGCTTCATGAAAACCTTTCTGTTATCAATACCATATCAATATAGTCCTTCATTCATTAATGATCTCATGATTGATATCTGGGATATGGTGGTTCAGTCAAATCCCAATCATATGAATCAATTTTAATATGATTGCATAAGAGATCTCCAATGAATCACATCATTGGAATCTCCTTTATTACTCTGGCCAGAGATTCACTGCAATCTATTAGTGAGACCATAACTTCTCTTCCTCGGTTGAATGATTCCTAATCGGCTATTCAATTACCTCCATGATACTCTAGAAGTGCCCAATCATATTTATACCGGGCCTCTAAATAGAAGCCTTTGTCAACATGATCAAAGCACAACTTTCGTACCACAAGATATCTTTGATACCTTAGGTCAAAGGACCATTGATACTATGACAACATGAATCTTCCTGGTTGACTTAGATGTTTAAGCATCCAGGTGATTCATACGGATCAATACAGTGAACTTCTTCTTACCAAGAAGCACCTGACATCCATCATTAGTGTCATCACACAAATGGCTATTGGGAACGGCCATTATCATCATCCAAGTGATCATGAAAGATGTCACCACTCTTTCTGGAATATCTAGTGTCCCTTACTAGACTTCCTTCGAATGGGATTGTTTAGGTTAATGTCCTTTGAGTCTAGTGATCCCTAAATTATGAACTCTTCATAATTCACTCAAACATATGGACATTACCTGGGACTTCATTAATCATATATGTACAATATAGAAATAATGAAAACAAGAGTCTCGATAGAATTAACTATAAACTCAAGAATGTACTTTGATTGGCTCTTTAGGCCACCAATTCTTACAGATACATCTGAAAGCTCGTCACCTACTGGTTTGCATACCACGATGATCAAATGGGTGATCGGAGTAATGACAATGCACTACACAATGCTACAACCAGCGAGGGGACAAAGCAGACACGTGATCTAGATGGGTCAACCGCTGGAAGCAGGCATTATGAACCAAGGTCCAAGGTCTTCCAATATTTCAGGAAGACATGACCTCAATTGTACATATGTAAACTATGTGCAAAGGTCACCCCTCCTAGCAACGCAATGATTGATAGGAACACAGACTGGAGCAGTGCGTTTTTTTGGAGGTATCTCGAGAAGTGTCATCGTGCTATCTATAATGAGTTGAAGGGGATGCCAAAGAAGAATAAATTTGTCGTTGACTTATTACGTGCTGGACCATGCAGTGGGAGTGATGCCCGATGGACAAGGATTACCCCAGAAGCTACTAAATTAGAGCTCGGCCAACTCATCTTCGTCGATGACCTACCATGGAGAATAGCGGACATCGAGGGTTTTGTGCAATGGTTGAAGTTTTGTGCACAATTTGACATGCACATTCCATGTTTGAGAGGAAAAAAAGAGTCATTCTTCAAAGCATATCGCGAGATGAAGATTCAGTTTGCCCAAGAACTCACTAGTGTGGACCATGTCTCCTTGATTGTGAATGCATGGACTATAGAGAATGATATTAAACTGCTTGATCTCACTGTGCATTGGATTGATGCTGACTCGAATATGAGGAACCGAGTATTATCTATTCGGGAACTACCAAAAGGCCACTTTGGGGAGAAAATGAGCAATATTGTCATGGCAGCGCTAGAAGAATTCAAGCTCACGACAAAGGTATATCGTGTACCACTACTACAAAGATTCATATTAGTATTTTAATCTATTTTTGCTCGTCACAGGTCACTGCAATTACGACTGATAATGCTTCGTGCAACGACATAGTGATGACACTATTGGCAGATGGAATAGTGGACATGAACACAGGCTTCACACATGCCAGTCAGGTCCCATGTTTTGCGCACATAATTAACATAGTCATCCAAGTGGGCCTAGCTAGGCTTTGCATTGTAGAGCAATCATTGCGAGAGGAAGACGATACTGAGATGACTGAAGAGCATGATCCAACAAGTCAGACTTCTATTTCTCTTTGGCAAGCTATGAAACGAGTCAGGGAATTGATTACTATGGTACGAGAATCAAGAGGAAGATCTAAAAAATATGAGGGTATATGTGCAACCCTTGGGCTGCCAAATTGTAACAAATTGCACCTTGATATGCCAACAAGGTGGAATTTCACCCATGACATGTTGGAAGCAGTGGTGGAGGAAAGAGGCCTTGTTCAACATGGCCCTCGTCCTCGATCCGCAAGGCCATAACCTTCATATTGCTGAGGAGAGTGGGACGTGATCGCGGAGTTTGTAAGGGTTTTGAAGCCTTTCACACAAGCCACACATTCATCCACCGGGGAGATGCATTGACAATACATGCAGTTGTAGGTGTCATCGCATTGTTGAATGCACACCTAGAAAAATCAATTATGTACTTTGGAAACTATACTGGCACCTTGACAGAAGTGGCATCAAAGTTGTCGAAGTATACATTCATGCTAAAGTGCAACATAGTCGTAAATGCTGCCGCTATGATGCACCCCGCAGTGAAATTAGCCTCGAGGGATCGTTTACGACACACCATTATCTTGAGCTATGTGCACCATCTACTTAAAACAATGGCAGACCGAGGAACTGGTAGTCTATCCCAATTTGGTTGCATAGAAACATTACTGACACCATGTCTCTCTAGTGATATTTTCTTGCAAGGTTTGAAGCTCTACATGACGCATGATCTAGATCAGGGGTCTGCTCATTCCACATAGAGCTGGACGACTACATATCTGGTACTTCGTACCAAATGATGGACGCATTATCATGGTGGAAGGAAATGGGAGAACGTCACTTCCCACAAATGGCGAAGATAGCAAAACAGTTTCTTTCGGTTTCGCCAACCTTTGCCCCAACAGAGAGACTATTCTCCGCTGGATGGGCCATGGTCACATACAACAGGCACAATCTAAATGCGGAGAGCATCGAGATATTGACAACAATGAAATATTGGTTGTGGCCGTACAAAACAAAGCAGAGGGCTCGGAACAATACAATTGACGAAGATTTATGGGACGACCAACTTCCACCATCAAGGTAAAGTGCCATATCTTTCTAATGCCTATTATGTTTTTTAAGCTAAATAAATGAACGCATTCTTGCAGATTTCTGGAACCTGTGTAGTGTTATACGGGAGCATGGGCCAATGGAACTATAGAGAAGACACATGTTAGTTAATTATTGGGGTTGTTTTATTCTTGCAAGGCCGTGCACAACCTAATTTTGAAACATATCTATTCCAAAATGTTGGAATTTGACCCATAATTTTTATATTTTAATTAATGAAAAAAATCATGTTCTCAAGAATATTAAAATGTGAAACTCACTGAGAATATGAATCACTTAATATTTATTACAAACCGATCTTGAGATGAAAAAACCTGACAACAAACTTGATAATGTGTTAAGTTATATTCTAAAAAATATAAATATATGACGAAGACTATTTGATGTCGGACGTCACCAGAGACATCATCCTATGGGCACTGAGTATGATGGCTCCGTAACGATAAGAGATGATGATATCGAACATTGACAATGTCGTCATCCGACGGATGATAAACCCTAACAGGGTAAGATGTAACTACGATGAAATGCGTCGTACGTGGCATACGTGTCGCATGTGTCGTACATGTTGTACGTGTAGGCTCTGACTCGAGGGAGGCGCCGAGCTCCGTGCTCCAAAGGGGTCACAGGGTGACGCCGACGGTGGCCTCTTGAACCTCGTCGGAGGGATGAATTCGTCTATCGCCAAACAGAATCAATTCGTAGGGCTCGCAAGTAACGGACAGACTCGTCCGTACCGATAAGATGCTCAATTGTATTCGTAGTTCTCTCAATGACCTCTCTCACCTTCCTAGCCCGAGCGCGGTTGAGTCGAGACGAAAGTATACTGCAACGGATAATATAACGAGCAAGTGGGAGGGCAACGTACCTCATCGGCGAGTGGCTCGTCGTGCAGGAGGCCGTCGACGATTGTGGCGGTCAGAACGGGTGTGATGGAGAGACGCCGGAGAGCAACGGCATTTCAACTAGCATCGGACGGAGGAGCGTAGGAGAGGTTGGATGAGTAGGAGAGCGCGGAGAACTGTGGGGTGTCGGCTTCAGAGTGCGACTGAGTCTAGGGCGCAACCCTATGTCGGGTGGGTGCAAAAGAGTCAGTATGGTGTAGCGAGCATGAGCAAGTGGCCGTTGACAGGGTGCAATGAGGTCCATTGGCTGTCGGATGTGGATCGACGGCAGGCGCTAAAGAGCAAGGGAAATCACGGCTCTAAGAAACACCTTATCAAACAGTTGGCACACTCCGATGTGGACGTTTTTTGGTGGACCTGGGCGTCATGGCAGCAATCAACATGTGGGGTTGTAGGGGTCAGCAATGACTACCGTTCGACCCTATAGTCAAAGGCCATCGAACATCAAGAGCGGTAGGGCCACGGTCGAGTGCCATCGTTCACACATAGGCGTAGTTGCTGACAGAGCGCTCGGGTGAGATCGCGATGGTGCAACCGCAAATTTGGACGTCAATGACGGATTAATCTGTTCGTAAGAGATTCCCGGCCGAAATGGAAATACCTCATCCATGACTGAAAGGTCACGCTCCGTCGGAGTGGTTGTATCCCATCACCCAAGGGTTGACGGGAGTTCGTCGTGGCACGTATGATCACGAACAAGATATGCCCTCTGATCGATGAGCGTGTGGGGAGTTGACCCACATGTAGAGGCTGCGTGGACCGCTTGGCGTAGGTGCAGTGGGAACTGCCGGATGGTAGGGGAACGACTCAGAGGCTGGTCGCTGAACACTCCAGGGAACAACGGCTTCGCTAGGTCGGCTCTAGAGTGGGGAAGATGGATGCACCTTCCTTCCTCCCTATTCCTTTCTTCTCTCTCTTGCACTCTCTCCTTCCTCCTCACCTGTTCTCCTTCCTCTTCAAGGTGAGATCTTAAATGAGAATGTAACTGCAAAGACAAATTCCAGATCTAATGAACATGGTGTCCATCATGGCCTTATATGGGGCCATGGTGGGCCCCTTACATAGAGTCCACCAAGGGGGGGAGAAGGGTGGTCCAACAAGAGGGGCCCTCATATAATGGGCCCCCATTACAACAAAATAAAAGGGAACTAAAACATAAAAAGAAAGGGGGAAATCAAAGGGAGGGGGCCCACATGCCTAAGGACCCCTCCTCATGACGACGAAGACATGAAACGTGGATAAAATGACAGACACAAATACGAAGACGGTGACTAAGCGAAGGGGTGAAAGAAATCAAAACATGATAATTGAGCATAATTCACCTGGGCTGTCAGCGCCGGGTGTCTTCATTGACGCCTTGGCATGCCGGTCGGCTGGGCATGATGGAGGCAGTCGACGATAGTGACGGTAGTTTGAAAGACGGCTTCAACGGGTCCAAATAGTGTGCGCCATCACCATTTATATTAATATTTGCATATTGGAATAAGTCTACTCTAATTGAAATGGCAGGTTTAAGAAGTTAATTGAATGTTAATTAATGTTGAGATTCACAGAATTTTCTAGCAGGTTATTGAATTTTGTGGGAATTTATTTGAGAAATAGATAAATTGTTAAATAGAAAAAGAATAGAATTATAAGGAAACATGGAGTTTAAAGTAACTAGTAAGGTCGGAGGGACATTCTTTCAATCAATTTGCAAAAATACCCTTAAAATTAAATTAAAAATTAAAATAAAAAACTGTTTTCTTGTAACGTTAATGTTCAAATAATAAAAAAAATGAACGTAGTGGCTTGTAACGTTAATGTTGCAATAATCAAAAAATAAAAAAAAACTGTTGACTTGTAACATTAATGTTCCAAAAATAAAAAATTGAACCTAGTGGCTTGTAACGTTAATGTTCCAATAATTAAAAAATTGAATCTTAAGGGCTAATAATGCGTTTAACCTTAAGGGTTAGTTAAAGTTCCGACGATCTCGATTATTCCCGCTCTCCTCAAAGAGCAAAGGTGAGCTCGCACTCGATAGTATCTTAAACTCAAGGCCCAATCATGAAGGTTTGTTACACGTAAGTTATTCACCGCTTTTTTTATAGAAATTTTATTTTCACATATTTTCAATGTGGGATAAACACATGTTTCATTCATGAGCCGGCCGGTGACCGCCAAAGCCCTTCACCAACGAGCAGCAGTGCTAGCGACTGACAGCAGCGTTCGACAACCGCCAACGGCCAGCAGCAGTGGGCAGTCCACGATGAGCCACCGACCATTTATTCGAACTTGTTCGATTTTGTTCGACTTTGATCGAACAGTTTGAACAAATGGAAGATCAAACACGAACGAAGCAAAATGTTCGTTCGAAACTTTTGATTGAACACGAACAGCGGGTTTGTTCGATTGAAAGATTCGAACAGAGCAGTTTGAATAAGCATTGTTCATTCAAATCTTTCAATCAAGATTCGAATGATCCGATCTGATCTGATCTGATCTCTGATACCTAAGTCGAAAGATATACTAAAAGAAGTAATTTAACTAATGAGCAAGTGAAATGACGTACCTCGTCGATGGTGGCGTTCATCGCCGTCGTCTTCGTCGATCCACGGGCGGTGCGGATAGGTGCGGTGGAGATGTACTGAAGATGGATAGATATAGCTCAACTGACGGCGTGAGGCCGTGCAAGAGTCGACGTCAGGAGTAAGAGAGAAGACGATGATGGAGAGAGAGACGGAATTCTCAGATAGTCTAAGCACATGCATCAGTAGCATTGGTTGCACGCTGTGGCATTATCAATGGCGTCACGGATGAAATAGATGTGACATGTGGGTCATCTGCAATGGCGACGCTGAAAACGGTGCTGGCGGCATGACACGCAATGCTGTCAGCGCAGCTCGGTGTTCGGTGATGCTGAACGATATGTGACGACGCTAATGCGGCAGCCTTGTGGCAGACATGGCACTCACTAGTGCGAAAAATCACAATGCCTGAGCTACAAGAATTAAGAATCACCCTGTAGTGCAATAGCTTAGGTTCCAGGTGGCCAGATCGCCCGACGGTGCTGGTTTGCCGTCGTGTAGGGTGCAGTCTAAGGTAGGGGCCAGGCGTGCTGAAAACACGGTCAACCCGATGCTGTGAGTGATCAGTTGCATGACACGTGCGCATGATGACCGACAGTCAGAAAACACGTCTGACCTGTCCCAGGGCAAGTAGACAGCGTTGTTTGCCAACGTGAGGGTTGAGTGGGACGACCCCGTTGACCGCATGTGGGGTGACTGAACGATATGTGACGACGCTAATGCAGCAGCCTTGTGGCAGACATGGCACTCACTAGTGCGAAAAATCACAATGCCTGAGCTACAAGAATTAAGAATCACCCTGTAGTGCAATAGCTTAGGTTCCAGGTGGCCAGATCGCCCGACGGTGCTGGTTTGCCGTCGTGTAGGGTGCAGTCCAAGGTAGGGGCCAGGCGTGCTGAAAACACGGTCAACCCGATGCTGTGAGTGATCAGTTGCATGACACGTGCGCATGATGACCGACAGTCAGAAAACACGTCTGACCTGTCCCAGGGCAAGTAGACAGCGTTGTTTGCCAACGTGAGGGTTGAGTGGGATGACCCCGTTGACCGCATGTGGGGTGACTCGTGGCCCCACAGCGCGTCACCGCGCCGGGAGTCAGGCGACGCAAATGGGTTCGAAGCCGACGTCCTTGCCTCAATCGTTGGCGCTTGAGTTTGCTGTGGCTGGGCGCGGTGGAGTTAGGCGCCGTGTGAGAAATTTGCTGATCAGATCAATCGACTGATGATTGGGAGGGGACTATGGCTACTTATCTTCTTTCCTTCTCTTCTTGCTCTCCTCTTTCCTTATACCCCTCCTTCCTTCCTCTCTTCTCTTGGGTGAGATCTGAAACAACGGTAACTACATAAAGAAAACCTCTAGATCTGAATAGAACGTGTCCCATCATGGCCTTATATAGGGCCATGATGGGCCCATTATATAGTTCACATAAGGGGTTCAATAAGGGATCCCTTTTACAACATTTAAAATGAAAAAAAAACATAGGAGAAATCTTTAAACGATTCAAAATAAAACAACGCATAGAATGCTTCGATACGGACGCATCACGATGAGTACAGTGAACTCGTCATGACGAACACAAGACATGAAATTGGATGAACGAAAACAGATAGTTAAAACATGAACACGTGCACAGACGTGCTCTACACGGGATACTTAAACCCGGGCGTCTTCACGGATGCTTTGGCGTTCCGGTCGGGGTGGACACAGACCAGTGGATGCTGATTATGGCGAGGATGGCTCCAATGACGTTTCATCAATGTTGTTTAGGCACGTTCCATCAGCTAGTATTGATGCATTTAAAAATCATCAGCAAAATATTCTCCTTTAATACACTACCTTAGCTAATGAATTCATTGCATCACCTTTCTTGAGCTGTCTCCTCTTATATTGAGGGAGAACACTCCCATCTTGACCACTCAATCATCTTCATGAAATTATTGATGCACCCCAGTTAAGAATACTTACAATTTGATGATTAGAAACTCGTAGATCGTAGTTAAAGTACAATTGTTTGTCCACAAGATGTTGTCAGTGTCTCAAGTCTAGGACCACTTATTTAGCCGTGATGTGAATCAACCTGATTAATATTCTGGTATAATAACATTTAGGGATTCATACAGATCAATTCAGTGAACTCATTCCACTAAGAGCACATACTATCTATCCTTCTCCAAACTAACGGCTACGGGACCGACCATACTCATCATATGAGTGATAGTGGATAGTGTTATTCTATCCAGATATTTTGATGAAATTCTCGAGTATATTTTGAATAGAAATATTTAGAACGCATGCTTAAAGACTAATATTTTTTGTTTTACGACCCCATGTATTCATGGACTTCATTATTAGCATCACACGTGCACTATAATAATATACTATATTAATGAACATTGAACAAGATATGTAATGTGTTATTGGCTCCATAATTTTTTTTACAAATTAGAGGATGTGAGTAACGTAAAAAAATGAATAATATTGTTCAGAAAAATGAATAAAAAATTATTGACTTGCCTTTATACTGATCAAAACTGTGATTTCTCAATTTTTGAAGCAAGTTGTATAGAGTTGTTCAAGAGTCCATTATCTAGATGCATCCATGTGATCCTTAGCATGTAGAATCTCCCTTTCATATTGATGAGGCCCATAATTAATCAACAATATTGCTTCACCATTTTGACTGCATTGGGAAGTGAGGATATCCTAGGACATAAGTGACAAGTATTCAAAATATATGTGCCCTACAAATCAATTCTACACTTGCATATGGTATTCAATAGTAATTGATAGTTTACATTCATTATAATGGACATGTATGCATATGTCCAGGTTCATGAATACATGTAATGACTTATAAAATGATGGTTAGATCATTAAAGACGATTATTCATCTTGAAAAATTTCTTCCGTAAATCCTATTTAAAAGATACCTAAAAATATCTAGAAGGACATCTAAATATCTATAAACAGTAGTACTGTCTTGTCCCGCTCATATGATGGGTATGGCTGATCTCGTAGCCATTAGTGTGGAGACATTATGGAAAAATAGTGAGTCCTCTTTGGGAAAGGAGTTCATTGAGTTGATCAATACGAATCCCTGAAAGGGATTATACTAAACTTTGAATCAACTTGATTTATGGCACGGTTGTGTAGGTAGTACCATACCCATTAGTGTGTACGGATAGTTGTGTTTTAACTCTGAACTACGAGTCTCAATTCATGAGATTCAAGATAGTCCTTTCTTAGATGCATCACCAAGTCCATGGAGGTGATTGTGTGGCCACGATGGGTGTTTTCACCAGAAATTAGGTTTAATAATAATATTTAACGGTTCTTGTTTGTAAAAAAAATCTGTAACTTCCCTTACGAGCTAAAAGCAAGTATGGTTCGAATTCATGAGGAGAAAGTAATGAAACGTGAAAATTTTGATTACTCTATATTTTTATATAATTTTTAATTAAATGCAATTTAAAAAAAATACCAAAAATTAATTGAAAACAATTTTAGAATGATTGCGAAGTAATTTTTCTAATTCCCCTAATTTATTCAAATTTTATAAAATATATTTTGGAATTTCAATTACATTTTTTTATAAGAAATCCTAATTAACCTTGTCACGAGTGGTGCCTTTTCATCACGAGTCTTAAAATATAAATTTGAATCTAAAAATCATATTTTGATTCAAAAAATTATGTTCTTAGAAAATGATATCATAATAGATGAAAAATACCTAAAAAATCATATAATTCAAAATATCACTCCAAAAATAAATTTAATCATTTTAGGCTTGATAACACACATATATGTTCAATTTAATGCAAATAAAAATATAAATATGGTCAGATTAATGTACTAAAAATCTGTATTATATGAATTAATTAGGCATACGATTCAAGGATACCTCTTTTAAAATGACAGAAGGGGAAGCCATTTATAGATCCGATATGGTGGATGAATAGAGGAGGTTAACACAAAGTTAGCCAATAAATTTCATCCCAAAATCACTTCTGTATTGTTAGATATTGTCATTTGAAGTTGGAGAAATATGTGCCATATGATTTTTTGTCCCTTCCTATGTGTGTGGTGGATTTCCAGCGTGGCACAAAAGTTTCGAAAAACATGAAATTTTTTAAAAAACCATTAAAAATATTTAATGGATTTGAAATCATTTCCAGTCTGTATACTCCATCTGCTCATGATAAATAATTTTATTCATATTAAATAGAGAAAAACATGATAATCTACTTCATTCTTCAGGGCATCTATAATATTTGAGATTTAATGATACTAATGCGTGGGGGGGCCAGTTTGGTCTAAATGGATATGGTCATAGTGCTTTCAAAGCATCATCATAGAAAATGCTTAAGAAGAAGAAAATGAGGCACCAAAAGTATTTCATTTATGTCAATTATGTATTCTTGATTTAGACACTTAATTCTCTTGCTCTCTTAGTTGTGGCTTAATAAAGAAACATAAAATTATATTTATAATTATGATTCACCTTTTTATGTGTTTATTTGCATCAAAATGAACATAAATGTGTCAGATTTAAGGAAAATTAGTCGTTATATTTTCAGAATGATATTCTTTTTTTTCAGAATTTAATGGTACTCTCTAGGCACATCTATCATGAAATTCACGAAGAAATAATTTTTTAAGTAAGAATATATATTTAAAATGTGATTTATATATTTTTAGGTAAGAATACATATTTTAGGGGCTCATTATATTTTTGTATCAAATACTTATTTTTCATGATTTTATATTGTTTTCATCAAATTTATGACGTTTAATAGGTAAATAAAGTATTATTTAAGTCCGAACAAAAAATATTGAATTTATTTAAAATGTGTTGTGATTTATTCAAAATTTTCTTGTCTTCTGATGATATTATGCCAGTTGGCAATATGCCTAGTTGATTGAGGAGAAAAGATAAAATTATACTGTTTAATTTCAAATTGCAACATGTAGCGGTGAAGGAGCTTCAAGATGAAATTATGGGATGGCTTCATGCGTCTCCCTTCTATCTCCTTCGATATATAAATGAACATCCAAAATTTGTAAAAAAATGCAAACAAGTGGAGTTATTTTATTATTCAAAGTCTCATTTTTGATATGTTCTGGCACTCCAATAGCAAATGGTTGAATGAGTGACATTATGATAAGGACTTGTGAAGAGAATTCACCACTCGCCTTGTTTTGTACATAATGAAGAGGTTAGGGATGGACCAGAAATTAGGTTTAAAATATTATTTAAGGCCTATGGTTTATGCAACATTATTTATAAGTTTCCTTATAAGCATAGGGCGAGTAAGGGTCGAATCCGCAATGAGCAAGTATTGAATAAGTGAATTTATCTTTAATTTCTCTTTTTGGATGTTATAATAATTTTGGATATTAAATCTAATTTAAAAAGGAAAATAGTGAAAAGTAATTCAAAATAATTATAGGAAGACTATGAAATATTAATCCTATTTAACTTAATTTATTCAAATTTATAGAATAATTTTGAGAAAATTTATAGAAGAAAGTACTCATTAACTCTAATTTAAATACCTTAGCTGGCACTTTGGAGGGTTGGGTGAGGGTTGATGGTGATGGACATGAGTAGAGTGGAGTGGATGAAAGACATGATGATGGACATGTTTCAACAGAGATGATGGCAGATACATGCTGACGAGTGTGGAGTGTGGGCGAGTGATGACAATTTTACCATACTCAGTTTGATGGAGATGGAGATAAATATGCCCTGAGGATTGGTGTAATTAGAGGTGGTGTGGATCATAGTAGAAACCTAGGCTATCAGTGATGATAGCCTAGGAGAAAGGATGAAGAAATGAGTCAAAAAATACAAATATCACTCTGACCTCGTTGTCACATTCCGGACGAGATGGGTGGTGCTTTTTCTTCACCTGTCTTGATCTGAACTTCAATCCTTCAATCCTTCACTCTTGGATTAAAAAAATGGATCCAAATGAGGTTTTGAATGAGCTTCTGTCTCCACTAGTTTTAATAAGGAATACAATCTAAGGGTGCCTTATATATGAGGATGAGGGGTTCTTTTGATATATTCAAGATGGTGAATGGATGGGATGGATGAAACTACCCTCAAAATTGCTGTCCAAAATTAAACATTATAAAATTTCATAAGAATACCAGAACATCTAGAAAAATCAGATTACCATTTTATGGTATAATAAATCCCTTAAAGCATTTAAGTAAATGTAAATGAATACTTTGTGACTTGTAAAATTATTTTACTCATGAAATGAACAGTAGAAAATGATGTTAAATATCATAAAACCAAGAAAAATTGGAAATTTACTCTAAAGTACAATAAAGTAATTTAGTAATTAATAACATGCATTTATGATCATTTCAATGAAAATAAGCGTATAAAATGCATGAAATTGTTATAAAAATAGCATGGTATTTATGATTATCAGTTAGTGAGATCATCATCTTTTTTAGCCAAATATTTGTCATTTTTTCTAGGTTATCATCACCGATAGTCTAGGGTTTCATGAGCCGACACTCAACCTATGACTTTGCTACTTGCTGATGCATTTCCACCTCCATCTACATTGCCACCAATGGCGATAAATTTGAACCACTCAACTGGTGACTCCGCCGCTCATCATCATGTATCTGCCACCATCTCCTTTGTGATAAGTATTGATATTTCATTCATAAATTCCACTTCATTCATACCATTGACTGCAGCCATCAACCCTTGCTTCTGAACTTCTGCCTAATGTATTTCATTAGAATCAAGTAGTATTTACATTAACATTCCTAAAAATAATTCATAAAATTTGAATAATTAAGGTTAAATAGGAAAATAATTTTTCATCCTTAATTTTTAATAGCTTTATTTTATTAAGTTATATTAACTTATTGAAAATCACATAAAAATCCTTGAATATAGAAATTAAAGCAAAAAATCACTTATTCAATGTTTGCTTCTTTTGGATTTGCCCCTTTCTTGCTTTGTGCTTTTAAGGAAAATTAAAAATATCCCAAGGAAATTAAATAAGTTATAATCCTTAAATGGTGTAATTTATCCTAAGTTCTGCTATATCATGGCTAACAGTTCATCATAGACGATGATAGTGATATGGAGATATATGCTCGGCCTGGTGTTCAAGTCATCTTATAAATAAACATAAAAATACTTCAAGTGCTCTAAGAATTTTTTTTTTTCTACCACCCAAGATTAAAAATAAAAAAATGCAATTAAATGAAACATAATAGATTTACTCAATTAATCAGTAGATGATCATATAACATTATATGGAACATATCCTACTATTATTAGGTTTTTTAGAGGATTTACTCATCATCTAGTTTAACTATAAGGTCGCCTTTTCAGAGAGAAAGAGAAGAGATATATTGCGATGGTTTCCTTGTCTGGCTTACATATGCACTAAAAAATAGGTAACTCTATCATTTAACTGCATCTACATGAAGAATATTCAATCAGTGATCATTTTCAACTATATATATATAGCTGTCAGCTCATGGGGAACCAAGCTACAACTCATGCTCTTAGAAGTTATAATAAATATGTCCATTGCCTCATTAAACCTTCACTGACATTGATTATCATGTATGTATAATCCTTCATGTATGTGAGAGTCTAAAATTACTTACATTATGGTTTACCATCAAATCATATTCGATCATCAAACCTTCTCTAATATTTACACTACCCTATCCCGGTATTTTACTAAATTTTTTCCCTTAGAGTCAATATTATTTTATAACTAGTACAGTCAATCCAATATTAACTGCATAATCAGAAATGATAAAGTGACATCAATTTAGAAAGGTTAATTGAAAATTTTTGTTGAGGATTCAAGGTTATGTTTCATTTCCTCAGCCATCTGAACAAATAAAGGCATCTGAAAAAATGTGTATCTTAAGTCCTATAAAATAACTCTGGTAAGCCTTAGGAAACCATTCACTAATTATGGGAACCCAACTTGCATTAGATTTTAGTACTCTACATTTTACATGAATGAAAATGTGCTAAATTCTCATAGCATGGTCAATCATTCAGAACCCATACTATTTTTAGCTATAACAAAAAATTAACTGAACCTTCTTGTTTAATTTAATAAATAATTTTATTTTCATTCAATGATATCAATTTATCCTTGAGGATTTTATCGCACATTTTCATTTACCAGCCAATTCAATATTAAACTACTTCTTTCATAATTTGGGCTAAGAGTGAGTGGAGTCTCATGATTAGAGACTCATAATTCATAATAAAAACACAAAAAATTACCTGATAGGAAGTAAGCTATAATAGAATTCAGAATTCAGGAATTCATACATATCACCTCACTGAACTTTTTTGCAAAGAGCATCCACTATACATCCTGTCCAAAAAAATGGCTACATGATTAACCATACTTTTCATATGTGTGGGATAAGACGGTGCAATTCTATCTGTATATTTTGATGTACATCTCTAATATTCTTTGACTATGCTTAAATATCTCTAATCTCTAATATCCTTTGATGTAAAACTTGATAGATCAATGCATTTTTATCTCATGTTAATTTACTAATTCGTAGCATGTATTCATTATAAACATCCCACAAGAATAGAAATCAATCAAGGTTTATTTCAAAGAATATAAATGACATTTTTTTCCAATTGGGTTGAATGAATTATGGATTCGAGAGTCTTGTGCCTTTTGGGATATCACCTTGCCATTGGTACCCTCATTCTGGACCTCCTTATAAAAACCTCATTGACATGTTCATTAATCTTCCACATCACTCTGATTTAACTTGTCAAGATGACCACTATTGCAGGAATCAAATATAATTTTAAATTATAATAATAAAATTAAAGATTACTTAAAATTTTTTTCTTAGTAATTACTTCAAAATGAAAAAAAGAATGAATTAATTTAGATCAGGAACATGAAAATTTAAATTTCAAAAATTAATAACAGAATTATAAAAATTAAATTATAAACTTCAAAAGACTAAAAGTTTGATTTTACAGTAACTTTGTCTCTAAAATATTGAATCAATTAAAAATTCAAATAATAAATAACATTATTTTACCGGTAGAATATAATCATCATCCGAACACAATAGTTTTTTTATTTTATTGTGAAGACACCTAAATCTTTTTTTAATCTCATTAGTGTGATTTCTTTCAAAAACATCTTATAAATGATATAAAATTTATCATAATATTTTCATCGATAATCATTGATCATAAAAAAGGAGTGCACTAGGCTCCACGGTGTAAAAAATAACTAACTATACTAGAGGATAAATAATGCTTATTCCCCATTTTATCCTCATTTCAAATCGGCAATTGTAATTAGATTAGATGGGCTATTTAAATTTGAATTATTAAAAAATAAACTATTTTTATATCTAAGGATATCAAATAAAAAACTATAGAAGGGATATGACCCAGTTACCAATTTACCAAGAAGAGAAATAAGCCTATGACAATTGACCCACAATGGGAGTAATAGTATCCGGAACATATGCTTTTTTCTAGATCTCCTCCATAAATTTGTCCATTTTATTTTCTTTTATGTGCTTTTATGCCATCATTCCAGTTGCAAAGCTGATTCTTTACACCAAACCAAAGACACTTCAATACATAGTATAAGTCCATAATGAAAGGCAATTTTTTTTCAGGAAAGGGAAGTAAATGTAATAGAAGCTTTATCCTAATACACATTCTGTTCAAACTCCACCATAGCAATAAAATATTCCTCAAGGAAATTCTGATAAAGCCATAAATTACAACACAAGAGAGGGCAACTCAATCCAGAATAGAAGTTTCACAGCAATAATTTACAAAGAGACAGAAACAATTGGTGGGAACCTTCGTTATGATATAGTCTTGGATTTAAACTCCACTGCAAGAAATAACATTTGGCAAAATTTTCAAATAAAGTTATATTTTACATAGAAAAATCTCACAAAGTCATTACAAAGCAGAAATGGCAATTCAATAGAGTGTATAAGTTCCATGATGGATTAGAGTCTTTAAAAGATAAATTCTTGGTTTTAAACTCCACCGTAAGCAAAACATTTGGTTGAAACTCGTTGAAGGAAACAACGACCCAAGACGCTACGGTAGAAATGCAGAATCAACTCGGACAAGATAAATGTTGACGTATATAGACAGATAACAAGAACCTCTTTATGTCACCGATGTGA
Source organism: Wolffia australiana (assembly GCF_029677425.1). Taxonomy (NCBI): domain Eukaryota; kingdom Viridiplantae; phylum Streptophyta; class Magnoliopsida; order Alismatales; family Araceae; genus Wolffia; species Wolffia australiana. The sequence goes on along the minus strand of NC_135852.1, from coordinate 5,411,667 downwards.
CGTCAGCGTGCAAGGCTCTTAGTGCAGGGCATTGGCTTCTCGTGTGGTGCAGTAGAGCGACTCCTTCAACTCCCAAGCCAAGGGAGTAACCACCAAGGAGTGATGAAGACAAACCAGGTGAGAGAAAGATAGAGGAGAAGAGAGGAAGAGACAAGAAGAATGAACAAAACACACTTGATGGCTGCTAAAACCGATTAGGGTTCAAGGGGGATGAACAACCCTTTAAATAACAGAGAAATGGGCCCTAAATGGGTCATTTCTCACAAAAGGAAAAGAGGGGAGGGGGCGCGCCTCGATTCTCGTGCACCCCTCCCTCATTGGGCATTGACAAGTCAAGCCCCCCTCTCCGGCATTCCCGCGGTTAGGGTTCGCCCGTCCCGATATCCGTCCGATATCCGATATCGGACAACCGATATCCGATATCCGGGCTAAAGTGGGACGGTCTAGGATATCGGATATCGGATATCGGGCGATATCCGTCCCTCAGGTGTTGGACGGATATCGATACCGGATATCAGAGGGGTAGGGATGAGGCGGATCTCGGATGCCGGATATCGGTTTTCGATATCCGGATATTGGTTTTCGATATTGGGATATCGATTATCGATATCCAGCAATTTCTTTGTTTAACTTGCAATCCCATACCAAAATTTTTTAACTTCCGTGAGAGTATATATACCGTCGGCCCATTCTTTAGTTGAATCACATTTTAGCCACCCCGTGGCCCATTATTCACTATGATAATATACAAAAAATCCTAGAGGAGTGTGGATACAGTTAATAAAAATGATAATAATTATTAGTTAATGGAATTAAGAAATACAAACAATTTTAATTTTAAGTGAACAGTATTACGGGTTGTAGTTAATAAAAATATTATTAATTTTAATGTTATTTTAGGAAAATTCATGGCGTTTGATATTTAGTTAATGGAATTAATAAATTAATGGACTTTTCATTTTAAGAGAACAAAATCACGTGTTGTAGTTAGTGTATTAAGGAGTGTAGATATAGTTAATAAGAATAATAATAATTATGTTATTTGAGGAAAATTTATGGCGTTTCATATGTAGTTAATGGAATTAAGAAATACAAACAATTTTAATTTTAAGTGAATTATTAGTTAATTGAATTATTAAATTAAAGGAGTTTTCATTTTAAGAGAACAAAATCACGTGTTCTAGTTAGTGTATTAAGGAGTTCAGATATAGTTAATAATAATAATAATAATTATTACGTTATTTTAGGAAAAAATAATGGCGTTTGATATTTACTTAATGGAATTAATAAATTAATGGACTTTTCATTTTAAGAGAACAAAGTCACGTGTTGTAGTTAGTGTATTAAGGAGTGTAGATGTAGTTAATAAAAATATTTATTAACGTGTTGTAGTTAATAAAAACAGTAAAACTTTTAATGTTATTTGACGGAAATTTATGGCGTTTGATAGTTAGTGAATGGAATTAAGAAATTAATGGCAAGTGCATTCAACTGTATTGTCGTAGTAATATTGGGATATTTAATTACATGATTGGCAAGTGCATTAAAATTTGACTAAATACAAAAGATACCATACACATCGTTAATTCGAAATTTAGGGGTATGCTATGAATGCAGCCCTGTCAAAAAAGCATAAGCCCAACGTCTCTGTCAAAGATTTGTGCTCAACTGATCGTCACCTGCGTTGCATAAGACAAGTGATAAGTAATGATAAATATGTATAAATAAGATTTAGTTGAGTTATGTGATGTGTACCTCGAGCACATGTGACCACACCATCTTCGTCGTCGTCAACATCCTCATCTAGCTCGACATCATTGTACCAACGTTTGTTGTCCGCACAGAGCTAACACTTCACGGTGATGAGTGTTTCAATGCTTATTGGCGAGAGACGCGAACGCTTGTACGTGACAATAGCGTTGCCAACCGAGAACATGCGCTCGGCAGGGGTGATCGTCGCACATACGGATAACAAGTCCCTCGCGATGGCTGCAAGCAAGGGGAAACGCTTTGCCCTCGTCATTGCCCACCAAGACAGTGGAGTGAACACACCCTCGTTTGGCACAGTCTCCGCAAGGAACTGGTTGAACTCTCCCAGGCTGACCGCGTTGTCACCGGTGCCGGTTCCACGCGCTGCATAGTGGTGCTAAGCCACACATCCAACTCTTTACCTCCTCGCTGCCCCTCCAGAGCGGCCCGTCTCGGAACACGGCTTGACCTGTCACCGGGCAATAACGACCGTACGTATGCGATAGTCGCCTCTCATACCCCTTGGTGGAGCATTGACCCTTTGTGGATTGGATCCATCAATGCTGCGGCCGTGATCCTCTCATTCGCCCACAATATCTCCGCGTACTGTGCAAGCTTAGAAAGCATCGCCCTGCACGCCTGTGCCATATTCGACCGATCTCCTTTTTGCAAGCGCCGAACAGATGTGAAAAATGTGCCGTCTTCGATTTGTTGGACCACTTCCTCCATGTGAACCTTGAGCCCGTTTATGAGATGTAAGACATCGCGGATCGCCGGCGTCGCTGTCTTGCAAACATGATCCGTCGATAAGGTAAAACGGCCAAGGATGCGGCACAACTGTTTGACCAATTCCCACTCGTCCTTCGACAGCTTCGATGACGTCGCCTTCCGTCCGAAAGCCGTCGAGACTTCGTCCAGCACATCGCGCTTCTTCACGGCGGCCGCCAACATAGTGTAAGTGCTATTCCATCGGGTAGGGCAGTCTAGGACAACCATGTTGGAGTCCTCGACTTCGGGGTCGTCTTCACAGGTTGGATGTATACTTCTCTTCGTTGCGTAGAGCTCCGAATACTCCGCACTAAGTTGCGTACCTTTGCAACTGCATCACCCAGACATAGTGGCTTGCGCGACCCATCACTGTCATCAGATACTGAGTATACATCTCCGAGTTCATTGTCCTGGTCGCTGTCGTACTGATCTGTGGTCCTCGTCACATCGCCTTCTTCGGGTTCCGTACCTTGAGCCGAAGGAATGTTGAAGCTTTTTAACGCCGCTTGCACGACAATGTTCAAAATGTGTGCGACACATGGGACGTGCCTCCTGGCAGTAAACGTCGGGTTTACGCTCTTAAACTTTCTCGCCATCAAAGCCAACATCTTCTTATTCGTCGTCGCATTGTCCGTAGTACCAACGTAGACTTGCATAATTACGTTAGACATGTAAACTAGCAAGGTCTACTAATAAAACAATCAACACGTTGAGTTATGACCTTCGTCCGCAGACAGAACTCATCTAGTGCCTGGAGAACAATGGACGCCATGTTCTCCCCGTCGTGCTTGCCGACGATCTCCCGGATGGCAAGAACCTGCTCTTTGTACGTCCATGTCTCGTCCACCTAGTGGACGGTGATGCCTAGCAGTCCGGTCCCGTTCTCTGCAGTCCACGCATCTACGGTGAGTGACACTCAAGCCACAGTCTCCCAAAGCTTCCTCACGCCAATTTTCATTTGGCCGTGCATTTGGATGGTCCACTTCTTTATGACCTTGGCACTTGGAGGATCCAAGTCGGTAAGCGTAGCATAACGCCACATATCCTTGAAGGCGACATTGTCAAGGATGCTTCATGGTGAATCTGTCAGGCATACGAACCATGCAATGAAGTTCTTCGTCTCGTCTAGAGTGTGCCCTCTAATCAGCCCCCGTCGGCTTGGCTCTCCCTGTTGCCTGCTCTGCATTCTGTCAGTGATACGTGTCTGACCACGTTCTTCGGGGGCTTCGCCCTTCAGTTCGGCATGACGAGCTGGATGGCAGGATTTGAAGTGACGCCAAAACACATTTGTGCTCCTGTCGGCTTGCCTCTTAATGGGTCTCCTCTTATTGTGCGGGTTTAACTCCCGGCACAGTATGCATATATAGTATCCATCTTCTATGAGTTCGAAGTAGTCAATGATGAGGGAACGGTTCGTACGAGGTTGACTCTGTACGGCACGGGAAGTTCCCCCCTGGGTACGTTCGGGACCTACGGCTCCTGACCCAGCTCTTTCTTGGGCTGGGTCACTGCCTCCGGTTGGATTCATGTTTCTGTAACATAATTTCAATTTGTGCTATGAGTTATGTACATGCAAACACCAGTTCAAAGTTTGACAGATCATTAAGTCCATTCTCTAATGCTAAAGATGATTTCTATTCATGAAAAAGATTAAAAAAAAACATGAAGTCAAAGTCATATACAGTCAGCCTATTATTTTCATGTTTTTCATTTTTACTTGCACAGTTTTCTAATGCAAAAAGTAAAGCAATTGAAGGAAGCAATTTGAGCAATGTAAGCAATTTACGCAATTTAAGCAAAAACAAAAGGAATTTTGTCATCGTTTCAAATCCAAGAGCAATTCGGCTGTAATGTCAAGATATGAAGATAATGTAGAAAACGCAGACCTGTAATGTAACCCCAACGGTCACTTGTGCGTTTCAACAAACTCTCTGTATTCCTTCTTTATCTTCACCCCGGAGACTCTCCTGCATTTTTCCAATAATTTGCCACACAATGACGCTAGCTGAATAATAAAATCTTAACTTCAACTTCAACTAAATCCTCATGCAACTTCAACGGAAATCGATGATAAAGAAGGCTAAAAACCATGGAATTGAACTGGGTAGAAGAGGAACAAGGCTAAAACACAAATACGGGAAGAAAGAGAGAGGAAAACGATGAGAAAATTTAAGACAAAGATGTGGAAAACGACGACAAAATAAAGAAAGGCGACACAATAGTACGCTATACTGCGGTATTTTAGTAAAATGGAAAATGATGACAAGTCTTATTCTGCGGTAGTTTAGTATGCGTCGTCGCAAAAGAAAGTTATTTAGAACGCTATAGCTCATTGATTAACAGGAAAATGCAAAAACGCTTAATGTACGAGAACAGAAAACAGATATGAAAAATAAAGAAATGCGAGACAATCGATCGCATTTGAACTGCCTTTAATCATGGAAAGAATGGTTCTTATTTCCGCCACTCAAAACGATGAAGAAATAAAACGGCAGAGTGGGAATTAAACGAGGAAGACGAAGGGCAGATAAGGGATTGAGGAGGAAGAAGAGAACATGAACATAGAGGACGAAAAAGAGTGAGGGTAAGAAGAAGAGAAAACAACTGGGGAGTAGTAAAAGGTGGAGTTTGAAGAAGTTGAGGAGGGGGAAAATGATGGCTCGAAGGGAGAAGAAGGAACTAAGGACGTTGCATAGAAGCCGACGAGGAAAAGTGTTCCCTTTCCAACCCTTTGTTCAGAGTTTGAAAAATGAGATTCTAAAGAGACAATTTATAAATATAAACAAGAAGTTACTCATCTGATCATCTGATCAGATTGACCATTTATAATTAATCATCTGATCAGGTTGACATGCCGTTTATTAATGCATTAATAAACTTTAGAAAAAAACAACTATAAGACTAAGGTTCTTTAGCACTAGCGCAAGAAAATAACATACCGTTGAATGGTGCTTATATTTTTCTAGAACAAATTAAACAAAAACTAGTCTGGCAAGTTGATTCAAGAAGTTTAAAAGTGTATTTCAGGGGCATAGACTGCGTGAAGAGGGCTTGGAAGGACGCCACTCAACTATTTCAGTTCAGTCGTAAACATTTGAGGCCTCAAAATACGTTAGGAACGAGATTTTCTCCCCTGCAATGCATCATTTTGTGATTTTCTCCTTAAAATATCTCGAAACCCATTCGTCCTTGGTGGATGATATCTCCAGGATCAAACTTTCTTTGATGGATGGCATCCGTTGAATGACGAAGTTAATGGGGCTTATACGATTACATGAATCCTTTTCGTTCCCAGATTTCATTTCAGTGACCATCAAATTATGAAAAATATTTTTTAATCATTGGGGGAAATTTATTAATGGATCAGAGGAGGTGCCAGCTTTGAGGAGCTAAACTCGTTGTCATATAATTTTCACAATAGATGTGGGCTACGTCAGAGATAGCCCGACAAATAAGCTAGGTGGCAATTCCTGATTTTTACTACCATCAAATGCTGTGTTTCATTCAGCAGATCGCACATAAGAGATAAAAGTAAAAATTTGGATCATAATGTGACATAGATTAGTATCTTGTAAAGACATTGACCATCACCTCATAGATCGCGATGGGTACACAAAAACTAGCTTAAAAAGAAGACTGAATTAAACAAACACCTTTGGATTTGCATAAAGAAGTAATCAGGGATAAAAAGTAATCAGAAAGAAGTAATTTGAGTCACCGATTCAGATTATAAATTACACTCGTGATTCTCTTTTTGCGATGCAGTAGATAGACAAAATAAGATTCTCTTGAATGGGAAAACACAGTAGCAGAAGAAGAGAAACCAGCAGAAAAGAAGAGAAAAACCAGAGAAGAGAAAAAAACGGAAGAGATATGGAAGACGAAGTATGAAATTTATCGACGAAGACAATGGGCAAGGACAATTCGAAATCAGAAATTACAGAAAACAGAAAACAGAATCTTGTCGGATTTACAGAAATCAGAAATTTACCTACACCCCAGTCGTCAGCCTACTCCGCCCGCCGCCGCCGTTGCCCGCCGCTGCCCGCCGTTGCCCGCCGTTGCCCGCCGTTGCCCGTCGTTGCCCGCCGTTGCCCGCCGTTGCCCGCCGTTGCCCGCCGTTGCCCGCCGTTGCCCGACGTTGCCCGCCGTTGCCCGCCGTTGCCCGCCGTTGCCCGCCGTTGCCCGCCGTTGCCCGCCGTTGCCCGCTCCCGCTGTTGCCCGCTCCCGCCATTGCCAGAACTTTGGATTCAAACCTTTAAAATAAATCGAGGGACATTCATTTCTTAAGAAACAACTTATGTCTTATGAAATTCGATGCGGATATCGAAAACCGATATCCGCATCCGATATCCGATACCGTCATCTGTCTCCCTGAGACGGGAGACGGATGCTGGTATCGGACGGATGCCAGTATAGGATATCGTCACTGTAGCAACCGATATCCGATACCGATATCCGGTATCCGGATATCGAAAAAACCGGATACCGGAAATTTCCGGTACCGGCATCCGTCCAGCATCCGTCCCGATACCGGTATCCGGTACCGGTATCGGGACGGGCGAACAGTACCCGCGGTGGGTGGGGGGGGCTGACAAACCTCAACACATTTGACGAAATTTTCAAATAAAGTCACCTTTTCCATAGGAACATCTCATAAAGTCATTACAACGCAGAAATGGCAATTGAATATGGAGTAGAAGTTCCATGATGAATCAAAATCTTTAAAATCAAAACTTTAATCCTCGGGTTTGAACTGGACTTTACCCAGTAATAGTCAAAATTTTTTTTTAATGAACTATTTCAGGAATTATATGAAACGCTTCAAAGGTTCCTTGGAGGCAAAAGTGACCCAAAAAATTAACGTTGCTTGCAAGAGGATCACGAAAAAAACTGAGTCATGAGATAATTAAAATCTGGATATATGATTTTAAGCCAACATTCCAGTTTTTTGAATGGAATTTTCCACTTTAGCTCTTACAAACAGTTTGCAGCTCTACCCCCTTGATCTTTTATGCAAACTTTTACAAGTATAAATTCCTTAATTCTGAATTCAGGAGGTAGCCTATTCGCTTTGGCAGGGCACGGCAATTCCCAAAAATCAAGCATCTTAAAGCTTTATAAACCATATTTTTCAATCGCGGCCTCTTTTTTTTCCTCCAAAAATCGTTTTTGGAGTGTTCAAATGTGAATTTTTAGAAAGCTAACAAAGAACATGCGAGAAGGAGCGAAAGTCTCGAAGAACCGCTAGAATAAATACCACTGAAAAATGTACTAAATTGGAAGCATAATTCACACAGTCATCGAGCTCCCGGCGAGGATCGAACTCGCGGCCTTTCGCTTACGAAGCGAACGCACTACCACTGTGCTACGGAAGCAGTTGATGACAAAATAAAATAAAATAAATATTAATATTTTAGTACCCTCCATGAGCTGACTAATTAACTACCCAGAAAAAAAAAAACTACTTATATGACACCCAGTAAACTACCCTCCCGAGTACCCCCAGTGTTTTATCTTTCAACTAACCCACATCAATAAGACCAACCCCCCCGCCCCCCCCCCCACAAAACACCAGCCCCAAAAAACACTCCAACAAACGAGGAAAAAAGGGCTGGCCACTGGTTGAACTGGCAAGTGGGGCATCCGAAATTAGCCCAGGGAGTGTCCCTTCCATTGACCATGCCAGCACCCTGCGGGTCGGAGAGAACATCGCGCAAGTCGAAATTGTGAGGCCCAACAACATAATAGGCGTTACCAGATCCCCTTCTTCCTCTTCTCCACCTCCTCTTCCTCCTCCTTCCTCCTCTTCCCTCTCCTAAAAAAACAACTCTTTGACTCGGCTTCTCCTCAAAGAGAACAACAACTCTCACATCTTCCAACTTGTCCCTCTGCACTCCTCTTCATCACTCACTAGTTTTCTTCTTCCATGGTGGGAGTATAACGCCATGGCTTTCAAGCCCCACTGCCGAAACTGCAGCAAAGGCTTCCTCTGCGGGCGAGCCCGCGGCTTGGACGACGGCGAAGAGGCCGGCGCCGAGGACGACGAGGACCTGGACCTGGGCTGGGCCAAAGGGAAGCGCTCTCGCACCAGGCCAAGGCCGAGCTTCTCTTCCCAAGACGAGGACCTCGCCAATTGCCTGGTCTTGCTCTCCGCCGGCAAGGCCGACCCGCCGCAAGCCGAGCCGGAGGAGTCCTGCGCCTCCGCCAGCAAAGACGATAAACGAGAGAAAGTTTTCGAGTGCAAGGCCTGCAAGAAGGTCTTCTCCTCGCACCAGGCCTTGGGCGGGCACCGGGCCAGCCACAAGAAGGTCAAGGGCTGCTTCGCGGCTAAGTTAGAGGACGGGGCCGGCTCGGGGGACGACGCCCCGGCCCTGCCCAGGAAGAAGAAGCTGCACGAGTGCTCCGTCTGCAGTCGGGTTTTCGCGTCGGGGCAGGCGCTGGGCGGGCACAAGCGGTGCCACTGGCTGACCGGCGGGGGCGCGCCCAGGCTCGGCCCGGGCCACGCCGTGCCGGTGCTGCAGTTGCGAGCCGTGGCGCGCGCGCTGGACTTGAACGTGCCGGCGCCGGGCGCCGAGGCGGCGGCAGCGGCCGCCGCGGCTGCCGCGGCGGCCTCGCCGGTTCGGCTCAAGGTGCCGGCGCTGTTCGTGCAGGCGTGGGTGGAGAGTGATAAGAAGGCGGGTTTGGCGGAGGAGGAGGCGGAGAGTAGCGGGAAGCTGGCCAAGCTCAGCGATCTTAGAGACGACGTAGACGGCGCTTCTGCCACTTGGCTCCAGATGGGCCTCGCCTCCTCCTCTGGCGATACTCCCAAGTGATATATATTCTTTCTCCTGGCTCTTGGGCTTATTCTTTTTCATGTTCCTGCGCTTCGTCTTCTTCGACGGTTGTTAAGTCGAGGTGGGCAAGTATGCACCCAAGTGTAATTAGAAAATCAAAGCCGGGGGAATTTTATCCTCGGCGGGCATTTCTTCATTCTTGAGAAACTTTACATAAAGTGAGATTTTTGTGGTTATTAGAAGTGTTCTTTTGTTTTTCTCTCTCTTGTTGAGCTCTTTTTTTGGCTTCTTGTCCCTGCGTTGGTCTTGAAACTTCTTTTGCCTCGTGCTCCAACGGACTGAACCGTCGGTTATCTGAGCGAAGTTGGGTTCAAGAATTATCGGTTACTGACGTTCGCATGGCGAGAATGTGAATCAGACTTTTGGGCATTAAAACTGAATACTTTATTTTGGGTTTAAAATGCTGCGGGATATTTGCATCAATTGTTGTTCTCTTTGAAATTGAATATCGAGGAGGCAAGAGATAGGTACTTCTTCACATTTTTTCTTGATCCACCAAAACCTATCTTCAAAATCGTAAATGAATCCTCTTCACCCTTATCTTAGCCCTACCTTAGACCATCACCCTACGCTTTCATTTTCTGTAGGAACCCAGATTTAAACCTTTCAGTAGTACTGATGATATGCTTATCTCCCGAGTCTATCTATCTCAAAATCATTCTTATATTTCTTTGTTTTTTATTTCTCATTACATTCTCACTGTCGAGAGACATCTTTTCTCATGTTGATTCCATGTAACTATTAATTTCATGCTCCTGGGGGCATTTTTGGCACATTTTCTCTTGCTTTTGGGAAATACATTCTACGTGCAATGGGCACTTTGATGTTCGTGAAAAAATTATATACATTCCTTTTTTATTTTTGAGGATTTCTTAAGTATTTCATCTCCATTTTTGTTCTATACATTTTTGCTACACTTTTGAATAATAAATCATAATAAAATAATAATAATAAAATAATATCAAATAAAGAAACAAAAGCAAAAGAGAAAACATAAAAAATGTCAATAGGATTCAGCTCTTTGAGTTTTATTTATATAGATGAATAGCCTATCTTTTACCATTGTCCCATTTGATTGAACATGTCCTTCCACCCGTTTTTCCGAGAATCATCTTGAGAATTGTACTCACGTATCCTTTTTTTTTTTATCTCCTCCATATTTTTCTAAATACTTGGGAGTACGCTACCACAGTGTTTTTTCTGTTGTACACATGTTGTCTTCCATCTTCCCTTTCACTCTTGTTTCAAGCCTTCAATCCTTCTCTTCTATCTTCACATATAGCCCTCAGCTTTATCTGTATCCTCACCATCTCATTTCATTAGAAGTCATTTGGCCTTTCTTATTACCAAGAGGATAAATGTATCTGATCCCCAACCATTTGGGAGGAAAAATGGTAGATGACTCTAGTACCAAGTAGTGACATGTTGAGAGAGATTATCCATAGACTTTTTTTAGAAGTATGAGGGCGCCTAAATTATGAGATGTGACAACCATCAATGGATTGAAAAATATGAGGGTGCCCTTATCCTTAGTATCAAACCTGGAGAGAGTTGCGCTTTCTCTCATCTTCATTAGCTCTTTCTAAAATTAAGGGGGAGTTGACTTAAATGTCGTATAAAGGGTGGAACCTAAATTGTCATGGACGGTCTCCCTTTTTTATACACAATTATTACATTTCACTCTCATATCTCTTTTTTTAATAAAGTATGAATGTATACTCAAGAAAATAATGGTCATTTCTAAGGGATTAGGAATAATTTATTTGGCGGGTATTTGATCGCAATCATTTTAGTCAATAAAATGTATTTTTATATTTAAATTCACCAATTTTTTATGTTTTGACATGCAATATTCCACACGTAGGATTAAAATATGCAATTATTGAAATATTATTAAACCCCATTCTTCATTTAATAGATTTCTAAGAAAAAACCATAACTTCTTACAGTCAAGAGGATCACATCTTCGCGAAGTCATAATTGAAATCTATGACTTAAGTAAATTTAACGGCTATTTCTATGCCCATATGGAAATTAAATAGAATCACAAGCCATGAATTACATCATACAATGGAACCTATGTGATTACTTGGATCTGAAAAGGCGGTCTAATACTTGATAAGTCAGTTTATGGAGCCGATTCTAGCTATTTTGTGCCCATTTAAGATCATTTAAGCACATTTTTGTATCACATCTTGGATTTCTCCTCCTAACATATTTCTGGTAGTCTATTTCATCAGATTTATTTTATTCATTATTGTGATACAATATTCTGGGTGAGTGTGTTAAACTTTTATCAATACATTTTTATAAAAAAAGCACCACTCATCCACAGAGGGAAGTGATGTTTGTGTGATATCCTGGCTTTTTAATTTCAATTGTATCACATTTTCAAATTAGTAAATACTTTATTTAATAGGGTAGATAAACCGATTTCCAACAGCACTAACTATAAAAAATTCCATTGTTGGAAAAGTTAACAACAATTTTTGTCCACCGCACACTATCACCCACTTCTGCTGCCACTGGTGCAACACCATCGACATTGTGCTCCTTTCAGTTCAAAAACCTGAAAAATATGTAGTTGGGGTACTGACCAATATTATTTGAATTTATTTTGATTGATTTACTACCCTAATATTTTCCAAAAAAATCATACAAGTTCTATTGACTCTAGATAAGCTTGTTTAATATTTTTTCAGTTTTTAAAATTAGTTTTAAATAGTTACTTTTATCTTAGTGAATTTTCTTCCATGAAGAGATCTTAAAATTCTGAAAAATATAAAACCTCAAAAAATATTTTATATTATATTATAACTGACAATGTTTTATTTCATTACTTTCTCTGAATGGAATCAATCTTTACATATCTTATACTAAGGAGAACATTATGAATATTGTTGCATAATTAGAAGCACACTATGTCACATTTTTACTGAAATTATGGTTTATCAAATGATGCATGGTTGAATAGTCCGTGGGCGGTGCAGTTTTAATTTTTGAACCTCACTGAGCACAACATCACACATGCATTCAGGCAGACTTGTTGCAATATAAAAATGTGGCACCTCACTACGACTGCCCCCATTCCATCCTATCCTCTTGTTTCTCACTTACATCTCTCTGTTTTTCTGTCTTTCATTTCTGTCGCCCCTCTCTCTATCATCTCTCTTATCTCTCTCTACAGTCTGTTCTCTTTGTCTCTGTCTTGTTGCTAATCTCGCTGTCTTCTTATCTTTCTATATATAGTTACTCGTATCTCTCATTTCATGTCCCTCTCGTTTGTTGCTCCTCTCTCTCATATATATATATATATCTTGTTTCATGTCTATCTCTCTCTCTTATCCCTCTGTTGAGAATAAAAAAACTCGCAAACACACGTATTTGGATGTGAACAAATCCAGAAAATTATGAGGATGATCAACTGACTGATGCAAAGAGAATACCCAAGACTTTGTTGTCAGCCTAATCACATCCCCTTGTCATCACCATCAAGAGAAGATCCCTTTTCACCCATTGAGAGAGAGATAAAGGGAGATAGCAGAGATTGGCTCATTTTACGAATACCTTTCAGATGAAACTCCAATAACTGGGAAAAAGACGATGAGAAACATGACCGGTGAAAAATAAGCACAAAACCTAAACCTTAGTGATACCATAGAACATGGGTGCAATCTTAAATAATAGGCAGATCCTATTTTCTACATCTGATATATAAAAGTTGCATTTCTTGGTCAACGCAATCCTGTCATATTGTGGAGGAATTGACACATTCCAACAATCTTTCTTTGTCTCTTGTTTCTCGTCCCCATCTAGCTCTCTCTCACGTTTTCCCTTTTTCTCTCGTTTCTCATCTCTCTCTTATACCACTCTGTCTCTCTCTCTCTCTCTCATTTTTTCTTCTCTCGTTCACATCTCTCTCTCTCTCTCTCTCTCTCTCTCCCTCTCTCCCTCTCTCTCTCTCTCCTGCCTCTCGATTCTCACATTTCTCACTTATCTCTCATTTCTTGTCTTTCACTTGTTGCTCATCTCACATCTTTCTCTCTAGTGTCGATTGTCATCTTTCCCTCATCTGTCATCTCTTATCTCTCATTCTCATATCTCTCTCTCATATCTGGCTCTCTGGTTTTTATTATTTCTTCCTCTTCAAAACTTTAAAATACCATTTTCTTAAAATAATAAATACAGCAAAAATGGGTGGTTGTAATTTCTGCCCCAGAACAGCACCGGTCACTGCCCAAGGCACTTGGGCCGGTCGAAAATTTGCCCACTTGGGGCGAATTTACATCCCGAACCTTGCGATTATCCCATGTATCTAAGTTAAGAAAGTTTACCTGCCTTCCAAAAGTTATTTTAATAAACATGAAAAGCTAAGGAACTTCATAAAAGGTAATAAATCAATCATCAAGTTCTAAAGTAGTTCCATTATTCTCTAAACATAATAAAATTTCTTAAAATAACCTCAGTGTAATGGAATACAAAAATGTGAAACCATGAAAGATACATAGAAATGATGTTGCATGTTCTTGAAATTCTGCGTAAAAGATAAAAGTCAAATCGAAATGATATATTTCCCACGCGTACATAACTCCTTTCATTTGCTTTAGTGATTGGAAGCCTCCACTTCATATAATTTTCTTCTTGTATTGTTTTCTTACCTTTCCGTTTATGATGAAGATGGAATCATTGAAGGAAAGATGTCAATAATAATCGTGTTTCCTGCTTCTGAGTTGTTCAAGTGCCATTGAGAGATGATTAATGATCATACAGAAAGAATAAGAGTTTTAAAGAGAGAGACAGCCGTAGATGAAACCTGAGAGACGGCAAGGAGAAATATTTAAGCAGCTAAATAAGTTGATGAATAAAGCTTATCCAACTCCGTTAGTTGGATAAGAACATTAAGGTATAAAGTTATTTAAACGTTCTACAAATGATGTTAGTTTCACTTCTCCATGGGTTGGTGATGAGCGACAGATGGAGAAACCCTAATAAATAAATATTTCTAGATATTTATCAAACAATAATAAAATGTATCGTATATTAGATATTCATCAAATAGTTCATATTATCATAAATTTAAATGATCAGACAACACGAACAAAAAGATAAATAGATATATGAAGTTTCCGTGACCACTTCTCTGCCGCTGAAAATTTCCACGATCGTGATAACTCACATTTCTATGAAGATAAATTGCGGATCAAACCATTTTCCACTATGATTTGCCCTTTCTTATTGAGAAATCAAAGGCAAAAAGGTTACTTTTTTGACCAATGTTTAGGCTCAAACACAACAATATAATAATACTTTCGGCGGAAGACTTTTCAAAATTTTCTCTCAAACTATTTTCCCCTTGAAATATCAGGTTCGAGATCGTTTTTCACTTTAAAATCCGTTTTTTTAAGTTGTAACTCCCCACTCTTGAACTTTATCTGGTAATTGAGTCACGCGAGAATGTATCCAAGACCCATGACAAATTATCACAGCTAATCAAGGACTGCATCCGGATTACATTGAGGCAATATATAAAGGGTATAGAAATTTTTTTACAGCAATCTCTCAGGATTGACGGACTCGGTCCCAGCACGGTTATTGGAAGAAGCTAAATATAAACCTAGAGATTGTATCTCGGTTGAGTCAAGGATGAGTTAGGGGTGGTCTCCGTTTGGTCAATTTTTCTGCTAAATGTCAAAGTCGAGGTAGAAAAACAAATAAATATGAAAATTAATTGTTTAAAGTCAAACAATGTACAAAGTTTAGTTAAAAGATCTTGGGTCAAACAGGGAGAGAAGATTTACTCTATGGGAAGTTATCTGATGAAATAAAGATTTTGGTGATTCTAGCGAGGAGTATGGAGGGAAGAAAATTTATAAGACAATGATGAGTAAACTATGTTTAACAGAGGATTTTCAGAATTATTAGATATCAAAGGGGAACTAAGAGAAAAATTGGTAGATCTACAGAGAGTGCGTCGACATCTTTATTATTATTTTTTGCTACTCATTTTACACTACATTGAATAGGAAATATATGTCTCGAAATAGAACTAGAAAATAGCGGACGAAGTATATTATCAAAGATTTATATTTCAGTTTTATTTATTATACTTCCTGTCAAATACTGGTCGACTCTACTAAAGAAAAGTAAGAGAATATAAGATTCAAGAGAAAGAAACAAAACGGACAGAGAAGCTAGAGAAAAGGAGGAAAGAAAAATCGAGAAAGTCAGAGAGAAGAAAGAAAGGACGTGGGAAAAAATAGAAGACGAAAGACGAAACTAGTCTCTCTCTCTCTTTCTAGTCTCGATTGTCATCTTTCCCTCATTTGTCATCTCTTGTCTCCCGTAGTCCCATTTCTCATCTCTCTCTCTCTCATATCTGGGTCTCCTAGTTTTCAGTGCTTCTTTGTCTTTTTTGTCTTTAAGAGGGAAAGATGAGCAAGAAGTGCAACTTCACAGCAACATCATCCGCCAGCAAAGACGATAGAGGAGAGAAAGTTTTCGAGTGCAAGACCTGCAATAAGGTCTTCTCCTCGTACCAGGCCTTGGGCGGGCACCGGGCCAGCCACAAGAAGTTCAACAGCTGTTTCCCGGCTAAGCTAGAGGACACGGCTGGCTTGGGGGACGTCGCGCCGGGCCTGCCCAGGAAGAAGAAACTGCAGTGCTCCGTCGATAGTGGGGTTTTCACGTCGGGGCAGGCGTTGGGCGGCCACAAGCGGTCCCATTGGCTGACCGGTGAGGACGGCCCCACGCTGAACCAGGGCCACATCATGGCTCGCGCGCTGCACTTGAACGTGCAGTCGCCGCGGGGCGAGGCGGCGGCGACCTCGCCGGTTCGGCTTAGGGTGCCGGCGCTGTTCGTGCCGGCGCGAGTAGAGACTGAGAAGAAGACGGGTTTGGTGGAGGAAAAGGAGGAGAGTAGTCGGAAGCTGGCCAAGCTCAGAGATCTTAGAGACGACGTAGACGGCGCTTCTGCCACTTGGCTCCAGATTGGCCTTTCCTCCTCCTCCGGGGATACTCCGAAGTCTTAAAACTCTCTCTCTCTCTCTCTCTCTCTCTCTCTCTCTATCAATCTATTTTTTTTTCTCTTTCTGATATACATTCTTTATCCTGGCTCCTGGCTTTTTCTTTTTTCATGTTCTTGGGCATCGTCTTCTTCGGCGGTTGATAAGTCGAAGTGGGCAAGTGTGCACCCAACTGCAATTAGGAAATCAAAGCAGGGGGAATTTTATCCTCGGGAGGCATTTCTGCATTATTGAGAAACTTTGCATAAAGTGGGAGTTTTGTGGCGATAGACATGTTTATGTCTTCTCTCTTGTTGTGCTCTTTCATTCTTGTCCCCATGTTGGTCTTGAATCTTCTTTTGTTTCATTCTCCAACGGACTGAACTGTCGGTTATCTGAGCGACGTTAAGTTCAAGAATGGTAAGTTATTGATGTTAGCATCGCGAGAATTAGAATCAGACTTTGGAGCTTTACAAGTAAATACTTTATTTCGGGTTTCAAATGCTGCGGGATATTTGTATCACTCGTTCTTTTCTTAGGGACCATACTAAATGAGTAAATATATTTTGGTTAGAAAGATTCTAGAACCCTTTTTTTTATGTTACTTGATCAGATGTCAAAAAAGTTCTCAAATACCATATTTTATTTTAAAAGAGGTTAGGGGGCCGGAGATTCAAAGAAGTAATTTTGAAACTTGATGAAATTTGAAGAATGGTAAGTGAATACTTTATTTCGGATTTCAAATGCTGCAGGATATTTGTATCACTTGTTCTTTTCTTAGGAACCATACTAAATGAGTAAATATATTTTGGTTAGAAAGATTCTAGAACCCTTTTTTTTATGTTACTTGATCAGATGTCAAAAAAGTTCTCAAATACCATATTTCATTTTAAAAGAGGTTAGGGGGTCGGAGATTCAAAGATGTAATTTTGAAACTTGATGAAATTTGAAGAATCCATTTAGATTTAAGCTGAAATTTGTTATCTTTTGTAATTGTATTTAATCAGATTTAAGCTGCGGGGACTATCCTTCCACAAGGGAAGCTAGCACAATGAAAAGTTTTCCCTCAAACTTTGATTATGTTTTTGATGAAAACTGAACAAAAATATTTGATAAAATAAAAAAAAAACAACTTTGAAAACTGATGCACTATGCTACATGGTGGTTCGTGAAGATGACTTGGTGTACTTCATCAGAGTAAGGGAAATGGACGAACCTAACAGGCATCAGTAGAATGTCGCATTGACTGTGAGACATAACCTTGACATATAGGTATTGAAAAACAAGAAAAAAAACATAGAGAAAGAAGTGGATAAAGAAACAAATGAACATGAAGAACTTATCAAAAGTCAACATTCACCCCCCCACTAATCCTTGCTATGGGGTATTGTAAGGCCCCAAAGTATGCAACATTCCCGTACAGAGGCCTGCGTGCTTACTATGGGGACATGTCCGTGTGATGGACTCATGATCGGAGATTGAATTATTATGTGTAAACACTATGAACACACAATGTGAGTGGTGACGCCCGACCCAAATCTTTAAAGCCAAGTCCCTTTTCGTGCTCCTCGTCGCGCACAATGGCGGCAAATCAGGCAATGGTGTGCATGGGTTAGGTGTGCGGGGCCGCACGAGTATGTGTGCGTGGGCGTTGGCGCCGCCCGCATGTGAGTCGCACATGCTGGGCGGTAGAGGTGCATGCATCATGCGGGGGAAACACACGGGAGCATTGTGAGGGACAACACGCATGCGATGTGCGCACTGCGTGTGTGGGACGCGGGGCGGGAGACTTCCCGCCAGAAATAAGGCATTGGCGCACAGAGAGTGGTGAGATGGTTGAGGAGCACGTGGCACTCTACAGTTAGGGGTGGACACACAACATGATAACCTCAAATTTTAGGATTTTAATCGATCATCGGTAAGTGAGATTATTCAATAAATAATATACTTGTGAATGTTTGGATAGTGATGAGTACACATCGTCTCCATGGGGAACAATGATGAAGGATTCAATTTTCTTACTATATTGATTAACGATACGAGAAGAGATAAAGACAAGAATTAGAATAGGTGAGATAGTGATACGGAGTAACGTGTTTTTTGTAGTTATAATTCAACTTAAATTAAAACAGAAAAGAGGAACTGAAATTATAATTACACGAAGTAATACACGGATGAGGTAGAGAACGTGACATATATGATAGTCGAGTGTGACGCTAGATAGAGAGATGAGATAATGGGTGCATAAGGGAGTGTAATCATAATGACAATGCCAAAAAAGAAACAACGTAAGGTGAAGATGCTTACCTTAGATCCTTATGTTCCACCATGATCACAGCAATTTGTGAGTGCTGGTATGCTTCCCCTCTTCTCTAATACTTCTCCCCACACACCCAAGACACCAAGATTATATTTGATATATCTCAAAACTCACTATCTTTCAATCAACCCACATAAGAAAGTACAACATTAATTTCACAGTGATCAAGGTCTTTATTTATTATATCAAAGGGTATGGATGGAAAGAGGAGGGGGAGACGAAGCAATGCTGAAAATTTCAGCTCAATCAAAGTTGTAGGTCGTCTGATATCACTGTTTGAAGCTGGAGCAATCCTAGCCCTTGACTTTCTCTCTCCTCATCATCATCTTTAATGCTTCCTGTTTTTACATTTTTGATTGAACTATCAAATCTTTTAGATACCTCATCCTCTCATCTTCTGCGCTCGCATTTTTTGGAGCTGCCACATGTACCTAGGGGGAAAAAGACAAAAGAGTGAGAGAAAGAAGACAAAATAGAACTTTGTCTTTTTCCATTGTTTGTCCATGGAAAGAGAGAAAGAAGACACAATAATTGTCTTTTTTACACTTGCAACATTTATAGCAAAAAAGTAGAGGACTTTTCTGATTGGTTCGCGTCGCCCCTTTGGCAGAAAATTCAAAAATTCATATTTAATGAAATTAAATTCCAAAAAATACATATTCATATATATATTTTTAGACTTCAAAAAATAATATATTAAAAAATTTAATGTAACAAATTCCATTAAAATAATATTTTGACTCAAAAAATTATATGTATTTTTCAGAATCTATTATCATTTTAAGCTCTACAACATGATGTTAGGCCCCTAACTAGGCGGCATCCCTTCCCAGAGGCCTGTGTGCTTATTGGGAGGGTGTGTTTGAGATAGACTCACGATCTATAATGACAGAGTCCTATTTAGTGTGATGCTGCAACGCACGAAGGGTGGTGACACCCAACCCTGATCTTAAGGCCATCGCCTCCATGGTGGTGATACATTACGGATGGTGCGCGTGCCCGTCAACACTAAAAAGTGATGGATCACAGAAGGCTGATGCATGATAGTGCGGATTGACAAGAGCGTGCATGCACGTGTCAAATGCCGCGCGCATGCGTGGGACGCGAAGGCCGGATGGTAATGCCGTGGTGTGGCGCACAGAGCTTTGTAGGGAGCTGTGCTGCACATGGGCATCGCGTGTGCGGGGCACGGGCCAGGATGATGGAAATATATGTGGCTGGCAAGCCAATCACACATTCCACATCTCGTTCCATATTCATTAATACAACATATTCATTATAATGCACATGTGATGCTTATAATGAAGTCCATGAATACATGATCCGACTTAGTGAATTATGATGAGATCGTAATACGGAAGTCACAAGTCTTTAAGCATGTGTTGTAAACATTCCTATTCAAAGGATACGAGAGAAGGACATCAAAGTATCCGGATAGAATATCACTATCTAGCCTCACTCACATGATGAGTATGGCGGGTCCCGTAGCCGTTAGTGTGGAGACTTAAGTATAGATAGTGGGTGCTCTTTAGTGGAAAGAGTTCACTGAATTGATACGTATGAATCCCTGAATGGTATTATACCGAACTGTCAATCAGGTCGATTCACAACACGGTAGTGTAAGTGGTCCTTAGACCTAAGACACAAAAGACGTCTTGTGGATGGACGGTTGTACTTTGACTATGGCCAATGAGTCTCTAATCATGGGATTTATCAAGAAGTTCACGAAGACGATTGAGTGGTCAAGATGGGATAATCCACTCTCAGTATGAAAGGTGACAACTCAAGGAAGATGATGCAATGAAGTCCTTGGCCCAGGTAGTGAAATATTGGGAGAAGAGCTCGATGTTTTTTGAATGCATCAGTACTAACTCGGATGACAGGTTAGGGTTTGATAGTTGAGCATACCCTAAGTTTTAAAAGGAGCATCAAGTGGATGAGGGACTATACATACACGATAACCGATGACGAACATGTTCCATGAAGCGAGCCGATACACACTCCTTTGTATCTTCTAGAGCACGAGGTGTAGCTTGAGACTCCACGTGTTGGAGGCTCGACCTGTCAATTGTGTTTAATTGATCCGACATTAATTAATCTATATGATGATATAGTTAATTAATTTGAAAGGCCAATTAAGGTTATTGGTCCATTGGAGTTGTTAACTAGACTGATACATGGGCCTAGAGGGTCACACGCAAACAGTCTTTTGGACGTTGGAAGATATACTTAAGTTTTGGGTTTTTTTTTGAAAATACCCACTTAGTATAAATAGGGGAAGGCCATGAACATAATTCACCCACACCAAAATTGTTCAGGGTCCTTCACTTTCTTCTTCACTCTCCCTACATCCCCTTTCCATGCCCGATGTGATTAGAACGACGTAACAACGACGATGAATGTAGAATGGGGCTCGTCAAGGAGAAGGAGGTGGTTCAACATGGTGAGGATCGCGTGGATACATTTAGAGGCTGCACACTTGGGCAGCTCAACTGGTCTCATTCCGAGATTGAAGAAATCATGGATGTGATCCATGCAAAGGTACTTCGTGTCATAGTTTTAATGATGCTGTTCGATTTCGTTCAAGTCTTCTACTGCAAATCATTTCAATTTCTTCAACCAGATCTAGGCCTTTAGAACCCAACACGGGAGACTTCCCGTTAGGAGACTAAGGCATTGATGCACAGTGAGCGTCAAGATGGCGCAGGCGCATGGCGCCGCGCAGGTAGCGTTGGGCGCGCGCGACCCAACTTGAGGCACCAAGCACGTTGGCGTTCGACGGACTGTGCAATAGGTGTCTGCGCGGGTGCTAGTGCCATGTGTGATCGCCAAGGCTGAGGTGGCGTGTGTGATCACCAGCCCATGGGTGCGCGTCGCCCGGTCGGGGGTACGCGTGTAGTGGCCAAACTGACAGGCGTGTGCGCGAAGCTACGGGCTTCAAGGCGCAAGAGCACACCTACTAAGGCGTGAAACACCTCATCTCGTTACTTTGGTAACAACCCTTGCCTTTCCCCATGTAATGCCTATGACGGAAATGTAACCCTTTTGATGATACTAATGCATGACCCTATTCTGCGATGGGGTTGTGTCCCCACCCCCTCTAACCCCTTCTATGCAATCCTAAGCTATTGTGAAAGACTTGTGCCACAAGAGATCAAGGTAGCTCAGTGTTATGCTCCAAGCATTAAGGCCAACACGCACCAGATTCGAGCAATTCTCCTAGCTCAAAATTTGACCGCATGACACATGCATAAATAATAAATTAAATGCAAATAAGCATGTCAACGGGGTTCTGTTAAGGTACTAAAAGTGCATGTTATCATACTGCCTAGTTTGGGCCATCGAGTATCGCATCACGTACGCGAACTGGGTGCCGATGGGTATACTTTATCACTTTCATAGCATTCAACTCACACCTTATGCTCTTGGATATACTTAAACTCAATATACTCATATTGCTTCCATTCGTGAACATTCTAAAATGATCACTTGTAAGCCTCTGCCTATGCCCTGTGTTCAGTTCCCCTCCTCTTCATCCTCTCCACTCTTTGTTGTCACTCTTTCGCCCAAATTAGTTAGACCTCTTTAGTATATCTCTCTCACACATCCGGATATTGCTTTTGTTGTCAATCGTGCCTGTCAGAAAATTGATAACACAATAAATGTATGGATATTTAGATACATTTTAAATGATTATGGTATTATTAATGTACAACTTATAATGTAATTATTTTCATTAACTAAATATTTAGGCATAAGATATAAATTCTAATTTTTGCACACTATGGTTATTTTTGACTAAACTCCTTGACTTATTTGAAGTCAAGAAGTTTTAGTACTGATAAGTATTCTATAGTTTCAGATGTGAAGAAATTCACAAGAATGAGAAGGCACAATTCTTCTAGAGTTGGAGAATTTTTGAGAGTTTAATGATTCTCAAAAGGAGGCTTAAAAGAAGAAAAATGGTGTTTTGGGCCTTCAAATTAGAAATCAAGGAAGATGGTCTAGTAGACCTGCCCATTGGGCTCTCAAAAGCCTTCCAAAGAAAGAAGTTGAAAACCCCAATGTAAAATATACCCACCAATGCCCTTATGACCTTGTGCATGTGACCATCTAGGCCCAATAACATTTATCGACCAACCTTATTAATTAACTATATCAACATATAGGTTAATTACATTATGATCGATTTAACCCAATCGATAGGTTAAGTTTCCATCCCGTGGGGTGCCAAGCTACACCTTGTGCTCTATAAGTTACTGAGTAGTGTCGAACTCTCTCATGGAACCTTTACCGTCATCGGTTACTGTATATGTTTAATCCATTATCTGCGCGAGACTCTCAAACTACTTAGAGTATGATTTATCGTCAAACCCTAATCCGTCATTCGATTAGTACTAATGTGTAACGAGGATCATTGGAGAATGCCTTTTCCAATATCCTCACTACCTTGCCCAAGGATTTTTCTGCATCGTTTTCCTTGAATCAATCTCCTCTTATACCGAGGGTGGATGATCCCATCTTGACCACTCAATCATCTCCGTAAGCTTCTTACTACATCCGATAAATATATTATTAGAATCCCATGATTAGAGGCTCGTAAGTCATAGTTAAAATGTAGTCGTCCACTCACGAGATGTCCTTGGTGTCTTAGGTCAGTGGATCACTTATACAACCGTGACTTGAATCAACCTGATTGACATTTAGGTATAGTACCATTCAGGGATTCATACGGATCAATTCAGTGAACTCTTTCTCCAAAGAGCACCCACTATCTGTCCTTAGTGTCGCCACACTAATAGCCATAGGATCAGCTATACTTATCGAATAAGTAGGATCAGCTAGTGCTATTCTATCTGGATAATTTGATGTCCATCTCGACTATCCTCAAATAAGAATATTTAGAATATATGTTTAAAGACCGGTGATCGTTGTATTATGATCTCATCACAATTCACTAAGTCATTGCACGTATTCATGAACTTCATTATAAACATTACATGGAATAATAATGAACGTAAATATTTTATTCAATGGACTTAAATAAACATGGTAGTGTGATTGGCTTGACGGCCACATAATATCCATCAACATCATCATCCATCCATTTGCCTTTAAAATCCATCATTTTCTCACTCAAACACTTATTTTCCATACTTTCTCTCGCAAGAATCATTTCATTCTCTCTCTAGATCTTCATCCATATCCCCAGTTCATGCTCTCAAAAGTTCATGAAAAATTTCCTTCATTTTTACCTTCAAATTCTATCTCAAACTTCTTCTACAACCTCTATTCGTTTTTTATCTCTATCTCTTCATTTCAGTCATTTTGTCTCTCTAAAACTGTTTCTTTCTTTCTCTAAAATCTATTATAGTCTCTCTCTAGATCATCCTTAATTATTCCATTCAAATTTTAAAAAATCATGTTTGAATTCCATCATTTAGGGCAAAAAAGGTGGAATGTGTATGACTTAGTCAAATTGACCAAGTCATGACCATATTGGCTCAAGCCCAATAGGGCTTAGCCCATTTGGCTAAGTTTTGACTTAGCCAAATTGGGCTCAAACTTAGAGGGCTGACCCACTAAGGCCAGCCCTATACGGGACACACAAGGATTGCTAGCCCATCCGTACCGCCGTCGTTGCCGCGACTGTCACTCTGCCGCCACTTTGCAACCGCTCCAACGCTGCCGCCGGCAATTTCCGGAAAAGTATTTTCCTTATTTTCTTCACTTAAAACTTCCAAAAAGATAATAAAAATCTAAAAGTAATATAATCAATTTTTAGCGTTTTTAAAATCTACAAAAGTTCTAAAAAAATATTTAACTCTCATTTTTAATATTTCTAGTGGTTTTTGGTGTTAATTAAATTCCATAAAATTTAAAAAAATTATTTAATATTTTTAGTGTTAATAAAAATTATAAAAATAGTCTAAAATAGTTTTAGCGTTTTGTTTGTATTTATGCTTAAATTTAGGTCATAGGAAATTATATAAATTCACTACAAATCTATATAATCTATAAAATTATAATTCTCACTTTTAAAATCACTTCTTTCATTCCAATCTCGAGAAAAAAAAATGAAATTGAATTTCTTCCTCTGTGGATTGACCCTTACTTGCACTACATTAATTATATAGTATTTAAGTTGAAGAATTTCGTAAATATTGTTGGTTATGTCTGAATCAAAACAACGACATAAAGCCCCTAAATTTGGACTTATCAAAAATGCATTCACTAACTTCTGCTGATATGCAGGCTCTTAAACATCTTCTTCATTATCTCAAAGGCAGCATTTCGTCCAGATTTGTATTTCAAAACAATTTTCACTTAAGTATTAATGCTTTCAGTGATGAAGATTGGGCCGTTGACTCTATTGACCGCTGCTTTACCGGTGCTTTTCTCATCTATCTTGGCAAAAATATTGTCTCATGGATCTCTAAAAAGCAACCCACTAGCATGCTAAAAAATCATAGCTGAATACAAAGCTATGGCCAACTACGCTGCCGAAGTGGTCTGGATTCAATCTCTTCTCAAAGAGCTACATCTTCTTCCAAGTCACCCATCCTATGGTGCAACAACCTTGGAGCTACGTACCTCGCCAACCCCATTTTTTATGCTTGCACCAAGCACATTGCGGTATATTTTCAGTTCGCTCTCAAACATGTATCTCCAGAAAGAATCTCTAGATCAAACTTGTGCCCATCTACAATCGATTGGCCGATGCAAACCAAGCCTCTCGCCAAGGCTGGCTTCACTCACATTATGTCTTGGCTTAACGTCTCTGCTCTGGCCCATCCGTTGCATCAGCCAACTCGGCATAAGTCGGATGCCACAACAAACAATTGAGGCTCATACTAACTCCCTGCTGTATCAGTATTGAATAAGTACCCTCATGACTGTGTAAAACATAACAGCCAAGACTTAATCCAGTATGCGAAATATCAAACAGCTGGGATTGTCTTTCTGATATAGCCTGTTACAACGGCTATATTTGATTGATAATATCTTACTACTATAAATAGGCATCACTGTTGTAACCAGTTGCTTCAAAGGGGATTATACAGCTACCCTCTCCTCTTTCTCTTTCTCCTACTTCCACTCTCAAGAAGGATCAAAATATGTAAAGTATCTAAGTTAAAAATGTTTACCTGCCTTCAAAAATTTCTTAATAAACATGAATATATAGTGAACTTCATAAATTGTGATAGCTCATTCATTAAGGTCTAAAGTAGTTCCTTTATTATCTAAAAATAATAGTCTTTCTCAAAATGACCTCCGTGTAATGAGATACGATAATATGAAACCATGAAATATAGATAGAGAGGGTAGAGATGACGTCACAATGCTATTGAAATTCTGCATACAAGATAAAACTTAAATCAAAGTGAAAACATTTTCACGTGTACATAGCCCTTCCATTTTATCTAGTGATTGGAATCTTCTATTTCACATCATTTTCTTCTTGCGTTATTTTTTTACCTTTACATTTATGATGAAGATGGAATCATTGAAGTAAAGATGACAATAATAATTATGTTTCCTTCTTCTAAGTAGTTCCAGTGCAACTGAGAGAAGAAGAATGATCACATATAAGGAATAAGAGTTTTAAAGAGAGAGAAAGTCATCGATGAAACCAGAGAGAAGGCAAGGAGAAATATTTGATCAGCTAAATAAGTTGATGTACAAGGCTTATCTAACTCCTTAAGTTAGATAAGAATATTAAGGTATAAAGTTATTTAAACATTCTACCTATGATTTTAAGTTCAATTTTCCATGTGTTGGTGATGAGCGACAGATGGAGAAACCCTTATAAAAGATATATCTAGATACTCATCAAGTAATCATAAAATGTATCGTATAATAGATACAGAAATGAGAAATAGTTCATATTATCATAAGTTTAAATGAACGAACGACATAAACAAAAATATAAATAGATATGTGAAATTCCAAGAGCAATTTCCCCACCGCTGAAAATTTCCATGATCATGATCTCTCACATTTCTATAGGGTGTATAGCTGATCAATTCATTTTCCACTATGACTTATCCTCTCTTATTGAGAAATCAAAGCCCCAAACTACCACTTATTTGAGGAATGTTTAAACTCATGGGGGAAGTCTATGCGAAATTTTCTCTCTACTATTTTCCCCTTGAAATACCATTTTTCAGAAGGTTTTTCAATTTTACAATCTGTATTTAAAGTTGTAACTCGCCACTCTTAAGCTTTACCTGGTAATCGAGTCATGCGAGAAATGTATCCAAGGCCCATGAGAAGTTTTCACAGGTGATCAAGGACTGCATCCAGATTACATTGAGGCAATATGTAAAGGTTATATCAATTTTCTTACAACAATCTCTCGGGAATGACGGACTCAGTCCAAGGACGGTTCTTGGAAAAACCTAAATCTATACCTAGAGCTTGTATCTCAGTTGAGTCAAGGTTGTGTTAGGGGCGGTCTCCATTTGGTCAAGCCTGCTGCTAAATTTCGAGGTATAAAAAACAAATCAATAAGAAAATGGGTTAATAGAACGATATGTCCCAAACATTTTCAAAAATCTGAGATATATCCCAAACTTTTTTTTGGCACGGTATATCCCAAACTCTCTAAGTGGACTCCGACATATCCTGGTTATGACGTGGAATCCACCGTGGCTGCCAGGTGGATTTCCGGATGAATCCACCTGGGCGGAATCCACCTGGCAGCCACGGTGGATTCCACGTCATAACTGGGATAGAGAGAGAGAAAGACGTTCTATTAACCCGACCGAATCAAATCGCCCGGGAGAGAGAGGAGGCACAGAACCGAGACATAGACATAGAGAGAGGGGAAGGTGGAGAGAGAGAAAGAGAGTGAGAGGGGGGGGGGAAGAGAGAGAGAAAGGGCGTCGGATTGGTGCTGTTTGCGGTGAAATCCTTGGGGGTTTCTTCTTCGCTGCGGGAGTTCCACGATCTAGGGTTCGTTATGGTCGTCAGGGGCTTCCTTTTGGATCTTGTGTATCACAGAGGCTTGCTCGTCTGGGGCATCTGATTATGTCTTAGTGGATTCCTTTTGGCTTGGACTTGGTTAGATCTAAATTTCTCTTTTTCTCTCCCCCACTCTCTTTCTCTCTGTCCCTCTAAATCTTCTTATTCTACACCTCAATTTTGTTTTATTCTGTCTTTTTGTTTTAATTCTTTAAAATGTAATTCTGTTTTTCTTCTTTTACATTCTAATTGAAACTTAGAGAAGGAGAGGGGAAGAGAGACAAAGAGAGAGAGAGCGAGAGGGGAAGATGGAGACAGAGAGAGAGCGAGAGAGGAAGAAAGACAGAGAGTGAGAGTGGAAGAGAGAGACATAGAGAGAAGGAGAGGGGAAGATAGTCAAAGGGAGGGCAGGAGGGGAAGACGGAGACAAAGAGAGAGCGACAGAGGAAGAAAGACAAAGAGTGAGAGTGGAAGAGAGAGACAGAGAGAAAGGAGAGGGGAAGAGAGACAAAGAGAGAGCGAGAGGGGAAGACGGGACAGAGAGAGAGCAATAGAGGAAGAAAGATAAAGAGTTCGAGTGGAAGAGAGAGCCAGAGAGAGAAGGAGAGGGGAAGAGGACAAAGAGAGAGCGAGAGGGAAGACGGGACAGAGAGAGAGCGAGAGAGGAAGAAAGACAGAGAGTGAGAGTGGAAGAGAGAGACAGAGAGAGAAGGAGAGGGGAGAGACAATCATCGAGAATGGGATGACTGTTATATAATTTCAGCAATTTGTCTGTACATGTCAATCATTGGCTGATATGCGTCATCTACTTAAACATGTGGAGGTTCTGTAGTGCCCTGGGATCCTTGCATGATTGTTCAATACATGTTCATTCTTTTACGTTGAATGAAATCCAAGAAGCCTGTAAACGAACTTTAACAAAAAATTCAAATCGTACTTGGCCCGCAACTTGTATCCTTGTTTGGGTGCATGTCTTCCGATTATGGCCAACTTGGTGGCAGAGAGATCACTTCATCTGCACGCCTTTCTTGGATAATCTTTGACCCTTAAGTTCTTTCTCACTGATGTCAATTCTTCTCTTTTGCTTGGGCCTTTCATATTGTTTCTTCACGAAAGGAGGGAATACATAGTTCCCTTCAACTTCGCTCCACAAGTTTTTTCCATTCATTGGTGGGATACCATGACTATAACCTAGCTGGTATACATCTTTCTTCAACCAGCCAGTGACAAAATTGATAGGGTCCTGCTTGATCCAGTGAATGCAAGTAATAGCATGGGAGCATGAAATGCCCCTTATATCCCAATATCTGCAACTATAAGCTCCGATAAGTAAATCAATCACAAATCTGTTTCCCAAGTTTGGAACTTTGAATTGATACTGACCTGCATGTCTAAGAGTGCATTTCCTAGACTTCAACTTGTTATCTTTGAGCAACTCTCTTATCCGAGGGCATAATTTATTAGTTCTATCAGAAAATAACTCCCTTTTCTTAACTATCCTCTGCATGACTGCACCTCTAATATCTTCTAGCATGTCTATGATAGGTCTAGACCTAGACTGTATGATATAATTATTGAAGCACTCACAAATATTGTTATCAATCACCTCACATTTTGGCCGCTCACTAATGTAAGCCCTGCAAAACTTCTTTATGCCTATATCTCCAAATTCATGCGCGACTTGTGGTTTCAATGTGCTCATCTGTCTCATGATCCTCTGGAAATCTTCATGAGTTGTGCACTTCACATCTTTCCAAAATAAGTTCTTCAGTATCTCAGTGGAATGTCCCTTATTCTTCCAATTTGCATAAATATGCCTAGCACAATTCCTATGCTCCACATGTGGTAACAAATACGCCACTGCATTTTCTAGTCCCTGCACAATGTTAGAGATTAGCAAGCTATTAGTGCAATAAATTAGTTCCACATTAAGCAATAAGACTTCAAACAATTATAATATTATGAACGAGTTAGTTAAGTACCTTCTGTTGATCGCTTATAATAGTCCAACCATGACCATCGGAAATTCCTAAATCTTCCACCAGCAGTTGAATAAACCAAGTCCAAGAAGCTTGATTTTCCCCTTCGATCAGTGCCCAGGCAATAGGGAACGTTTAATTATTCCCATCCTTGCCCACATCACTCAACAATTGGCCTTTCATTTTGGTCTTCAAAAAGCATCCATCCAACCCAATGACTCTTCTGAAACATTCAAGAAAACCTCTTGCTAGTGAATCAAGGCATATATAGAGTCTCTTAAACCTAACCAAAGAATCAGGAGTGTCTCTATCAAGCACCAGCTCGAAAGTACTACTCCTATTGACCTTCTTTAACTCAGCAACATAAGAAGGAAGCAAGTGATAATGGTCATTCAAAGATCCTTGAAGCTTCTTGCACGCCGCAGATCTTGCTCTATAACAGGTATGCTTTGAAATTGTGATTCCAAACTGTTCGTTTATTTCCCACATCATATCTACCACCTTCCAATTCATATTCATTCAAATTTTCTCTAAGAAGTGGTTTGCAATCCAATGATAATCGGCTTGTCTATTCCTCGGAGCCCTACTGCACCTATGAGTATCATTTAGTGTCTTCACAACAAAAGCCTCCTTCATGCCATCCCAACTAGCATATATCCTCCATGGGCAATCTCTCTTGCAAACAACTTCAACTTTTTGATCACCAGACTTTAAAAACCTGATGTTCAACCCATTCCATATAGCATGGTTCTTCACGGCTGTCCTAAATTGAGAAGGCGATTCGAATTTCATGCCTACTTGAAATATAAGCTTCTAAATGGGGCATCTCGGATCATACCTTTTGCCCCTGTGTATGTTCCTTCTATTTTTACCCTCATCATCAGTATCATTGGGAGTTAATATGTCATCATCCAAATCAGCATACACACTATGATATCCATCGACAGATACTTATTGTTGAACTTGTTTTATTCTATTTCTCTGGCTGTCAACAAATTCATCATTCCATTCTTCACTTGAATATTCATCAGGATCACTAGTATACACACCACTTTCCTCATTTTCTTCACATAGACTATATTCAGAATCAGCATCACTATCATAATCAGAACCAAACACTCTTCTCTTGTCATCAGCTCTATTTAAGAAACAAATGGAAAATAGTAAATGATGATGCGTGTAATATATTTAAATTATCAAAGGAGAACTTACATTCTTTTACACTTTGACTTGTGAGACAATCTAATAGGAGCACGGTGGGGGAGAGCACCACTGCACGATGAAGAAGCAGACCTTAAATTTGGTCCGGTTTTAGGCACTCCTTATGCTCTGAACCTTAAATTCGGTCCGGTCGGGTCACGGTCCAGCTCGGTCTGGTTCGGTTAGACCTTAATTTCTGAATGTGAAGATGATTTGGAATGTGAAGTTGAAAAACTATAAAAAAAAATAAAAAATAAGTAAACTTCAGAATCTAAGTTTCAATTAAAATGTAAAATAAGAAAAACAGAATTACAATTTACAGAATTAAAACAAAGAGAGCGAGTGATTCATCATCATCCTCTCGTCATCGTGAGGACAAAATGATTAAGATTAGGGCATGAACTATTGGAGGTAATTTCAATCTACAATCTTATGTTTTCTAGCGATTTGTCTTATTACGCTAGACAAATGGTACAATATGATAACTAAATCAGGGCCATTCGCTGGTTAAACCAATCAACTTCCAACAAAAAACTGGGAACACATACATTCTCGTATGGGGATAAACATTATCAAATGGGAACACATAACAATACACCCTCACAGACCAGCATAAGAAGATGATCCTCCCCGAGGTCAGGAGAAAGCAGCAGCCAATATGATTTCCGAGATCCTTCTTTCCCTGAGCAGATTTCTGCACACTATACATTCTTATGACACTTTGTCATCAACTATTCCCAGAGGAGGCTGGCCAAGGAGCGGCTCCCTTTCTTTCTTCGTCAATTTTCAAATAAAAACTTCAATTCGAATGCATTAACCGCATACCCAATGTTCCATCTGACCCCCAATTGAACTCTTAGTTTGATATTGATTTGGCAAAACAAAAATTGTCGTCTTCGCTTCCCCATGACAAACTCATCACTCTCATCCAAAAATCATCACTATCACAAAATTGTGATAGAATGAAAATTTTGTTATCGTTATTCTTGTTGCAGACTAGAGAGGACGATCATGATGATGATGATGATGATGACATCTTTGTCATCGTCATCCCGACACAAATGAAGGACAAGGATGAGAAGATTGTCACAGCGATGGGGGCCAGGGAGATGGCTGCAAGAAGCTAGACTGTCACAGCGATGGGGGCCGGGGAGATGGCTGCAAGAAGCTTGCATCGTTGGGGACCGGTGGCAGTGGTAGCAGATCAGGAATTGACAGAGGAGGTGGTGGCGGGTGGAGTGGACTTGTCTTTCCATTGTATTCATCCTTGGATTGTCTACTGTAAGATGACAAGGATGATGATCAACCTCGTCCTCCTAATGGCAAACAAGTGACAATGAAAAGGATGCTGATGATTCATCATCATCCTCTCCTCATCATCACTGAGAACAGCAAACCTTAGATTAGAATGTAAAAGAAGAAAAACAGAATTAAATTTTAAAGAACTAAAACAAAAAGACAGAATAAAACAAAATCGAGGTGCAGAATAAGAAGATTTAGAGGGACAGAGAGAAAGAGAGTGGGGTAGAGAAAAAGAGAAATTTAGATCT
Source organism: Wolffia australiana (assembly GCF_029677425.1). NCBI lineage: Eukaryota > Viridiplantae > Streptophyta > Magnoliopsida > Alismatales > Araceae > Wolffia > Wolffia australiana. The sequence goes on along the minus strand of NC_135852.1, from coordinate 5,379,297 downwards.
AACCAAGTCCAAGCCAAAAGGAGTCCACTACGACATAATCAGATGCCCCAGACGAGCAAGCCTCTGTGATACACAAGATCCAAAAGGAAGCCCCTGACGACCATAACGAACCCTAGATCGTGGAACTCCCGCAGCGAAGAAGAAACCGCCAAGGATTTCACCGCAAACAGCACCAATCTGACGCCCTTTCTCTCTCTCTTCCCCCCCCCCTCTCACTCTCTTTCTCTCTCTCCACCTTCCCCTCTCTCTATGTCTATGTCTCGGTTCTGTGCCTCCTCTCTCTCCCAGGCGATTTGATTCGGTCGGGTTAATAGAACGTCTTTCTCTCTCTCTATCCCAGTTATGACGTGGAATCCACCGTGGCTGCCAGGTGGATTTCCGGCGGTCATAACCGGGATATGTCGGAGTCCACTTAGAGAGTTTGGGATATTCCATGCCAAAAAAAAAGTTCGGGATATATCTCAGATTTTTGAAAAAGTTTGGGACATACCGTGCTATTAACCTAAGAAAATTAATAGTTTTGGGTCAAACAGAGAGAGAAGACAACCTATGGGGAAAAATCTGATAAAATAAAGATTTAGGTGATTCTAATGAGGAGTATGGACGGAAGAAAAATTTATAAGACAATCATGAGGAGTAAACTATATTTACAGAGGATTTTGAGAAATATTACATATCAAGGGGAACTGAGAGAAATTGGTAGATCTACAGAGAGTACGTCGACATATTTAATTTTTTTACTAGTTATTTTAGACTACATTGAATAGTTAATATATTCCGCGAAGTAGAACCAGAAAATAGCAGAAGAAGATCTATTATCAAAGATTTAAATTTCAGTGTAATTTGTTATACTTCCTGTCAGCTTGACTTAAGAGAAGTAAGAGAGTGTAAGATTCAAGAGAAAGAAATAAAACAGACAGAGAAGCTAGAGAAAAGAAGGAAAAATGGAGAAAATGAGAGATAAGAAAGAAAGAAGGTGGGAGAAAATAGAAGACGGAAGACGGAAATAGCATCTCTCTCTCTCACACACGGCTGTCTCTCATTTCTCATCTCTCTCTCTCTCATATCTGGCGCTCTAGTTTTCAGTGTTTCTTTGTCTTTACGAGAGAAAGATGAGCAAGAAATGCAACTTCACAGCAACATCATCGGCCAGCAAAGACGATAGAGGAGAGAAAGTCTACGAGTGCAAGCTTTGCAAGAAGGTCTTCTCCTCTCACCAGGGCTTGGGCGGGCACCGGGGTGGCCGTAAGAAGGGAAATAGCTGCTTGGCGGTTAAGTTAGCGGACGAGGCTGGCGGGGGGGACGACGGTCCGGCCCTGCCCCTGAAGAAGAAGTTTTACGAGTGCTCCGTCTGTAATAGGGTTTTCACGTCGGGGCAGGCGTTGGGCGGGCACAAGCGGCGCCATAGCCTGACCGGTGTGGACGCGCCCAGCCTGAACCAGGGCCGAACCGTGCCGTCGCCGGGGGCCGAGGCGGCGGCAGCCACGCTGGTTCGGCTCAAGGTGCCGGCGCTGTTCGTGCAGTCGCGAGTAGAGACTGAGAAGAAGACGGGTTTGGTGGAGAAGGCGGAGAGTAGCCGGAAGCTGGCCAAGCTCAGCGATCTTAGAGACGACTTAGACGGCGCTTCTGCCACTTGGCTCCAGATGGGCCTCGCCTCCTCCTCTGCGGATACTCCCAAGTCTTAAAACTCCTCTCTCTCTCTTTATCTATCTCTCTCTCTCTCTCTCTCTCTATCTCTATCTCTCTATCTCTCTATCTCTCTATCTCTCTATCGCTATCTCTATCTTTATCTCTATCTCTATCTCTATCTCTATCTCTATCTCTATCTCTATCTCTATCTCTATCTCTATCTCTATCTCTATCTCTATCTCTATCTCTATCTCTATCTCTATCTCTATCTCTATCTCTATCTCTATCTCTATCTCTATCTCTATCGCTATCTCTATCTCTATCTCTATCTCTATCTCTATCGCTATCTCTATCTCTTTGTGATATACATTCTTTATCCTGGCTCTTGGCTTATTCTTTTTCATGTTCTTGGGCATCGTCTTCTTCGGCGGTTGATAAGTCGAAGTGGCCAAGTGTGCACCCAGGTGTAATTAGGAAATCAAAGCCGGCGGAATTTTTTTCCTCGGAAGACATTTCTACATTCTTGAGAAATTTTGCATTAAGTGGGAGTTTTGTGGTGATAGACATGTTTTTGTCTTCTCTCTTGTTGTTCTCTTTCATTCTTGTCCCTATGTTGGTATTGAATCTTCTTTTGTTCCATTCTCCAACGGACTGAACCGTCGGTTGTCTGAGCGACGTTGAGTTCAAGAATGGTAAGTTAATGATGTTAGCATGGCGAGAATGAGAAGCAGACTTTGGGGCATGAAAAATGAAAGTTTTGTTCCCGGTTTCAAATTCTGTGGGATATTTGTTGGTGAAGGCATCAAGACATGATGCTAATATTCCAGAATTTTCTGGAGTGATTAATGGAAGCCATTTCTAAGTGTCATGTCAAGAAATTTCTAGAATGAACTCATAAATCTCTCTCTCTCTTGAAGACCCAAGATTATTCTAGAGATTTCATTTAGTCCTATATAAGCACAGTGACCCCGCAATGTAATCAATCAGAAACATTTCCTTGCAATCCCAAAAGCTTACCAAGTTCCTCAAGTTCCAAGTCCTCTATATGTAAGTTTTCTCCCAACTCTCTTTCTAACCTTGTCCCTTAGCATTGTTGTGCCCTTTGCTTAATCCCAAGGAGATTAAGTACTTAAACATGTGAGAGCCCCCCCAAGTCCACATTTGGTACCAGAGTGAGTTTGATCCAAGAGGAGCATCATGCCGAGAATAAGGAGAGATGACATCCAAGTTTGGTGGAGCTTCTTTTACCAAGGAGTTTGCTAAACCATTGTCGGTTCCAGCAAGGGGTTGGGTGAGCAAATTTCCCCTAGTCCTTTTCAAGTGTTGTCCAAGACAAAATATGCGACATGAGCCATGCGGATGCAAGTGCAAATGGAGGCGTATGGCTTATGGGAGGCGATTGAGTCTGTTGACACCGTGACGAAGAAGAAGGATCATCAAGTGTGTTGAATATTTTGACCCCTACATTAGAGCGGTTACTTCCAAAACGGTTACTTTCTATTCTTTCAAGAAAGCAATTACCCTTTTCAAACGAGGAAAGCTTCTAAAGCAGGCAGTTACGATCTGTCCACGTTCATACAGCTGTCCCTAACAAACGGGGCAGTTACGGATGATGGAGGTTACGATTTCCTCATTTTGGAGGCCTATAAATCACGGACAAGGAGGCCCTTTACATATTGAAGTCATTTCCTTCTTTCTCTATCATCTTGTGTGTCTTCTCTATCTTTGTATCAACTTCTTTTGAGATTAGTGGAAGTTATTTTGTGTTTGTGAAGATCCTCTTTGTCTCTGTTCGAATTCGCTTCCGTCTACCTTCATCGCAACTCTCGTGTTCTTTTCGTAACAAAGTGTTTGCAACGATAGTCGGGGCATTGTCTGACAACATCATGGCACAAATTGATATTTTAAAGACCGCTAAGGAAACTTGGGAGGTTTTTAAGACAAGGTATGTTGGAGCAGATCGTATCGTCAAGGCTAGAGTTCAAGCCATTCGACGTGAGTTGGAGATTATGATTATGGGAGAAGAAGAACCGGTAGTTGACTTTGCGGGAAGAATTTAAAGGGTCGGCACCCAATTAAGGAGCTTAGGAGAGAAAATTGAGGATGGAATTTTGGTCGCTAAACTCCTCCTAGCAGCCCCCGCAAAGTTTGATGCCCTCACCTCAACCAATGAAAAATTTGGAGACAGGGATTGAATGACCCTTGAGGAGGTGATTGGTTCTTCAAGTTCCAAGTTCGTCAAGATAGGAGAGAGGAGCAACTTCTTTTATCTAAAGCCGCGGGAAAACCCAAGAGTAGTGATGAAGAAGGGTCATGTGGAAGAGGCCGTGGCCGTGGTTGAAGAGGAGGAAGAGGTATAGGTAGAAGTGATAGAAGACAATATGATAATGGAGATGAAGAGAGACCTCGAGATAAATCCAGGGTAATATGTTATAATTTTGAGAAGCTTGCTCTATACATAGTATTTAGTGATTAAGGGTTATTATAAATTTTATTACACAAGTCTAAAAGCAAAAATAATGACATATTTTACATACCAATTTTAGGCTTATCACAGTTCAGACCAGGCCTGGCCAAAAGAAGCGTTCCCGTACTGTGGCATCAGTTTTGGACTCTCCCATGTCTCCTACTAGGCCTTCTTGATGAAGCTCCCATATAATGAAGTCTCACATGGACGTACTCGGGATATGTAACTGGTTGTTCTTAAAGAGATATCGATCAAATATCACAAATTTGTGGAGGGCTTATTTTGTAACTGTTGATAAATTGAGACAACATCATGCATTCCTTGTGTAATTATAGAACCGCTGCAAAATCCATCAAGTGGGATTCTAGTTTTAAGAGTGTGTGTCGTTTCTGACTCAAAGTATCAAGTACTTTATTCTCAATGCCTGGTTTTTGTCAAAAAAGAAATTTATTTGCCTGAAAATTTCAAACCACTTGGCATTGTAAAGGTTTAGATTTTTTCGCGAGTTAAAATATTTGAGATACACATAATTAGATAAAATAATATGTTTTCAAGAAAATAAGATAATACCTCTAATTTTAAAACACTTCAATGATCATGTATAATTCCTTCTCATATGTAGAGTAGAATTATTTGCGCACCAATACTTGGATTCTTTTTCCTCCTCAACCCGCTTCCTGCGTCCTTTGCTGTAAGCGGATCTATGGACTTAAACTTCATCCAAATGGCTTCGTTGATAGATACAAAGCTAGGCTAGTCGCTCAAGGCTATGGACAAACTGTTGGCATTGACTTCCATGACACGTTCAGTCCTGTGGTTTCGGTAACCTCTATCTGACATCTTCTTTGGATTGTTGTCTCTCGTCGTTGGCACATTCTTCAACACGACCTGTCAAATGCCTTTCGTAACGTCGATCTTCAAGAAACTGTTTTTATGCGTCAATCACCCGATTTTCACCATCTGAAATTTCCTTCTCATGTTTGAAACAGGCTAATCTCTCTGAAATTTCCATCTGAAATTTCCTTCTCCGAAAATCTCTCTGCAGTTTGAAACAGGCTAATTGAGCCTAGTTCATAAAGCTATCTAATTATCTTAGCCTCCTTGGTTTCACTGGTTCTCGTACCGACTCTCTCTTTTTTCAAAATTACTCCCTCCTCTTGCCTTTATCTTCTTATTTATGTTGACAATTTTTTGGCCATCGGCTCACATCGACAAGGGATCACTGATCTTTTATCCAATTTTCTCAAAGTTTTTACAATACACGACCTCGGACCTGGCCGTCATATTCTCATAATTCAACTCACACCTCATCCCCATGGCCTAGTTCTCTCTCAGTCCCAATATCTCTCGACTATCCTTCGCTGAGCTAATATGTTAAACTCCAATCCCACAATCACACCTGCACCCACGATGACCTCTATGTAGACCACCGATCCATGTGATGCCACTCTTTAATATCTTCTACGAGGTCAACAAGGCATGCCAGCATATGCATAATCCTATTGTCGATACATTGGAAGGCAGTAAAACATATCCTACTTTATCTTAAGGGCACACAACATTATGGACTTATACTTAATCATACTTGAAACTCTACTTTAAGCTTATTTCACGAAGCCGATTGGGCAGGAGACGTCAACGATCAACGTTCAACGAGAAGGTACCTTGATCTACCTTGGAAGGAACCTAATCTCTTGGAATTCAAAGAAGCAAGCCACAGTTTCATGATCCAGCACTGAAGTAGAGTACAAATCAATGCAAATGCCACGTCAGAATTCATCTGGATTCAATCTCTAATGAGACAATTCCAACATCCGACTAAGAGTACTCTAATACTCTGGTGCGATAATCTTGGTGCTACCTACCTTGCTTGGAATCCTGTCTTTCATGCACATACAAAGCATGTGGACGTAGATTTCCACTTTGTTCGAGAATGTGCGGCGGCTGAACAACTTCAAATACTTACCAAAAGTCTGCCCAAGCAACCCTTTCTACGTCTTTGACCCAAGCTCAACATCGTTCCTCTCATAAGCTTGACGGGGCATGTTAAAGCAGAAGAAGAATTGACGGCTAAGACAATTCTTCCTGCACATTCACTCCACACCTTGCAGCATCCCTATGTAGGGTTACCTAACCCTGCATAAATCAAACCACGTAAGGAGCAGCCACATCATCCCGCTGCCTCTCTCGGTACTGCGCAGCTTCCCCATGCAGAGTTGACTAAACCCCGCATTAACCAAACTATGGTTGGCTTGACCAAAGCATAGTTTGGTTTAAGGCGGTTCTACCAATTCTATAAATACCCCCTTGATGTATTCATAAAAACTCAAGTTAATAGATTGCTCTTAATCATTTCTTCAGTCCATCTTCATTCTCAATCTCTTTCTCTTCTCTTCTCCTTTCTCTTCAGTTGATATATCGTTCCATCATAAACACTGTCTTGTCTTTCTCTCTTTCATCTACGCATTTCTGAATCCATCGAGTTTTCTCTTCCTTACTCTCCCTTGTGAAATCACAAGAGATAGACAAAAAAAGAGAGAGATAAAGAAACAAGGCTGAAAAGACAGAGAGATACAGAGGCTGAAAGCAAATGTAAGAGAGACTATGAGATAGGTAGAGAGAGAGAGAGAGAGAGAGAGAGAGAGAGAGAGAGAGAGAGAGAGAGAGAGAGATGAAAAGAGAATGGGAGAGAGAGAGAAACAGAGAGAGAAAGCAAGATGAAAAGAGAATGGGAGAGAGAAAATGAGAGACAGAAAAAAAGAGAGATAACTAAAAAAAGATGAAAAGACAAAGAGAGATATAGATATAGAAAAAGAAAGAAAATGGAAGAGGAAATAAGAGAGAGAGATTGAGCAAAAGGAAAAAAACAGTGGGAAAGAGAGACATGAAAGAGATATAAATAAACAAGTCTGAAAAGACAGAGAGAGAGCAAGACAGAGAGATATACATACAGAGACAGAAAGAAAATGGAAAAGAGACTAAGAGAGAAATAAGAAACAGACAGAGAGAGAGGGACAAAGATAAATACATACAGAGAAAGAAAGAAAATGGAAGAGAGGCTGAGAGAGAGAGAGAGAGAGATATACACACTGAGACAGAAAGAAAATGGAAAAGAGACTACGAGAGAGAAAGAAAGAGAAAGAGAGAGATACATACAGAGACAGAAAGAAAATGGAAAAGAGACTAAGATAGTGATAGAAACAGGGAGAGAGAGAGAGAGAGAGAGAGATAAAGATAGAGAGAGAGAAAGATAGGAAGAGAGAGATTCAGGTTTTCCGGGTCTTCTTGGAGGAAGAGCCGAGACCCATCCGCGATAATTTGGCAGAGGCTCCATTCACGTCGGACTCCCAGAGTTTACTGAGATGACCCTCCTTTCCTTGACCCTCCTCCGGCACTCTCAAGTAGAGACAGTCATAGCTCTGCGCCCCCAGCGCTCTCTCGTTCAAGCGCAGTCCTCCATAGCTCGGCGTCCTGGAGATCTGCCAATAACTCCTCTTCTGTCCCAACGCGAACGCCCTATTGCAAACGGAGGACTCCTGCAGCTTATCTTTCTTTTGAATCTCGGCAGCTTCAGCTTCCTTCTCGGCCTTCTCTCTGGACAGCATCATGAGCCAGCCGGCGAGGTCGTCTTCGGGGATGGAGAACCCTGGCTTACCTCGCCGTGACATCTTCCCCTTCCACAGGAGCTCTCGTTACCGCCATCGCTTTTTGTTAAACTGCAGATCTTCCAATTTTCTGTTAAGTTTTCAAGAATTCAAGTCTGTGATTTCAGTTTAGAGAACAGAAAAGGATCTCACGTTGACATTTATTTTGTTTATAATTATGTTGTGCATAATTATAGAACAATATAAAAACTAGATTTGAACGTACATTTAGAATATGATGAGTATCTTTACAAAGATATTAGAAACATGGGTCTTAGTTTTAGGAAGTACAAAGCACCGGTTTAAAGGGGAAGTGGGAAATGATTAGTATTCAGGCTTGGACTAGAAGTGGGAATGTCCCACATGCACGATCAACTACTGCATTGATTGGACAGTGGCCAGTCCATGTTGACCTTGTTATTTAATACTCATTCATTCTAAAGGGAAATATTTAGAAACACATATCATGATGAACACTGAATACAAAGAACTTTATAAGGGAATCCAATAGCACTCAAATATTTGGAGAAACTTGAGTGATATTTTGGAGATTAAAGAACCGTGTATAAATATTATCATCAATCCAAACATCAAAACATCAATCCAGTGTTGCATTATATATTAGGTTTTAATATTGTATTAAATATTATCATGTATTATTTTAATATAGAATTGTATTATTCCTATATCATAATATCTTTTATTTAACGAGTTAACAGATATTGCTACTTGGAAATGAAGTAAATATCCTTTTGAGAAATATCCCCAAGAATCAGCAACTGGCCAAGTAAGTGATCTTATATACTATCTATAACTAGATAGAGTCTATACCGTATGTTGGAATTCGTGAGAAGTAACAACATTTAACATATCCCCATTCTATTCCCACATTTCTATTCGTTGGGGTTGAGTTCTTAAGATTTTTTGAAACCGATAATCGGAGGTTTATTTGAAATGCATATATAGACGTTGTGATAATTATTTAACGTACTTTTTATTTTAAAATCATAGACGATATAAAAAAGAATGAATGACATAAATATGTTTTTGGTGAATAAGTGGATTGTTTTAAAAAAAATGGGGCCATTTAGTACCTTACTTTCATGTTTATGATAATAGTTGATTTGAACAGTAATCCGAATGATTCAAACTTAAAATTTTGGACATATAACTTTATATCATGATGATTCTCATGCAATGTATCATTCAAAACAATTTAATTCTATCTGAAATTGTTTTATGGAATAAATTTCATCATCAACAATCACACATCCTAATTAGTTCCTTTTGGAAACAGCATTCAATATTTTTTTCATCTAAATAATTGAGAGGCAATCTATTTTCTGAATTGATTATGAAGGAAAAAGTCAATGGTCATTTAAGTGACGTATTAATTTCATTTCCAAGTTTCAATATATTAAATTTACTTATTTATAATTGTAAAGGCATTTTTATTGAAAAGAAATTTATCAGTCATGATAACATCAGCATGTTCCTTTAATGACTTTGCAAAAGGCCAAAACAATCCTACAACATTATTAATCATAATTACTTTTAAAAGGTATAATGAATAAAAACCCAAGGGTTACTGGTTTTCTTAAAAAAATGCATAGTTTATATGAACCTTGAGGATAAAATGTGACTCCTTAAATGTTTCAATAAATTAAACTGTGTCCTTTACCTGATGAGTAAATAAGAGAGATAAGAGATAAGGATCTAATTTGAATTACTTAAACTTAAAATTGTCATATTCTTCTCAAGTCCCTTAGTTCTAATACATTTTTCATCACACCAATATTCCCCTTATTCCATCAAAAAAATTTACAAGTATTTTATTAATATATATCTTTATATCCCCGTACCATTTATGCACTTAATCCATCATCATAAAATATATCCTTCATCCTTCCCTATTTTATTGATAATCTATTATTTCACTTTCCTCTCACCATCATTGATAGTTCTCTTTATTTATTACCTTATAAAATATCTCTTCTATCTCCTTATCATCATTTAAAATTTGTTTAATTCCCTAATATCTGATCCCTATGGAGATAACTTTGATCATCATTATCTAATTATAGTTTTTTTAAGATCAGAATTCATATCAGTATTAAATAAATTATATGTCACAATGAAACAACCTAAAATTCAGTTCATCAATAAATAGTAGGAGGTAACACAATGTTTGTATGAAAGAGTTTGGGGTCAGGGATGACACATTTCACTGAAACTTTAAATTTACTAGTATCGTTTGAAATTCCTTATTACAAAGTGATTTTTGCTTTCACAGCCTCCCACACACACTATCTAAGCTGAGAACAATTCTAAAAAAATTAATGGATTTAATTTTGTAGGTTGCATTAATTTTAATTTAGCTTGATCAAATAAATTTATATTTGTCAAAATTTTAGGAGATCTCAAGTGAAGAGTGAGGTCATCCTCCACAGGGATTAGATCTTTAAGCTAGATCCAATTTAGAAGTTATAAAATAAAATAATACATATTAAGATGATAATAAGAAAGATAATAGGCGATTAGCCATATAATAAACAGATCTGAGGTATTAGTAAACAGGTTATGATAAGGGTGATGAAGAGATAAGGGGAATAGTTTAAGAACAACTAGGACAAGATATGGGTGAAAATAATTTACTAACGCAAAGTATATAAACATATATTTGTGTTTTTTGGCCTTTATTTCATTAAATACAAATTTTAAAATTCAATTTAAACCGTTTTGGTTTGCAACACCAAATGTCGTCATTCAATTCATCAAACACGATGAGTTATAATTGAAGATAATGATTGGTGAAAGCCAATCATTAACTCAGTTTTTGATTGGTGTCAGCCAATCATTTGACTATATCATTATGGCATTGTGAAAAATGATGCAATAATGGCATTTAAACCTAATGAATCACTTTTTATTTTTTTTAGATGAATGGATGAATAAAAAAGGAGGCATTTTTTGCTAAAAATGCTTGCATGGACTGACGTGGAAAAAGACAAGAACTTTGTTTTTTCTTCTATCTCTCTCTGTAGGATAGTCAACATAAGTGGTTGCACTTAGTGTCATGCGACACATGGTGTGTCACTCTCCTATTTGGTAAAAAATGGGGATTTGGCTGACGTTGCATGTGATTACGCGCAGCCACGTTAGCTGCGAGGATATTATTTAAATGACAAACAAGAAAAGAATCTTTTGTCTTTTTTACCCTGATGGTACAAGTGGGGACTCTGAAAAATGAGAGCGCAGAAGACGATGCGATGAGGAATCTCAATGATTTTAAAGTTTAAATGAAAACAGAAAAAGAGGGAGCATTAGAGCCAATAATGAGGATAGAGAAAAAGTCAAGGGCTAGGATTGTTCCTAATTAAAATGGCGATATCTGATGATCCATAAGTCCGATTAAGCAGAAATGTCAGCACTGCTATGTCTTCCCCCCCTTTTTCCATTCATACCCTCTTATCTATAAATGGGACGTAGATCACTTTTCAAATTCATATTGAACTTGCTTCCTTCCTATGTGGACTGATTGAAAGATAGTGAGTTTTGAGATCCATCAAGTGTGTTCTTCGTGTCTTGGTGTGTGTGAAAAAGCATTAGAGAAGAGGAATAGCTTACCGGCACTCACAAATTGACGTGATCCTGGGACAACGTAAGGATCTAAGGTAAGCGTCTTCGCCTTACATTGCTCTTTCCCTACATTTTTGTTCACTTAAATAGGGTTTACTATCAGCTTTTTACTATCATAACACCTACTTAAATCTCCATAATATTCTCTCTCTCTCTCTCTATCATCACATCGTTCACGCACTCAATCACTATCGTATCCATCACATTCTCTACCTCATTCATGTATCGCTTTGCATAATTTTACATTAATTTCCTCCTTTCTATATAATTTTAAGCTTGTATTATAACTATTACAACCTTTTACTTGATATCACTTTGTCACCTATTATATTCTAGTCTTTATCTCTTTTCGTATTGATAATCACTATAATCAGAAAATTGAATCCTTATTCATCATTCCTTGTGGAGACGATCATTACTCATCACTAGCTAAACATTCCTAAGTAAATACATGTAAATATATTTTGATTGAATAATCTCAATTACCGACGACAAGTTAAAACCCTAAAATTGAGTTTATTAAAGATCAACTGTCAAGATTATGACATAGGATTTAAGAAAAGCCCATGCCGACATAGGTTTGGGCCTGGACTGTCCTGGGCTGTGCAAAGTCCATAAGTTTTTTTCTCTTTGATTTTGCATGCAGTTGCTCGTGGGCCCGATCAAGACTTGTCATCAGCGCTGGTCTGGTCCATAATTTTTCTGAAAATTCTAGTTCCTTGCAATCCCATATCAGATGTTTTAAAATCTATCATTGGTTTGTGAATCACAAAACAATATAACTCTTGAATTAAAAGAAATCGATAAAGAACTGACCTTGCATTCATGTACCTGAGGTGCTGTCATTGAAGGTTGTGATTGAGGCTGTGGCTGCGCTTGCAACTATGGTCTTTCTGCCTTTGGCGCTCGGCTTGCAGCTGCAACCATAGCCCCTTGTCGGCTTCTTAGGGGCCGCAATTTTTATATTTTTTATATTTTCTATTTTTACTATTTCAATTTACTTTTTATGCATATTCATGATAAATTCATCAAAAATAGGAAATTTATATAATATATGAATAAATACATGAAATGGGATTTAATTTTCCTATATCATGAAATATGTATATTAATTCCATGTTATATACATCATATGCCCTTCAAAAAAATCTTAAATTGAAAGCATGAATTTTGATACATCAATGAATGTTCCATATAAAATTCAGCCTTCCACGAATCACTACGTTCAAAAGTGTGGACCCCATCATCCTCGTCCACCATCATCAGCCAATTTATCAGTGGTCAGATTAAAAACACTCTTTTCTCATTCATCTTATTTCACTTTGTAATCTCATCATCTGATCCTAGTTTAGAAGGCTGGATATTACAAAATAATGTCATTTCACTTAAAGAAACTACATGTCATGACAACTACTTCAGGCTGGCTTGGCTTGAAGCCTTGTCATTCTTCGTATATTATAAATTTTAGATTGTGACCTGTTAGAATGCAACCATATCTACATAAAGAATTTAATCAAATATGGAGGAAATAAAGAAACACGGCCTATATAATTGTGGCTTAGGACATACAGATGTATTTGATATCTTTTTGTGCTGACATGGGGTACGTTGAGGCTACCCTTTTGCTTTGTTCCTCAGAAAAAATACAGGGGCTTGATGTTTTTCAGAGGTAGGCCCTTCTCCATGGTTTTCTCCCTTTAGTAACGATGCGGGCAATGGGCAATGTGATAACACAAATTTAGTAAGTTGATATGCCCATATTTGCCTGTTTATGTTCATTAAATTGATTATATATGCATAATATCATGCCTAAAATGATTCAATTTATATTAAGAGTGATATATTAAATTTTATATATTTTTATGTATTTTAATGATTTTAGTGACGTCAAATTCTTAAAGAAAATAATTTTTAAGTCGGAAATACTTTTTCCTATTTTTTTGGCGTTACATTCGAAGATATATACTTTTTAAAAATTTCAAAAATATATTTATAAAATTTTTATAAATTCAAATCTATTTTTTGGAATTACTTAATGGTTCTTTGACTTTCCAAAATGGGAGGAGAGAGAAAATGGCAATATCTGATGATCTAGAAGTAGTTCCAGGCTGAAAGCTTGAGTGGAGATCGTTTTTTTGCCTCTTTACATCCATACGGTTGGATATAAAAATAGAATCTCAATTTTTTGTAGAAATAATATTTAAGCTCAATTCCTCATAGAGAGGTAGATTGAAAGAAAGTGAAGTTTGGAAGGTCCATCAAGGTGTTCTTGGTGTTTTCAGTGATTGGGGAATATCAATAGAGAAGTGGAGAGGATGATCTGCATCACAAAGTGCTTTGATCCTGGCAGAGAAAAGGGATCAAAGGTTAGTCTCTTCCCTTACATTGGTTTCACTCCTTCACATCCCTTTACTTAGATCTGCATCCTTATTTTCATCATCATCAAATTCTCATCACCATCTTCCATCATCTCATTTAACTACATTCATATCGAATCTCGATCTTGACCTCATCATCTTCATCTCATATAAAAAATCTAAATCATCTAGTCCATCATCCTATTGTCCATCTCACAACCACCCATCCATTCTTCCATCACATCCATTAGTTAAATCATTAGCATTTTTCTTCCACCATTCTATTTCACCATCATCTATCCACATCCACTTATATGAATCCACGCCATTTCATCTGTATATATTTTTATTCATCTTCTACATCCATCATCACTTCACACCTTCATCTGTCTCACACTCTCATTTGCATTCAATCTATACATGTCTTCCTACCTATTCATCATAAAATAATCATATTCAAATCATCGATATAAAATAATAACTATCACACTCTCATGACCTTGGATTCATCACATCACGATCCCCTATTATATGTATTGTCTTTCATCCTTTTTGAATCATAATTTAAAGAGTATTTGAATCTTAATATATGTTCCTTGAGGAGACAGCCCTTGCTCATCACTAAAAATTCATATTATTTTATATTTAAGGGTTTATTAATGTTATTGATTAAACTCAATATCACAACGATGTAATTTCACCCTAATTTTGATTTTATCAATATGAATCCTTTGTCAATTAATTCTACATACTTCGTGATCACGAGATTTCTTATTTAGGACAAGCTGACCCCCTTTTGTTCTCCCTTTCTTTCTTCTCATGCGAATTCTTCAATGCCTCCTATGGTCTTTCATTTTTCTACTGAAATAAATAAAAAAACTCATCCATTCACTCTCATCTTATTCTTAAATTCACCCTTTGAAACATGATTAACTTTAGAGCACAATTAGACCCAAATTGTATTACAACTGATAAATTTAAATAATATCAAGGTAAACATGACTTGATGATATTATGTTTAATAATTTAATTTATAAAATATTAAAATTTTACTTTAAAAAATTTAAATTAATAGCATGAGGGAGTCAATACATCAGATATAACCTTACATTAAATTGTGATAATATGCATCATAATATGCCAAAATTACCTTAAAATGCAAATGATTTAATCTATGTTATTTTTCGATCATGATTTTATCATTTAATTCAAATTATTTATTATATGATATAACATGCTTACTATTTCAGTAAAAAGCATATTTTTACAAGTATATTCACATTAATATTTCACAACTCCATGTTATCATGGATTAAATCGGTACATTATATTTTGACATAATTTTTTTTTAATAATGATTCTTCAGTATTCTCTAACATCAAATCTAATAAAATTTTTATGAGCTTATTTCAAGGTTTTATAAATTTCCCTAGGTTTCAACTTACATTTGTCTCTATCCACTAAGTGGTTTGGTCATGTTTTCCCATGTTTGCCCAATGTTTGTTATCCATAATTGATATTATGTGGTCATCAAGACAATCATATTCCTATATGATGCTTGAGTTATTTGAACTAAATGTTTATTCATTATTATTCTGATATAATGGTTATATTAAAGGCAATGAATACACAGAATTACTAAGTATAGTATGGTGAGATGATAATACAGTGATCAATGATCTCTAAGTACCCTTAAAACATTCCTATTAAAATGAATATGAAGAAGGACATCAAACTATCTAGAAAGAATGGCAGTGTATGATCAGATGTATATGACTAGTATGGCTGATCATTTGTCCCTTTGTGTATAGACACTCAAGGCAAATGGTGGATGCTCATTAGGGAAAGAGTTCACTGAATTGGTCAGTATTAATCTTTGAATGATATTATATATAAGCATCAATCAGACGGACTCATGCTATGGTTGTGTAAGTGGTACTAAGAGCTACGATACCAATCATTGTGCATGGATGGCTACATTTTGACAACAAACTACAAGTCACTAATCATGAGATTCAAACTAGTATTAGATATAGTCAGAAGTACAGGAAGATGATGAAATTGTCTGGGCGTAATATAAGTGGAGATTGACTCAAGTAAGAAGATATATTAAATTCTTATCCAGGGTAGTGGATAAATTGGAGAAGATTTTCTGCAATGATTCCCGTTATGTACCAGTACTAAGTAAAATGAAAGATTAGGATTTGATGGTTAAGTATATCGAGATTCAAAATGGTCTCGGATGAAGGAATACATGTATAAGTAACTTATGATGGTGTAGGTTCCATGACAGAGTTCAATCACTACTATGTATCTTGTAGAGCATGAGGCATTGACACTGTATAGAAACTCAACCTATCGATTGGAATCAATTATTAATATATCTATGTATATATCATAAAGTTAATTAATAAGGTTATCTTATATATGTTATTGGGCCATATAACATATTAATTAGATTGATACATGGGCCTTTAGGGTCACACACATAAGATTTATGGACATTAATGTGTACTTAAGTTATAAGGCTTTTTGTGAAAAGTTCCAAAATAATTATAAATATAGGAGAAGCCCCTTTTGGCACTCTTGAAAACTAGATCTGAGAGAACCCTTTTCTTCTCCTTGGGAATCGTGACGGTAGTAAGATCACCTAAATCTTTAAGGAGGATTGAAGAAGACCAAGAGGAACGTGATCATCGCATCAACCATGCGGATACGTCTAGAGGCTAAGCACATTGATGGCTTGAATAAACTATTACAAGAACTAAGTCAGGGGTAGAATTAGTTTCTAACAATGTGCTAGTTCATGCTTTTGAGGGCCTGACATCTATTGACAATCAGATTAGTGATCTTAATTTTAATGTTGTAAGTAAGGGCATTCTTCCTTTGCATGATCATTTTAATGGTGCTAGTCTTGATCTGGGATTTCCATCACTTCCATTTTTCATCCTTTCATCATGCTAAATAATCTTTTTAATATTTCATCATTTTCAGGAGAATAATCAAGATAGGATATTCTATTTTGGGTTGAATCATAATGAGATGACAAATTGTGAGAATGATAATCATAAATGATTTTTAGAAAAATGTTTATAGGAATGACTAAATTAATGATGTACTATGAGGCATTAACAACTTCAGCTTCAGTAATTGAAATCAAATTCTACTCATCATGTACTACTTTTAATCAATATTATTTGGTGAACAATTCATTACTTAAATGTTTTAATGATGCATAATTAATGTTCTAATTCCTCCTTGGTGCATGCTTTATCTACAACATAGGGTAACAATTTTTCTAGTAAGAATCACTTTTTCTCTATTTTTCCTTCTCCTTTTTCCAGTAGGGAACTCTAGAGAAGTGGGGGAAATGGCTTCTTCACACTATTGAGTCACGGTGATAAGATCACTGTTAATCTTGGTCAGACATCTTCAGTAGAGTTCATCAAGATGAAAGACAAATGAATACCTACAAAGATAACACATTTAAATTGTAGTTTCAGATATTCCAACAAAGTTGGTGCGGAGGAAATTATCAAAACACACCAATATTGCCTGACTTAAAATTTATCACCACTAGTATTGTATAGTGTGAGTGATCATTTATACCACCTTCAAATACGTGTTCGTCTATTAGAGGGAGAGAGATATAAATATGTACAGAGACAGAAGAGAGACAATATTGAGAATAAAAAACACACGACAAAAAACTAAAAAACTAAAATCTAAGTCAAACGACAAAAAACTAAAATCAACTTATTTCCAAATCATATGTTGAGACGAAAACATTAGTCTTTCCGTTAAAAGAAGAACACGGGAACTGTTTCTGTTGTTCTCTGAACACTGAAAACAAGAACAGTTTAAATTTATCAACTGAGCAAGAACGTTTTGAAAGATGGCGGAGCAGAGAGCTTCTTCTCAGAAGGAAGAACTCGCCGACTGGCTCGTGAGGCTGTCCGAGGGGAGGAGCGAGGAGGCGTTCGAGGAGATGACACGTAAGAAGAAGAAGAAGAAGAATAGGAAGACGACGACGAAGAAGAAGAAGAAGAAGAAGAAGAAGAAGAGAGTGAAGAAGTTACAGAGTGGGTCTTGCGGCACGGACGAGGCGGAGTGTTTGGAGGATGATAGTGGGGGGAGCGAGGAGATGAGTGCTGGCCACGTCGGGGAGGACGCTGCGAGCAGTGAAGAGGAGGCTGATCCCGACTTGGATGAAGTCTTGGACTCGTTGTTGCAGTTGAGCCTGGGCTCCTCCTCCAAGAAGACCCGGAAATCTTGAAATTCTTCTCCTTTTTCTCTCTCTTTGTCTCTCTCATTAGCTCTCTCTCTCTTCGTCTCTCTCTTCCTCTCTCATTCTCTCTCTCTTCCTCTCTCCTTCTCTCTCTCTTCCTCTCTCTCCTCTCTCCCTCTCTTCGTCTCTCTTTCTCTCTCCTTCTCTCTCTCTTTCTCTCTCATCGTCTCTCTTTCTCTATCATCGTCTCTCTTTCTCTCTCTCTCTTCCTCCCTCTCTCTGTCTCTCTCTTTCGCTCTCTCTCCCTCCTCTTTCTCTCTTCCTCTCTCCTCTCTCCCTCTTCTTTCTCTCTCCTCTCTCTTCCCCTCCTCGTTCTCTCTTTCTCTCTCCCTATCTCTCTCTTCCCCTCCTCGTTCTCTCTTTCTCTCTCCCTATCTCTCTCTTCCCCTCCTCGTTCTCTCTTTCTCTATCCCTCTCTCTCTCTTTCGTTTTCTCTTTCTCTCTCCCTATCTCTCTCTTCTCCTCCTCGTTCTCTCTTTCTTTATCCCTCTCTCTCTTTCGTTTTCTCTTTCTCTCTCCCTATCTCTCTCTTCCCCTCCTCGTTCTCCCTTTCTCTATCCCTCTCTCTCTCTTTCGTTTTCTCTTTCTCTCTCCCTATCCCTCCTCGTTCTTTCTCTCTCCCTCTCTCTTCCCCTCCTCTCTTTCTCTATCCCTCTCTCTCTCTCTTTCGTTCTCTCTTTCTCTCTCCCTATCTCTCTCTCCCCCTACTCGTTCTCTCTTTCTCTCTTCCTCTCTCTCTCTTTCCCTCCTCGCTCTCTTTCTCTCTTTCTCTCTCTCTCTTCCCCTCCTCTCTCTCTCTTTCTCTCTCCCTCTCTCTCTCTCTTCCCCTCCTCTCTCTCTCTTTCTCTCTCCCTCTCTCTCTCTCTTCCCCTCCTCTCTCTCCCTATCTCTCTCTCTTCCCCTCTTTCTCTCAATTTCTCTCCCCTATCTATCTTTCTCTCTATTTCTACCCCATCTCCATCTTTCTCTCTATTTCTCCCCCTCTCTATCTTTCTCTCCATTTCTCCCCTCTCTTTATCTTTCTCTCTCCCTCTCTATCTTTCTCTCTATTTCTCCCCTCTCTTTATCTTTCTCTCTCCCTCTCTATCTTTCTCTCTATTTCTCCCCTCTCTTTATCTTTCACTCTCCCTCTCTATCTTTCTCTCTATTTCTCCCCTCTCTCTATCTTTCTCTCTGGCTCTCTCTCTATCTGTCTCTATTTCTCTCTCTTCCTCTCTCCCTCTCTCTATTTATTTATCTTTCTCTCTATTTTTCCCCTCTTTCTCTCTTAGTTTCTTTCTCTCTCTCTCTCTCTCTCTCTCTCTCTCTCTCTCTCTTTTACTCTCTCTCTATCTTATTCTCTCTCTCTCTCTATCTCTCCCCCTCTCTCTTTTGCTTTCTCTCTCTCTTTCTCTCTCTTTCTCTCTATTTCTCCCCTCTCTTTCTCTCTCTCCCCTCCTCTCTATTTATATATATAGATATATAATCCGCCTCGTGTCTCTCTCTCTCTCTCACTTCCCTCCTCTCTCTATCTCTCTCCCTCCTCTCGTTCACTCCGTACCTCCTCTCTCTCTCTCTGTATATATCTTTATATTTATATATCTATCTATATCTACCTCTCTATATTTCCCTCTATCTCCCTCTTTCTATATCTATTTCTCCCTCTCTATATATGTGTCTCTATCACCCTCTCTCTCTCCCTCTCTCTCTCTCTGTATCTCTCTCTCACTCAGGAACACAAACACACTCATCATTTCTTCATTGATATCTAGGAGAGACAAGGTTTGCATCAAGATGGAGAAACCATGAACGTCTCACTGGTTATTCTATTTCCTTGTCCTCTCCTGTTTCTTCCTTTTTTTTCCTACTCCAACGTACACAGCAGGAACTGTTTTCAAGAGCTACTGGCCATCCACAATACTATTACCTTGTAGTTCTTGAATACGCAGTTGAAGAACTGCAACTGATTGCTTTATGGTAAAGCAGAACAATATGTTTAAGTTTGCGCAACACTTGGTAACA
This sequence comes from Wolffia australiana, assembly GCF_029677425.1. Lineage (NCBI taxonomy): Eukaryota > Viridiplantae > Streptophyta > Magnoliopsida > Alismatales > Araceae > Wolffia > Wolffia australiana. The sequence goes on along the minus strand of NC_135852.1, from coordinate 5,359,272 downwards.
CATTATTGGAGATGATGATACTTTGGAGAATTAAAATGGAAATATTATTTGTCTCCGAAAGCTTGGGAGATTTTATGCAAAAGCTCAGGTGTTGTGGGGGAGTGTTGAAGAACAACATCCTGGTTAAAGATGAAATGTTGTGCCCTTTGTACAATACATAAGTGTCCACTGGTGAGATATACAGTTAAGAGTAGGATAAAGTATATTAGGGTAACAAATAATGATTGCTGCATTTGTTAATTGCTTCATCTTTTTCTTAATAATTTTGAATATTTGAAAATATTTTTTTGCAAGCTATTTTAGATACTCTAATATATTTCTCTCTAATGTCAAATCAATTATTGGACACAGAGTAGTTGTTACTTACCGAGTTTCAATGGTGAGGTGTGTTTAAGATAATGCATGGTAGTATTTATCTAAGACGACCTAGAAAAATGTGGCACTTAAGTTGACCACTAAGGTTTACATCACATTGATTCCAATAATAGGTAGATATTATTTCAAAGAGAGCAAAAAGAGAGTATATATTTATTTCTTGTATTAGTTTTTGTGAGCCCCTTGAGTGGGTATATTAATACATAACAATTGGGTGATACCTGCGTAGCCATAAAAGATATATTCAAAGTAGAATAAGTCAAAAAATTGTCACACTAACAACACTTAAAGTTGATTCGGGGAAAACAACTCCCTGAATGAATCCAAAAAGGAGGCTATTAAATCCATGCATTTGCATGGACAATGTTCTTATTTAATTCACACCTTTGCTTGAACAGCCCTTTTAAATTCATGATATGTGGAATGATGTTGAGAAGTGAAAGGTTAAATTTTATGTGTTTGCGAAGCAAATCATAAATATTAATGCCCAGTAGTGGATGATAAATTACAGATGGATAGAGAGGCGAAATGATAGAATTGTCTGAAAGCAGAAAAGCGCCATAATCCATCAAGTTAGATGGATGGAGAGTGGATCATCTAGAAGAATTTCACATTGGGGACTGATTCCTTTATGCAGATGGGGGCTTGAGGGTCTCACGTCCTTTAAATAGACCCCACATGGGATTTTTCAATCAGTAAAATTACTCATCACAATGTTTGTAAGTTACCTGGCTTCAACACATACTTGCTCTCATACCCTTGTGAATAATGTTGGTAAGTGAATAATATACCCCAATCCCAGACATCGGGATATTTAACTCATTATAACAATTAATGCACAATTAATGATGTGTGTAAGGACTTAGCAAAGAGAGAGGGACTCACTTAAGACAAACACAAAGAAGTGACAAAATGCATCCACCTAGTAACAAAAATAATTAAAAAACTCAAAAAATGAGAATACAACATAATGGAAATTCACTCCAAACATAGTTTACAAATAACACAAGGAGCCATGATCGCTTCGCAGAATTTAATTCAAACACCATTCACCTAATCATGCGTCCTCTCTTATCTCTTTCCTTCTATATGTTTCTTTACAGGAAACACAACCAGCAGGGAGTGGGACAGCGAGACTGAACATGGAAGGGGAGAATGAGAGACTTAGCAAAGAGGATAGAGAGATCATGGAGAAGGCTAGAGATTGAGAGAAGGCATCTACCTAATGACAGAAACAGAGACAAAAGCAGAAAAGAGAGAGTCAGAAAACATGAAACCGAGAGAGATGGAATGATTAAAATAACAGAAGAATGAGACAAAGGGGTAGAGAAAGAGAGAGAACGAATGATAAAGAATCACCTGCCCTTGCTAGTTGCTACTACTCAAGCATGGCAGGTCTGATCGATTCGAGAAACTGGACCACCTCAGCCATGCTAGGCCTCCTCGAAGCAGTCTCCGAGGTGCAGATCAGACCCAGCTTCAGTACCTGCACCATCTCATCCTCCACAGAACCATCAACATCCCTGTCCAAGCACTCCAATTCTCTTCCCATCTCCACCATCCCCTTCACATACTCGGACAAAGCCACCACCTCGGCCGCCTCCACCGCCTCTACTGGCTGCCTCCCCGTCACCAACTCCAGGCACACCACCCCGAAACTATACACATCACACTTGTCGTTGAATCCCATACTCTGCGATGCAAGCTCTGGTGCCACATACCCGGCCAATTGGTGAAACTCGGTTGACCCGCTGTTCCCCACCATGGGTAGCAGCTTCCCCAACCCGTAGTCAGCCACCTTCGGCACCCCTTCCTCATCTAGAAGAATGTTCGCAGACTTTAAGTTAAGATGCAGCACCTGAGGTTTGCAGTCATGGTGGAGATACGCCAAACCTCTGGCCACGCCAACAAGGATCTCATACCTGTCAAAGACAACATCCTGCTGAGAAAAGTTTTAAGAGGAAAAGTAGTGCCCTTGCTATAAACTATTGCTTTAAGCACAGTGGTAGTCCACGTGAATCTTAACATGGTATCAAAGCCCAAGTTGAGTGAGGGTTCTAGTAATAGCTGTAGATAATAGGTACAAGATTCTAAGTCTTGGCTGCAAGTGTTGGGGGGGAATGTTAAACATAAGTCCCTTCTCCTGCTGAGAAAAGTTTAAGAGGACAAGTAGTGCCCTTGCTAAAACTATTGCTTTAAGCACAGTGGTAGTCCACTTGAATCTTAACATGGTATCAAAGCCCAAGTTGAGTGAGGGTTCTAATGATAGCTGTTGGTAATAGCTACAGCATTCTAAGTACTGGCTGCAAGTGTTAAGGCAAATGTCAAAGATAATTCACTCTCGATGATAGTTTAAGAGGAAAAGTATTGTCCGTGCTATCAGCTATAGCGTTTAAAAGAAGAGTTAGGCTCTCAAATCGTTGCGGTACCTTCTCCCCCATGAAAGGTTGGGACTTTCTCTGTTGTGGAGGTGATCCTGGAGGCTGCCCATGGCAGCGAACTCGGAGAGGACTAGCTGCATGGTGGGTGACCAGTAGAATCCATGCAGGGTGATCAAATTGGGGTGATGTAGGTTCCCAAGCCGGCCAAGCTCCTGCTCAAACTCCTCTTGGCTGTTGATCCTACCCAAGGTTTCGAGCTTCTTCACGGCGATGACGACCCCGGCTTGCAGGCCAGCTTTGAAGACAGAGCCCATGGTTCCCACCCCTATCAGACTGCCCTTGTCTAGAAAGGCCTTCACTCCAGCTCCCCAGTCATGTTTGGAAGCCAGGCTCTTGCTGAAGAGAACCAATTTCCCTATCACAACACTCAAGATTGAAGGTGGCAGCTGGGAGCTCTCTGAGATCAGCATTTCCTCCACTGGCCGTGTTGTACTCCGGCGAGCCCGGAAGTTGACTATGGTGACGGCACAGACGCCGGCGAGGACGGTGGCGGTGGCGGTGATGGCGATGATGGCAGAGGAGGTCAAGTTTCTGGTCTGTGAACATGGTTTCTTCAGAGGAGGGCCGCAGAGGCCGGGGTTGCCGTCGACGGAGAGGTTGAGATGCTGGACAATTGTCAAATTGAAGAGAGCTTCTGGGATGGCCCCGGTCAACAAATTCCCCTCCAAGCCCAAGAACCTCAAGCCAGAGCAGGAAGCTATGGCAGGGTCAATCTTCCCCCAAACACGGTTGCCAGACGCGTCGAGGAAGGCGAGATTATCGCCGCAGGAACCGATTCCTGGGAATTCTCCTCCGAATTGGTTGAATGAGAGATCTAAATAAGTCAGATTTCTCAGTTGGAGGAGCTCCAATGGGAGCAGGCCATCAAAGGAGTTGCTCCCAAGATCCAAGAACTGCAAGCTCCGGCAGGAAGCGGCCTTGCCGGAGACGCCGCCAGACAAGGAATTGCTCCTCAGGGAGATGAAACCCATCTCCCTGGGAACGCAGATCTGCTCAGGAAATCCTCCAGAGAGGGAATTGAAGGAGAAATCCACGCCCTTGAGCTTCAAGCAAGCGCCAATGGAGGCCGGAACGGGCCCGGAGAGATTGTTCCCGGCGAAGGAGACGAACCGAATCCGACGGCAGCTGAGGAAGAGGGAAGCCGGGATCTCGCCGGAGAAGAAGTTGCGGGAGAGATCCAAGAGCCGGAGAGAAGGCAGATCGCCGAGAAATCCAGGAATCTCGCCGGAGAGCGCATTTCTACTGAGATTGAGTTTCCGGAGAGCGACGATCTCGCCGTACTCGGGAGGAATCCGTCCGGAGAATCGATTTCCGAAGAGGGAGAGGATCGCCAGGCTCCGCAGCCCGGCGAGGGCGGGGTTTAGGGTTCCGGCGAGATCCGCCGCGTGGAGGACTATCTTCTCCACCTCGCCGGCGGCGCCGCAGCGAACTCCGGCGAAATCACGGCACGGATCTGATCCCGGATCGACGGTCCAGGTTGCAAGCCTGCCTCCGGGATCCTCCACCACCGTCGATTTGAACCGCAGCAGGATCTCCTTCTCCCCCGGCACGGCGGCGGAGATCTCCGCAGCTAAGACCGCCATTAGCGCCGCCAGCAAGCGGCGGAGCACCGCCATTCCCGCCGCTCCGAGCTTGGACTGCTGGTCAACGCGAACAGTCACAGGTCCGACCCCACTGCTCACGATATCCCCGCCATTCACCACGTGCCGTGCGTTGATTGGTCGACATAAACCCGATTTCCTATTACCCTCGGGAAGATCGAGAATTTCAGCCTGGTCCAGCGGGGGAAGGTATAAATAGAGGCGAACGCTCCGTGCTTGGACTGCCGGTCAACGCGAACAGTCACAGGTCTGACGGTACTGTTGATTCCCGCCATGACACGTGTCGTGCGTTGGTTGGTCAACATAAATGCGATTTCTCTGTAATACCCTTGGAAGGATATCGAGAATTTCCGCCCGGTCCGGCGGGGGAAGGCTATAAATACCGGAGGCGGCAACCGCTGCGATTCAAATAACGGGGCAGCGGCGATTGACAGAAGGTATGTGGTGTGTGATTTCTTCTTTCCGAGGGTTTACAGAAGCTCGTCTTCGGCTTGGAGTCGCCGGAGAGCCTTCTTGGCGTAGCAGGTGATGGCGACGGTGGCGCCGGCGGCCGTGCAGAAGCCGAGCACGTCGTAGATGATCTGCTCCACCGATAAGAATCCCCGCCCGTGCGACGCTTCCGCCAAGTTCCCGATCAAGATCCCGCTGCAAAATTCAAAAAAAAAATTAGGTTAAATTTCGTAATTGTCGTCGATGGATGGCCATTGAATGCAGATCTGTGGAGTTGAAGTTCGATCTGACGTGTAGATGGTGACGAAAGTCTCCAGCGTGGTTCCTGTCAAGGATCCGACTATGTAGGGGCAGTACTTGACGTTGGTGGCGACGGCCGCGTAGTTGAAGATTATAAACGGAAATGGCGAGATTCGGATCAACGCGACCGCTCGAAACTGATGGAACCAGTTTCCTTCCCCTGCCAGCCGCACGATGGCCGATTTCTTCGGCCATCTATCCAGCCATCGCTGCCATCGAGAACAACAATCAAAATCATCATTTCGGAATTTTTTGAATTAGTTGGTTGAGATTGGGGCAGCAGTACATGAATTCTGTGGCGGAAGAGAGAGCCGATGAAGAAGGGGAGCGACATGCCCAAGCTCGAGGCTCCCATGATGAGGAGGAAGCCGTAGCCATAGCCAAAGGTCATCCCGGCGAGCCACGTACATGGCGAAGTCGGCACCAAGAACACGGGGAATGTGGCGATGGAGACGAAGAGTATAAGGCCAAGCGTTGGCCTGTCGAACGTCGTCGTCTCCCAATCCAATACGGGCACCACCACCTGTGACAGACAGGCAATGAAGAGTGATCATACAACAGGAATTCAAATGAATGGGTCGTGTACGGCTCGGGGAGAGAAGAAGGATGACAGAATACGATGGACAGGACGGCATTTCGGTCGGTTCCAAGGTAAGAATGAATGATTGATGACGGTAAGAGTCGGATTGGATGACGGAACAAAAGACTTTTTGGACAGAAAATCGGTAGTTTGGATGATACATGTCAGCGCGTGATTCTTTGATCGTGGAATTTCGAGAAAATTGGCAGTTTTGATTCCAGGGTTCTCTCAGTCGTTCAGAATCAAGATGGTCCAAGGAATTTTATCGCCAAATGGACAAGAAGCGACGGAATTTCATGAACTTTCACCGGGTTTTCCCATCACTTGCTCGATCAGTGCACGCAAGAGAACATGAGAATCAAATAAACAGAGAAAGAGGAAAACCAGTCTAAAAGATCAGCAAGTTCACGGCAGGATTTTGCGATTGAAACAAAGCTTACCTTTCGAATCAAAAGAGGGCCGCCCCAGATCAAGCACACAGCACCAACCACCAGCAAGACGGCGCAGGATAGAACCACCTTCCCCCACCACCATAAGGAACTCCGCAACCTCGGATCTTGTTCTCTTGGCAAGCCCTCAACGACCACGGAATCATGATACTCCGGCGCCCCCAACAAGACGTAATCCCCATTGTTCTTCGCCTCAGGAGAAGCAGTCCCATCTCGCAGCCGCTCCCCGCATGTCATCGCGAACAGTTCAACCAAAATCCCCAAATCCGCCCTCAAATTGGAAATCTCTCAATAAATTCCATCGAAGCCGAGCCAATCAAAGAAAAATCCCCAAATCGCCGAGATCTCGAAGACCCGCCGAAGAACCCTAGCCCGAGATAACTCCGCCGAAGCGATCAAGGCGAGATTTTTATTGCCTCAGGCCCCGCCAGCAGGAGAAGAGACTACTCAGCTGGAGAAGATCTTCGCTACCGTCCACTGATCTTAGAAGGCGGCGCCGCAACCGGCGTAGCGACGCCTTCGAGGGAGACCAGAACAGCACGCGACTACGCGTCAAAGCAACGCTCTCCTTTTCAGCCGCGTCATGTCTCCCCCACGAACTCCACGGTATAACTTCATCCTTTTTATAAACTTATATTCATTAAATGGTTTTCCTAAAATCACCTACGTCATTCAAAGGGGGCACCCCTCATCGTCATCGTTGTCGTCATCGTTGTCGTCGTCGTTATCGTCATCGTTATAAACGTTCGGCGCTACTTTGCACTTCGGCTTGCTCCGATTGGTGGGTATGGTTTGCCATGGCTGTGGAGCCGCGGGAGGAGGAGAAGCCGCCGCCGACGACTCCGCGCAGCGTCGCGATCGCGGGCGCGCGGAGTTGCGAGGAGATCAAGGAGATTGCGCGCAAGTGCGCTGATCAGCCATTGCAGATCTCCGAGCCCGGCGCGTGGGCCGTCCTCACCGGCATCTCGACGAATGCACGGCAGAGAGTCCAGGTAACATTTCTCTCTAAAAATTTGATCCTTTTCTGCGTTAAACTTTGGTTTGATTTAGATTTTTTTGGGTGCGGTAGGGAATGAATATTGTACTCACTGGGGACGATCATTCCATCGGGAGGCTTGTGGACGATTACTGTTTCCGTATAAATGACATTGCCGTCAGCGGTAGCCATTGCAGGATCTTTAGAGGAAATGCAGTTGTGGGGCAAGAGGACGCGGTCGACTCCCCTGTCCCTGTGTTCTTGAAAGATGCGAGGTGGGACATTGATTGAGGGTTTTCTTGCTTTGCCTCTATTTGGGCGATTAATTTTTTTTTCTTTGGTTTTAATTTTGTTGCCTCTACAGCACCAATGGCACGTTCCTGAACTGGACCAAGCTGAAGAAATCGTCTCCGGAAGTGCGACTTCGACATGGGGATATTATTTCCTTCCTGGGTCTACCTCATGACGGTAAAATTGCATTTATCTATAGTTGGGTTGCGTTGGGAATAATGACTTCTCAGTTTTCCCTTTTTCTTACTCCAGAGAAAGCGTACGCCTTTGTATTTCGAGAAGTATCTGACTCCCTTCTTTCAAACGGGGAGTTTGTGAAGAGGAAATCAGGTAAAGTCTTTGTGGGGCATTATTTATGATATTTTGTAACTTAATTGCCGAATTCTGACTATTAAATTTTATAATTTAGTTGCGTGTTGGGTTGCGGAACTCTGGTCTTTTGTTGGCGAAACGTTAATATTTTTTCTTTCACAACAACGAATGCGCTTACATTCTTTATTTTTTATGATCTATTTTTACGGCTCCATTCAGAATAAAGGTCATATCGTTTTCATGTGGAGAGTGACTGTTCTTTATATCAAACTTATATTTCGATATTTTTGTCAGACGTACTAATTACGCCTGAAGTTAAGAGGTCTAAACGCATCAGCTTAGGGGTCTCGGAGGGTCCTGTGTCTCTTGATGATGTACGCAGTCTGCAGCGATCAAACACGGTATAGTCTTAATTTGGAGTTTAATAAGGATATCAGATGCAATTTCGATCATATTGTCTATTAAAGTGATTGATTGTCTTATAAAAAGGTGGTTGATTTTTTTTTCTGGACGCAGGCCCTGCGAAAAGAGCTTGAATCTAATGTCCTCACCATTGAAAACATGCGCGCTGAAGCCCAGGCTTTCATCATTGCCCACCAAAACGTAGGTTCTATCATTGATCTGATTTTTTTCTTATTGAGGCCAGTGTATTTTCTCTTGTGTCGTTTGTGCATTGCTATAAAAAGTAATTAATTTTGGTTGCATTCGCAGCAGAATTCTGTCAGTAATTTTTCGACTTTCTTTGTAAAATAAATGAAATATTCATTTTACATTTATTTAGCTTCCAGTGGTGGAGAAAAATCAGTTTTTTAATGTATCATCATACCAAAGTGGATGAAAATCCTTTGGACCTCTATAAACTCCTTTCAACTTCTAGGAAATTAAAGAACTCAGAGAGTCACTTTCGGGCTCATACATCGGCCAAATCAACGAGTTGCGGCAGAGTCTTGGAGCCAAGCAGAATGAACTTGATGAGACAAAAACTTTGTTAGCCCAGTTGCAACAATCTACGAAGGATCTCGATGAAAGATTCGCCATGTTGGTGCAGTCCCGGGCAGAGGCTGACGAGATAATTAAGAGGTGATTTCCGATGAGAAGTAAAAAAACAGTCAAGTTTTTGGTCATTTTCCATGAAGTTATCTTCTTTTTGTGCAGTCAGAAAGGAATCATTCTAGAGCGAGAGGCCCAGCTGGATGAGGAAAGAAGACAAAGAAGGGAGGAGAGAGAAAAGGCTGCAGCGGATTTAAAATCCGCACTGCAGAGGGCCCACCTGGAAGCTCAGGAAGAATATGAACGTCAAAAAGATTCCCATTTGCAGCAGCTCAGGGAGCAGCAACAGCTGATTATCAAACTCCAGGTTTAGATATTTTCATGCTTTTGAGCTTTTTTCTCAAACTTTGTTATTCATTTTAATGAAAATTATCGGGCCCAGGACGCTGGGAGGGAGAGCCAAGCCCTCGTTGAATCCCTTCGAGCCAAACTGGTAATTTGTTATTTTATTTAATAGTTGATCACTTGAAAAAATATATCTAATTCTCAAACGTTTGTCAGGAAGAGACACGGAATAACCTAGTGTCATCAGAGGAGAAGGCCCGACAGTTGAAAACCCTGCTCCAAGAGGAAAAACAACTGAACGAGAGCAACATAAAGGTAAAGATATAACAAATTTTTTATTTGTTTAAAAGATTTGAAAAGTGCCAAAGTGATTTAACGTCTCCTTATTTTACCTCCAGAGGTTCAGGACTGCGCATTTGGAGATTAAAACGTTGAAAGAGGAGCTTGGACGCGAAAAGGTATAAAGAGATATCCTTATTTTTTATGAGACGATGAACAGGCTTTTGATCTGGATCTGCGGTTGTTTAGCAGGCGGCCCGGGAGGAGGCCTGGGTGAAGGTCTCCGCTCTCGAGCTCGAGATCGCCGCCGTCATCCACGAGCTCTCCGCCGAGAAGCGGAGATTTCAGGGTGCACGCGAGCGGCTCATCCTCAGGTGTGTTTGTGTGTGTGTGTGTGTGTGTGTTTGTGTGTGTTTGTTCGTGTTTGTGTCCCTCTCTATCCATCCATCTACATAGCTACCTACCTGCCTAACCAACCAACTAACTGAATAACTAACTACCGACCTTTATCTATCTGAAGGGAGACGCAGCTGCGGGCGTTCTACTCGACGACGGAGGAGATCTCGGCCCTCTTCTGCAAGCAGCAGGAGCAGCTCACGGCCATGCAGAGGGCACTAGCAGAGGGGGACGAGGAAGACGGTGACGACACCCCAGTGGCAGCGGCGGCGGCACCAGTTCTTCGTGTTCAGGCGATGGACAGCTGCGCTGCAACGGATGGTACACAGGATCTGGAATGCGACGGAGCAGTGGTGGCGGGGGAGACGGAGAGCACCGGTGAAGTGTGGAGGTGCGGTGACGGCGGCGGCGGCGGTGGCAGCGGCGCGGCAGAGTTGGTGGACACGGCGGATCTGATGGCCTCCGAGGGAGTCGGCAGCTGGGCGGAATTCACCGCTAACTCCGGGCACGGGGAGAGCAATGCCCCCACCGCCGCGTCAGATGCAGAGACCGAAGACGGCGGGGACGGGGACGGGGACAGGGACGCTGGCGTCGACCACCAGGTGATTCCAGATTCTATGTAAAAATCTTATTTGTACACGTGGCGAGTGTTGATTGGGGAAATCTGTACACTTGTAAAATTCCTACGCAGACACGTGGCAAGGCTGACCGGTAAAATTATTCGTATTTTCAAGAACACGTGGCAAGTTTTGATTGGATGAAAGCCCCATCTAACGCGAACTCGGTAGGAGAGTTTAAAAAAGTCGAGGAAACAATGGTAGGCGACGAGCAGCGGAGATGGGGGGAGGTTCTCTGCGACTTCAGCGGGGAGGTCCGATTCTTCTCGCTCATCGGGGTTCCAGGCTGAGATTCTTCCACTCTCGCATCAATTACGAACTCTCGAACAGTTTCTCGCTTCGATCGTGCGATTCCGATCCGCTGCGGAGTTCGGGCGCTCTCAAATGGCATCGATTTTCTTTGCATTCTTGTACGTGATTCATCCTGATGTCTGTTTATTCTTTGGCTGCATTTTCTACTTGAGGAGATGATCCGGATGATAAGTGGAAATTGGCAGTGGAAACAGGGAGGATCGTGAGCGGAAGGCGTCATTTATCTCGTGCACAACAGTCTTCGGAGTCTAACGGATTGGAAGGAGATGCTGTCGATGCTGTCGATGCTGTCCAGGTTTCCCTCTGTCATAATGATTAATTAATGACTTGGAAGGAGATGGTTTCGATGCTCATTCTCTGTCATCTAGCCTCTGATAGTGTGATAGGTTGTTTTTAATTAGACAGAAATGCGACGTAGTCAAGGAAATTGACTTGATTTCGACTGCGTCTACTTTCTTTGACGTTTCTGTTTTAATTTCAGTGGTCGTATAATTCTGGATGTTCTGTTCCTGAAGTATGATCGACGCCATGAAATTTCTTCTATTATGCCTTTTTACGTTGGTAAATATTCATCACTTGCGTTTTGTTTGAGATTTTAATTTGAATTGAGCAACAGGGAAGGGGGATGAAGACATGTCAGGAAATCGCGCGCAAGAGTGGAATAGCAGGAATTGCTGGATTTTTATTCCTTCCTTTCTAGGTTGATATGTCAAATTACGTACCTAAATAATCACAGAAAATAGCTTTAATATTTTACGACATATTCACCGTATATAGTCTTTAAGATACTTTAGAAACTCTAAGAGGTTCTAATTTCCGAGATACAACCTTATAGGCTTGCTTAGAAAACTGTTGATTGTGATCCAAGAAACATATACTGTTTACCTTCACATTTACATCACGGTATGCTAGATTGTTCAATACTTTGTGCAATACCTTCAGGATTAATACAAGATTTCTACTGGTGCGGTCATGGTCTTGATGCTTTTGAGATTGTTCTTTATATCTCTTGCAGGAGAGCACGGAAAAAGTTGTCGACTTTTTAAGCATTCTAAAGAGAGCCAACGCCTTTCTCCCGCAAATCGTATTGGGTAGCACGTTATTGGCTCTTGCTTTTCCTCCTTCATTTACGTGGTTCACAACCAGGTCGATTCAAAGCTGCATCTCCACCATACTCTTCCATCTTGTACGCGTATTTTTATGAACATGATGCTATTAGGAATACGTTATTTATCATCCATCTTGCTGTCATTCAACATTGGGTCGGTTAACTTAATGGCCAAGGCTCTAATTATATTCAACATTATCTTCGGTATTTAATTTTCTGACTTTCGTACTTGCGTTATGATGCCGTCTGACTCTTTTCAGCCTGGCAATTGTGGTTTTACATGGGAATTTTTAAATATAATGTTTCGTGAAATTTTTAATGCAGATTACCCAGATTGTGATCTTTATTTGCATCTCAAGTTATGTATTTGCTTATTGCAGTGGATGACTTATTCTTGTTTCTTAGATTTTACGTCTTTTCCCTCTCTTTTTCATTTCCTAAGAGTAGGTGAGTGATAGATGCCACATGGAGATCTATCGAGGATCAAGAAAGAAGGGAAAAGAAGAAGAACAAGATGAGAAGCAAGAACAGCCTAAGCTTCAAGAATTTCCAGATATGGAAACCCTTTTCCCCACGATGGCTAGAAAGCCCAATCGTGCTAAGAAGAGCCTCAACGATCATTCATCTTAATGTCTTTACAAGTGGTGTTTATGACCCTATGATTAGTCAATTATCTGTAAATTTTCCCACTGTTGACTTGTCTTACTGTTGCTGACTGAGCTTACTGTTGACTTGTCTTATGTGGTTAGTCCTTAAAAGGACTCTATCAGTGAGATTATCAGACGTTTCCATCTATGGTCAATTGGTTAAGTAGTATGTCCTCTGCATCTATGGTCGTCAGCCAAGTGACGTATTCTTTTGGTTTTTTCTCTTTTAGCTACATGAATGAGAGGAACTTGGTCTATACACCAAAGCCCTGTTCGATTTGAAGAAATGTTTCCTCCCCGTAGAAGAGCAACTTCAATCTTAGAATGAACTTCTGTCAAAGTTGATTTCTTGAAGGGAGTAAGATTTGCCAGAGCTGTCAACTCTCAAAGAGGATCATGATTGGAAGAAGTTTATGTTAGCTTTATGCCAAGAGAGATAAGGTCAGAGATAGAGGAATAATCTTGATATCAAGATTGTTTGAAGAAAGAGTCTGTTGTGGAGATCAAGAGGAAAATTTTGGGTGCCCTCTTGAATCAATGCCCTGGAGATTCCATTTCACTGAATGGTATTGAAAGAGCATGCTATTTTTCTCTCTCACAAGCTTTCCAGATGGAATCTCTAGCAGAACACATAGAGGAGAACGCTCAAATTATGAAATATTATTGAATTTCTGAAGTGCTATGGCACGGATCATCACAAGCTCCATGTGGTGGAGTGTCGATAAAGGGACAGGAGATATTCTTGGCAGAAGCTTCCAGAAATATCTGTTTGAAATCTCACTAGAAAGCCAAAAGAAAGGACTTCTACAAGGCTCAAGACGGTTAAAGAAGTTATTCATAAGATTGACAGGTTTCTGTGTACTAATCAGTCTACCACAGTTTACGGGATGCATTGGGCCCTGTGCTTGATTTAGTTGTGTCATAGTAAAGTGACCTTCTTAGCTACACTTTCCTGTCCCCTGTTCGTACGTTCTTATCAAGAACCTACCACCGACACGCCTTCAAGAGACCACGTTAAGTCAAGTCCCACGTGAGACTTGACTACAAATAAAGTCCAGATCAGCAAGAGGGACAAGAAGCTGTTATACCACTTTTGGCAGCTGAAGGCTGAGGCTGAAGCGCGGGAGTCTTCTGTGACCAGAAGGGGAGAGAGGAACTGTTCCAACTCTTCATCTGTATCAATCTTCCATCAGATTTCATCCATCGACTCTTACCGCTTCCTTCGAACATTAACATTCAACAATGATTGTGAACGTTGGTTTTATATCAAAATCTTGATCTACGATATCAGTATTCGTATCACCTGTTCATTTTGGGGTGTTGAGTATCTATCTTGTGGACTTTCATCAAGGCAACGTTAGTTAATTTTTTTTATTTTTGTATCCTAGGCTGTATGTTCTTAATATTAATTACGGTAGTTGATACCTGGAATGTGTTTATATGTACATTCATGGAAACAATATAAAATTACCCCATGCCAGGTTGGTTTCATAATAACCCATCTTTCTAACCCAAGCCTCACCTGCCAAATGACACTAGCATAATACAGAATTGCCTCACCTGCCAAATGACCAAATTATCCTTTGTATCTTATATCGGCACTGTTAGACCACTTTGCAAATGATTACCTTGGAACCCAAATTCCGATTAAGTTGACTTTTCTGGAAACTTTTGCAGGTATTATGCCCCAGCATTGGGATTTCTAATGTTTGCTGTTGGAGTTAACTCGAGCCCAAGAGATTTCCTGGAAGCTATCAGAAGACCTAAAGCTATTTTCACAGGGTACATTGGGCAATTCCTCGTCAAGCCTCTATTGGGTTATCTTTTTGGCACTTTGTCAGTCACCGTGTTCAAACTCCCATCACCCGTTGGTAAGAGATCAAAACAAATCTCGTATTTGGTTCTTAATATCCGCTCTTTCACACTTTGATTTTGAAATCAGGTGCTGGGATAATGCTAGTGTCATGTGTAAGTGGGGCCCAACTCTCTAACTATGCCACTTATCTCACTGACCCGCCTCTGGCACCGCTGAGCATTGTAATGACGTCACTCTCAACTGCCACCGCCGTATTTGTTACCCCCGCTCTATCTGTGCTCCTCATTGGGAAGAAACTTCCAGTCGATGTGAGAGGGATGATGTTCAGCATCACGCAAATAGTCATTCTACCGATTATTACCGGGCTGTTTCTTAACAGGTTGGCAACAAGTTTTCGGATTAATACAATTTATTTTTTCAAGGGAGTTTACAACTGGGGTTTTACACCACTTTTGTAAGAGAGATAGAATGGATTGCTTCACAAAGTTTGAGATGAAGGTTCTGAAATCACTAACATAACCTCTTCCTGAGACATTATGGATTTGGGGTTGAGCCATTGCCATTCCAACCCCCAGGTCTGGTCTTGAAGAGATTCAAAGTAGAGAAAATGCACACCGGGATTATCTATCTATCTTAGTTATTACTGGCTCTGTGATTTCGTTGGATAAAAAAGTGTATAATTCAGTTTATCTTCCAGGTTTCTCCCTCGGGTTTGCGCCGCAATTCAGCCTTTTCTGCCGCCATTGTCTGTAATCGTGACCGCTCTCTGCGTGGGTTCACCGTTGGCAATAAACGTTAAGTCCATTGTCTCTCCTTTTGGGCTGATAATCCTGACACTAGTTGTGGCATTTCATGCGTCGGCCTTCATCGCTGGATACTTCATTCCAATAATAACACTCCACAAGGCGCCGGACTTGAAGGCTCTGCAGAGAACTATCTCATTCGAAACAGGTTTGATCATCTTAAACTCCTTAATTGTTGGAAATTCCTCCTTGTATTGTCAAATAAAAAAGCTTCGGCTGCCTTCCAGGAATGCAAAGCAGCCTTCTGGCGCTGGCGTTGGCAAATCGATTCTTCTCAGATCCCCTTGTGGGCGTCCCCCCGGCCATTTCTGTAAGTCAACGAGCATAATGCCTCTCTTAAAAATATCAACAACTTAAAAAGATTTTCCCTTTAGAATACACCGACAACCTACCCTTTTATAATTATCTACACCTAATCCGATTATTTGTTCAAAAGGTCGTACTGATGTCGTTGATGGGATTTTCTCTTGTCATGCTATGGGCAAAGAAGCATGTATAACAAAGAGGTACGTTCGTACTTCTCCATTTTATGGCTTTCTACTATCTGTTTCCTCGACTTCCTATTTTTCTGAATTGTTGCGGATTTGTCTTTCAATGAATTTTAGTCATGTCGATTAGAAAAAGAAAAAAACTCCCTGTTAGCGAACAATATATTAGTGTCGAACGCAGAAAACCCCAAAACCTTTAGGACCCACTTAGATTTCTTCCTCAATTTGATCAAAGTCACATGACGTGGCCCAATCGTGTCCCCTCAAATCCGGATCCTCTCACTTTCCTGCCAAGATCGGACGGCCAGCACGAATGAGATAACTAGAGGAAGTCGGATGGATCTCCGACGATGATAATTGACAACCCCAGCTCATCCCGCTCATAATCTCAAATTTCATCTCCTCCGCTCATCTTCGTAGATGGCGACGGCGAAATCGAGTAGTTCGTTCTTGAATGCCCGTCTTTCTCGCCCATCCTCGTCTAATTCTCGCTCTTCTTCTCCAAAGTTTGTGCAACTTCCCCCGGCACCGTCAGTCGCAGCTCTCGGCGCCGTCGCGGTGGCCGCCTGGATCTTCCCGGCGCCGCCGATTGCGGTGGCGGCTGAATTAATCTCTCTTCAAGAGCCGGCTAACGCCCTCTCCTTGCCGACCTGGGCCGTTCACGTTTCCAGCGTCGCAGAATGGTACAGAATTGATCAAATTTCAACCCTCAATCGCTCTCCGTTCATATTCTTCTGAGAGCTTTCAGTTTATTGGCTCCGTCTGAAGGGTGACTGCTATGGCCTTGGTCTGGAAGTACGGAGACAAGCCTGGCCTCGAGTCTTGGAAGGGCCTCTCCTGGGGAATGGTTGGCTTGTTGATGATCTCTTTCATTTTTTATGATATTGGGATTGATTAGTTAAAGGGTCTCCGGAGTTTTTAGTTTTTAACGATTTTTTCTTCGTTTAATGGAACTCCGGATTGATAAACTTTGATTCTAAGAGGTTGAGAATGATGCCTCTTGCTGTTGATGATCCCTTTCGTTTTATGATATTGAGATTAATTCGTTAAAGGGTCTCCAGAGTTTTAAGTTTTTAACGATTTTTCTTCGTTTAATGGAACTCCGGATTGATGAACTTTGGTTCTAAGAGGTTGAGAATGATGCCTCTTGCTGTTGATGATCCCTTTCGTTTTATGATATTGAGATTAATTTGTTAAAGGGTCTCCAGGGTTTTAAGTTTTTAACGATTTTTCTACGTTTTATGGAACTCCGGATTAATAAACTTTGGTTCTAAGAGGTTGAGAATGATGCCTCTTGCTGTTGCTATTATGTGTGATGTAAAATTATTATTGAAGACTCTCCAGGATTTGTGAAATTTATGTTTTTTTTTCATGTTGAATGAATGTGAGCTTGATAGCGATGCCAGTAGACAGTTTTTTCAGTACCCGTGCTTTCCTTTATTATAAGATGTTCAAGGTGCGGGTGAAGTTATGATCATCGGGTTGAGGTCTATGGCGTGAGAATTTATTACTATAAATAAAGATGTTGGCTTTTCTGTGGTTGTAAATCATAGTGATTTGTGTAGGTGCCGCTGCTCGGGGGTGCTTTCTGTGCTTGCACGTGGCACTTTTTCTACAATGCCGAGTCCCTCGAGGTGAATTTTTATTTTATTTTTCTCGATTTGTCTCTACTGTTAGGAAAATTTTCTTAGTCATCATCTTTTTTTCTTGGCGCAAAATCTTTTGATTGGTGGATGCGATTACTAATGACTTAGTTATTTGTGTTGCTATCTCTCTATCTGTCTCTTTTACTCTCACTCTCTATCTATCACTCTCACTCTCTATCTTCCCTCTGCTCTTTTTTGATCCACCTCTCTCTCTCTCTCTCTCTCTCTCTCTATCTATCTATCTATATCTCTTGCTCTCTCTATCTACCTATCTATCTATATATCTCTCTCTCTCCTTTGCATCTCTCTCTCTCTCTATCTATCTAAATCTCTCGCTCTCTCTCTCTATCTATCTATCTATCTATCTCTCTCTCTCCTTTGCATCTCTCTCTCCTTTGCATCACTCTGACTTAGATTCTGCTTGATATAGATTCTGGTGGCTCTACAAGCTGCATTGACTATCATCGGTAACTTCACAATGTGCATAGCCGCATACCGCATATACAAAAAGGCGCGGCCCATCTCGGAGAAACCCTAGCTAGCCACTTCATTCCACGCTGTAACATTCTCAATGTGGATATTTGGGATGATCAATGGCGACAACTGCAGGTACCACAACGCTGAAATTTGATACTCTGCCGCTAGTATCTTTTCTGCTTTCTTTCACGATAATGTTTTTTGTTTCTGTTATCATACTGGTAGTTTTTAATAGCTTCCTCAAGGTTTAAAAAATATAACCATCATATTATATGATGTTCAGCATCTAATAAAGATTCGATCTGAAAGAATTAATCATAAAACTTCCCACGTGAATGACTGATTCAATGAAGAACCTATTGATAAATGTGAAAAGATTATTCACCAAATGCTGGGAACATTGCTTCCTTTCAAGGTTGTGTTTCTAGAACCTTATTGGTAATTTTTTATGGAACAGTATGTCTTTTTTGGACATTAGTTTAAATATTTCTAGTATGAAAATTATGATGGCTGGGATATTACACCCCATCAAAGATATTGATAATAAAATTTCCCAACTTGAAAGAATAATTTGATAAAGAAACTAGTGATAAACGCTAAACGAAATCTTAAACAAAGTGGTTCAATGATTTTAGTTTTCAGGAACGGAAGTAAGAGAGAGATAGGTTTAGGATGGTTTTTAGGAATATTTTATTTTACACTACTGTCTTTTACAATTTTCAAGAAATATGACTATTGTATTTTACAATAAAACATAAATATTGTCTTTACACCATTCTTACTGTCAACTAGCATGGTTTTTAGGAACATTTGTGCACAAAAACCAGAGCACGTACAGTTATGAGTGTGTGTACCTTCTTGCGATGAATCATGAAGAATATTGGTAAAGTTAAAAAGACATTTTAACTATCATGTTTTTGCAACTCATAAGTATTCAATCATCTTAAGACCATAAGGAATCCCATGAGTAGAGATCCATAAATCATAGTCAAAAGAAAATTGTACATCTTCAATATAGTCTTGGTGTATCGGATTTCAAGACCACTTGCGCAAATGTGACATAGACTAACATGGCTAACAATCAAGTAAAATACCATCTAAAGATTATTTGGATAAGTTCAGTGGACTAGGTTTCTGAAGATCTATTATTCTCGTACTCTCTTTGGTATCCCCATGGTTATGGGAACAATCGTCCTCAGATATATGAGTGGGAGCAAACAATGGTATTCTATATGGATACTTAAATGTCATGTCCTAACATCTCATTAATAAAAACATTTACAATATGTCTAAAGATACATGATTATCTCACTAAGATCTCCTAATAGTTCATTAATAATTGCATAATTTCTAGGATTTCATAATAAACATGGATGTGAATAATAAAGAATGTGATTTATTTGAGTAAACTTAAACATGATTTTTTTTAGTAAACTTAAACACAATCTAGGACATGGGTGAGGGGAAAGTGGTTAGAGTAGCACGTGCAGCGTAGTGTGAATTTTTGCATGCACCAGAAGCATCGTGCGATGTGCGGTGCGGTTTGGTGCGGAAATCTGCACCGCACAAATTTGAACATTTCAAGGCTTAGTTGTTGTTTTTAATTAATTTTAAAATTCATATTTAATGCAAAAATAATATAACACTAACCTTTAAATTCAAAAGATTATCGATAAAATTCGTTAAAGTTCAAGAAATTTCTTAATTAATTTTAAATTTCATTTTTAATGCAAAAACAATATAAAATTAACTGTTAAATTAAAAAGATTAACGATAGAAGTCCTTAAAATTTTTAATTAAATAATCTTCGTCGATAGGATAATTTCCAATTCTTGAGGGGGATGAATACATTCTAATACAAGTTGATGATGTGTCCAATGAGTGGGAGCCATTTCCACTAGATCTAATGATCACTAAGTAGTACTTAAAATAACAGGAAAAGTAAGGAGACTATGGAGATCAACATGGATAATATATTGTCTATGTACCAAAAATGGAGAATATTAGTCAAACTAAGGAGCTTCCAGTTGACTCAAACTTTTGAGTGGTATGCTCCTCCATTTCTTTTGAAATCCCTTGTGAACAAGCACTAGGGTTGAATCCCCAAGCCAAATGCAGTGGCATCCTTCCAGTGAGTGACCTAAGCATTTTCCAACATTGCCAAAATGACAAAGTCAAGTTGAATGCAATTTTTCTCCAACACAGAAGGTTAATTAGATGAGAAGGGTAGAAGAGAATGCCTCAACTCAACTTGAACTTCACATCTCAAGCAACATACTTTGAGATGTTCATAATGAGACATAAGTTCACTGATTATGGTGAACACTGAAGAGACATGTACATTAAAAATATTACTCGACGAAACCTTTACAAACAATGAATATTTAGTCTATGAATAATGGAGGATACTTCTCTGGATTCTCGTCACTTTTAAAGATGATGTGACAGAAGTTGAAGCTTTGGACACATATCAATTAATTGAAGAATATATATGTTGTTTGCTTCTTCTCAATTTGAAACAAAAATTTAAAAACATACCTACTTGGTTCCTTAATCCAGAAAAAATGCCCCTAAGATATTGGATGATCTTTAACAGGAAAACAAAAGACCATCTTCATTCCAGATTAATTTTGTAATATATGCACTCTCATTTTCACAATACTATCTAAAGATCTCTTGAATGGAGACACCCTCATCTCTTTCCTTTGATTCTTCTGCAAAAGCATCTTTAACTGTCCTGTTATTTGTCAAGATGCTAACAGGTCTCAGATGAGCCTTCATCTCCAAACATTTGTTTTAAAAACTGTCTTTCAACACTTGGTAGTTCAATTTCAGTATAATTGCACCAACGTATCTAGAGTTCAATGCTTCATGAAGCTTAACAAATGACAAATTTATTGCAGTGAAAAATGCTGAAGAATAGGTTTTGAAAAGTTGGAATCAATATTTTTAAATTTTGGTAGTTTCAGAGTTATTAAGGACGGATAGCCGTAGAAGGTTTAGAGAAGTTTAAGATTTATGATTTTGTATTGTTGATATACTTTAGAGAGAGATATGACAGAAGTATATCAGTAGAAATTTCAGAGAATTTTGGCATGAAGTTACAGCTGTATAAATATAAGATTTAAGTTTTTTTTGTTTTAGATGATATTCTGAATAAAAAAGTTGAAGGGATAGAATTTTGACTTTAGAGCAGAAGACTGATACATTTGTTAGAAAATAAAAAACACCACCAAAACACATACCATTGAGTTCTTAAAAAACAATAGAAAGAAGAACATGAGAAAACAGATGCATAAAGAAACATAGAGATAGCAAGCACAATTATGGTAATAGGAGGAAGTTTTTGACAAATCACCGTTATAGGGGGGAGAACCTGCAACCTTTTCCGAGAACTCACAGAGAAAGAATGATACTCCTTTCCTTCAATTTTTTTTTTCTCTTTTAGAACGAGAGGAAGAGATCAACACTGTGGCAGAAGCAACATATGATCATAAGAGTTAGACCAATGCCAACTAAAATCGTGAAGAAGAGCAGGAATCACAATCATCAATGAGAAACAGAGTCTTGTTTTTCAGAACTCAGATGGTGAAAAACAAATTCCAATTCCAGAAAAAGGGAGAGGTGGTTAGTTCTTCAAGGGTAAGAGAGAGAGAAGAGTGTCTTTTTTCAGAATTTTAAAGTGAGTTAAATTTTTTGGTTAGCCAGCTAAATAAAGATAAGGAGGGGTCATTTTTCATAAATAGGGGTGAGAAGGTGAGCTAAACTATTTTATTACTATAATATGTATTATAGTATTCAAATATTCAGTGCATTAGAAAATGGTTCCTCACCTTTTAAATTACCATTTACATTACAAATTCAGATGGTTTAACAAACCCTAGAAAAATATCCCTCAAAATGTGTCAAATCTTCAACTAATATTTTCAACTTTTCCTAAAAATTAACATATATATCTTAGCAAAAAATAATATGAAATTAACCGCTAAATTTAAAAGATAATCAATAGAATTCGTTTAAATTCTAGAAAATTCTTAAATATTTTAAAAATAATTTCTGACGCAAATAAAACAAAAATTCATAAAATTCATAACACAGAACTTTACAGAAATCACTTTTTACTTGTAGATATCAAATAATAAAGTAGCAAGTAGTAAAGCATACCTTTTGAGTGCTTCAAAAAATTAAAGGAGAGGAAACGAGCTTAATGAACAATGGGATCTTCATTGCTATCTTCGTTTGATTGCTTCATATCAGTGTCATCACCCTCTTCCGCTCGCCACCAACACTTTAGTGTCATAAGCAATTCAATGCTCTCTACCGTCGATCTTGAACACTTGTAGTTGATGACCACACGACCGACAAAGAAGAATCTTTCCGATGGAGCACTTGTCGCACAGACTGATGGGAATTCCTTCGCAACCATTGTCAACCTTGGATATGAATGTTCTCCTGTTATTTTCCACCAATGCAATGGATCAGTCCCCTTGAGAGGAGGTGAGCCCATGTACACATCTAGCTCGTGTCCTGGAGTAAGTTTTAGTGTCTGCTCACTGTCCGATAAAAACTCGTCAAGTGCTTCATTGAAGAATGTTGTAGACATTCGCTCTAGTGAAAAGTATGCAGAGGAATCTAAACAAATGATGCTTTCGTCATTGGTGATATCGGGGGACTGCAATAAGCATTGCACATACGCGACTGTTTCTTCCCGTTGGTCACAGTCCAATAACCGTAACTTCATGGAGGGATCAAGGAGAGCAGCAACAGTGAAGTACTCGACTTAGTCTTCATCTTAGACATCTTAGTTTTCATCGCCTCACAAGGCTTGTACACTAATGACCGTTGCTCGATGGACATAACAATGTTGACTCATAAAATTATTCCCTCTCTAATACCAGCCATTACACCATTCAAGTGTCTCATCATTGCTCTGATGATAACAATTGCCTCATTTGTTGTGGATGTTTTTGAATGGCACGCTACTATAACCGACTGAAGGGTTTGCAATATACCCGAGAACTCCTTAATCATTGCCCATTCCTCTTCACATAAGACTTGTTTCCGTAAGACGTTCAATGCAATGATATCTACAACATCCCTTTTCTCGACAGCAACCACTAACATGGCGTGCGTAGAATTCCATCTTGTTGGGCAGTCCAATGGAATTTTTATGTGGTCAGGTAGCCTAAATTGCTCGCATAATGCTACATAGCGTTCTTCATGCTGGGTTGAACCACGTATTCATGTGACTATCTTGCAGAGCTGGAGTATGACATCACCCAGATTAGATGCAGAGAATGTAGAAAGTATGCTGCCTTGCTCTACATCGTTCATACTGGCCATATCATCCTCGTCTGTAATCAATGACTCTGATGGCACCTCTATCACACGTAGTGAGCTCATCCCGGCCTGGACCACAAGATTTAGCATGTGCACTATGCAAAGCACGTGTCGGCTTGCACAAAATTGGTGGTTCTCCAACTTCAGATGCTCCTTTAGAATAGTCATCATCTTTCTGTTGTTCGATGCGTTGTTTGTGGTAATTACGCACACCTGCGTATTTTGGATTCATCAATATAATGGAACGGTGAAAAATAACAGTAATTTAATTTTTTATGCCATAACCCATACCTTCTTCTTCAAGTCAAACTCCTCCAACATTTCAAGGACGTGTGCACTCATGTTTTTGCCTGTGTGGGACCCAGTCAGTTGGCGTATTCCTAGAACACGCACGCACAAAATCCACTCAGAGTCCATCGAATGCACTGTCACACCAAGGAAAGGAATGTTGTTTTCATACATCCACGCGTCAAGTGTCAATGACACTCGAGCAACAATTTTCAAATTTTTTTGAACATTTTTTTTTGAATAAGAGGTTCCTTAGGAGCTTATCTTTAGATTCCAACATTACAGTCAACTATTATACCAGTACTAAATCAATCAATCAGTAGCGCCTTCATTTTATGTGAAACTATAACGTAACATTTTCCAGTAGATAATTATCTAAAGATAACAAAAACCTTATTTTTATTGACTTTAACTTTCTAACGTTAAATTAGGCGCGAGTTTACGAGCGGGAGAGTTTATGAGTAGAAGCGATGAAGGCGTGAGTATACGAGCAAGAGTAGGCGCGCGTTTACGAGCGTGTTCTGATTTATCTTCATCGCTCCTAAAGTTGCACCTTTTATTTTGGGAATAACCCATTTAAATTCTGAAATAAGTCAAGTAGGAATAGATCCTTAATAGCGTTGACAAACAAAGAACAACCGGTTAAAAGACAGCTATTATAAAGTGTCACACGGTCAAATCCCGAGCTAGGTCTCTTGCTTGAATTTGGCGCGTGCCGCCCTCAATGTTCAGGGCAAAACACTGAGCAGCCTTGATCTCTTTCAGCGGAAACTGTCTAGATTGCGTAAGATCGCATAGAAGGGGTTAGAGGAGATGGTGGTGCACAACACCGTTAGGGAATAGGGTCGTTGCATTAATATCATCAAAAGTACATCATCGTTACATGAGGGAAGACGAGGGGTGATGCAAGGAACGAGACGAGGCGCCTTGCGACGAGGTAGTGTCGCCACGCCGCCTCAGGGCGGCCGCTTCGTGCATGCGCCCGCTCTGCCGCTACACAAGTGCGCCGGGCTAGGCGTCGTGTGCCTGCGGGCGATCACACATGCCACCCCTGCCTCGATGATCACACACGTCACCGGTACCCGTGTCAACACCCTCGCGTGGAGTCCGCGCGACGCCGCCGCATTTGACACCCCCAAGCTGAGCGCTGCGCGCCCAGCACTACCCACGGGAGCGCTACGCGCCCTCTGTGCCGTCTCGACGCTCTCAGCGCGCCACATGCCTTAGTCTCCTGGGGAGATGTCTCCCGGCCCCGTGCCCCGCACATGCAATGCGCGCGCTGCCCGCGCGGCCGCTGCACGGCACCCCACACAATTCCGCGCGCTGCAACCGCGGCACATCGCCCGGGCTATGCGTCCTGCACCCGCACGCAGCTCTTCCCGCCCCCACGTGCAGCGCTCAGCGCTGGCACCTAGCATTGGCACCTAGCATTGGCGTTGGCGCGATGCGCTTGGCACGCGCGCGCACACACTGATCAGCCCACACGCCTAGCACGCGCGGACCGTACCTGATCCGTCCCACCTTGGGCGTGGACGGGCACATGCACAGTCTACCATGCATCACCACGGGCAGTGGCAATGGCCTGAAAGATCAGGTATTTGGGCATCGCTACCCATAATGACTCAGTCGTTTAATGTCGTGAGCCGAATTACACGGACACGCCCTCCCAATAAGCACACAGGCCTCTGGGCAGGGAATGCCACCTAGTTAGGGGCCTAACATATAGTTATAGGCCAGCTTGACAATCAATAATTCCTCCTGATCTGAGGTGCGAAGAGAAACATCTCTTTTTTTCTTAATTCCACTTCTCGATCGCGGCCCGGAAAAGTTACCAACCAAGAATGAAAGAAAGGTTATGTTTACATAAGTAAATCACCCTAGCCCCGTAAGCCCACACCTGTGTAGAGTAGATCATTCGACACCTGCAGCACAAACCTATTTTTGAGCAATTGGTCCTAGTATCATAGCTGACCGAATGGCCGCGCCCCTTATTACTTGACCAACCTGCTATAATAATTCCATAAACACCTAGCAAAGATATGGCAAACATATAAAGTAGCCAGAAGCGACGAGACCTTTGAAAAAGCTCAAGGTCTCCTCACTTTGGTGAATCACTTGAGCCCTGAACCATTTTCGGTGCCATGGAGCTAGACTAGTGAGCTATTATGCTTTCTTCAAAGGATGGCTGCTTCCAAGCCCACCTCCTGGTTGTCATTGCTCGATCTCTTCCTTTTCTACTGAGTGATTGCTTAGGGACCTTAGTGTATGATCTGGGCTGTTTCCCTCTCGACTTTGGATCTTAGCACCCATAAAGTCTGTCTGTACAAACAATGACGGCCTGTATTCAGAGTTTCCCTAGGGTTGGTAAAGCTAAATGGGGCCACCCTAGTCCATTGAGTGTTCTACCTCAAGCCATCGACATCATACGCTCTTGTGAAATAGATTTTGCGGAAAACCAGCTATATCCGATATTGGTTGGCCTTTCACCCCTAGCCACAAATCATCCCCATATTTTGCCACACATGTGTGTTTGGTCCTCCAAGGCCTGTTAGAGCTCTCTTCAACCTGCTCATGGCTAGATCGATAAGTTTCAGGTCAAATAAGAACTAGAATATTCCAGTTGTGAAGCCTACACCTAATGGCTTAAGCCATTGTTCCCATTTCCTCGCGGACCCATCATGCAAAAGGTACACCGTTAGAGTGAGTGTGCCTGCGTTCTGCTCCTTTGACTGATTGTTTGCATCGAATTTCAGGTTCTCTATTGTACTCCCTGATGGGGCTTTTTTTCACCTTTCCCTCACGGTACTTGTACGCTATCGTCATTGAGGAATACCTAGGCTTAGAGGGTGGTCCCCCTTTCTCGCGTAAAAGCGACCTGAATTTGAACACGCCGCATTTTACTGGAAAGGATCGAACCATGGGAACGAATCTACAAGGCTATCACCTTCTTTGGCCAGATCTTCCAACCTTTTACAATTATAGTTCACTGCGCATCCCACCCCGTAAGTCCTGTGTTGCCTATGCTTGCACCCCAATTGCTGACTTTGTACAACTCAGCAGGGCGCGCTACGGCAACACAGCTTACGCTTGCTGCTTGCTGGTTTTTCCATCATCTAATTCACAAAAAATCAAATGAAACCGAAACACACTTTTTTTAATTCAAACCCCAATCCGCTCTCGCTCACCGCTACTAACGGGGTCATGGTTGACTTCCTTTCCTTTAGCTACTCAGATGTTTCAGTTTGCTAAGTTTTGAAAGTCCAAATAGCGCAGACTAGCCACTGAGCATGGATATGGTTTCCCAATTGGAGATTCATAGATCATAGATGGTATCTCTCCATGGCCTTTCACCTCTGAAAGTGTCCTTCCTTCTCAATGCCCGAGCATCCATCCAATGCATTATTTTCAATAGGAGCTGAACACCAGAAAAGATCTCAATGAGGTTATCCAGTGTATAAAGAGGTGGCTTTTTGCTCCCGCTCCTTGCGCCTTTTTTCTTTAAAAAAAAGAAAATAAAATGAAAAAAATTACAAAAATAAGTGACTACTCCGCTCCTAAAGTCGCGCCTCTCTCTCATTTTTTTAAAGATAACCATTGTTCTTATCTACGCAATTATGAGAGAGCTGTAGGTTCTCATTTAGAAGAATGAATTTTATGGTCTACCACACAGGGTCCTGGAGGCGCAAGTTTATGAGCATTTAGGAGCAGATAAAAAAAATAGTTTTGTCAATTGACATAATAGTCAAGCTTCTCGCTTTTCTTTCTGTGAAAATGATCTTCGTACGTAATAAAGTTCTCACTAACAAGAAGGCGCGACTTTAGGAGCATTTATGAGTGGGAGCAATGAAACGTTATCCAACGGACAAATGATAAAATGTTCTAAAAAAACAAACTAGGAAAATGATCGAATATTTTCTGTCTCAATGTCAGTGAGAAAGTCCTAATATCTTTACGAACAATAAAAATAAAGGCACGAGTTTATGAGCGAGAGCATGAGGGAGCGATTTATGAGCAGAAGCGACTCTAGGTTCGAGTTTACGAGCAGATAAAAAAAAACTGCAAGAAAGAACCTACTCCTAGTCAGCATGAAAGCAGGAGCTTATCCCGATGACAGTACTAATGTGGTCACAGGTTATCCATTTATGTTTCTGTCTAGTGGTACTTTCTAGAGCGAAGCTGCCATCCACTTTCTGGAAATGTTTATGGAGGTGTGTAGGGTTCATTTAAAAGTGCATGTGATCTACTATTTCTAGAGACGTGGGGAACAATGTTATTAACCGATCGATACAAAGATGCAAGAATTGGTAGTGGAATATGAGCTGTCTCAAAAGTAATGCCACGAGGTTCTTTATTTCATAACATTTCTTTCTTTCAATTCTTTTCTTTCTTTTCTTTATCGCTCGTAAACTCACGCCTTGCAGAACTTCTTCTTCATCTTAATCTGGATTGACTTCATAACATTCATCTTAATCTCAATTGACTTCTTAGCATCTGAATCCTCATTGACTTCGTAACTTTCATCTTCATCTTCATTGACTTCGCTGTGCCCGTTATGCTCCCAATAGTAAACCCACACCTCTGAATGTTGATTTTCATTGTTTTATTTTATTTATGTTAAAAAAAATGTGTTTTAGAACCTTTGGATAATCTTTGCTAAGATAAGAGAGAGAAGGTATCGAAGAGAGTTTTTTTTAATCCTTCCAAACACAACACTTCTTTCAGAACGTTGGATAACGTTGGATAAGCTTCGGATAACACCTCAGAACCTTCGTCAATTTTTTCATCAATCAAGAAAAGATGTGCTTTAGCTTAGACAAATTCAACTTCTCTAGATCATGGTGTTGTTCCCACAGTTTATGCTTTTGTGTTGGAGGTAGAAAGCCCATTTTTGACTTTATTTTGCTCCTGCTTTCGCTTCTGCTCATAACATCGCGCCTCGCTTCTGCTCCCGCTCATAAACTCGCACCTTGTTTTCAGAAGCATTGCAAACATAGTCTCCCATTTTAAAAAGTCGGAAGGAAGCACATTTACTCCTACACTTATCCGTTTCTTAAGAGAACCTCATTTATCGCTCCCCCTCATAAACTCACGCCTAAAGTCGCTTCTTTGATCTGCTCCTAAAGTTGCGCCTTCGAAAAACTTGTTATATTATAATTAATATAATTACTGTATTGGCAAGAAAATCAGAGCTTTTCTCAATACTGTACTCTAAAAATTTTTGTATAATTTTTAGTATATTATATATGATAAAGCAGAGCTTTTATCTAGTATACTGACGAGAAAAGCAGAGCTTTTCTCTATAACTGTCCACTGAAATGAGCTCTGCTCATTTCTTAGTATATTACGATAACTGAAATAAGCTCAACTCATTTCTTCGTGTATTACAATAAATGCACTAATGTTTTTAATTATGTTATACTTACACATGCATGCATATGCATGCAGGAAGATCTCAACTACCTTGGGGAAGTAGTTGATATCTACACATACGCGCAGGAAATATCTCTACCTTCTCGGGAAGGAGGTAGATATATTACACAAGCGGGTATGCACAGGAAGAAATGAACTAACTCGGGGAGTTAGTTTTTTTCTATTGGCACACGCAAGGCTCCCTCCCTCTAGGCCTCCTCCCGGATGGGTATGGAAAATCCAAAAAAGAAATCACGAATCTCAAAACCAGGAGAGCTTTCTGGATCTTGAAATCGCAAAATCAGTTTTGGATCAACCATACACACTTGGGTTCTGATATGGAGTCTGTCAGTCGGTCAGCGACACAAGGATACAGCTAGCACCTTGCATCAACTACAACATTTCAGGAGCCTATTTTCGGAGTTAGCCTCTCGAACTTTGCAAAATCAATCGCTGGGAGTTGTGAACACAACTGTGCAAAATAAAGAAAGACAATTGTTGATTTGGAATAGTGACAGGAACTTGTTTCTTGTTCTAGTTCATTCAATAACGGGAGCAAGCAAAGCGATCCTCGAGGCCTCGGTGCCGAGGGCACCGGTGTACTCAGTTTAGAGAAAAACAAGCTTTCTAAAACCGTATACCGGCAAGTGCTACTGGAGACTCAAAGGCTGAGGGTAGCTGTTCCCTGTTTAGTTTCAAAAGACTGGCTGGCATTTTCTTTCGCCGCCTAGTCGAGCGTATCCCAAAAGAGAAGTGCAGAACTAAGCAACCAGCGATAGAAAATCTGTTAACCCAAGGAGATCGAGGGCACCTGGAGTCCGGAGTTTGGAGTTTGGGAGTTTTGGTGTTTCAAGTCCCTGCAGCAATGCGGATTCGAGGCCTCCTGGTCGAGGGCACCACAAGCAAAATAATCCCCCTTTTAGTTTTGGATCCCCTAGGGCTTTTGAACAAGTTTGAGAGGGCATTTTGGTACTAAAATCTTTGTTGTCTTTCCTTTTTTTATTTAAGTTTTCAAGAATTGGAAAAGTGGGTATTGGTAATTTGCATTGTGCCTTTTTAGTTTAGGGGCAAGAAACCAGATGTTTTGGTGTTCAAAACTAAAGTTGATTCCAGCCGAGAAGACCAAGTTCAGCATCTAAATGAAAGAAGAATGTAAGATCTAGTTTTAAATTCTCTTTTCATTTCTTTATTTTGGAATGTTCTTTGAGGTTGCGAATTAGCATCACCTTTTTATTTCTTCGTGACCTAAGATATTAGAGTCGCCCATCTGCGCGGCTTGACTCCAAATATTTTAAATATATAAATAAAAAGTCAATGAGAGCGTGGAAGACACAATAACGGATCTCTTCTTGTTCCTCAATCTTCCGAGAATGCGGTGTTGTATTTTTTTGAGTTATCTGTTCCGAACATTTCCTTGAAGTAGACGACATGTTTTAAATCTTAATGCAGGCATGGCATATCTCATTGACTCCATCTTTTTTGCCACATCTGGGCTATGGGAGTCAAACCCAATTCTTCCACGATGACCCCCCACAAATCAATAAGGACTGAACAAAGACGAGGCTACCCATTTTTATTGACATTTGACCTTGCTATTTAGTCAATGACAGATCCACTTTGTTTGCAAGTCATCTAACATTTCTGATTATCTTCTGATTTATTTTATGTTTTATGATTGAAATCAGAACTGATTATTATTGATTAGCATCACTTTTCATGAAGAACGTTGGATAACTGCTCCGTTGCTTCTTCGCTTTGCTCCCACTCGTAAACTTCGCGCCTTCATAAAAAAGACCTTCATTGTAGTTCTTGAAGAACGTTGGATAACCTCAGAACATTGCTTATTGATGCGTTTGCTAGAGAAGGTCGGCTAAGCAAAGGAATGCCGTATGACCAAACTCGCTCTCGCTCCTCGCGCCTTTTCTTATATGAAATTATTTTACACAATTCACGAAGAAGTCATATGAAGTATTTCTTCCTAACAATGGCCCATGGCGAGTCAGGCAGACATATGAACCGCACCAGGTCTTCTCCCCAATACGTCAAGTGTAGTATCGTTACTTCGTATCTCCACCAGCAAACATGTCGAGTGATCTCTCCTATACAGCTTGACTTGTCTTTGCTTTCAAAGACGAGAATAAAATGCGATGGAACCTTTCCAGGTGCCTCCATAGAGGCGCACTGCTTTGGTATTAGTTGCATTCTACATTGATACCACACAAGTTGCATTTAATTTTTTTTCCACCTATGTCTGTGAAGTACCTTATTACGTCACATGCATTTAGGCGAGGCTTTCTCTTTCTAGTGGTTGGGTTACTATGAGTTTCTTCTTCTGTTGACATTTCTGCAGCGTTCGGTTGATGTGAGGGCGTACCAACTTCCATCCTACATTTGCAGTTTCATAATGTGGACGAGAAACAAGAATAACCATTCATCCAGATTTAATCGCATGACTTGATCGAAAAAAAAATCAGAAATCTTATATATAATAATGACAACCGAATTGCATTAAAGTAACACATATGTTACATTAATTCACCTTCTGTTATCCTCCCATTTCAAAATAATTCCCCTAATTTATAAACTAATGCAAATTTCAATATTATGTTTTTGTAATTGTTAATGCGTATACACGAGGCAAAAAAATGCATTATATGGTATTCTATACAACAAACGTACATTGATGCCGGACGGCATCAGTGACGTCATCCAGTCGGTACCAAAATGATGCTCTCATACAAAGATGATGCAGGATGATGTCGGTGACGTCGTTGAAGACGCCGTCCATCGGGTATGGATCTACGGAGATGCGACTACGTGATGTGAAGACTCCTAAGCGGATGTACGTTCAGGCCCCCGACTCGTGGGGTTTGCCAAGCTCGGGGTCCGGGGCCGGCAATCGATGATGGTGACGGTGACGGTGACGTCCTGACCCTCGTCAGAAGGAGGACGATGTCTACGACGCTGAGCGGACTGAGTCCGTGGGTGCTCTCAAGTAACATACCAGCTCTGCCTGTACCTAGGGAAAATGCTCGGTAGGTTCTCTCGCGTCTGTTATCCTCTCACCTATTATAACCCTGGCGTGGTGTAGTGCAGCCGAAAAGTATACGACAAAAGATAAATTAACTTGCCGAAAAGTGCAACGCAGCGTGCGGGCGACGGCAATGCGACAGTGGCGCAACTCAACGACAGCGATGGCAAGCGATGGCAGCGCAACGACGGTGTGGTTTGGCAACATACAACGGTGGCGATGCATTCGGCAGATGCGATGGCTACGGCATTGTGGATGTGGTGACCGTCGATGGCAGCGCGATGAGCATTGGTGGCGGCACGACTAGCATCAATGGTGGCACGGCGAGCATCCACAGTGGCGCGACATCAGTGATGGCGCGCGGGCATCGCCGGCGGCACTACGGGCATCGACGGCAGTGTAATGGGCATCAGAGGCGGTGCGGGGGGCATTGGAGGGGGCGCGACAGGCGTCAGTAGCGGCGCGGTGGGTGTGCGGAAGTGGCGGAGGGTGTCGGCAGTGGCGGCGCTCAACGGTGGCGTCGCGGACTCCGGCAATAGCGCGGTGGCGTGGATTAGCGTCCAGACAGCGGACGACGACAGACCAGCATCGGCAGCAGCGGTATTGCAGATGCCGACAGTAATGCGGCAGCGCAGATCGGCATCGCGATGGCGGGCGACGGTGACGTGGTTCACGTGGGCGGCCGCGGTGAGCGGCGGTGCTCTGGTGGTGCTGAGTGGTGCGGGTTGCGGCACAACGCTAGCATGTATGGCAGCGTGGCACTGTCACGAAGGGCGTTGAGTGCGGCACGGACACAAGCGCGACGGGCAACCATGGCCAGGGAGAGCGTGCGGGGGGCGACCGCGATGGGTGGCGGCGATGGGCCACTGTGGTAGACCGCCTGGTGGCCATAGGTATTTGTGGGGGGGGTGCGGGAGGGCGGCGGGCGGCGGGCGGCGGGCGTCGGTGGTCCAAATGCAAGGGGTGCTCAGGCAGCGACGGGTGGCAGACGGTGGCGGTCCGGCAGTGATCACCTTCCCCTTCCCCCTCTTCCTTCTCTTTCTTCTTCTTCTTCTCTCACATGATTGTGAAGTGGAGTGGGTCCCTTTCTAAAAATAATTTGACTTTGACCATAGAGGTCCAACAAGGGGCGCCCATCCCTTATATGCGGGTGGTAATGGGCCCCTTGAAAGAGGTCCAACAAGGGGCGCCCATTAGACATAGGGGGCCACTTAAAAACCCAAAACGAAGGGGGAAAAAACATAGACTAAATAGAAAGAGGGCTCAAAATGAA
Source organism: Wolffia australiana (assembly GCF_029677425.1). NCBI lineage: Eukaryota > Viridiplantae > Streptophyta > Magnoliopsida > Alismatales > Araceae > Wolffia > Wolffia australiana. The sequence goes on along the minus strand of NC_135852.1, from coordinate 5,326,232 downwards.
GGGTCTTGTGGGTGGATATGGCCCGAAGCATGTTGAAACTTACGAGCATGGGCATGTCTATGCCTTTGCCTTGGTGTACCGGTCAAGATGGGCTCAAACCGGTGGCTGTCAATGACAACGGCGTGGGCTACGATGACGTTTTTGATTGAGTGGGACTGCTCACTCCATCATACATGCATTTAAACTCATCAATGACAAAAAAAGCACTGAATCCCCAAATTACTAACCTAACAGACAAAAATAATAAAACATCAAACCAGATCTATCAAATCAAATATCAAGCCTATTATATAAACATATGCAAATTTGTACCTTGTCATTTTATTTTGAAATGAAATTTCAATCCTATGTTGTAGTTGTAAAAACTAGTGACAAATTAAAAATGGTAACACATTACTTACATGCTAGTCTAGCTTGTCCCAACATGTAACATACATCATTCAAACAAATCAATTGCATTAAATAAATAAAACGAAGTTGCTGAAGAAGAAGAAAATGAAAAAACAAAGAAGAAAAAAATACAAAGTAAGAAGAAAAAACAAAGAAAGAAGAAAATAAAAAAAGAAGTGGGCGAAGAAGAAGAAGATAAAAATAAGGAGGAGAATATAAAAATAATGCAAAACATAATAAAAAAGAATAAGACTATAAAAACAAAGCGTGAAAAGAAGAAGAATAAAGAGGAGAATTAGAAAGAAAGACGTAGAGGAGAAGACAACAACAGAAGAAAATAAAAAGGCAGAAGAAAAGAAAAAGAAGGAGAAGAAAAGAAGAAGAAGAAGTTGCCAAACAAGAAGAAGTTGAAAAAACAAAGAAGGAGAAGAAGAAGAGAAAAAGATGAGAACAAGAAGAATAAAGAGGAGAACTGGAAAGAAAGATGCAAAAGAGAAGACAAAGGAATAAAAAGAAAGAGAAGAAAATAAAAACACTGCAAAACATAATAAAGAAAAATAAGACAAAGAAAACAAAGAGGGATAAGAATAAGAAGAAGCTAGAAGAAAGAAGATGTTAGAAGAAGAAGCTAGAAGAAAGAAGATGTTAGATGAAGAAGCTAGAAGAAAGAAGATGTTAGAAGAAGAAGCTAGAAGAAAGAAGATGTTAGAAGAAGAAGCTAGAAGAAAGAAGATGTTAGAAGAAGAAGCTAGAAGAAAGAAGATGTTAGAAGAAGAAGCTAGAAGAAAGAAGATGTTAGAAGAAGAAGCTAGAAGAAAGAAGATGTTAGAAGAAGAAGCTAGAAGATATTAGATGAATATGCTAGAAGATGTTAGAAGAAGCAGCTAGAAGAAAGAAGAAGATGTTAGAAGAAGAAGCTAGAATAATAAGCGAGAAGATGTTAGAAGAAAAAGGCTAGAAGAAAAAAGATGTTGGACGAATAAGCGTGAAGATGTTAGCAAAAGAACCTAGAAGATGTTTGAAGAATAAGCTAGAGGATAGCAGAATAAGAAAAATAAGTCGAAAGATGTTAGCAGAGGAAAAAGAAACATAAATGAAGAACCAGAAACAGGATGAACACCAAACAAGAAGACAAAGTAGCTAGAAGAAAAGGCAAGAAAAATGCAAAGATTATGAAAGACAAAGCTAGAAGAAGAAGATGATGAAGAGACAAAGGAGAAGAAAATAAGTGGAAGCTGAAGAAGAAAAAGGGACATCAATATTCATCCAAATATATGATCATGATCAAACACTGAAATGAAAATGTTCCTGATAAAATTGGACATCATACAAGATCAAAGTTATGAATTTAGAATTTATCACATATTAGAAGCAGAATCAAAATATTCCCAACTATACTGATCCACAACTATCATTTATATTGAAATACGAATTTAAACGTAAATGAAGTAGGTAACAAAAGGGAAGAAGGGAAGAATTTATATGAAAGGAAGAACATACCTTCGCCTTCACATAGTCACACGGGGCAAGAGAGGGCGTCTTCTTCAGGTCTTTTGAAGGCGAAGGCAGCATCTTCTTCAGACGAGAGAGGGTGGCATGCGGAAATGGGGGCAGCAGAGACTGCCTTCAGACGAGAGAGGGGGGGGGGGGGGGGGGCGCAAAATTTTTGCACAATCGCACACAATCTCACTGTACAGACCCGTGTGCGGTGTGCGATGCGATGTGTGAATTTTGCACCGCACCACACAATCGCACAATCGCCCGTTCGGCCGCACGAACAGACCTTCCCTAAAGGTGGTAATGTAGCCAGCCTCACATGAAAAAGCATGGGAGTGTGCTCTAAGGAGTGAAAGGGGTCCATGAAGAGTAATGCAAAAAGGCAAGCTGGAGGGCTTGCAAGTAGAAATACATGTTGGCATGCGAGTAGGCATGCAGCCAGTAGCACCAGAAAGCAAGTCGGAGGGAATACGAGCATACTCACACAGATGCATGGCTGGGCACACTATTAGATTGTGTGCATGTCATTTTCACCAGTTGTGCTCTCATACTACATACATCCATGTTTATGGGAGAACCATGGTTAATTGTCCATGTCAACACATTCTTAGACCCAAGGAGTCCATTTGCGGATCAAAGGCTCAAAAATTTGAGCAATATAGATCTTACAACTCACAAAAGTTCAGGGAACACAAACACTTTTTTGAATACTAGATATTCCAATTCATTAAAAAATATACTTTTTGTGTAAAATGCAAGCATAACTTCTCTGATGGACATTGTATCAACTCCAAAGACCTAATCATAATGCTCACATGTAAAAATGTGATCCCACAATATAGTCTAAACTTGGAGTATATAGTTTTAAATATTAATTTAGATGTGATATCAAATCAAAGTCATTTCATTAAATTATCAAAACATTTGTGCGTCAAAATCATATATATTCTAGCACAGTTAGGTTCCATATAACCATTAGTATATTGATGATTTTTTTAGGTTGTTGATGTTATGATTAAATAATGAATTAGAATATTTTTAAACCTAAAAATTATTAATGTTGAAGCTAAATACGTGAGATAAGTTGGGTTTTAATCCATCAAGAGTAGATTAAACTACTTTGATTTGATGTCATATCAAAATTAACTTGTAAACTATATACTCCAATTTTTGAGACAATATATATATATTCATATACTTAGAGTGAAGAATAGAGGTAAGAAAAGTATATGTATATAATATAAAAATAAAAATCTCAGGAGAAAATGTTGGTGAAATGAAATGGAGATGATGTTGAATGTAAATGGAGCAATCAAAGTTACTTGATAGTAACTATAAGAATCTAGGTTATCTCTACCGATATCCTATATTTACACTATCACCCACAATACCTCCAACTATGCCATTCGTCTGTGTTTATCCGCTTCCCTCTCCATTGCACTGTCCCCCATAAAATAGTCATCCCTTGCCCCCCTATGTTACTTGTCAAAGCGTAAACTCCATCATCTCCGTCGCATTCAACTGCGACAACTTTTGTACACACTCTACTCCAATCATGTACATCGCCAGAAGAGCTGATCTGGCAATGCCAAAGTGCCAGCAAAGGTATTTATTGAGAAATAATTCATATTTTTCATAGAATTCTATTAAATATATTTAAATTATTTTAGATTTTTTATAAAAATAGGTTAATTTGGGAATTATTTTTCTTTTCATTTATATTTATTTAGAGATAACTTTAACTAGTTTGTGTTTATAAATGTAGGTCAAATTACTAAAAAAAATGAAAAACCAAAAAATAGAAATTGAATCTAAAATTTCACTTATTGAAGCATAAATTAAGACTAGAAATGTCATTTAAGGCTTCTAGTTTTTTTTCGTTAATATTTCCGACAGACACTATTGCCATGGAGCAGTGTCATTGAGTTAATGAATATATGACTACTATTATTTTTATTTCATATATTCCAGGTTAAGAGGTACTTTGAAGTAGGACTTCAGAGGTATACATTCTCACTTTATCATTTGATGATTCCATTAAAATTCAATGATTTCTTATTTTAATCAAAGAAGGTATCAATATTATCACTGTCCAGCATAGGGAAATCATAATACTTGTCTTTCATATCAACAATAATTAGAGCAAAGAAACGGTAGTTATGAGCCTATCAACAGAAAAATTTCTTCAACAAAATTTCATGAAAGTCATTATGACTATCATTCTAATAATGATGAATTATGAAAAGGACTATTTCCGAGTAAGAGCAAAAGTTTTAAGTATCATTGTCTATTTAAAATGCAGTGATTTCAAATTTTGAGTAGAAAACATCTTTAAAATAATGATTTAAATATGAAACAAGTGTATCTTTAAAATAATCAAAATAGTGTATGATGAATATCCTTAACTAAATCTGAGATTTAGTGAAGGATATTCATCATATACTATTTTGATTATTTGATCAATATACTAAGTCGGAGAAGATCTATTTTTAAAAAAAATTCATGAATTAAACTAAGGAAGTTTTGGATATCTTTTCAGAGTCAAATAGAAAAATGGATGAAGAAAATATCAAAAAAAAATCTTCTTTTTGTTGTACTTATTGTCATGATGATGGAGAATGCCAAGGGTTGAAGAAATTAATGCCATGCAGTTTGACTAACACCAAACCAATGGAATTCTGAGGGAATAAAGGAATTACCAACTTTAACCATGGACCCCAACCTCCACTTCAGCAGAAATCAAAAATCATAAACATTGAATTTCAATTTTACCTCTGTGTTGCGCCTTTAATGAGAGGGTTTTATATCCTCATAGCAGGTACATAAATACCGAGAGAGGGCTATACCTTAATTTACAAAGGTTAAATATATTGAAGTATGACTTATTTTAGTACGACACAAAGAATCACCTTATCTATGTAATAAATCAAGAAAAATGATGGCTTACCTTGAATGCACGAATTTACATTAATTGATATTTTCATTTATTTTTATTCATCATTTTTCATGCATTTACTTAACTAACTATTTAAAAATTTTAAAATTAAAATATAAAAGTTCATTAATGGTTTTTTTGCGAAAATCTTAGTTACATTTTTAATTTTTAGAAAATATTATCAAATTATCAAATAATAATAATTAGAAGTTTTTTTTTGCCTGTGGATGTACATCAAAAAGTCAAGGTCTCTATGGCATCAACTCCTTAAGGAAGCCAACTAAGGGGAGACCCTTCTCTGATAAAGCCTTTTTCTCAGTATTTACTAGACATGGCAGATAGAATATAAAACTAAAATTTGATATAAATAAATCAAACAACAAAAAAGACATCTAAGAGTAAAAAGATGCAAAGATTATGTGTAGAACTAAAATTCCCAATTCTCTCCATCCAACCTTTAAAATTCAGAATGGCTCTACTAAGGAAACATGCTAGAGGATGGTCTTTGGGAATGAGTTGCATTTTTGTATGAATTTCTACATGATGGGAAAAAATTGCCTAGCGCAAGATATTTTAAAAATGACCTCCCCATAGACCCAAATCAAAACAAGTTAAAGACATTAGGGATATAAATATTTTTGCAATGGAAGCATACTAGAGTTCATATTTGTTTGATGATATGGTGGTTCTTCTGGATCACCGCAGTGGATACCTTTTCTTTTGATGCATGCGGGGGCTGGTGAGTCTCACGTACTGCCTAATCCAGGGACCACAACCATCCTTAATATAGGCCCACATGGCCATGTCACGTTACAAAACTACCCATCTATTAGATTATGGTGAATTCTTTGCCCTAATCCCTTGAAGCCTCAGAGTACACATTCTCACGTCATTGAATAAGGAAGAATGGCACACTTAGAAACTAGACCCGTCCTTGCCAGAAATTTCACTTTGAAGTACTTCTCTTACAGACAACACCCAAATTTATAAATAGGGTCGAAATCTTCCTCCAATCTATTTGGTTGGAACTCTTTTGCCTTCTGACTCACTATCCACATAACAATGTTCATGTGGACAGGTAAGGTCATGCAAACATTAGCTTTTTTAAGGATTATATATTTCACTACAAAGTTTGTTAAATTATATTAAAAAAATATCCAGTCATCTATATTTGGAAGGGTTAATTGACCAAAGGAATCTATTCCATCATAGTCTGTCTATTTCTTCACAAAAAATTATATTACTATTCACAGTTTGTTTCTCGTTTGCTCTTAGAACAAAAGAGAACATAGAATATGAAAACAAAAAATGCTTGAACCATTTTGGGAATAAAATTGAAAAGCACCAAGGAGTTGAGCT